>NW_024609880.1:20961058-22161058 GCF_016920785.2 Ixodes scapularis | reverse complement strand
ACAAAATGCGCAAAAGTCAAGCACTTCGCTCTTGACCTTTTCACGTTTTTCAAGCTCTTAACAAATCTTGTTCGTAAGACGAGCGATGTTTTCAGCCAGGAGAAAGAGGCGACGACTCGGCGACTTTTTCGTACGAGTCAGCTAAGTCGTCGGGAGTGTCTTACGAAATAAATCCGAATTGTTTTCACCGGCACACGATTTCTCTTTCGAAGCTAGACAGGTTCGCCGGTACCGCGAACAACAGTTCTGAAGTAGGGGTCCTACGCCTGTCGTCCCCCGCCTTCCCTTTGTCCGCTTGGTTCAGCTGTCGAGGTCGCGGCCCCCGCGATTCGACGCCATGTTGCGAATTACGCAAAGAATGCACACAATGCTCCGGTTCGCTGTGCATCTTTTTAACATTAACCGTCTCGTGGAGCGAAAAATGTTTGGGCTTTGCTGATACAACTGGAGGCAGCGTTGTCCTCTTCAGAATACGGCGCATCACGTGAGGCCGCCGTGCAAAACATAGCCGAAGTAATTAACCAAAAATCTCATAACTTGACTGAGATTTCAGTATTCGCGCAATTCAAGATGCACTGAGGACAATTTTAAAGCGCACAACTCGTGGCGCAGAAAAAATAACGGGCGAAGCAGTTGCAAATCTTGGTCCTGGAACCAAAGCAAGCCTTGTGTTTTTCAATGACCTTTCAAGAAGGTAAACTATGCCAGATTCATTGAAACGGGCAAAGTTCATCTACTCAAGTGTGGAAAACCTCCAGCTGCACTATATTCATTACGTCTAGTAAGTCTCACTAGCTGCGTTGGGGAGCTCATCAAAAAGATGATAGACTTGCTTCTGCAATGACGGTTTGAACAACATAGCGTGTTTTTAGAACAAATGACTGGATTTCGTTCTCGAAGATGCACGATTGACTCCGTCCTTTTTCTCGTTTCGACTGTCGAACAGCAGTTAAAATCTGGGAACTTCTCTATAGCGGTGTTCTTAGACATTCGTCGGGCTTTTGATACCGTGAGCCACACCTATGCTCTGCACGAACTCCTTCATCTTAAGGCGCGAGGTCGCATTGTACACTGGGCTGGATCCTAAACTGCTTGCTCAGCGAGAGAAAATTTATAGCAACGAGGGAAGGAAACAGCACAACGTATGGTTTTAGTCATAGAGTTTCGCAAGGTAGCGTTTTAAGTCCTACTTTATTGAACGTGATCATGGCTGAATTGCCGAAACAACTTTCGCCACCGCTCCGAATTTCAATCTACACTGGTGACATTGGTGCATGGGCATCTGGTTCTTCCTCAGGTATTTTACAAACTAAATTGCAATTCGATAATGATAAGACATACCAATACTTTCGTGAAAGAGGTATGGATATTCCAGCTGAAAAATCCGCAGTGCTGCCTTTCACTAGAGAACAGAAGGGGGGATCGGTGGCCGAGTGGCCTAGCGCACACCAGCTCGGAGCACGTGGAGCGAAAGCTCGCGCTGCAGAACCCAGGGATCCTGGGTTCGAGCCCCACCCCTGCCAGTTTCGATCTGGATGAGCATCGTACCGGCGTGCGGTCGTGTATCACTACTGCGTGATGCACGTTAAAGACCCCAGGCTATCGGTTGTACCGCACTGGCTAAATTTCTCATCTACAGCTGAGAGACTCGTCGCCCCTGTGAGGCAGACCAAGTTCTAGGCTGTATAAACATACACACAACCCAATTTTAGAGAACAGAACGAAAGTCAAAACATCGAACGAGTCAAAACGTATAATTTTTTTGGTGTCGTGCTAGACTGTTCTTTAACACGGTCTAAACTAATTAATTAGCTTAAAATAAAAATAAATGTCAACATTATGGTATTCGATGTGTTGCGGGTGCTCGATGGGGTCGATCGATAGATGGGGTCGATGAATTGATGGTTTTCTTCATTTCCATACAGCTCTCGTACGACTGACGATCGCACATTCAATGATAGTCCTTCATAAAATTTCGCCAATATCTGAGGAAAGCGCTTGAAATAAATGCTTGCACTAAGTGTGCTCCTACGTCTAGGTGTTCCTCGAGCAACTTTTAACGTGAAACATTCAATGACTAGTTGTTCCGGATTTTCTGAAGCCGGATTCAGTGAAGCTGAAGGGTTTGGATTTGGGCTAGTTGGTTGAACATGTTTAGGGGTTAAAAGCGCTAAAAACGACGGACGAGTAGGAGAGACACTGCATGTGCCTTCCTACTCGTCCGTCGTTCTTAGCGCTTTTAACCCTTGAACATCAGTGAAGCTGGATCGAGTGAAGCCGGATTTAGTTTCCCCGCTAGATTTAGTGGGAAATTTGAGGCCACTAACCTCAAGACCAATTCAGTTTCCCACTAAATTTAGCGGGAAAGATCATGCCACGACTTTGTGTCACGTGACCTCTACATTGATTGATTGAACATGTTTTATTAATAAAAAAAGAAGTAAAACGCGTACGACTCTCTCTAATCAATTGTCCACTGACATCGGAGAGAGAAGGGGTGGGGGAATGGGGTGTGGATAGGTAGGGGGTTACCAGAAATGTCTCTATTCAGATGGAGTCCTGGATGTTTGCTGTCGCGACAAAGTCAAGAAGCGAGTCTAATATGGCCTTGCGGTGCTGGGCCCGTGGAGCGAAAGCTTGCGCTGCATAACGGAGGGATCCTTGGTTCAATCCCCACCCTTTGCATGTTTCGATCTGGATGAACATCGTACCGGCGTGTTGTCGTGTATCACTACTGCGTGGTACCTGTTAAAAACCCCAAGTTAGTGGTTGTACCACACTGGCTAAATTGCTCATCTACAGCTGAGACACCAGACGTCCACTGAGGCAGACTAACTTCCGGCTGTATAAACATACACACAACAATTTGCTTTTTGTGTCTACCATAGCACGTTTATTATAGCCCAGACTTAGAGTGCACCCCCCTCCCCTCCCTACCCCTAGCTCCCCCCCGTGGACCATACCGCCATTAAACATACGAAGACATATTTCAGGCATTGAACCCAAATCATGTCTACTCTTCTTTGGCAAAAGCACTGTCCCTGGATCATGTGGGAGACTGCTACAACAATGATGTACACGTTTATATAGAAAGATAGACTTTAAAAAAATGCCTCAACATTTGAATTCCCCATTCCGAAATTTAGTGCATGGAAGATTTTTTGCCGTTATCACCTTACATGATCAGCGGTGGCTGAGTTGCATGTGATATTTTCATCACTTCTGTTGAGAACTTCGGTGAGCAGGAAAATTGGATTAGACTGACAGATTCCAAGAACGCATTGAAACTGTTAAAAGGCACAACAATGAAGTCCTTCTTGGGAAAACTTTTATAAAAATTTCAAAGAACGTTACTGCACGAAGAGAGATTTGGATATACAATACGCCTCCAATGAAATCCGGGTTATTGCGACATTCCCGGAAACTCTCAAGAAGATCGTTTGGCTGGCGAAGCCTATTCTCGCGACACTATGGAACTAGTCACATTCACAACTGCGGATGCCAAGTTCCTACTAGGGCAATTCCGAGAAGAACACTCTCAGAAGCAATTGTTTACCGAAAACTCCCTCGACGCTCTCTTATATCACATTGACTCGGATCTTAAGGTACCACCTTGCAACAAAATAAAAAGAAACCCCGATGCTCTCTTACACCGATTACGACTCCAAGTGGCTTCCGCAGGCAGCTTCTTGGACGGAGTCCAGCAACGTGAGTCTCAAACAAGGGGATACGGTCATTCTTTTGAAGGTGCGAATCACATTCTCCGAGACAGCCAACGCTCGCCACTTGAAGGGCAAAGGATGAAAATTTGTCTCAAACTACTGGACAGACATCCCCCATCAGCTAAGATCATTTGTGACTTTTTTTTTTTTTTTTTTTAAAGACAGCAGTTTCATAAATCTCTTAGGCGCTAAGACGTTTTTTCACACCTGATTGTGTTTGTTCCTGAGCTCGTTTGTGAGGGAGAAAACGTAGCGGTTTGCAGTCCGTGTGTGGAATAAGTGATATGTATCTTCCCAACAGACAATTAACAAAAAGTTTAAAAAAATACAGTGCTGAAGAATAATTTCGTGCTTTACCTGTTTTGTGGGTGTTCATATTAGAAAGGGTGTTCCGATATTGTTTAGTCACCCGCTCCGCGTTTGTGTTTTTCTGGTTGTGTCGCATTAGTGATCTTTCGCTTTATCGTCCCTTACCTTTATCATTGGTTCTCCCCTCTTAAACCATCATACATTTCGCTATTTTCTTCAATTTCAAGTTATGGAGTAGCGGACGCCGTTTTTAAGACTGCCAGTCTCTCCAGAGCCTTCATTAATTTCTTTCTCTGTCTGTCTGTCTGTCTGTCTCTCTCTTTCTTAAACTTGAATACTAGAAGTCCGAAAATCGAGTCGAATTATTTGGCCAATGATTATTCGATTCGCACTGGAAATCGAATATTCGCACACCGCTAAAACAATGCTTTACCTTTTGAACCGGAGTGCTACGCAAAGCTCGCGTTCTTGCGGTCATAGATCTCAGCATTGACGTCGCTATTTCGCCTCTCGTTGCTTCCTCCAAAGCACTCTCGCTCCTCGCTTACACGATAAGTACGAGCGCAATCGGTCCATGCCTCGTAGATGGCAAAGGCCTAGTGCTGAAAGTGTGACGTCACCCACTAGACTGGGCACGAGTACTGCGTGAGCGCTCGGCTTGCACTCAGTCGACGAGGAAACGAGTCGGATGCTGACGTAGGAGGATTTGCGTTAATAGTGTTTTAAGACCGTCATTCTGATCCACCTGAAAAGTCCTTATCCTATTGAAAAATTTCATTTGCATGAGAAATATCTGTGTCCAATAAACAGATGTGAATCATACAAGATATTAAAGGAGATATAAGTCCCATATAAGTACTATATAAGAACCATATAAGATCTATTAAAAACTATATAAGATATATAAGAACATATAAGAACAATAGAAGAACCATATAAGAAACGTTTCAAAGGCTTCTTATACGGTTCTTATATGTTCTTATATGATACTTGTGTGTTCTTATATATATTGTATGATTTATATGTGTTTATTGGGCACACGAAATTTCCCATAGAGATGGCTTTTTCATTAGGGTAGGCCCTAGGGTAATAAACGTCCGATCTTTTAGAGAAGACAAACCAGCACAACTGCCAGGCGAAGAAACATTCTTATTGCGCAAAATAGGCCCAATACTTCGCACACTGTCCGTGCTTCGTGATCCGTATTCTCTTCATTCCGAGATAATGAAATGACGCCGCTCTCCTTCGGCACCCTTTATTTCTTCCCCTCTCTCGGTCTACGCGTGACTAATAAAACGATGTCGTAAAACTGTTTGACAGTAAGGGACGTTAACTCGAAGGAGCTGGCGGCACGCCCTTTGATCGGGATCGTAAAACGCGCAGCCGGATCGAAAGCCTCATTTGTTTCTTCCGCGTTTGGTGTATTGTTGACGTCTTTCAATCTGGCTCGTCGTTTGTTTGTAATTGCACATTTTTAATCGTGTTAATGAGAAATGCGCAATGGGCAACGCAGCAATCGCGGAGTGCGCGCGAAAAATTATCGTAAATCGCAAACAAAGAACGCCGTATCATGTGGACTTCTCCGTTGGGAAAAAAAGAAAAGAAATGAAGATGGCTTCATTTAAAAAAAAAAAAAAAAACTGTCTTTCCGAGTAAACTGTTTGCTTTACGACTCCTGCCTCCCATGCTATAAAAAAAAGGAGAAAAAGAAACGTTTTTGGTGCTAGACGTTCATTTTCGACATGACCGGATGTGATCGATTCGCGCTCACTTCGCCCTCTCGAAGTCATGACGGCTATAGTCAGATGAAAGACCTACACCAGGCGGATACAATCAATAAAACAACCTCCTAAAAGAAACGCCTACCACTATACCACACTTAACGACTGTTTGACCTGCCCAGTTTGGTACTAGCTAAAAGGGATGAAATGCCGCAAGGAGTGCCTCCGGCATGCTAAGTTATAAAACCGACTGCAAATTTGCGACACTATAAGCTTTTACATTTCCTTTTTGCATCTCGTTTAGCAACCTAACGTACCGGACAAAAAAAAAAAAAAAAAAAAAAAGAAGGAAAGCTTTTTTTAATGTTTGATGATTCCGCTCAGTGTACGATGATTCAAGTCTCATGGGCCGTAAGTTGGAGCTATGTTTTGACTGGCGTCATTGAACAAAATGAAGGGACCTAACGGACGCCCCTTTCTCTAGATGTGGCGTCACGAAGATGAGACGCTCGAACTGAGATTCATGATGGCGGCATTTCTCACTAGAAATTTTGGAGGCTGACTTCTGTAGTGCTTATCTGACAGCTGAAATAGATTTTTGTCAACACGATTAACCTTCAGTAAGACTGCTCGTTTACAAGCCGCATTTCTGTCGCCAGACTTAACAATTTGCCTATGAACAAGCCTAAGACAGCTTGCTAAAAAAAGTGCATCTGGCATGTCTGAAAACATTGTTTCGCTGAAGTACAAACTTGACAACGCCGAAATAAGCTGCCTACGCCGAAATGAGCGCCAGCGCGGCCACATACAACATAAAAATGCGTTCCCTTTTATTTTTTTATTTTTCTCGTATTGGCCTCTGTGAACAGAAGAGATCTGTGTTTTCCGTCCTTCCTTTTTCCCAGTCTCGGGGTGTTCTTACTATGGCCCCTGTGCAGTGATTTCCCTACACACCCCACCCCCCTTGTTTTTCTGAAGGCACCCACTTAATTCGGAACGACTCCTTTATTCTCAATCCCCCCCCCCCCCCGCTCCTCCGAAAAATTTAGACATCCCCCTTATTTCAATTCCTGGGGAAACCCCTGCCTCTGTGATTGGACAACCTCGTTGAATGAACGCTCCACCTAGCTGTGGGCAGCCTGGGAATCTAAAGCGTTGTACCAGCTGGCTAACATGCCAAATCACTCTTAGTTGTTTTCACCGCGAGGAGGCCAAGTGCAATAGGCACCGGGAGCGGCGCTCCGCCGCCAATGAAAGGCCATCGCAGCGTATGCGCGGGGGCACTTGGGATAGCGGCGCGGGCGATAACGGTCAATAGTGACTACGTCTTGTTGAATCGGTGCGTTGGGTCATTCTCCGAGACGGGTAGCAGCAAGGGAATTCGTACACTGGCGCCTAACGTGGGGCTAGAACCGAAGACCCCGAGGTTAAGGGTCTCGAACTCTACCGACTGAACTATACTTCATTCACCCTTAAGGTGGCACTAGAAGCTCCGCCTTTACCGCGAGCTCGCTGGCTTCCGCAGTGCTTTGGTTGTGCGTGCCTGCGCGTTCACAGTTGCGTTCGCAAGGGCAGAAATCTTGCGCTTAAGGAGAAGCTTTTAATCTCAGCTTAAGGGTGAACGGAGTATTGGGGATCAGATCAAACGGTCATGCCTCTAGGGGTACGCTTTAGCTGTGGTGACAACAAACCGTATTTTCTTGTTGGTTTTTGATCCGAAAGAAATCGAAAGTGACAATTCGAAGGCCGCTCCTCGTGCGACTGAAGCGCTGTTCAGAGCGAAGCGCTCCTGCCTAGACCGTGCTAGGCTAGGTTCAATTTCTTTGTTTTGCTGTGTTACTAAACACCAGGGTGTGGGAATAAAAAGCTGCATAAAGTGCCCCCTATAGTTTGATATCCTGCCCAACAGCCGTGCCCTGGCGATGGGCCATCCGCGGAAGTCATCTTAAACTCGTACTTCGCGTCGCCGAGGAAAACGCGTTCATGGCTTTGAGACATGCATGTCTAGCGCAAGCGCTCGTTCTGCGGAAGAACGCGTGAAGGTAGCGACCTCGTGCATGCGGCATTGGCTGCAGGCTCAGCACAAAAGGGTGCTCGGGCGTTTTCGTCATGGTTCCTGATTTGTCTGAAAATTTACTAATCACACCAACATACATCGATAAAATAGTAGCCCAAATATTTTTATCCCAATATTTTTTTAATAGTATTTCCAGTAGTTTTTTCTTTCGCGAAGTTGTAGCATTGACAGTTCTGGTCCTCACCATGTTTTTCAAACCGAAAGTCTCTACTGGCAACAACGAAAAAGTCACGTGAGTGGAAGTCAGGGGTCCACTCTTTGGACTGTAGAATTAGTTCCGACCTGATTACAAGCAGTTATATGGTGCCAAATGAAGGCTTTGGGAGCTCGGTTCATCACCCGCGCTGCAACACGAAACAAATGCTCCGCTTAGTCCATGTTTTCGACTGCCTGCTCGACAGGCGAGCCTGCCTGCCATTGACGTCACGGCACTGAAACGCGCTGGTGTATTTGAACGTTGGTTTTGGCATCACTTTCATTTGTTGATTTCACAATAAGTATTTTGAATTTCACTATACTAAATAGCATACTCGAAATGGAAAACGGCTGGGGATTCGGTAAAATATAGTTAGTTGGGTAGGTCAAAAAATCGCAGGAATACCCCTTTATTAGCCGTTCACTTTCCTCGACGGTTCCAATGTATATTCACCAGCTTCGGCAAAGCTGGGATGAAACACATGGTTTCGTGACCTATATGCTTATAACACTGCTGTCCACGAGACCACGCAATAATCTTGCAAGGAAAATGAAGATTTTTTTTAAAGGGCATAGATCGGACAGCCATATTAAAAAAAATATTACCATGAAAATTAAAAAAAGAATTTCGAGCAATATTTAAGCCGTCAGACGCAACTTAGGAACAGAAGGTGATGGTAGCAGCCGGCTACGCCCCGCTCTCTGTCTAGAAGGTGCGCATATTTCTTATTGGCAGGAGACATAGATGACGTGTGAAAGGTTGGTTGCAAATTTTTGTCTCCATGCCGTAATAGCATTTTAATCGACTAATGTGTTTATGTTTGAGAAGCAAATATCAAGATACATTATATCCTGGACGTAGAACTTATCTGCACAGACCGCATTAATCTAGCGTAACCGGCTGTTTCGAAAAATGTATGTAAACCCTAAAAAACACCCAGTATAAGTATGCTAAAGCTCTAGATCGTAGAGTATCGTCAGAAGTTTTATGTTAATTTTAGAAAGAAAACACACTTTTATAATCATATGGCTCTCATATCGCCCCGTCACAAACGATATGCAACGTTTTCTGTTGTGCTAAATGTACGTGAGCCTGGTGACGCACCAAAATGCGCAACCTATGACAGTCACCCAATCTCAAAATTAGTCATGGGTCCTTTCAGTGGCAAGAAAATTAAAAAAAAAGCAAAGTTAGCAGTTTTTTTTTTTTTTAGTTTCGTTCTAGTGAACAGTTGGCTCAGCATATATAGTTTTTCAAAGGTTATTGAATTGTGACCCCTTTCCCTTGCAGGGTGTGAAATTAAATCGCCGAACAACATTAAAAACAAATATAACAACAAAAGCAACAACAACAAGAGTAAAAAGAAGAATTAAGTTAATACTAATCATAACAAAAGCTTTGTGTTCTTAGTGAATATTGGGCGACATCGCGGGCAGGTATAATGACATTAGTGTTCAGGAAAGGGATATATAATAATGGCGAGGATGATCATGATGTTGTCAGGGCGAATCGCCGTACGCTGTTTTAGGAAGAAAAACGCATTCGGTGGCGCAGTGTTTAAAGACACAGATAGCTTTTCCCATGCTTGTTCTCATCACCCTGGGAATTTTTAAGTACCTCACCTTCTAGGGTGTCATTGATGCAGGACCAGAACTCCAACTGGAACGAGACAAAAAGAAAAGTAACGATTAATTTTGAAGAAGTTATCATATTATCCTTTGTCATACTTGAAGCAATGATGATTTTCGTCATCTAATAGCGTACAATTCCTTAAAATAAAAGAGAATTGTAGTTTACAAGATAAAATAGCTGTAGTTTACACTTGAGAGCAGGGGATTTGCTCAACAAGAGTGCTTATGAAGTCGCAAAGAAAATGATTCCCCCCCTTAAATTTTCTTGACTTGTTTATTCACCAATGCTATTGCTAATTCTGCATAAGTATTTCATTTACGCGAAGGAATACGCTGCTTTCCAAGAGGCTGAACCTGCCAAATAATTTACTATTGCAGCTGCGCCCCTGCGTAATTGCTGGTCACTACCTCCCCGAAATATCGGGGGTAAAAACAGAGCACATAGAAGTTTATTTTTATTGAAACAAAACAGTCCTTCATACAATTCAAACCCATATTATGCCAAGTGAGTTCTTTTTTTTTTCAAACGAGGATTCAACAGGCATTTTATTACATGAACATGAAAACACACAAAGTAGACCGATCTCGCAGCCAGTTTCATTACGTTACCGATGCCGCCATGCATCATAAGAAGTGTTGTCTTTCTGCTCAAGCAATAACTCAATTAAAGTTAACTGTTGCGCCAGTTGGTTATTCAATACAAAATTATAGTACACAATACTAGTACAAGAGGGGACAATGGAACAGAGCAGAGCGTTACTCGGAACTGATGACGTATTTACTCATTGTAGCATGAAGGAAGGGAACGAAGTGAACTAAGTAAATAAATCTTGTGAATCGCTGACAAAAAAAAAAAAAAAGATCCCCAAGAAAAAATATGAAAATGAAAAAAAAAAAGAAGTGATTCGCTGCGTCTATTAGGGAGTTTTAGAATAGCGCACGCTAAAGCCTTGCGTACGCAAAGAATAGCGTCGTCGCCACTGCGCATGCTCCGAACGCAAACCAGGTTTTGCGCTTTGCGTGCGCAATTTTAGCGTGCGCTATTTCTCGGAAACAGCGTGCGTACGCAAAGAGTCTTTGCGCTTCTCCAAGGAGGATTCGTGATGAGAAGTTGTCTAAAGCCAAGACGAGCAGAGTTGAAAAAATTGCCGGCTTCCAGGGTTATGTCGGCGGCTGCTTTGGCGGCGTCGTAAGTGCGACGTCGGCGGCATCCTCGCGACTGGAATTTTCAATACGGGACGACATTGTACTCGGTTTGGCAGCGATCACCGGCAACTTGATGCTTGCGACGCGCGAACATTTCACGGCGAAGGAACGATGTGCGAAGGTCAGTACACGAGACCTCTCTTGCCGAGGCGACGCAAGCGGACACGACCGGTCAACCGCTCGCGTCGTGTTCTCATGTTTAAACAAATTAAAATGCTACTCTGGACCAGAAAACTCGTTTTCTTTTAAAGTTACATCATTCCGTGTGTGAAATAAAAATTTGACTATCTTGGTGGCGTCGCAAGCGCGAGATGCTTAGGCTTTTGCGTCGCGGCGGAGAAACGCTGTTCTAAAACTCCCCTGCGTCGCGTGCGCTAATACAAGCGCTAAATTTAGCGCTAGCGTGCGCTAAAATTGCGTACGTTATTCTAAAACTCCCTATTTACTTAGTCCACTTCGTTCACCTGTTTCAAGATACAAGCAGTAAATAATTGGGTTATGGGGATATTTATACAGCGTGTAGTTAGTTGGTCAGCCATTAAAGTTGCGACGAATCACACGCTGTAGATGAGTAATTTTGATAGTGCAGTACAACCGCTAGCCTGGGGTCTTTAACGTGCACCACGCAGTAGTGATACACGACCGCACGCCGGTACGATGCTCATCCAGATCGAAACGGGCAGGGGTGGGTGGGGCTCGAACCCAGGATCCCTGAGTTCTGCAGCGCGAGCTTTCGCTCCACGCGCGTCGAGCTGGGTGTGCGCTTTGGCCCACTCGGCCACCGATCCCCCCCAGTAAATAATCAGTTGTGAGTAGTCATAGCCTTCTGTATACTGACAAAGCCTGGCAGATCGTCACGAGACGCGGGCGCTGAGTGTGAAAAGGTAGAGCGGCAGACAACGGATGAGAGGAGAGTCATGTAACGGCCGCCCGCTGCGGCGAGACGCCGAAACACACTTTTCCCCAACGATGGAATGTCCGCTCGTGATCCTCGCGTTCTTCGCGTGTCCTCGTCGCTGCAAAAGCTGTGCGCTCGCTACCAGCGTCCCCGAGAAATGCTCTGTGCTACCAGATCCTCGCGCTCCAAATTTGGGACCGGGCACTCTATGCCTCAGTCATCGAGCTGCCAGGCTTTGTGAGTAGGGAGGAGGCTATGGAGTAGCGCTCTATCCTGTCGCATTGTTCTTGCCTGTCTTAGTCTTTTGCCCCATAATTTTGTAAAGAGCAATAACTCCCCTGAGGTTCTCTGCAAGTAGATCACGAGGCGACATGAGCTGTCTCCGTGAACTGGCGCCTGCTTCCCACGAACTACCGTTAGGGCGGCGTCACGGATGCGTGGAACGCTTAGTGGGACCGGTCTATTGACAGACACCCCAGGATAGTGCTATCAGGATGCTCCCACGCCAAGCAAGGCGGAGTTTTAGCGAAGTTTGCTTGAAAGTCAGGCACCACTCTAAACACGCGTATTAAGGCGAACTTGAAAGTTTCAGAGCTAGCTTCCGGTGCAAGTAATGGTCTATGAGAGCGCAGATTTCGCTAGGCGTTTGAAAAAGCTCCTTATTTTTTTGTGCAACTACACTGCCTTTCATACTTAAACTGGCCGTGCAACAATATTCGGTTGGAATATTTTGTTACTTTACACGAGCTTACTAACACTAGTGTGACCCAAGTATACTCGAACGCAACGCCACTGGCCAAGAAATTCTTTGTTGCGGTATAATTTCAAGGACAAAGGCTAGGGTTTTCTTGTAATTTCTCCTTCGCAAAACTTGACAACGTAGCTGGGGGTCGCAGTCCTCCCCCCCCCCCCCCCCCCCGCCCCCCGGTGACAATATTTGAATTTGGCTCATTAGATCAAACCAGAGCATTGCCTGACCAGGGGTCGTGATAATCGATAGCTCGAGAAGTATTCGGGTAGTGGCTAGTGTGCAATCTCTGCAATGACGGCAATAGCCGAACCGTAACAATGTCTGGAACTCAGGACGTGTCCTGTGCCTTGCCAACTCAAGCGCGTGGCTCTGATCAACATCGGCGGCATATAATCGCTTTCACATCACGTGGCCACCTGTTCTCGCTGCGAGTAGAGGGGGTGAACGCTGCTCGTTTTTGTTTTAATTGTTCTTTGCGAATTCTCTTCCGTGTGTTGAAAAACGAACGCTTGTTTCATAGGTTTCAACACGAGGGATTGGCTGACAGCGGTATATGCGAAAAGTAGAAAAAATTGTTGCATCCCCCCTTTAAGTGTTACAGAAACAAAGTCGGCCAGCGAGAAGCGCAATGCGTGTCGCACTCGTGACGTCAATAGTTCTCGCACGGTCAAGGGTACTGCAGTACGTCAACTCGTGACAGTCTCGCCTTGTAGTAATATCCGTGCACTGTACGCCCTATGGCCTATACATAGCTTGTCCGTAACATCATTTGCGGCCATGCAAGTATTTTATGTGCCACGAGTGTTCGCTTCACCGTGTGTGTTTCCACCGCAGAATTAGTGGCTCGAGGGGACCTGCAAGTCGAAGTAACCGTCAGTACCCAGCAATGGCGTATGGTTGGACGGAGAGAGGTCCCCGCATTCTCAGACCAAGCTCCTATTTTACGTCCGCAAAGAACGCCGATCTCGATGGCGTGGAATGCACGTTCCAGAAGCACAGCTCCCGATGGTTGAACCATGCAGAAAGGCAGCGGTGGCTGCAAACTACCTTTGTTGTTCGTGAGGCTCGCAAAACATATATACGTATATTCTGCCGTGTTCTGGTTATTGCGTCACCCTCCGTTACAGCCGCTTACATCAAAGTGCAATAGCGAGTTACCGAAACAATCGCGCTTCGTGTGCTGTGTAGGGACCATCACAAGGAACAACCGTAAGTCAGTGGGTGTTGCGATTGCTATATACAAAAGCAGGCGCCACCGTAGGCACACACGCTCGTTAGAAAATAAAGAGGTGCAATGCACGGGGCTGGTGGCGCGGGCAGTTCAGCATGCGCCTGGAACACCATCGGACGAGGCCAGACTCGGTCTTTATCATTGCCTCGTAACAACTGGCGACCAGAATTTTCGTACGTTTCGTTTCGTACGAAGCATTACTACTAAAGCCCCTTTATGTTTCAAAAGTAGCACAAGGCGCGTCGATGCACGAGGCACGTGCGACGTGCAGCTCTTGGGAAGATCATGGCAGAACAGCGCAGCACTGAGCTACAGTGTACTAGAATACTTGTAATGTAACTGAGCTAGATTTCAGACGCCATGTTCTTCCCAGAAGTGGCGCGTGGCACGTGTCTCGAGCATTTCCGCAACAATGAATGCCGGCATTTTTCCCAGGATAGAGGGGCTTTAGTTACAACCAGTTAGAGAAGTAGCTAGGCACGCGCAATGTGAGGGACTGGTGTGCCGTCTCAGGCAAAAAAGAACAGTGATTTGTGAACGGGCATAATATACCTATTACTATATTACTCAAGCATCAAGGAGAACGCAGGGAATGGTGTTCAACGCGCAGCACATGCTGGCCTCAGCAGTAGTAACTTTTTAAAAACAAATACCCATAACAAATGGTATCTTGAACGCGCGTTCGTCAACGCTCTATTTTGGTTATTTACTTAGAATTTTTTATACGGGGAAAGCGTGCGCGTGATGCGCGTGGAACACCAATCCCTGCATTCTCCTTGATGCTTGGGTAATCTAGCAATTGGTCTTCACACATGCAGTGGAGCGCTACAAGCGTAGCGCTGACCTTGCGATCAGCGCGTGCTGACGGGAGCGTTCACCAGCTTTGTATCGCACCGTCAAAACTGATGCTCACGGCAGACGATAAGTGACTGACGACACGTGACCAGAGCTGCACCAGCGCCACGACCAGTGCTTCGCTGCATGTGACAACCGGCCTTTACTCTCGGGCTTACTTTCACACAGCCAAGAATATAGGAGGTATTCACTGGACGCCATATTTGAGGGCGATGTTTAGAGCGCATGCTCAGAACGCTCACATAAATAGCCTGCTAAGACCGGCAACTTTGATGGTGCTAAATGCACGCTCCAAAAGGAGTGCGGAAGCTCGCCGTCAGCAGGCGCTCAGCAGCAGCGCACACTAGGGTGCCTACATGTCTGTCTGTCTCAGGGTGAAGACATCCATTGTTGCCCTGAATGTGAGAGCGCGTGACGTTCTCCCGCACTTGGTGCGTGACTTGGGCGGTAAAATGGCGCGTATGCATTAGCCAAAGCTAAGCGCTCGAGCTGCGTGATACCGGATTGCGCGCCACTTCAAAATGCATAAAAAAACGATTGGGCGGAAAAATGGCTGAGATGTCACCACTCAAGCAAAAGCGCGCGTGTGTATGGAGGCACTCTAGCGCACACGGATATGGCAACCAGTGAATAATCCCTATACATAGATTGCCTAGGTGTGACGTCATTCGCGGCCATGCCAGTATTTTATGCGCCACGAGCTTTCGCTTCGCCTTGTTAGTTTCACACCGCAGAAGTCGTAGTTCGAAGAAACCAGTAACTGGAAATAACCGTCAGTACCCAGCAATTGGCGACGTGAGCTATCGAAAGTGTCGCTGTGGTCGGCCCACCACAATTGGCCGAATGCTGACGATGACGTCAGGAAAGGATGTCTCATCGACGGAAATAAGAGGAATGTAAGAACTTCAATGTTGACGGTGTTGGCAGTGTTGCTTTGAGATCGCTATGATTTCAGGCTTCCACCATGCCCTTTACAAACACCACCGAACTTGTTGTTCACAAGGTAATGACGTCACGAAAGGTAATCGAACGAGGGCGTCACCGAAACATCTCGCCGCTAATAGCGACACTTGCATAGCGGCGAGATGTTTTGGTGGCGCCCTCCTATGGTTCCCCCTTGTGACGTCATTACCTTGCAAACAAGAAGTTCGATGGTGTTGGTAAATAGCATGGTGGAAGCTTGAAATCATTGAGCTCTTGAAGCAACACTGCCCACACCGTCAAAATTAAAGTTCTTTCATTCCTCTTATTTCCGTCGATGATAAATCCCCTTTCCTACGTCATAGTCAGCGTTCGGCCAATCGTGGAAGGCCGACCACAGCGACGCTTTCGGTCGCGCACGGGGCTAATAGGAAGCGTTCACTGGGCGCCATATTTGTGGGTGCTGTTTAGAGCGCATGCTCAGAACGAGCTCACATCAATAAGCTGCTAAGACCGGCACTCTTGATGGTGCGGAATGAACGTTGCAAAATAACTGTGGAAGCTCGCCATCAGCACGCGCTCAGAATTCACGCGCACAGCTATGGCCGCCAGTGAATACTCCCTATAGGAAGTATTCACTGGCGGCCATAGCTGTGTGCGCGAATGCTGAGCGCGTGCTGATGGCGAGCTTCCACAGTTATTTGGTAACGTGCATTCCACACCCTCAAGATTGCCGGTCTTAGCAGCCTATTAATGTGGGCTCGATCGTTCTGAGCATGCGCTCTAGACAACACCCACAAATATGGCGCCCAGTGAATACTCCTTATAATTTTTTTTTATAGTCATCTCCGCCTTTCAATCTGGAGCATGGACAAGACCTTCCCCTGGATCGTGGCCGGAGATTTTACATTTCAACTCGAAAGCGAAGAAATAAAAGCACACACGCTACTGAATCGACACAGTGACCCGAACTGTTTCAGTTTGTTATTTTTTCTTATTCTATGCAGCTGTCTGAACACTTATTTTGGGCCATATTGAACCGAAAACCGACGAAAAACGCTTCATACCTCATTGTAGAATTGGTCACCGCGTGTCTGTCGACACGCGGTTGCCTCCTGAGCATGTCGTAGACGCGATGCACATCCCTGTCAGCCGTTTCGGCACTAAATGAGAAGCCCACAATACACACCACAGCAAATGTGGAGGGCAGAAACAAACCAAGCGCGAAACGAAGAACAGACAAAGCTTGGTACTGCTAGCTTCGTTTTGAATGCTGTGACGTAGTTGTGACGTGGGTCTCGTCAAGCTTTCGGGTGTTTGCCGCTCGGGGCGAGTCGCAGATCCACTAACGATGACGTCATGCGCAGGCCTTGTCTTCTAAGGGGCACTGGTTCGGCGCTTTTCTCGTCTACGTCTTGGACTCGTCCTTGTCCTCGGCGTTTCGGCCTTTATTATGGACGAAGCGTCCGAGTCGGCCCGTGCGTGCATCGAAGCAGCACCAGAAATCCCCTCCCTGGGACTTAGCGGAAAGGTCCACTGGGAGCAGTGGGCGGGAATCGGCGTGTCTCCGTTGGTTTCAAGCGTTTCTGATTTAGGAGAAACGATCGAGGATTTGATGTGGAAAAGTACAAACACATCCCCGTATAACTAAGCGCATCTCCGTTCGCCACGGGGTGAGCTTCTTAAAGCCCCAATCACGCTGCTCTACATCGTACACGGTGTTCGCTGCATATATACTTCTCTGGGGACTTCCCTCAGGTATTCTCGTAGCATGTTTGCTACATCTATGCTTAGGGCACGTTTGCCGACACTAAAAAAAAATTCAACCAACGTGACAGGAGCATCATGCCTCAGACGGTGTCTACATGATGTACTGCAGCTTTACGGGTGATATTTTCGCGCTCTCATCACAGCAGCTTTTAATGCCAGCAGTCTCCCTGTCTTTCTCTCGTGGATATTGTGCTTCTTCCGTATGATACGCTTTCCTTATATTTCATTCCCCCCCCACACACACACAGACACACAAAAAAAACTATTTTATCAAATTGCGAATAAGAATGCAAATTCTTCATTATTCGGGAGTTATGACTCGAAAAAAAAATCAAATGTATTTACACATGATGTTCCGTGTGCGCGCTCTTTCTTTTCGGCGTATTCATTGGGCTGCCTCTCTTTCCGCGTTTGTTGTCCAAAACAAAAAAAGAGCAGCGCGAAGAAGATCTCTCGTCTCTATTTTAGAATCCCGGGTCTCACCCGAGACGCTGCCCTGTTTATTATGTCGCCGCTTATTCTATTTCGTCTCACAAACTCCTCGGCTCCCCGGGACAGCGAAGACCAGTTCCAGAGAACCGGAAGATTCTAAGGATTGTTTGTTTACGGTTCCGGGGTCCCTCTTCCATTTTCGCTGGCCTGCCGCGCTCAATCACCATCGTTTTGGTTTCGCTCCAGAACAGGGAACGAAGAAGCATCGTTGTATACGTTCCTCCAAAACAGGAACGAAAGTCTGTCCTCGTTCCTTCCCAATCTTGTAAAGAGTTCCCGTTACAAGCTTCAGGGGTTCAAAAAGGAACGCGTTCCTGTTAAATTTCGGGGCTTGAAACGTGTCGTTAATTTAACGTTGCATTTGCGCATTTAAATAAAATACTGTACCGGATAATCGGTACATCCCGTACGAAAATGTCATAGATGGCCCTGATATATTTTATAAACGACCATATATGATAATATAAGGAGTCAAATATGGCCATATACTTCCATATATATGGGCGAATACGGCCAGATGTCGCCATGTAAGTGGGCAAATACTGGCCTGTATGGCCATATAAGTGCGTAAGTACGGCCATATGTCCCCATATTCGCGTGGAAGTACGGCCATATATTGCGGTATAAAAGGTCAAATACTGCCATATATAGACCCTTTCTTCAAGGGCGCCGCCATATTGAATTGTCGTTACTTCCAGTATGGGCGAAAACATTGTTTTGCCGTCGCCACGCTAGTAGAAGACACTTGGGATATAAGCGAAACCGTCGCATATTATCGTTTTGCCTCCCCTTTATTTTTTGACTACAGACAGGTTGAAACGTTTTCGTATTTCTTCGTTGCCCATACGGGATACGCCTATTAGGTGGCTGGGGACGAGAGTATACAGAAAAGGTCTATAGCCCGTTCTCGACATATATGGGCAAAAATATATCACCTGATAATGATATATGGGCCCGTTTCAGTCGTTCAAGCAAAAAGTTATATGTTCTCGCGAAGTTGTTAACATTCTTAAAGTGAAGTTATTCCAAATATTCGGACCAAATAATAAATTACGCATTTTGAAGATTGAAAGACAAATGAAATTTGGTTGCATATTTGACGTGTGACAATATCACAAAGTGCATAACATCGGAAAGCGAGTTAATCACATAATGGATTTTAGATCGCAGCTCTTAGGCGCCCGTTTCCGCAATAAGTGGTGTCGGCGTCGCCGTCGGCATTGGTGTAACCGCCCCGCTAAATTTAGCGGGAAATTCAATTGGTGTTTATGTAACATGACGTCAATTTTGCCGCTAAATCTAGCAGCGAAACTAATTTTGTTCACGTTTTCACGCTAAGTTTAGCGGGGAAACGTGAACCGTTAGCTTACTGAAGATGCAAGAAGCTACTTCGGCGTCGCAAATCCTTTTCCCTTCGAACGGCTGCGAAGCCGTTGCGCTCGGAGTACCCTACGCTGCATCTTTCAAAAACCGTTCGCGCTGCTTCGCAACCTTCCATTGCGAGCGTCGGCGATTCATCTTGTGTTGAAAGTCGGAAGATATGCTGTCCGCAGTGTCTTTTATGTGTAACTCTTTTGTAAAAAAATATGAAGTTTAAAAACGCGAACTTAACAGTGTACATATAATTTTAAATTTATTGGGAAAAAATATATATATAATTATTTATCTATTTATTTGTGGAAATCGTGCGCAAAAAATAGTCACGCTTAGTTTTTTATTTAAAATTATTATGTGGTTTATACGGCGTAAAACATAGTATCTTTAAACGTGCATCATTTTGGGTCACTTTAGGGCTGGACAGATTCTTTGGAAGTTCAAAAGCTGGACTTCATAGAGCTGTCCTGTTCCCTCGGTATTGACAGAAGGGTAGACGCTATGCGTGTTTTAGGCCAATCGTGTCTCCGGTTAGGGTCACGTGCCTACGGTCTAGAAGCTGGTGCTAAGGCAGAACACGGCCCCTGCCTCAACCCAAGGCCAAACATAGCGTTCACTGCGCTATCAACCTTGGGTACAAGTGACAAATCCTCTCGTTGTGGGCATTGTTGGGATCAGGACCAGGTTCTAGTTGGGATGCCCCAGAAGATAAGCTTATTTTGTGTGCACTCCCGTTTTGGACTTTTCTTCTCTCCTTTTCTATCTCGACCTAAGCTGAAAGCATGGTAGAACGTGCGCACTTGCCGAGCCAATCAGCCGTAGACCTTTTATCGCTTGACTCCGCCGTCTGTGCGCGGGAAATGGCACAAGCGTGGTCGCGTGGTGTGACGGATGACGCATCAGCCGTTGGCAATCTCGGAATGCCTGCTGCCGGACCTAGTTTGGCGTGTGTTGGGCCCTGCGTGGCTGCTTCGGATTGTGCTTCTGTAGTAAATTCGAAAAGTCCTACATGTATATCGGCAACAAGCGTTTTTTTCAAAGAAGCTCAATGATTGTTTGTGATGCGTTTAGTGTTCGGTTCCACAAATGACAACTTGTGCTACGTGGTGGTAGCCCCTTTCGTGTAACCGCGCTGTCCGTTTCGTGAAACTCTCTTGAATGCCGTGTGCACGTCTTTCTAAGTGATGCCTCGAGGTACAAAGAGCCGATGCCTCTTTTTACTACTTTAGATTTAGAAGAGATAAACGAGAACATATCAAATAATAATAAATATTACTAAATAAATACTAATAACAAACAAATAAATACATAAATACCCTTGTTTGAGCGTGGTTCTTACATCCAACATCTGTGGTCTCACATAATCTTCAGCCGAAGGTCCAAGGACTGTATTGGCTCGTGTACTGGCTCTTTATGCGCAAACCTCAGACCTTCGCCGTTCGACCTAAACACGTCAAGTACGTCTGTGACCTCACACCTAGACACGCCAGCCGTTTTACTAAGCACTAGAAAGTCATCCAAACTCCTGAAAATATCGAATTGGTTCACGTCGTGCAGTTTCTCAGAAATATTTCTTTCTGATATATTCCTTTCAAAAAAATATTGGACACTGTCGCTGCCACGCATGAACTAATGCAAACTACTCCTTTTTGCAAAAACTACTCTTTTTTGCACAAACAGATCTACCTCAAAAGACACAAATATGCTTTTTAGGTAAAATGTCAGGGGTTCCAAAAAGTGGTCAGCATGCCTTAAAGGGGAAGAGAAACGAAATTCCAGCGTTCATTTTTTAGCTTTAATATGTTGCATGTTGCAGCATGACTTCGAAAATACCAGTCTTTCGTTGAAAGGCACAAGCAAACTAATTTTAAAGCTAATTAAACGATCTTCCCATGTGCACCTGGTGGATGCATGTCGAGCCCATTTGGGAGGTAATCTAGCAAAGTTGGGGAACTTGCTACAGAGTCATGACGTAGCAAGCACCATCGGAGCAGCGCCGCTCTTTGGCATTTCAACATTTTCCTCCTTAGCTTTCCTCCCGCGCATATTGTACCAAACAGTCCAAGAAGACGGAAAGGAAGGACTCCCCTCTTTCTCGGACCTTCGTTTGTGCACCCGGATACAGCCATCCTCGTATTAGAAGATTAGCCTGTCGCTCAAATAAAAAGTTGCGTTTCCCACCCTGTTCAGCCCTAAGCTGACAGTGTTGTGGAAGCTACGTGTTCCTTGGTTCAGCCACACGCTCGTCACCCCACGGGTACTTCGAACGGCTCGGTTGTAACGCGTTGAAGCTAGGGAGCCTTCATGTGCGCTTTGCTAGGGTGATGCCACCTTTCGTAATACCGCTCGCCGACAAACCAGCAGCCATTTTGGTTCTTGGTGATAATCCGTGGGGCTTATAATCCTCCCGGAAACAAGCACTTTATCTCACAAGTTCGGAGCAGCGTTGTGGAACCTACGGAGGGAGGATTAGCATTTCCCCCCTCGGATGGGAGGACCGATGGAGACAAAGGCCACTTTCTGGCGCACGGGGAAACAATGAGAGGAACAAAATGGCGGTGGAAGAAAGTGTGGGAAAGGGAAACAGGCAGTTGGCATCGCTCTATGCGAAGCGCACATGAGGGCACCCTAGTTGAAGCTATTGACACCACCACAACGCTGACAACGCCACCAGCGGCAAAGCTCATAGCCACGCCAGCACTGCTACGTCACGAATGCGGGGAATCTTTTCTTTCTGTTTTTGTTTGCGCCGGATATCCCATGACGCATCGCTCTCTCCGTTCGCTTCTCTTCGAGCGCTTGCTCGAGTGCACCGTTTGGAAGAAAAAATCTACCAGTCGTTCAAAATACAAACGCGCAATTATCATTTACGGTTATTATCCGTCATGCTTGACTCATTTCCGAACGAAATTTGAATATTTCAATTTTTGTTTCCGTACCCCGTTAAGAGGCTTGAAACTGTACACTGTAAGCAAAAAGGGTGTATATGGCTAGTGTTTGTCAAAAAGTCTAATAGAAGAGAGACACGAATAGTAAAGTTATTAATATGAATAAGGAATAGAAGAGGACCTAATGCTGAACTTTGTTGGACACGGGAGTTAACATGTGAAGATGAAGAATCAGTTCTGCTGACGTGAACTAATTGAACGTGGTTAGTTAGAAAGGGTTAGATTCAAACGAGACCGTACGGGAATTTGTTGAGGCTACGAAGTTTATGAAGAACGAAGTAAATAACCTTATCAAAAAGATTTTTAAAAAAAATCAAGAAATATGCAACCAGCTCGAAATTCTGGTAAATAATGGCGTTAAGATTATGGCTAAACGAAATATAATATATAAAACTTTAAATATTATATAAAAACACAAGATGATGCTGACGCTATTTACAAACAAGTCGACCTTTGCCTACACTGGGTGTGAGTACTGCTCTTGCGCAGAAACTGGATTTGTGTTTAGTGAAACCTCCGCGCATGCGCCGAACCAGCAACAGCGTGTTGGTGGATACAGGGAAGTCTGAACTTTTTTTGTTTAAAACCAGACAAGTAAGTTGAACCACACACACAAAAAAGAAAATGAACGGACAGAATTGAAAAAAAAAAAAGCTGCCTTAGCCGCCGACTGGGCATTTTCTCTTTTGTGACAAGGTTTGGGTGTGAAAGGCTCCTGCACTCTTTATACACGCAGACATTCGTTTCTTAAGTGTTGCGGTTCGACTGTTCCGTTTCTCCGCTTTGTAATGTACATCACATCCGCGTTAATATACGTCAACACAAAAGAAACAAATGCTTTTAAGCTGCGCGACAAACTGGTGCCTGGTGCGCTCGTCAGGTTCGTTTGCGTGACATCCGCACTTGTGACTAAATGCACGAAAAAATTGCCCAGCAGTGTAGTTTAGAAAACCAAATAATGAAGTGTAGACTGCGCCGCGTCCGTGTCGGCCATTGTGTGTGTGTGTTGTTTTGTGACGAGAGGGTTGGATTAACAATCATTGTCAGTCGAACAGGCAAGATTCTGAAAATCAAAACAGTTCCTAAGCACACTGTTGTAATATGGCGATCGGTGACCATATAAATGCAGCCATTATCTCAATTTCGACGCAATTCCCGCTCTTTTCTCGATTGAGCAAAAGTGCCAAGGAAAAGGACACTAATCACTCAAGTTCAAAGGAGTAGCCGGCGCTGCTATGGCAGCAGCGAATGTCTCCTTTATATTTTTTTATCAGTTATAAAGAAAGAAAGTCAGAGTAGCGCACGATAAAAAATGGTTAAGCGACGCGTGCTGCGCCATTTATTAAGCCTACCCGGATGCTTCTAATTCCATTAAAGCAGGCACACGTGTTTACATACATACTCTTACATATTTAGAGAACATTGAAGCGCGCACATTTCTTGTATGACGGTCCTGTCAGATTGGGGATCCCAAAACTGTCTGTGTTTGAAGCATGTTCGACAGCGGTGTACGACGACCACACACCTAATCACAGCTGCCCCTGTTTACAGTTATTGTCAACCCGGAACGCTATAGGAGATCAGATCATAAGTGTACCTGGTGCAGCAAACACGTCAATCGAAACTACAGCACCGTCTGCGACTCAAGCGAGACGGGAAAACGAACTGCTATAGGGACTTTCTTTAGTAGGGCAGCGGTGCATGGCATTCACGCATCTTATCACAACTGCCCCTGCTTGCGGGTGAGAAATCGGTGGAGTCTGTTCTAAAATTTTTATTAACCTCTTTTACTTGCCCACTGCTGCTGCAGACTGCAAAATATGTGGCCTTCATTTCTACGGTGTATCGACCTGCTTCTTTTATTTTTTTTTTTTTGTGCTTCAACTTTATAAAACGAATAAGGAGGCAAAATAAACCACTAAGAGGTCTGAACGCATGCGTGCGTCATGAGATTAAAACCTAAGGGAGTGTAAACCTTTGTAGTGAGGCAAACGATGGCCTCTAGGATGTAGATGACGATTTTAAAGAACTGCTTTCGAAAATACAGCACCCAACAAGATGCGACCAGATAATGAAACTGAAAATTGCGGGCTAACCAGCAGGCTCAAGGTAGAAGAGCAGTACCTAAGGGTAAAAAAACCTTAAAGGGATGGTGAACCGAAATTTGGGCTGACCGATCCAAACCATAATTTTTTTTTATTATACGAAACGATTGAAAATGATGCAAGGTTATTACCCTCAAAATCGGAAACTCGACAGCTCAGTATTTGAGAGGTAAAAAAAAACAATTTCCAAAAGACGAATTTGAAGTTCCCGCGCGATCCGCGCAAGTGCAGTGACGTCAAAGATTGAGTCGTCCTGCAACTCGAGTTTCTCTCACCCCCCTGCGTCGTGTCGCCTGTGTCCCGCGATCAACCGCTCTTTGCGTGTCGCCTATCGCTTTGAGCAGATGGCGCTTCACTTTCGAGTTTGAAGTTCTTTTAAAGATCTTTTAGCGATCTGAAATTCTTTGAAACAGTATTAGGTCGAAGAGAACGCTCAGTGGACTTTTGTGAGCGACGTGAGGGACTACGTCGCGCCGGTTCTGCGTGAAAGGCTGCCCCGGCGCAGTCACAGATGAAACAATGGTATACAAACACCATACCCAGTTGTTTTGACCGTTCGACGATTTCCTTTTCGAAGTCTGAGAGGTCGTCAGGCACCTAAAAAAATAATTTCGTCCGGTTCTACGACTCACCGATCATCTTTAGTGCTGCATGCGTCGAGCGCCGCCATGTTTTCCAAGCGAGGATAAAAAGCAAGGAGGTAACACCACCCCAGACTCCGATCTTCAGTATTTCAAACAGAAGGGCCGTAACGCGTTCGCAATTGCGTTAAAAAAGAAAAAAAAAAACGTTTTGCAAATGCCTTTATTAAATAGTATAAAATGTGGCTTACAAAGCTTCTAAATATCATATACTGTTACGTCACACAAAAAGAAGCGAGGAGGTGAGGAGCGAAAAAGAAGGGTGCAAAAAATGAAAAAAATGGGCGCCCGTGGAAAAAAAGAATTTTTTATCACTCTCTGGTATTTTTTTCCGTGTTTATGACTACAACTTGCATGGTTTTTGACAACAAAAGCAAACACGATCTTTGGGGAGTCAGTGCCCATTCTAAAATCAAAGGAGCCCTGTGGAAGAGCGTCCCACTGCCTTTTTCGAGGAGATTGGTGAGTTAAAGGATGCGTCCATTAGCGACGCAGATGTTGGCATCTGTCAGTGTGCCAACGCAAAAACAGACTGAAAAAAAAAAAAAAAAACACACACACACACAAAAAACCCCATGATAGTACGGTTCGCACAACACAACGAAGGAAACACGCTGATGGAAAATTTAAAAAAAAAGAAACGTATGAAGACATCAGATAATGGCGTTGACGCGGCGGCATCTCCGGTGTGTGTAAACGAGCATCTCCCAAGACAAAACAAAAATCTGGAGGATCGCTGGAAAGCGTGAAGAGGGATGGAAATTCCTCCGGTCACCGGGGGGAAGGGTGTGTGCGCGGAATAAATCTTCACTTACTATCAGGATCGCGGGCTCCGAGGATGTTGAAGAAATGACACCGTAAATTGATATCGTGGCGTTGTTATTTTTGCAGAATTAATATTTATGGGTGACACTTACCCGTCAGAATGTCTGTACCTTTATGATCCTTGCTTGGCGCTACATATTGTTGCTTGCAAGGTAATTTTTTTTTTGCGCTTATTTCAACACGACGAGTATAGGACACGAAGAGGATTTAAAAAGAAAAATACTTTAGAATATTTTAGAGATAGAAACATTTTTGAATAATTGTGAATTCTTTTTAATGCCCTACTTTTTTCGGAATCTTGGGTCTCCGAAAATGACGTGCCTTTTTACTTTCACGGTTATAAACGTGCTTGTCTAGGCAGAGAAAATAAAGAGGTGGTGTTGTTGTCATATACACGAAAAATAATATTTTATGGTGCGTTGTTGACGATTATTCAGTGATCAAATCTGTCCTCGAGTACCTTACTGTTCATGCAGGAAATTATATTATGTTTGTTATATATAGACCTCCTGCTGGCGGTAAGCTTGATGTGCTTTGTTTTTTATACTATTTGCTCGGTTTTCTGCACTTAACCTCCAAATAATTTTGGTTATAAAAATATAAATATTTAGACACTTCAATGTGATAATTACGGAAGAGAAATGAATATCCTGATCTTAACCAGCTGTGGTTGTCTAAATATTGTGAACCTGCCTACGAGAGTGACATAGGAAACTTCTAGTTAATAGATATCTGCATAACTAAACTAAACGCCAGAGATGTTACCTTTGGAGTATTTAAACAACATATCAGTGACCATATGCCCATATGCTTCCTGAACCCATTCCTTTGTATAAGAAAAAAAAAAAAAAAAAAAACATGAACCAGAAAATTACGTAAAGATGATAAAAAATAAACCACAAATCACTGGAACGCTTTCGTGTAATGTAGACCGAACAGACTTTGACAACATCTTGGAAAGTGACCCTAATCTTGCGTATACACGTTTTTCAAGAAAATTTACGCATTTTACGACAGTGCTTTTCTACTCATTCAAGCAAAGAGACTTAGAAATAGAGTAAGAAAACAATGAATTGTACTAGCAACGTATGCAAACAAATTAGTACAAACATAAGATGTATCATAATTTTGCTAAATATGAGACGAAAATATTATCGTTGAATATAAGAAGACACGAATCACATTATACTCTGATCTTATATGGAAGCAAAAGCTGAATATTATCAGAACCTGTTTTCTAGAGTCTACAACGACGCATAAATGATGTTAGAAGCTTTACGCTCTATCACTGGCAGAATCAAAATCTGCCCAAAAGTGCAAAATACAACTACCGACAGCAGAAACTTGAGCGGACAGGAGATGTCGAATTTAATGAATACGTATTTTGTACAAGCTGGCTCACCACAATTCACGGGTGTGCACCGCAGTCCCGTGTCAGAATAGTCACCACTTTATTATTAAACGCGATAATTTTACTGCTCACCACACAATTCAATGAAGAGTGACTAATTAATCAATGAAAAACTAACGCTGCCGCTGGCTTTGACGACTTTAAACCAGCACCCGTGAGATATGTTTCAAATCAAATATGGAATTGTTAAGGTACCAATGCAGGCGGGTTGGTTCATGAATTAATAAATTAAAAGCAGCGCTCAAAAAGACTGGAAAAACAAAGGACGAGGGCTGAACTATCAACTGAACATTTATTGAAAAAAAAAAACAAAAAAAAAAAAAACAGCATGAACAAGAAACTACCCTAAAATTAGACAACACCGTTCAGCAATGACGTGTCGCTCACCAGGCTTTGATAAAATCTATTTGTTTTTTCTTCCTTGTGTAAGCAAATTGAAAGCTGGTTTACGTAATACCTCGCCCCTGTTTTGTTTTTCTTGCATGTTCCTCCAGCACCTATTTTTCCACTTTTGCACGCCCCCTGCCCATAAGTTCAAGGGCAGCTCCATAGGTTTAATGCTTACCTACGAACTTGACGACGGTCAGGTTAGTACCTGCAGGTTTTGGACTTGACGCTACAATTTACCGGGCATCACGTGTTTTGGTGCTACAATCCTGCTGGAAACACATGCAAGTGCTGGAAACAGATGCAATATAAAAAAAAAAAAGCAGGCGCTTGGCACTGCGTACGCCATCCTAAAATTTACATACATACATGGAATAGAGATATATTTTATCGGTGCCTGGTGAGCGACACCTCATCGTTGTACGGAGTTTGATTCTAAGGTGGTTTCTTGTTTCAGCCGTTTCTAAAGGAAAACTAAAGCTGTCCTGTATTTGAAAAAAAAAAAAAAAAAAAATCCCGCTTGACTAGTGTTTATTTGGGCCTCCAGGATCACGATTATCGAGATCATCTTTTTTTTTTTTTTCAATTTGGTGCACGGAGGCTACAGATAATCTCTTTTCAAAGTACCGTTGAAGCCCCTCCTTCCCGGAGCGTGACGTCATATACCGAGTTTTCGTAATCTCGGCTCTCGCGCATCTTCAGCGCCTATCGAAGCGATGTACGCCAAAAAAGGACGTCACGAGTGTTGTCGGTGCGCGGGAACATATATCTGGCAAGCTTGCGATTTCTCGCGCTATCCACACGAGTGACACGCGCTTGGCGGCCGAAAGATCTGCGACGTCACGACTGGCCGGTGTGTCTTCGTGTTTTGTCGCATTTAGTTACATCTTGGGTAAAAACGAAAGCGATATTTTGGTTCACGGGATACAAATACACTAGAATTGACCTCTAACTTGTTTTTTTCTTTTTTTTTTCAAGAACCCCTTTAGCTTTCCTCGAACGCGATAGCTTTGAGGAGCTCGTGTCGCCAATAATCCGTTGTCGGTGTTGGTGTCGGCGGGAGCAAAACATCCCATAATGCAACGCGCGCAGCCACGTGTGACGTCACACGTGGCTGTGATGTCATAACTCTGTCGACCTGCTAAATTTGGCGGAAACGTTTTCCGGTAATTTAGAGAACTGTTTTGCCGCCAATTTTTGGCAAAAACTTTTGGCGCCAAATTTAGCAGAAAAATTTACCGCCAAGTTGGGGGGGAACATTTCAATGAAAACACGCGACATCATGTGACACGTGACGCTAACGACTAGATCACACACACATGCTTGCACGGCCCGCTAAATTTACCAGAGAAATTGACGTCACGTGACCTGAACACCAATTCAGTTTCCCCTCTAAAGTTAGCGGGGAAAATGACGTCACGACTTCGAGTCACGTCACCCATGAAAAAAATCAGTTGCAGGAGGAGAGGAGGAAGAAAGGTGGGGGAGGACGAGGACAGGAGGAGGGGAGTGAACATAGGAGGAGGAGGGGCCTACCCTCCCCTCCGTACCCTCCGCTCCTCCTCCTGAAGGCTGTGCTCTAGTGTCGCCTAACAGAAACTTGTAAACGTGTTTCATTTTTTCAATAAATGTTCAGCTGATAGTTCAGCGCTCGTCCTATGTGCTAACCCCTAACCTGGGGTTTTTAAAGTGCATCACGCAGTAGTGATCACACGAACGCGTGCCGGTACTTAACTCATCCATATCGAAACGGGCGGGGGCGGCGGGGATCGAACCCAGGAGGTTCCCACCGCAAGCTTTCGCTCCACGCTCCGAGCTGAGACGCGTTAGCCCACTCGGCTACTTCCTACCCCTAACTTCTTAAAGGCGTTACAGCATACGTTTTTGACAAGTGTCTCCCACTTAAGTTTACTGGAGATTGTAACTTCCAGGTACTTTATTTCATTTACTTTACTAATTGTTTTATGACCTAACATATATGAGAAGACAACGGGCTTTTCTTGTTAGTGATAGTGATAACAGCAGTTTTGTCGTGATTGATTTTCATACCCCATCTCTTACACAAAAGGCTTATGTTTTGCAATGATTTGTTAAGAATCATCAAACTCAAAGGTATGCAGCTATGGTTGTATATATGACGCAATCGTCGGAAAATAGTCTCACTTTTACAGTTGAATGAACACGAGCCGGCAAATCATTTACATAAATAAAAAATAACAACGGGCCAAGCACTGACCCCTGTGGCACTCCGGAAAACACATCCAGCATACCAGAGGTACTACCGTTCAGTATAACATACCGTGTGCGTTTGACACGGTGACCATAAATCCAGGAAATCAAAGCGTGACTAATGCCAACTGACCGCAACTTGCTTATTAAATTTTGATGAGGCACACGGTCAAAGACTTTTGATAGGTCTATAAAAATGGCATCAGTATGTTGTCTATAGTTAATAGTAAGCGCAAAATCGTGGGTAACCTCTAGGAGTTGCGTTACCGCAGACAATCTTGGCCGGAAACCCTAGTTCGGGTTCTGTTTATAAATGTGTCGAATCAATTTTGAGGCGAATCAAGCACTATCAAAATTTCGCCGGAGATTCTTTTTCAGCTGTTAGCGGCTCTAGCGTCGGTTCTGGGTTATTGCCTCCGTTGCAGGCTACGTGAGGGCGCTTCCGTCGTCCCATTCATTTGCATGGGGTGGCGGTGTGAGTGATCTGTTTGGGACGGGGGAATGCAAATTGCCGCAGAAAGGGCGTAGCCTGATAAGAGCTGTAGAGTTCGAAAGGAAACGCCGAGTTCTCGGAGACCAGGATTTCCATAAGTGCTTCTGCTATCTTCGACACAACTTTATTAGCTCGCGGAGCAGAGCTGATAGGTCAGGCCAGGAGCGGGATCGCGAGTCAAGCGTATATTTAACGTGCCTTCGATTGAGTTTTGAATGATCTATGGATGTTTAAAGGTAGCGCATTAGAGTTTTCTGTAAGGAGCACATGGAAACGCAGGATTGTGATAAAATTATAACGTATACATGTAAAGACACCTCTTTGATTATAACGGGCACCTTACATAAAACTAAAGCATTCCAAATTTTGCATGCTGGTTTCATTGTTGAAAGTAAATTCATTTCGTATAAACTAAAATGCATTCGTCCATACCAAAACTGTACTAAATGTTTCATATCTAAAACCATAACATAATCGCCAATTTTTGTTAATGAAAAATATGGCTGAATGGTAAAAAAAAATGTTTATCACCAAAAATAACTGTGTGTGTGTGTGCGGGAAGGGGGGGGGGGGGTGCAACAGGACCAGCTTTATATGCATTGCGCAGGAAAGTGCGATCGGTGTCGTTTTTGATGAAACCTGTAGCGCCATCAAAAACGGAAGACAGTTTTTCTTTTTATTTAAGATGGGCGGATGTTTTTTTTTTTTTTTAAATTTCGCGGCACATAGATGTAGATGAGTCAAGCGGCGACTGTAAACTCCGAAAACACGTAGAAAATAGTGGCAGCGGGCTTTGTTAAATGAATTCAGACTTCATAAAGGGGTATGACAACAAGATGTGTATTGCCACTCTTTTATTCCAACTGCAATGATAATAAAATTATTGTTATCTTTATAGAAGCTGTCTGAGATCCTGATGTGGTGGGGAAAGCATACGGGCGTTTAATCATATCAAGAAAACCAGTACAACCATACCACGACAGAAATAAGACAAAGATAACCATTCATTACATCTGTACGCACATAAAAATTAACAATATAAAACATGCAAAACATACCGCCCGCCTAACCCTGGCAGCGCGTTTCTAGAAGGTTGGAGTTGGAAACGAACATATAAATTAGCAACGTAGCACCTAATAAGAAATATAGACATATATAAAAGTTATATATACATAAAAAAGCACCATACACCGTTAGGCTTGTCAACATAAGTAAAATCACTAAAAAGCGTATCTCCATATGAAGAACAATATCCCTTTTAATTTATTAAATAAGGAGAAAAAAGAGGAAAATGCGAAAGTTAGTAAAAAGAAAGGAAAGTTGTATTTCAAAAGCAGTTGCGCTGCCGGTGATTGCTGCGTTCTGGTTTGCGGTGCTTAATATTTGCTGTACTTGGAGGTATATATTTGGGTTGCCATAATTTGTTCTAGCTCGTGGCAGTTTGAATATTTTAGGACGACACGAGTAGTACGTACATGTACAGTATATTTGTAAATACATAATGTTTTAAGTCTTAAGTACCGTGGGCGCTTCTATGCGTGGCATTAAATAACTTCATTTCTTCGGTGCTCTTATTAGAATGCATGCTGGTACGTAGAGTGATCTTTCTTGGCGCTCCTTCCGGGGCAATCTAAGGAATTTCTTCTTCGAGGGGCGGAAGGCCCTTACGAGCAAACACGACCACGCGTCACCATAGGAAAAAGGAAGCCATACAAAGCGCTGCGGGATGCACGTCGGAGTTAGCAATGGCGTTCCGGAAAGTCTCCCCGCCCGCAAGGAGCTGACGGTTTTATCAGGGGCAGACACGGGACAAGAACCGAGTGATAATATTGCGAGTGTAAAAATGATAGTAACAGCAGCACAAATAAAAAAAAAAGAACACGTCAACCAGCTAGTGAAGCTCGAATAGAAAATAGAAAATAAGTAAAAGGAAAAAGGAAGGAAAAGAGGGAGAGGAAAAACAGAGGCGTGAGTTCGGTGCGGGGGGGGGGGGGGGGGGGGGGGGGAGGGGAGGGGGGGGGGGCGGGCGGCCATCTGTCAAGAACCGACATGTTGGTGCGGGACTCACGGTGGGGTGGGTGGGTGACACGCGAAAAGAAACACAAATCGAACCCAAAGAAGAGAGCAGAAAAATAAGGCGCAGTCGTAAAGATTCTCGTTTCACGTTCCCGATGATTCTGGGGAAGGCTCGACGCTCACGAAGCTTGCCCAGCAAAAAAAGAGAGGAGCTCTTTTTTTTTTTTTTTTTTTTTTTTTTTCGTAGTTTTGGTTGGGTGAAGCGTTTGGAGATGCTGTCTCGCTTCGTTTTGCGAGTGAGCGCTCAGCTGATGCCACGCGCTAACGAGACCTAACAAGGGCCACCAAGAAGCTCTCAAAGCGGAACGTCACAGCGCTTGTCTTTCTGCGCATATGTTTTCACTGGCTAACGCAGTCGGCACACTAAGTGCGTCGTGACCTCGCGTTGTAATGGGTGTGTCTCCCCGCCTGTTCGTCTAATTTTGCCTAGAGAAGTGACGTCACTCACTACGAGCGCACAATTTGTTGAGACGTAACGAAGAGGTATAGGAAGCGTACCTCCGCCCATGGGGGCGAGCGTTGTTTATTTGAAAACGAAACCTTTCCTCTTATTCCTTCAACAAAACAAATTTGCGAGTAATAAGGACAGACAATGAAAGTCAAAATGACTTGTCCCTTGATTTGTTTTAGACCGGAGCTTTTAGGCGCCCATTTCCGGGTTTCGCGGCGTCGCCGTTGACGTCGGCGTAACCCAGAGCCGTGTATAGAGAGAGTTTGGTCAATGGGAGATCCGGGCAGAGCCAGGGCGTGCACCAGACGCAGAAAGTGGGCCTGACATGCTCTCTTGACCAACCAGAAGCCGAACAGATTTCCCTAGCGGTGGAAGCGAGAAACAGTTTTAATCGTTTTAATAAGCGCGTAAAAGTTAAATGTAGTAACCCTTCATGGTTGAAAATATGGTGCACGTGATGTTTCGATAATGATCACACAGAAAGATGTAAGAAACGAATGTGCTGCTTGAACTCTGTTTTGATTGGACAGGGGTGTGACTGCTTGGACGACAGATTCCCGGCCCTCGGCGCCTGGCGTACGGATTATGTCGATCGTTCCGCTATTCGCGCTCTTCCACCATAAATTTGGATGACCGTGATTGAAACATCACGTGCAGCATATTTTCAGCCACCGAGAGTTACTCCGACGCACTTATTAAGTTTTTTTCTCGCGTGTTATTTCCGGCTTCTGGCTGGGTGTTATATCCGCCCTCTGGTTGGCCACATTCGAATTTGTGAAGACGCCCCGGAACACGCCCAGCACGCTCTCGGCGAATGGCGCCTCCCCATTTGTTTCCAGTACTTCCCAATGGATGGCCAAACTCTACATATACAGCTCTGGCGTAACCGCGCGTTGCATAATGGGGATAATGCAACCGCTCGTAACCGCGCGTTGTATTATGGGAAACGTTTCCCGCTAAAATTTAGCGAGGGAAATTCGAAATATAGTGGGAAAAGTTTGCGGCTAAATTTAGTGGGACACTTTTCCCGCTAAATTTAGCGGGAAAACATTCCCGCTAAATTTTGCAATTCCCTCGCTAAATTTAGCGGAAAACTTTTCGCTCAATTTCCCGCTAAAGTTACTGGTGAAATTTGCCCACTAAATTCCCACAATCAAAGCGCCATGTTGTGGCGTCATCACTTACAAAGTCATTTGGTCCACTCAAGCGACAAGGAAAATAACAACGTCCCTCTGCCGGCGAGCAAAATCGAATATTTGTCGATCGCTCTTTGATTGTGCGTAATTGCGCTTTTTCGCGTCGCTCGCGGACGCTAAGCTGGCGCAATCCAAAGTAACAAATAAAAAATTGCAAAAAAAAAAACAAGAAACAAAAAACAAGAACGAAGCAATAAATATGTTTGATCATGCAGACAAAGACTGGTAAGCACAGAATATCTGACTGCCTTCCAGGGAAGAAAAGAAGGGCGCGCGAACGACACCGCCCTGCCCGAAGATTCTCTCATTCCTGACACACAACATATGACAGTTAAGCGATGAGGCGGCTCATTTCATGCTGAGCTAAATAAAAGTTTGAACACGTGAGGGTATGCCCCTCCTCCTCTGCTACCCCTTTCGTCCTCCTCCTCCTCCTTCGCCCAATCCTCCTTTCCTCCTCCTCTCATCTTCTTCCTCCTCCTCCCCACCACCTCTTGCATACCCACCCCTCCTCCTCTGTACCCTCCCTTCCTCCTCCTACATACCATCCCCTCCTTCCCCTCCATACCCTCCACTCCTCCCACAGTTTCCTCGCTAAATTCAGCTGGAAAATTGACGCCACGTGACTTCAGCACTAATTCTGTTTCCCCGCTAAATTTAGTGGCGAAGATAACGTCACAGGACTTCGTGTCACGTCACCCATGAACAAATTCAGTTTCTCCGCTAGATTTAGGGCCAAAATTGACGTCTCGTGACCTCAACACCAATTCAATTTCCCCCTAAATTTAGCGGGGCGGTTAGCGGGGCGACGCCACTCTACGCGGAAACAGGTGCCTAAAGGGTAGACTCCACGGGGCGAATATGGTGCGAAAAAGCGTCTTTTTTCGACGAAAAAGCGTTCTCCGCTGCCGATTGACGTTCGAAAGAAAAATATCTAAATGCAAAATAATGTTACTGCCGTGCCATATTTCGACAGATACAGCTTTGGTAGTAGGAGGCGGGGGAAGACTTCGATCGAATCTCACCTGCAAGTTTGTGCGGGGACGAAAGCTCTCAGGGCGTTTGGCGAGCGTGAAGACCACGTTACTTTGCCAATTGGTTCTAAAATATTCTCCGCTTTTGGGCGCGCATTCGTAATGACATCTAATCTGATTTGCCTGCTATTTAAACTATTAATACAATTGGCAGCGAACGTTATCTACAAAGTTCTATAATAATGCGATGTAATATTTGAGGAAGCGACTACGGAAGGACGTACAAAATGTTAGGATTCGGGAGTTACGCTAGAGGGCATTACACTCTAAGAAAACAGACACGAGCGTAAGTTTTGAATGAAATGTGAACATCGCCTCAGAAATTGCAAACATAAGCACCTTCCTTACTGTGTAGTAATATCTCTAGTTATCATAATTTTCATGATTTCGATATGTAAGCGTATAGTTTTTTTTTTTTTTTTTAATTGTTTCTTTATAATATTTACTACGCAACACTGCTAGCACGAACATGAAGTCGATGCCTTTTCGAACTTTACTTGAAAGGTTATTGGCGGGCGTAAAACTGTACCGCTTAGGTAGTGCGCCGAAGAACCACTTTCTACCACTTTGTATTTTGGTTGTCAGTCCTTCTTCGAGAAAGCGGAAGAAACCGTCGATCGCTTGTTCGTACTCAGATTGCCACGCAGTGTACAAACTGCCTAATTGCAGTGCACATTATAATACGTCATCGATATTCCTTGGTTGAAAGTATCCGGTATAAAATCATGGAAAGAAATACTTCAGTTAGTCAACTACATATCGAAGTGAGATGAATTCGATCAAGATTCTGAAAGAGCGTTCGAACACGAAACCTTTAGTAATTACACAGCGCACATGCACTAGCGCAACCTGAAGACGGCAATACCCGTTTGATCGTCATCAATGATCCCCCAAGACATCGTAAGCCCAAAGGTACTTACTATTTAGGGTTGAGTGCCAGGATTTCCGGCTTGCGGCCTTTAGAGGAAACATCGAAACTGTCCTCGCAAAGGTTATAAGAGCGCATTGTAACTCGCCGATCCTTGAGCCACATATTATTTTAGTTACTTATCAGATTGGACGAGGCCCTTTCTTCCGCGTTATTTGTCAGCCCAAGGAGGGCAAACAGCGTGTTAAATATGTCGACAACAAAAATTCCCTAAACATATAAAGAAAGGAACATAGTTTATAGCCGAAATGACGTCAGGGTTATTTTCGGCAATAAAGTGGGTTTGGGGTTTCTCGGACTGGCGCGAGAGGAGCCTGTACGTTCTGTGGCGTCCTCTTCTTTATCTCAAGAGGCATAAGACATACCAGTGAGGCATCGGATCAGCACACGGGTGCTCAAAGGGGAAAACTGTCGTCGCCGGGTCGATAGACATCGGGTCTTTTATTGCGCTCCTCAACACCGTCTAGTGGTTCGTGCCCCGTCATCTGAAGGCTGCGGGGCTGCACTTAAATTTACTGTCGATGACTTTTACGCGTCTTACTTCCGTGCGCCATACTGCAGGCCGAGGACGACGCTAACTTTAACTGCGTGGTAATATATCAGAGTGGAATAGACTGCGAAAATCTAGACTCGTGTGCTAAGTTACGCAAAGACGAGGCGTATACTGTTTTGCGGGTAGATTACACCTTAAGCGGTCTACGAACTCCCGCCTCCTAGCGATGCGTTTGGAGTTCTTTTTTTTTTTATACTAGTATAATCAAGTAAGGCAGCTGGTTTGGTAACTCGAGGATGGTGTACCGAAGAATTAAAGGGGCAATGCAACGATTATTGTACTTTGCGCAAGTAGCACTTAGAACGAATCCCTGACGTTAATTAACTATGGAACACGCATGCGTTTTTTATCAAAAACAATAAAAATCGGAAAGAAGAAAAAAACAAAAAAACAAGCAGAGTCATAGGCAACGTTCACCTTTTCAACTGGTAGCCACAACATGCGGCCACTTGATCTGGAGCCGATTATATGCCGCCGATGTTGGTCAGAGCCACGCGCTGGGGTTGGCAAAGCACAGGACACGCGCTGACTTCCAGATATTGTTATGGTTCGGCTATTGTCGTCATTGCAGCGATTGGACACGGGCCACTACCCGAATGCTTCTCGAGATATTGAATACCATGAGCAAAAATCCAGTACTCACGCAATGATCGAGTCAAATCTATGAGCGTCATTTAAATATTCTTGAGCAGTACTGCGACCCCCAGTACGTCATCAATTTTTGCGAAGGAAAAATTGAACGAAAGCGCTCGCTTTTGTTCTTAAAATTCCACCGCAACAAAGGACTTTTTCGGTCAGTGGCGTTGCGTGCCAGTATACTCTGGTCCTACTAGTGCTAGTAAGCTAGTGTAAAGTGAAAAAGACATTCCAAGGTAATACAATTACAAGGACTTCTTGCATGGGAAATACAAGGACTGAGAAATGAGATATTCACCTCCATGTAGAGGAGTTGATTTCCTCTCCAAGCAGCCTGCTTAACGGCATCTGATATATATTTTGTCTCAAAAATTAAGTGCGGGGGAAGGCATTGACGCACGCAATTAATAACAGAATTGCCTTCACGCGCGCGCGCTTAGGGATCTCGGATGGTGTGTCCTCTCTCTTCTGTCCCGTCTCTTGGCGCTGTACGTTTTAATCATAATTATATTAAGTGTCTGCATGAACGTAATGTTTCTCGGAATACGGCGCTCACGCACAGATGAAAAGAGCAGTAAAGCGTTTTGATTTATACATAAAAAGCGTCATAATAACGAAGCGTGTTACTTGTTAGCTGTAATGGGTAAAGGGATCCTTTTATTTTAAAGCAACGTACGTAGGTCCATAAGGCGTTCCTTTCTTTTTAAAAATACAAGTAATGTACTTCGTTACTTATGTTTTTAGGTAGCGCCTACAACATTGGATAGTGCTCACAAAATGCGAGAAATAGAGCTCGTGACATTCGCTCATTTTTTCTTGGCCGTCGACACCCTAGGTAGCGCGAGTTGTACAAGTTTCGGAGCATTTCAGCCTTATACTGTTGTTTATTATTCACCCATGTGATAAACACATGCCTGATTGCATATGATAGCACAAAAAAAGTATTGTTTTAAAGATCTGTTAAGCAAAATGTAATATTATAGATAACTAGCCCACGTCTGTTCGCACACCACTGGTGGTTTCTTATTTGTTTTATTTTGTATTAATTTTTTTTTTATTGTATAGCAGTGAAAGCGTGTCACTCTTGTCTTGTTCTGCTATCGCTGTTGCCAAAAAAGGTGGCGTGGCCTTGTCAGGCACTTCAAAGTGCCATTAGCCATGTCCCCTGAGACTTTCTGTAAGTCTGTCTTAAATAAACTGATACAAACAAACAAACAGAACAAGCCTGTTCAGTCACACCGCTCCCACTCAAAACACCACTAACGCGTCACTAAAGAAAAAAAAGCTGACACGGGACCCAGAAAAAAAACGGACAGGACAACAATGTGTACCAGGCTTTAACGCGGAATCTGTTATATGGCTGGCTTTAACCATTTCCGGTTCCCAGCCAGGGACGGTTGTCGATAAGCCGAATGCCAGCCAAACAATGACGGAGTGCTCGTTGCCTCGGTTACAGTGCTGGCCGAACGTCTTCTTTAAGTGCATTCTTATTAAGGCCCGTTCACACACTCGCCTTTGCATAAGACCGTCTGAGACAAGACCGGTTCTAAGCCTGTAGTGAAGGCTGGTCGTAGGCAGTCTCAAGAGCCCTCAAAACCGCTCTTGCCTCAGTCGATCGTTACCAAAAGCAAGTGTGTGAAAGGCCTTCACATAGTGAAAACCAGGGCGACTGGGGCGAAGACAAAGAAGAGCGACACACTGGACAAGCGCTAACTAGCAACCGAAATCTTATTAGAGCAGAAACGCGAAATTGACGCTGATGCCCGCGCAGGCACAGGCACGACGTGATATTCAAACACTTCCCGTTTTTCAAATCTTACAAAAACAGTTGCAGGAAATTCACGCTGCTGCACGCGTGACGCACGACGCAGCCGCAGGAGAACGAATTTCGTGCCGCGTTTTACGTCACCCGCACTACGGTTCAATTCAGCTTCAATGGAGTTTCCCGTACGTTTGTTTTACGGCAGAGCATATTCGGCTTATTTTGTTACGGGCAGAAACGAAACTAGGTTCACTCCGTATCGAGATGGGACCCCATTCAGTCCGTGTGGAATGCGGTACATATACGGAATGAAGAAAACTTTCTTTCTAAGGGGAGGAAGTGGCCGAGTGGGCTAACGCGTCTCAGCTCGGAGCGTGGAGCGAAAGCTTGCGCTGGGAACCTCCTGGGTTCGATCCCCGCCGCCCCCGCCCGTTTCGATCTGGATGAGTTTCGTACCGGCACGCGTTCCTGTGATCACTACTGCGCGATGCACGTTAAAAACCCCAGGTTAGCGGTTACCGCACTGGCCAAATTTCTCATCTACAGCTAAGAGACCGATTACCCGTTGAGGCGCATCTCCATCAAGGCTGTATAAACATAAAGAGCAAGCCAATTTTTTTTTCTTTCTACAGCGAGAACTGTTAGTGGGACACTTGGCGCAATTCGCGCCGTCGACGGCGCTCCATATCGACGCGGGCCATTTTTGGCACTCTATCCAAACGTTCTACATTGCAGTCACACCGGTGACGTCACGCCGCGCATCACGTCACCTGTTACCTGGCGTCAGCTGACACCATGACGTGACACTGTCATGTGAGGTCAGGTTGCACAGTGACGCCAAGCGACTTAATGACGTCAGGTGACGTCGTGAGTCACCCGATGTCATGACGTCACGGAAAACTGTGACGTCACGTGAGAACACGTCGTCACGTGACACCATGACGGCACGTAAACATGTGACTGCTGATAATGGCGAGAATGAAAACAAGGCGTTTGTGTATAGGACGTTCAGGCAGCCACACCGACAGAAAACGGTTCGTGCATACACGCGCTGTTTCGTCGTTGCCTGCATTTCAATCTTGGGCGCACGATTTTCAAAATGTCCTTCAATTACCACCAGGCAGTCCCTTAATACACACTCACTGGTTTCAAAACGCTATGGAATTTTCGTCCGATGTGTTACTCGGTTTCATACGAAACGCCTTTGCGGACTCTGTGGTGCGCGCTCACGCCTTTACCATTTATTCAGTCCATCTGCTCCGAAATGACACCTTAGTGGCACCAACGTCACACCTCAGCTGTCGCTGTGTTTCACCTTAAGTGTTTTCACGTATGCACTTCCCATTTCCTGACTAGGTCCTGCGACAAGATAAAAAGGACAGTTAGAACGAAAAAGCGCCCTTTTGATCTACCTGTGCCTTCTCTTCCTCATTGTTCTATGTGCTTTTTTACCATGCCGAATGTGTATAAGAGCCTTTACACACGGCTGGTGGAGAAACATCATCTGTTCAGCCATAAAACGGCGCTGCGCTCCGTGAAACGTGCGCACCCTGGGATTCCACAGAGAAAGTGCAAGAAAGCGCGACAGAAAAGCAGAACAAAAAGCAGACGCACCATTCGACGCGTTTTTTTTTTCCCTCGCAACGGTAGCAAGGAGTTGAGGTACGTTCGAGTGTTTGAAGTCTGGGCCGCGAGCTGGCGCCAAAGTTCTGCTCGGCGACGCCACATTTGTTCTGCTTTTAGCGCGCTTCGTCTACTGAGTCTCGAACTTCAGGAGGCTTCGAGAAAGTCGCATTTATACTGCCACCGCAGAAGATGGCGCGCAGCTAGCACTCGGTCCATCGAGTCTCTCCACTTGTGTACAGAGTTTCCGCACACTAACATATTACTTTCTGTGTTACCACTGCCTTTCGTACGGCAAAGGGGCGAGTGTCTCGTGTGTCCGGTGTGTCCGGCTTTTTTTCTCTTAACGATGCATCACCAACTCGCCTCCACGACAACCCTTTTTTACTAAAAACGTCTCTTGACCCATACGTTGTATTGGTTTCATCGAAAGAAAAGTCAAATCAACATTCAAAGTGTCGAGTGAGTGAACAAACAAAGAAGCTGCACTATTTCTGTTGAAATCAGTAAATGAACGGGCTGCAAAATATCACCTATACATAATTTCTTTTATGGTTCATTTCACTTTATGTTCGAGCGAAGGAAAGCTAGAAGCAAACGATGTCACCATTTATTGTGAGAGGTGCCCCTGTGCGCCTAACCTTGAAGATACGAAAATTGCAGGAAAATGAGAAAACTGGGAGATAATTAGTTAAGGCCCATTGCATAAGAGCGAAAGGTGACGACTGCTGCTTCAGTGCACCGTCGGTGCACTTAACCGAGAAAGAGTTGGCTTATTTATGTCGGGAGACTGATCGCGTGTAAAAACAGTGTGCTTTAAATGAACGTTCGGTTGTAAGTAGCGCTTGGTCATGCCTTACTTTATATGTCCAAGTACTTTCGAGGCAATTTTTCTGTCATAGGATGTTTCCCTGGACTATATATAGCCTTATACGGGTATGCCTTAAGGATGCTTCAACTTTACCAGGACGCGTGCTCGGCAGAGACGCCGAAAGCCCGGAGCTCGCTCTTGTCGCTTTTCTTGTGCTCGCAGTAAAACAAAGTATGATCAACTGTCTGCAAAGTCGGTTCGCTCGAATGGAAAGATTCGAAATCTCCTTTGAGGCACCCTGAAATAACACAGTGCCCCATTTGAGGCAGCCTCACAGAAAGGACCAACAAGGCCTGAGTACAGCGCGCCGCAGATACAACGGTCTTCACGTGCAAACATTCTAGTGTATCTCGTCACTATTTTCAATCAGATTACTTTAAATGCTATTTCGCCAATTTTCTCACCTGCTACAATGCAATGCAGCGATACTTAACAAGACCTAAAACGTCAAACTTGTTTCTTCGCGATAAAAAGAAAAAAAGTCTACTTACCAGATCTTGATCTTCTGGGCATAGCTCAGCTATCAAGTTTCCAAACCGCAGGCGCTCCACGTTGTCCGTTGCGATGGTGAGTAAAGAGGCCTGCGATAAACGACGTTCACTTTAATAACTCGCAAGCATACAGGAAGCTCATTGTACCACACTGACTGCCCACCAGGAAAAATAAGGTATTGAAAAACGCTCAAACGCGACGAGAAGGCGCGGATAGAACCAGGAGAGCATGTTGGTTAAACATTTTGTTTAGTTTCTTGAACGCAAAGGGGCAACAGCGTGCTTTTTGTTCGTCCGTTGTTGCCCCGTTGCGTTCACGAAACCAGGAAAATAAGAAAAGCAGCTGTTATAACTCTTAAGCACAGCACAGAAGAGACAACACCAGATCTTAGAATCATGAAGCCCGTAGCCAATATCAAGGAAATAAAACTCGGTAAATGTGTACAGGGTGTTTGAATTTCAATTCGAACAAATTTATTATAAAAGAAGCCTTGAAAATTACTCTAATTTAGTCCGAGAAAGTGAGTTATACGGCAATGGGGACATAATATATAAGGTGAATCATCACGAGAGGTTGAATAATTAACTAAAATTCGTTCATTCACTTTCTATTTCGTAATAATAAACATATGGCTCCAATTAAAAACTTGCTGCTCGTTATCAAAAACCACTAAATTAGTCCATTCTTGAAATGTTTAATGCGAGTGCAAAGCCGGGGGATGCCTTAAAGTTATTACTCGTGCAGCAGGCACAAGGCTAGCGGTACGAGACCGCGGATGATAAGATTATCATGCGCGTTTCCCAACCGCCAGCAGTTGCACGAATAATAACTTTAGCGCACCTCTGTGACTCTTACCCACGTGCTTTAAGCCTTTCGAAAATTGACTAATTAAGTGGTATTCGATCACGCTCAGAAACCTTGAAATAGACGATTTGTAATTTCGCAAAGCGTCCCGGCCCGCGCGCGAGGAATTATGGGAGAGACTGTCCCTCGCCTGGCCGCTCTGCGTTGAGGTCGCATTGCCTTGTCGCTTGCCTTGTCTTAATCCTCTGTTTTCCGATTCTATTACCTACTTTTATCTATTCCAGTGTATCTTTTATTGCTTCTAAGTGTTTCTATTCCCTTCTGCGCGCGATACGTCTTGTGTATATATAGTATTTGTGTCTTTATTTTGCCTTTTTAGACGGGAGTGCAGACGGACAACACGCCGCTTCGCGCGTCGTTCCCCGGGTGAGTGCTACCGTTGCTCTCGATTCCTATCGCGCTGTTAACTGTTCATTTTGGTTCATTTGACCCGCCTGCAGTCGAGAGGAGCAGTTTATGAACACCCGCGCACATGTCATAGGGGTAGGCAGAGCTCTGAATCAACAATCGCGACGCGAGAGCCGAGTGTGCTGTGATTTGGCCGCCCGCGCTCGATCCGTTGACTCGCACTGTAGCGTATGTTTTCGAGTGCCACTTACTTGACCAAGATACAGTACGCCGCTTTGTCGCCGCGAATCATTCGTCTGAATGCCTGCGAAACGATAACACCATTCGGCATATCCAACGTGCGGTGCCTGACAAACTGCGCGCAGCGGCACGAGCCTATAGCAAGCGCCGGCGGTTCAACGTTGCGGCTTGTATATATGCGCCTTTGGCATGCACTCATGATCAGCCTGCTCGGCGGTTCTCAGTTGCAGACATCTTGACTCGAGAAATAAAATTACCGAAGGAACTACAACTTTCAAGATGACTGCCTGGAAGACAGCACATCTCCGCACTTGAAAAAAGCTGTTTGCAAGTGACAACCGCTTAGTAGAGAAATTAAGAAGGCATACCATAAGCGCATACAAGCCGCGACGTTGGGCCACCGGCGCTTGCGAAGTGCTGCCGCCGCTGCGCGCAGTTTGTCAGGCATCGCACGTTGGATATGACGAACGGTGTTACGGCTTCGCAGGCATTCGTACAGATGATTCGCGGCAACACATCTCTGCACTTGAAAAAGGGAGTTGGCAACTGAGAACCGCTTAGCGGATAGATTACGGAGGCATGCCATAGGCGCATTCAAGCCGCGACATTGAGCCATCGGCGTTTGCGAAGGGATCGCGCCGCAGCGAGCAGTTGTCAGGCGCCGCAGCGTTGCATATGCCTCAGCTTCGCAAACATTCGGACAAATGGTTTGCGGCGACAAAGCCGCTGTATCTTCGTCAAGTAAGCCGCACTCGAAGGCATACGCTACAGTGCGAGTCAACGCAGCGAGCGCGGGCGGCCAAATCACAGCGCACTCGGCTCTTGCGTCGCGATTGTTGATTCAGAGCTCTGCCTGCCCTATGACATGCGCGCGGGTGTTCATAAACAACTCCTCTCGACTGAACTTGGGTCAAATGAACCAAAATGAACAACTAGCAGTGCGATAGGAATTGGTAGCAACGGTAGTACTCACCTGGGGAACGTCGCGCGAAAGGGCGTGTTGTCCGTCGGCACTCCCGTCGAAAAAGACAAAATAAAGACACACATACCATATATGTAGAAGAAATATAGCGCGCAGAAGAGAATAGAAACACTTAGAAGCAATAAAAAATACACTGGAATAGATAAAAATAGGTAATAGAATCGAAAAACAGCGGATTCAGAGGAGGCAAGCGACAAGGCAATGCAATCTCAAGCCAGAGCGGCCAGGCGAGGGGCAGTCTCTCCCACAATTCCTCGCGCGCGGCCCGGGGTGCTGTGGGGGATTTCGCAAAAAGGCTATTGAATCCTTATGTCTGCTTTCACTAGTTTGAAAGTTATTACCTTATTTTAGTGGCATATGGGACTGATTGTTATTATAAATCTCCTATATTATGTCCCCCTTACCGCACAACCCACATGGACAGACCGTATTACTACACCCGCGGCTTTAAAAAAAAAGAAGAAAAAAAAAAGAAATATATATATATATATATGTGTGTGTCGAAATGAAAACTAAACATCGTATAGGAACAAAAATCCGAGCAAAAATATCGATGGGAGAGTTGGTTCATCTTTCATATAAGGATTGTTTAGATGTGAGTTCATCGCTTGTAATTGATTCTACTTTTCGCAAGTGTTCGCCTTTCTGTACTTGTATTCTGAGAACAAAAAAAAAATAAGGCTAACAATGCATGCGTACTAGCTCTGACAGTAGGAAAGAAAATGCAGTAGCGGCTGTTTTCCAAATAAGCACTGTCGTTTTAGGTAAAATATGGTCGACTCGCTATGATTGATAGGGAGCAAAACATTTCGTAAGAGCCAGGTGGTAAACGAATTGGTTGTGGTAAAAAGACTTACTCGAATGATCACAATCAAACTAACGTGCAAAGCAACGCTACTCCAAGTTTTTATTTTTATTTGGTGGAAGTGCCTGGCAACACTAACCTTGTTTTCGGGATGGAGCAACCCCTTCTACTAATTTTTCACCCCTTGTCGTTTGCTTTTATAATTTTCGAATTAGAGAGCGGCACTAACAGACCGTGGTGCGGGGAATGTTTTCGGTGCTATCCGGTCGTGACTTGGTTGGCGGCGGATTCGCCTCTCGCCACTCAAGACGTAGTCTGCTGCTCTTTTCTTCTTTTTTTTTTTTGCATTAAGTTCAAATAAAAGCCGCATGGATTACCTATGAATCGTCTGTTACGTGCACCTTATTTCTTGAGTAGGTTTCCTTTATTCTTTTTGGGTGGTAGAAACGAGCTAGCACAGCTACCTCAGGCGCCGTGTTAGTTCTGCGGTAGCGTGTGTGCTACGACATCATGATCACGGCGACTCTGTCGGCCTTCGTGCTTGTTATGCACGGCGTCGAAACTCTTCAGCAGTTTCCGCGACTGCCGAAGTGGGTACAGACGCTATCACTTCGGGCGATAGGAGGCGGGTTCCGCTATTCTCCGGGCAAAGACAAACAAGACGGCGCGAAGGGGCTTTGGAACCTCGAATATTAAACAAACTAGCTTACCCGAATACAATCACTGAGGACGCCGGTTAAAATTCGCGGCGTATTCAAGTGACGGACGTGAACATCAGGTTTCTCTGCCGATTAGTCTGCTGCAACGCTAGGACTACAGCGCCTAGGACTTCTTACCAGCGACGGGTGCCATCTTGTTTCGAGAGCCATGGACGCCACGTCAGCGTCGCGTTGCGATTGGTTTCCGATTCGCGGTTCGCGAAAGCGGTTGGGAGGAATCGGTCCCGAAGCGGTTGGCCAAAACGCATCCCAACCACGTGATCCAAGCCGCTTTGCGCTTGGAAACGCGCGGATTCGCTTCGCGGCTCTGGATCCGCTTCCAGTGTGAACGCGCCATACCGCCGAATGCAATGGCGCGAGGTGAGCAGCTAGCGCGCGAAAACTTTCGGGGGCCATGCCCAGATCATGGCCCCCGAGAGGCGCGCGAGCTTGGGGATCTCAGTTTCAGGAAAACGACGTCAGGCGGAGACTCTCAACCTCCCCATGGCCAACGGAGGGTGGCAATGGCTTCCCGCAGTCTGTGCACTGGATCTGCGCTCTATATCGGGTCTCACTCATGCCGGGTGTTGCGAGTCGCCCCCTGTTCGCTTCGTGTACGCGATTATTTCCAACCCGTGACCAAGGACCCTAATTGACAGCAGCGAGCCAAATATACCTTTCGCACCAAACTCAGAAGACCGACGAGGGGACGGCACCGCGACAATCTGTCCTCCACCTCTTCCTCCCCTTTCTCTCTCTCTCTTTCTTGTACACTCGCAATATCCTATACGCTCTTCCTGCTGTAAGTTCTGTCTTGTCATATTGCCAAAAGAAATCCATAAAATGTAAAATTACAATTCTTCGAGTCAAAATGCGTTGATTTCCCTACAATATTAGTAAGTAGCAACACGTTGAACTGAACGTCAAGTGAAATGAGAACTGTTACCTTCTTCACTCTACTACTCTAGTCCGCCGCCTTATATTAAGCGTGAAATACTATCTCTCTCTGCTAGAAGTAATAAAATGTTTCGTTATGTTATCTTTGACGGTTATTCGAGGCTTCGTGGACTTCGGAAATTTCTGACAATATAAATATATTCGTGAAGGGACAAAGAGATCGGGCTAGCAGGCAAAAGCAACTATTCGATTCCGAAAGGCAGGCATATATATTCGTACGAACCTATTTATTTCCATATTTGTGCGAATACTTTGTTACACAAATTCGATGGCGCGTATTTCGTCCAAAAATCCTCGAGATTGACGGCTGCCTCTGTTGACTTTTTGATTTCAGCTTGAAGCCAGCGGAAGCAATAGATCTACGAAGTAAGTGTTTGTTTGAGCGATTACTGTGCGACGGGAATAAAAAGCCAATAGTGTCAATAATTGATGCAGCTGCGTTTGCTGCGTTCATAACCGCCGAGCATAGACTGGGACACAGAACGCGACAAACACAAACCACGAACCTGCTTGTCGTTCTTCCTGTCCCTAGCCTTTAGAACTAAGAAGTCCGCAAAGATCATACTGTGCCGAAATCAATTCATCGTCATCCTCCTCGTGGTGCTCGGCATCCGTCCCACTACGAGTTCAAGTATCACGTTCCTAGGAGGCCGGAGTTCGCACAGTCCCTCGCCCGCTCTTTGCAGTTCAGTCGCCGGCACCCCCTGACTCCCTTTTCTAACTTTAGCCGAAGACGGGCGGAGAAAGACGTTGCCAGAGGGGAAGCGGTGGCGAGGAGGCGGAACAGGGGGAGGAGGGAAGGCTGAGGGCACGAGCGTGTGCGACGACATTTTTACGACTTCTGCTAAACGCTGTCCAGAAGGGCCGCGCTGCCTCTAAGCACGTAGCAAAGCACCCAACAAATAGACCTGCTTCCGCTAGACGACTTTGCTGCTGCGTACTTTTTGGTCCCCACTAGTTTAGATCCTATTAATTTCCAAACGATCTTCTGAGACGGGTCGGTTCGTCGATCGTTCTCGTTGAGGTGATGAAGTTCTCAACGCTGTATATATTATGCGTCACCGTAAAATGGGAAATAGGTTTTCACGCGTGCATTTGAATGTTTATTTGCAAAGGAAAGAATAAAACAAACTCGGGACGAAGGACGACGAGCATTGCCCGTTGATGTGACCAACACGTTCTTCAAATAATTTGAACGTTTTGTTTGTGCGCTTTTTATTTGTGTTTGTTGCAATTTTTGTTCGATTTTATATCATTCCTCGCGTCGTGTCTGAAGTACTATATATAAAAAAAATGCTCCACAATGGTTATTTAAACTGGGACTCGCGACAAGAGCAAGGCGATGTCATTAGAAAGAAGAAAAAAAAACATTTAAAACAAGAATGCATTTTGTTTTTAATAAAGAGCGTTTGCGATGCTAATGACGTCCTAAACTAAGTGTGTTATGAGTATCAACAGAGTTCATTCACTCTCTTAACAATGTCATATTTCGTGGAGTGGTCGGAAGGAATTCACGCGGTTTCGAAGAAATAGCTAAACGAGGTAAGCTAAAATAAAATAAAAAAATACAAATGCCTGTCAGGTTTTCAGCCTTCAGAAATAATTGACAGGTAATTGCCATATTGTCACTAACAAATACGATGTAAAATGTAGAACAAAAAATAAACGATTAATTAGGCGAATTTGTGCGTACCAACCTAAAAAGTAAGCTACAGACAGAGATGGGAAAATTACATTCAAACGGTAATGAAATCACATTACTAATTACTTTTTTGAAAACTGCGAAAATGTCATCAAAATATAATACAAATTACCTGAGTCTAAAAGTAATGACATTACATTACAACTATTTTCCAAAAGCAATGATATTACTTTGACATTACATTTCAATACCTTGAGGCTGTAATTCCTACTCATTTTATATAAGTATATACTGTAAACGACTAAATTTTCGCGAATTTCGCGAATCGCCTACAAACACGAAAAATATGTCCCGCGAACAATTCGGGCAATATGTGAACACTACGAAGCTACGCTCGATTCGCGAAAATTAGAACCCGGGAATAATTTCAATTTTTCAGCTTTGGCCCGATTCGCAAAAATTTGAGCCCGCGAAAATTAAGTCGTTTACAGTATACCGGAACTCGGATCTTGTTTACACCGCAACAGCCTCATGTGTCCGAAGGCGAATTAACCTGAACAGTGGTTCCGCTGGCGCACACGACACAAGCGTGAAGCATGACGAATAGCTTCTTCTTTAGATGTGACTCAAAGAGAGTCCACTCACCGGTGTCGCTGTCCATTCAACGGTAAATGTCCCGAGTTTGAGGGTGATATTATACCGTCTTCCTCAGCCCAAATTGGGGACGATCACTGGTGATTCCGGTGTCGTCGGCCGAGTACCAGACCTGGAGCCGTCACTTTAACGAGACTGCCCCCTCTAAGTGTGTCTGAAGTTACAAAATAAAAATTATATTCGGCTAAGATTTTCGAGTAAAATGAATTGTGATATACGAAACTCTCCCAAATACAAGACCTTTCCTCGATTACAAATTGAGGATGCGGAAGATCGCAGGCTCGCAGGTGCTTTCAGGGAATATGAGAGCTGTTGGGCGTTTGATACACGTGGTTTTCTTTCACGTTTCAGTTGTACGCGCCATCCTACAAATAGGACTTTTGATAGAGCCAGGCACTCGCGAATGTTGTTTTGGTTACTGTTGTACACTCATCTCGCAAATGCCTACATTGCAGAAAATAGCACAGGCGCGTGAATCGGGAAAGCCCGTGCAGTTAGAAACTTGCCAAGGCTATGCTCACGCGAACGCTGCACGTTGCACGCATGGGGCACCAGTTAGGGCACCGTGCTTGCAATCGTCTATACTTAGTGTACAGCATTGTCTAATCCACTAACGCGATCACGTGGCTTCATCTGGGAGAGTGCGCGCAAATCAAACGAAACAGGCGCGCGCCAGCAACGTGGACAGCGTTGTACCACGGCCACTCGATTAGAGATCGAGTGGCCGTGGTTGTACGCTGAGTATAAAACAGAGGTATCCGCCTCGAGACCCAGGGTGATCTCAGGGGAAGCGTGCTCTTGTTTACCCGTGCTTTACCTAAAGCGCACTTAGCACCACCGCATACAGTGCCTCAGCGAATGGATCTTTCTTACTGTGAGAGACCGTAATTCTTCTTCTCTCGACTGATGTCCCTGATACACGTGCAGCTCTTTTTAGAGCGCAGCTCTTAGGTGCCCGTTTCCGGCTTGAGCGGCGTCGCCGTCGCCGTCGCCGTCGGCGTAACCGCGTGGTGCATTATGGGTAAATTCCCCGCTAAATCAAGCGGAAACATTTCCCCGCTAAATCTAGCCGAAAAATTTCCCCGCTAAATCTAGCGGAAAAATTTCACGGCTAAATCTAGCAGAAATATTTCCCCGCTAAATCTAGCGGAAAATTTCTCTGGGGGGTCAGGCGGGTCACGTGACCCCCCCCCCCCCCCCCCCCCCCCCCGAGAACCCGTAACCCTCAGTACCCTTTCCTTCTCCTCCTCCTCAAGAGCTGCGCTCTAATTCGGCGTTACAGGGAGTTGTAAGCGGCTTTCATTTTTATTGTGAGCGATAAAAAAAGAAAAGACTAGTCTTTATTTAGGTGGACATCAACCGCATGCCGCCCAAAACGAAGACTCTGGTTTAGGTAGCCGCTCGTGCTGCACTGATCAAACTGTCACTGTACAGCAGCGACCCAAGTTGCGAACACAAAGCTGATGAATGCTTTTATCCGGTAGAGGAATGCAGACAACCAGCGTTTTATTCATTTTTCTACTTCATTTCGGGCTGTCCAAAATCACCCGAGTCTCGTTATGGGTTCGCAGTCGTCAAACGACGTCTCTCCTGCTCGGGTCCCCAGGCCGCCCAAAAAACAAAAAAAAATAAAAATAAAAAAAAAAAAAAACATTTTTTTGTTGACTGTGTTTGCTTGTTGGCGGCCCATGCGTGGGGGTTGGCTGGGGGTGTGTGAGGAGGGGGCATGTGCACGTGTGAGTGCTTCTGGGAGCGCGCGAACCCCGCGAACGGGAGTTTGTAACCGAACACCCGACGTTTCGTGACAAGCCGCCTTTTCCTCCCAGCCCCCTTGCACCCGCTAGCCGCTCCGGTCTTTATCCTCCTTGCCTCCTCTCTCCTTCCTCAGTCGAAACAGAAAGAAAAAGTTTGCAGAGTAAGCCGGGGCTTCCCTACTAACGACATGAAGTCTGCGACTAGAGTCGACGGAGGAGGAAGTCGGCCGGCGCTTTCTTTTCTTGATTTGGTTTCAGTCGCCTTTCGTATTTTCTGCCTACAGCTTTTGGAGTTTCGCGCGGTTATGTGGAATAAAACGTTTCGCGGCGCTGTCTTCTCGTCTGGAAATTTGGTACAAATAGAACACGTCACAACTTTCTTTTTTTTTTTGCTGAGGTTGAAACATTATAGAACTTGCAACTAGAAAACTTGCTGCCAATATTTTGCGTCAAAAGCTTCTTTAGACATATTATATTGTGCTCGCCGCAGCACTTTAAGTTACCTAATTTTAATCTGTAAAGAAAAAAAAAAAGGCAAAAACAGATATTGATTTAGTATTTTTTAGTCTTAAAACACCACTGCTGGAGGGAATATGCCGGTGCGAAGTTCTCTAAAAGTGTTATTTTTAATTTTATTTTATGAAATAAAATTATTCGAATCTTGAACCTTCGACAATAATGAGCCAAGTTTGAATCGAGCTAGCTTTCGATGTATAATTATTTACGGCATAAGAAACTTATCAGACTAAAATTGTATCCAAACTTATTTAAAATGATAATATTAATTTAAGTATAGTTCATATCGACTATACAAAGATATAAACTTGAGAAGAAAAGCTAGACATACAAAAAATTAGGTCATTTTTAAAAATTGGTATTTTTCAATTTTTTTTTAATTTTTTTATATCAAAATTTGTTTGCTGTTTTTATATATAGAATGCAATTTCTTCGACGTATATGGTTTCGTCATATTAAGCAGTGTGTTTGAAAAGAAGACATATTTGCACCTTCATTCTACGACGCACATATCTTTCATTTCATTTTGTACTTAAATACTAGTTATTTTTTTGTAATATGATCATAGTTTTTATTGCTGTCGAGACCATACGCGGTTCGGAAAAAGCTGTACATCGATAGGATTTATAGCACATAATATGGTAAGGGGTTCCGCCGCACGTTAGGTTTGTTTACTTGTAAACTACAGAAATCGAAAGTGTCTCAAATCACGTTTGAACGTTGTCATCTGGGATTAACAAACACGTATAGGTCGTTTCAAAAGCTATCAGATATATAATGGAGCCCTTGTAGGGAAAAACATTTCAAGCGACGGCCGGCCGAGCGCGTCAATGCGTGCATTAATTTTTTTTTTATTTCTTCAAACAACTTCCTGTACAAAATAGCTAAGCTAGATTTGTTGAAAACTGCCAATCTCCGTTTTTACTACTGGCACTGTCCAATAATATTAGTTACTTATAGGAATGCATGGCCGCCAGCTTGTCACCAGGCTTTGGTCGACGGCTGGAACGTTAAGTTTAGGATGTATACTTTGAACTCAGACGGATTGATAGATAAAGGCGGTTGTGGGAATGACAGGCGTAGCGAAAGGTAGAGTGCTCCATCTTTTATTGCTCCGGATGCACACCGCGAGAAATTGTTAACAGGAACAATGTCACGCTTTTTTAGTCAATGGGCTGGAATAAAGATGCTAGTGCGAGAGTAGAGAATCATATGAGGTACTTTTATCTGTATGGTGTACATTAAGCTAATCATATGGGACACTTTTAGCTAAATTACAGCTCCACCTCAGCGCTATAATTTAGCGTTGGTGTCAGCGTTGACATTGCTGATGCACTACTGGCATCGCGCTCAGCGCTGATAGAGGGCTGAATCGGGTCTAAGTTCCATTACGACCAGATTTGTGCCTATCTTAAATACTGTCCTGAAGATACTGTATTTCAAATACCTTGTATTTGAAATACCTTGTATCTCGGTATCTTGCAAATACATTTAGTCTAGAGTATTTGCCACTTTATCTTAATTACATTTCTCAATATCTTGTACTCAGCACCTCAAATACATTTTGCAACATTGGAAAAAAAATTTCGCTGGAATAATCTATGGGAGTAGGGATCGTCAGACGGCATGGTAATGCTGAACCGATTGCAAACTTGGAGCAAAGCGGCCGAACACAGATCAAAACGCAGCCTCCAAATACTAACAAAAGACCAAATGGATAGATCCAAGTACACCTGCCTCTATGCGTCCTTTTGTACTCTGTCCACGTTATTTTTTCAAAGCTGTTTTTGAACTGTACATCAGGCTTGGAGGTTGCAAAATGTTGGTGACGTCATCTAGATTTTACACTCAGCCCCCGCATTATGTCTGGGGCTGGAGTGGTTCCGTCAGCGGAGGATTTTGAGGCCAACGTTCTGTATACGATCGCAATGAACCATTTTTGAAAATCGCAGGTTCACGGGTATGAAAATGAGCGAACACGGTTTCATGGGAGCACAGACACTCCCTCGGCCAAAGAAGCAAGATCCTGCTTGCTTTATTGAGCTTCAGTGACCTAGACTGTGCTTCCCTAAATCTCCTCATGTGCCTATTGTGGATGAGCTTTCGCTCCGAAGCTTGTTCAAAAGCGTTTCTTTCACCTCCTTCCGAATCCGCGCGTTGTTTCATCCTCAAAATCTCGAAGATAGTTTTCCGCGAGGTGGTGTCATTATGGACAAGTGGATTCTGATTCTGGAATCTTGACCATCTTGACATCAAAGCGTAAAGAATGATTCTCCGGAAAATCTAATTTGTTTCTTATGTTTCCCACTTGACCTTCCAATCTTTTTGACAGTTTGAGGGTGCAGGTGCTTCTCCTCGCTTTTTATAGCGAGGACAAAGTGCTCGCTCATGGCTGTTAATCAACAACAGCAGCTCCTGCCCTCGAGTCGATGTTTCTCCTGAGCGTGCACGTGCGTCCCTCTCTCGCCTATTCATCAACAAGTATGACTGACTGATGAACTTCTAGTTCGGCTGTTATGGATATGCAATGCCGTACTACATGTAAAGTTCTCCGAACCGCGGCGGGGCATATTATAAACTTATCGCGGAATGCGTTATGAGCCGAGTCTACTGTCAAACTAAACCACGGCAGGTGCCGCATGTACAATACATTAGGTTTTATTCTTATAATACCAGTTTGCAAATCTTGCGAAGTATCTTCGGGCATTATTCGATTACTTTCTCAAAGTATTCAAAGTATAAGATAGTTCGTAGAAAAAGTAACTTGAATACTACCCTAAATTCATTTTTAAATATTTAGTTTGTTATCTTATATATATATATATATATTAGTATTTCGCCCAGCAGTCTTTAAGAATAATATTATTTCCCATCCCTATACATTAGATGGCTCAAACATATTAAGGTCGTCAGTCGTGCGTGACCTTAAAGTTTTTATAGATGCACGCCTGAAGTTCGGTGCTCCTATTAGTAAAATTGTCAATGAATCCTTTTGTTAGCTGCGCGTAATATCACGTATTACTCAAAACTTCCACAGCTATTGGAGTATACTTTAAATTTTTGCTTACTTGTTTTGTCAAAAGTAGCATTTTCTTCAACAGTATGGAATTCCCTAGGCGTAAATCAAACCCACCGCTTGGAATGAGTGCAACAACGACTTGTTGGAATTGTTCCTAATCTCCATATCGGACGTAAACATTACTATAATTATGTGAGCCTTTTAGAAACTCTTCTCATCTTGCCTCTTTCTGGAAGAAGATTAATTCATGATTTAGTGTTTTCATACAAAGTACTCAATGCTCTTATTGACTCCCCTTTGTTACTCGGCAAGATTTGGTTTCATGTTTCCCGACGACGAAATAGGCACACGATACTTTTCTATCCACGCTCCTCATAACCTGAAATTCCCTTGATTCAAATAGTGCTAATATCAATTTTTATATGCCATCTGAAATTTTTAAAAAGTGCGTACGAGCAATACTTGCTCATTAGGGTGTCACCATATTTATTTATATTCTTTTTATTGTTATAAACTATGTGTACATGCAACCCTATTTAGGCTTCTATGCTGTTTGGGAGCACCATAATAGATAAAATTTAAATCTAAATCTAAATTCGAGTCAGCACATCGTCAGCGCTGTTTCTAGTGTTAATATTAATCCTGCGATGCCTGAGTTTACCGACCTTGAAGGGACACTGACAGAGTATTTATGCTGGCCAAGGTTTTCAGTTGTACGTGACATATGTAAGCAGAACTACCCAGAACCAGTCTTGGGTCAGTTACTTTTAAAAAGTAATTCGTTACAGTTACAGTTACTTTCAGAAAAAAGTAGCGAAGTTATCGTTACAGTTACCGCAACAAAAGAGTAACTCGTTACAGCTACTTTTAAAAAGTAACGGCGTTACTTTTTAGTTACTTTTCTGTTACACAAAAAATAGGTAAAACTAGAAAACGCCCCTCACCAAGTTTGATTGCATAAAATTAAACACTACGTTTTTTACTTCATATTGTAACTCAGCAGAAGTTGCTTCTCGAAATTAGTGTTTGAAAATTTCCACGCCAGAGTAGTGACACAAATCAAAATACGAAACATGCGCAGTGTGGAGTTCTGCCGCTAATCAAAATACGAAACATGCGCAGTGCCCTCCGCGTGCATTGTTGTTTCACGGTTGATTCACCCGATTAAAAAGCGTTTTCACAGAAAAAAGAAAAACCATAACATAGATAGTGCTTCAAGACACTAAGATGTAAGTGTTCAGTCACAATGTAAAAGCGCGTGATTAAAGATAACTCGATTTTTTTTTTGCATGAAATCTACACGTGACTATATTTGGGTCGTGGCTCGTGAGAAAGAACGTATTCACAAGTTTGTGCAAGGCCAACTTGACACTCGAAATGTCGGAATAGATGATTTGAAAAGAGCAAGGAAAATCTAAATTGTAGTCGTTCAGTGATATATTATTCATAAAACACTGGAAAGTAACGACAAAAGTAACGCCCTTCATTTCATTGTTACCTAAGAAAAACGTAATAAAACTACAGTTACAAGTTACATTTAAAAAAAAAGTAACTCGTTACAGTTACAAGTTACCAAAAAACTAACGAAAATACAGAAACGCGTTACTACCCAAGGCTGCCCAGAACACAATTTCGCGCCCCAAATTTGTTTTCTTTACGTCGGAAAACCGCCAATCGATAACAGGCTGGTTTGGGTCGCGCTTACTCTCTTCTCCATGGTCACGTGCGTTTTTATAGGGTGTAGACTAGACACTACAACGAGAGTTATTAAGAGTTGTAGATCATCGAAGGCACACTCTCAAGACTAAAAGTGGACAAAGATACGATACCCATTTTTTGTGGCTTCTAGAGAACTGCTGATATGTTGATAGGAAGAAAATATTGTCACAGCCACGTGACTTCCGGTATTTCTCTCCTCTATATTTCCTCTTCGTCCCCAGTTCAGTTTCGGTTTCAAGCAGTTCCGTTTTTTGACTTCATCGAAAATATACGTAACGCTGTAGCAAACTATTGATTGGGTAGTCTTCTGACACAATGATAAATCGCCTAGGAAAAAAAAAATGTTTTGGGGGTGTCAGTGTCTCTTTAAGGCGGCCATTAAACGGTTTCTCTAATTTCGTCAAACACTATTCAAAACCACTTTCTAACGTTAATAACCAAATAAACTTGCCTTAGGTTTTCCTTCTAAGCAATCACAGTCGGCACAAAAATTCGAGAAATATGAGAATCGTTTATTCCTTCAACTCGGAGCCAGAACAAGCGGCCACGTGGTCCGGTGCCTGTCTCATGCCTCCAACTTTAATCATCGCCACGCGCTGGGGTCGGAAAAGTAGAAAACGCAAGCTGAGCTCCAGGCATTGTTAGAGGTCGGTCATTCTCATCACCGCAGTGGTTGGACACGAGCCACTACCCCGGTGTCCGCCGTGGGATTGATTTTTACGACCGGAAGTCGAGTGCTCACGCAGATTTTGAGCCCAATCCACGAGCCGCGCTCGACTGTCGTCAGGCGGGTGGTTTGGATTCCACAATTACGTGATCAAGCTTTGCGAAGGCAAGACCAAAGGAAATAGTCCCCTTTTTTCTTCCCAATTTCACCTAGACCAACAAGCTTCTTAATCATTGGCTGTCCGTGCGAGAATACTTGAGACAGACCAGTACCAGTTCGCCTTTGCGAAGTCATGAACATTCCAACCCGACATCGCTTCATGACCCCCTTAAGAATTGAGCTGCGAAAAAGTGAGAATGTCGTTTCCGCGCTACCAGTGGGCGCGTTAAGTCCGTGCTCCGGAGCGCGAGAGTTTGGCGCTCCGTTCACTAAACGGGCAGCAGCGCAACCAGAGAGTGACTTTTTCTCGCTCCGTGACGTCAATTCTCCATACAAGATGGCTGCTCCCATAGAAACGTTGCTGAGATGACAGGACGGTCGGACCGCGGCCCTTTTTCTGTTGAATAATTCTTAGCCCAGCGAGTATAGACGATTCGATCAAAATGCGGAAACATCAATTAGCTTTCCGGAAAATGTTCGTTCGTGAACCTCGCCTGGAAACAATCTTTAGAACGGTGGTGTGCCGATAGCACGCCGACAGAAATGTTATTTGGGATCGCAGGAGACAGTTCAACCGCGGCCCGTTTTTAGTTCAGGAATGCTTAGCCCAGCGAGTAAAGATGGTTCGACTGAAATCACAAGCATCAATTATCGTTCCAGAAAAAAATAATTGTTCGTTCATTGAAGTGTGTGCTATTGGCACACCACCGTTGAACGGTGGTGTGCCAATAGCACATCGACGGGCCTTGCTATCGCGCTGCAAAACGCAACCGCAGAACATATCCGACAGGTTTTACAGTTTCCTGCACCGACAAGCGAGTCCACGACTATTTTCTCTATTTCAAACCTGGGCAGAATGTGTGGACAATAGATTGGTCACCGCAACTTACTCCCGATGTGCTCAAAGCGAGTCTCTCATTTATTGGTACTAAAACATTCGAACACACTTCGTAGTCGTCGCCGACTTTTTTTACTTTTCACTCTGCCGTTACAGGCATGTCTGAGATGCCTTATTTAAATGATCTATAAACTTATATCGGCTTTTGCCTCCAGTGTGCACGACGTTCCGTGTTCCTATTTCCGTGCGACCGGAAGTGGCTGGGCGCCTCGTCGATAGTTTCAGTGTGTCGCGCTCGCTGCACTCGGAGTATCAAACTCCGAACGTCAGGGTATAGAGTAAAGCAGCACGGACTTAACGCGCACAGTGTGGCGCAGTGTACATCGTTTAGCGCTAGTGTCGCACAGTCGACATCGCTTAGTGCTGTACCAGACGTGACCATTCTCCCCTCGACCGCCCACTGTCGCCGCAGGTGCTCCGAAGGAAGTGTTGGCGCGAGGATGCTGTTGGCACGCGAATTCCTTTCGCCGACAAGGAGGAAGCCCTGGCAAGCTGCCGACCCGGCGAGGAATCTGCGCGGCAACTTCTGTCACCCGGGAAGGGACCCGCCCGCCGCGGCGGTCACCGGCGCGCTCAATGGGAGCCGTCAAAACATCCCGGGAGACAGCGACGAGCCGCAGTGTGGACGTGCATTCAGCGCATTCGGAAGGACGGCTCGCCCTGCGCTCCTTCGAAGACGACGTTCGAGTGCGCCTGCCCGTGCGTAGCAGAGGAGACGATATAATGCTTGTGGACGTGGAACGTTTTCCCTAGTAGGGAAAACGTTGAACGTCCACGATTCATATTTTCGTCCAAGGTCTATGTTTCAGTGGACGTTAAACATCCACGAGAATACGAACTTTTTTTGTTTTTTTTACGCGATGCGTACTTTTTGCAGCAGCTATCTGAATGACGTTCCGTGAAACAGGCTGAGAGAGAGCTGGGGACGTGCTGAGGATCACACTGCTCGAGTTGCTAAACAGACGTTGGAGGGAAGAGGGTGGCGTTCAGGCTAGAGCAAGGCGGGTCTGCTACGACGGAAGCTCGCGGGAAGAAACTAGAAGGTGACAAGATATTGCATTGTACGAGAAGCAGGGCAGCAGTTGGCATTGATTAGTGCTGGCTAACAAATACTTCGAAGAGTATATCGTCAAGAATAAATTCGTTGTCGTGTGCGTGGTGTGTGATCACCTCAGTCAAGCAATGCTCATTTCCACGTTTTGTGCAGCCAAGCACTGCGGAGACATCATCGTTTTTAGTAGGGCGTAGCTGTTTAGTTTTACATGTGCGCGTGTGACACTCCACACAAGTATCCATGCTCGCTCGTAAATAGTGACCTTTTGTATGCGTTATTTTTAGAGGCTTTACGCTCCCTGGCTGAAAGTTGACGGTAAGGTACGCTTTCGCTCTGCCAAATCAAGCGTTCAGTCACAAGCCACTTGGCTTTTTATTCTGGAAAGGCACACTCGTCAAAGTCTCTTTAACCCGACGGCTGAGTATCGATAATTTTATTGAATTAAAAAAAAAATTATAAAATTCTTAGCCGAAGTTTAAATTTTGTATCTTTAACAGTTCTTTACGTGTAAGCTTTTATTTCTTCTACGTGTGTCTTCATGACGATTCGCTGGTGTGCCTATGATTTCGTTTGTTTTCAACTACACAATTATCACATCTTTTCCCTTCTCTTAACGAGCCTCTGTTGCAGCGACCATCATTCTTAGCCGCAAAATAACTGCAGAAGCCGGAGATGTAACCATAATGAGTACAGCGATTTTATTACATACAGCCTTTTCAACGAATCGGTATCCACTTTTTGGGTCCTTTCCCTGCAGTCATCACTAAAAAGCGCTGGATCATCATGGCTGCGGACTATTTGAACCATTACTCAGAGACGAAAGCTGTGCCAGTCACCACTACCCAAGATGTGGTCGACTTTTTTCTTCACTCTATTGCATTACGCCATGGGGCTCCACTCAAATTTATCAGTGATCGTGGCGCACCATTTGTCTCTAAAGTACTTGCAGAGGTCTTTAGGCTGTTTAGTACCAATCACGGTGTAACAAGTGCTTTTCACGTTCTAACGAATGGACTCACGAAACGTCTAAACCACACTTTGACTACCCTACACTCCCAGTATGCCACCGACAGCCACAACAACTGACACCACGTCTTGCCGGTCGCTACTTATGCCTACAAAACCGCACGCCAGGCCACGACAGGGTTCTCGACGTATTGCCCTTTGTAGGCTCGTGAGACACTGACAACCTTGAACAGATACTTGTCACGTACATCCACTTCCTCGCAGGATCCTTCCAATGTCAGCTTCTAAACAGGGGACGCCTGTCAAACGGCCCCGCCTTGAAACCTTTAGGTCAAAGCAGCAGCATCAACTCCGTCATGCACAGGATCACCCTGCCGTCATGTACAACATTGGTGACGAGGTTCTGCTTTCAACCCCACTTCGCCAGGTAGACCGATCTGTCAATCTAACAACAAAATTTGTCGCACCATCCTGAATTGTCCGCCACCTTTCTTTGACAAATTACGAGGTTGTCCCTGTCCAGTGACTTGGGGAGTGTCGCTTAAGGGCGACCGACTTTGTCTCTAGCCCCTATGAGGCGCAACTATTGCCCCAAACCAGAAGAAACAGACTAAAAGCTTTGGTTTAGTATGAGGCTTCTTCGTAAAAAAGGGGTCACGCTGCTTAAACGTCACGCCAAGTACAGTATGCATACAGATTCCAACGCGAGTCACCGCGAGATCCGTGCTTCGAATGTCGCATGGCAATGTGTTCAGGGTAAAAACTTGGCACGTGGGATTCGAACCCCTGATAATGTAGCAACCCCTGTTTACCGAGTGCATTTTGTATTATGTATGAGCAGTGTGACCTTAAAGGGGCACTGACACATCAAAATCATATTTTTTTTATTATCTGAAACGATTGAAAACGATGCTGGGACATTACCCTCAAAATTTGAAATTTGGGAATTCAGTATTTGTGAAGTAAAAAAACAATTTCCAAATGCCGAATTCGAAGTTCCCGCGCGATCGGCGCCGGTGCCTTGACGTCAAAAATTGCGGAAAGCTGAGAGTCCCCTTTCTTTCACCACTCCCTGCTGTTGCCATGGCGACCCAAAGCGAGGAGGAAAGGAGTGAGCGGCGGTGTTGCGGCGGATTTTGAGCGGTGCCGCCTGTTTTCCGTTGGAGGATACAAATCCAGGAGACGGCACCACAACGAACTCCCGATTTTTGGTATTTCAAAAAGAAGGGCCGTAGTGCGTTCGCAATTGCGTTAAAAAACATGTTTTAGGATTGCCGTAATTAAATGTTATAGAGATGTCGCCTACAAAGCTTCTAAATTTCCTGATTTTTGACGTCACCGATCAAAAGAAGCGAGGAGGCGAGAGGCGGGAAAATCAAACGCCAAAAATAAAAAGGCGCGCGCGCGCGCGGTAAAATTTTTTTTCGCGATGCGTTGTTTTTTTTTGCGTGTCTATGACTGCAACTTGCATCGTTTTAGACAATAAAAATAAATACGACCTTTGGGGTGTCAGTGCCCCTTTAAGTGTAAGCGTCGTCCTTAATAAGCTGCACATATATACCCAAAATAACTGAAATATACATCTTTTTAAACGCAAATCATTGAGATTGCTCCAGGATTGATACCTTATCTAGATACAGGGATTCATTCATGCACTTGAATGAATATATAAAACAAAAATACCGAACTCTATATTCGTTGAGGGATGCTCTACAAATTTGTCAGGCTGTTTATTTATTTCTTTAGTTATTGCCTACATCGCCCCGGTATAGGGGGTGAGGGGCGACAGTGGCCGTGTCACGCGGGCTAGCGCACAACCGTTCGGAGCACGTGGAGCTCGTGCTGCACCACTGTACCGGCGTGCGGTCGTGTATCACTACTGCGTGATGTACGTCAAACACCCTATACTTCGTTTCACTTTCTCTGCGAGCGAAGCCAAAGCTAGAAGCGCGAGACCAGCGCCTTTTGCGTTTCTACCCAGCTCGCGCGCTCGAGCAAAGCCTGAACGCACGGAGCTTTCGTGCTCGCGCTTCCAGCTTGGCCTTCGCTCGCACATAAGGTGAAACGAAGTATAGGCTATGATTATAATGCAAATAAATGAAAAGGTGCGAACGAGCTGGTCAAAAATCACGAAAATAATCCCCGGAGAAGGGGAGGAAGAGGGACAAAGGACAAACAGAAATCTCCAAACACAGCTATAGCTGTGTTTGGAGATTTGTGTTTGCCCTTTGTCCCTCTGTGTTTGGAGATTTGTGTTTGTCCTTTGTCCCTCTTGCTCCCCTTCTCCAGGGATTATTTTCGTCATTTTGACCAGCTCGTTGGCACCTTTGCATTTAATTGCATTATAATCATACCCTAGGGTGTTTGACGTACATCACGCTGTAGGGTGTTCGACGTACATCACGCGCACCAGTCACCTATAGGTGACTGGTGCGCGACCGCGATAATCCGCCTAGTCCGGGTATCGAACCTGGGACCTCTCTATTTCCAGTGGAGCGCTCTACCAGCTTGAACCTTTGCATTTCATTGCATTATAATCATAGCCTTAAAATGCAAGCTTCACCCTTGTTGGTGGCGGCTGATAAAACCTGTTTGCTCTGCTTACGTCCAGCGTTGTACGGAACGGCGTTCCTGGAACGCGTTCCTTTTAAGAGGAACAGAGGAACGCCGCCGGCCCATTTTGTTAACGCTGGAACTGAAACAAGAACTCGTTACATTTTTACTGGAACAGAAAAAGAAACGGCCTTCCTTTTATTTCGTCCAGTGGGGTAATTTTTATTTAATTTCTGAGAGGAAAATTAAAGAAAAAAGTATAAAAACAATATAATTACGAAGAGCAGGGTCTAATAATTTTTTGTTACTTAGGGTTTATATTGTGGGGTTCTCGCTTGGGAACAGTTGGCGCAGGAGAGGTAGCGGGCATTGATTATTTTTTCAGTACCCAAGACTGCGGTACAGAAAGCACCAATTTTAGTCGAAGGGAAAGACACAAAAAGAAGGACCTTTCAAACTCAGCTACTTTTTTTGCTTCCACGAATCCTCATACACCGAGTAATCTAAGGCCTACTACAGCCATCACTGAATTTACACAAAGAGACCTACAGCTACAACAAAACGACAAGTACCAGACATTGAAGGCACCCTTGTAAACCGAAAATTGGTCATTTAAAAGACCTTTATTCGCTCTCAGGTTCTCTCCAACCTTCAAGCTGAACAACGAATCCAATCTTCACGAAGAAGGACTTGTAGTTGTCAAGACCGACGTTCCAAAAGCCCTACGCTCTTCTTCACTTGACCGTCTTGCGGATATCAACATCGAGAAGCCACTGTTGTTAAGTTCGAACAAGGGACTTTGTTAGATTGAAACGTGTGAGATTGTTGTAAAACGGTCGTGGAATGTGGAGGAACAGTACGTTTGGCTCGTCTGAATTGTCCACAAAAAACATGAGGTTAAAAGCTGAGATTCTTAAAGGTGAATATATCAACAAATAAAACTTTGCTTCCGCTTGTTTTCTTCTCCTGGGGCCCTTATCTGGACACTTGGCGAGAGGGACCGCGAGAAGTTCGGTTGCCGTGATTGGCCGACGCCACAGTTGACCTTGACACCGGTCGATCACAGTCGCCCGATTTCTCGCCGAATTTCTCACCAAGTGTCCAGATTATGGACCCTAGTGTCCTTCCATCGGGGCATTCAAATTCGTATGTCGACCATTGATGGAATAGATAAAAAAACAACTTTGTTTGATTTAGGTGAGCATGGTAATAAGCAAAATACAAAAGTGACGTATTTGTAACGATACGTTTCATTTTTAAACTGTAACGGGAACGAGGTCCTTTCTCTCAGATGGAACTTGTAACGGGAACGCGTCCCAAAAATCAGAAGGAACGAGGGACGATCTTTCGTTCCTTTTTTCGTCGAACGTGTACAACAACACTGCTTACGTCTAACCCCTGGTTAGCTCAGCTCGTAGAGCACTCCACTGGAAATGGAGAGGTCCCGGGTTCGATACCCGAACGAGGCGGATTTTTTCGGTCACGCACCAGTCACCTGGCTGTGTTTCGAGATTTGTGTTTGTCCTTTGTCTCTCTTGTTCCCCCTCTCCAGGGATTATTTTTGTCACCTCGGCTGGCGGTTTGTTTAATTAATTATTTATTTATTTATTTATTTACATTCTTTTAAAGGCCCCAGAGGGGCATTGCATAGAAGGGGGGGGGGATACATGTAACTTAAGAAAGAATAGCATGGCTCATGATAACGCACACAGGCAGCCTTGGCCACGCTCAACAACAACAAAAATAATAAACACAAAGCGACTGTCCCGGCTATGATTCGCGCAATAATGCTACAAAAGCGTAGCGGTTTTTGGTGAGAGAAATATCGCTTGAAAGTTCATTCCAGTCGGCCGTAGTCTATACTTTGTTTCACCTTGTGTTGTACCGTAGGAAAAGCTACAAGCGCGAGCTCCTTGCTCTATAACACACCTCGGCGGCACAAGCTCTCGTGCACCAAGGGCAGCTGCCAACGCTTTGAGCTCGCGCTTCTAGCCTTCGCTGCGGTACAACATAAGGTGAAACGGAGTATAGTAGCGGGGAGGCTTTATACAAGGTATTTTTGGCGAAGAAAATATGGACTTTATTACGGTGATCATGACGAGGAAAAATACGAGTGTGTGGGATGACGTTATTTTCGCGATATTCAGGTGGTATGCCAGATGTCCTTCGTTCGTTTGGCATGTATATCCCCCATGCTGGAAATCGCCGACACCGCGTTCGCGCTAACAGTGACCGACAGTGCAAATAAATACACGTACGAAGCCGTTTTAGCACCGTTTTTAATGCGATGAATTCAAAAGAAAAACGCCGTAACTGACCAATTCTTTCGTTTGCCTGACTGAGAAATGTTCCAAGCTACCTAGTACGTACAAATTATTTGGGTTATTTGCTCTTATGATCGAGCGCAGAGAGAAAATGCACTCACTTTTTCCCATAGAAATGCATTACCGGAAGTCAATTTTGGACTGGTTGCTGTCTGCTTCAATTTGCGTCAGCACACTAGCGCCACTTGAACCTCTAGCGTACATTATAATAACTCTATGATTACGTTTACTTCACTTCATTATTACCATAGCAGGCCAGGTTATTGGCATCTTAGATTTTATTCTGCCTTGCTCCCCAGCATTGGCCTTTGTGGAGGCTCGTCCACACCAATTTCAGTGGCTCGGTATCTCAGTAAAACAAGAGAAGGTCAGCAATGGCGGCTGTATTCTGGCGCGTGTGTACAACTGGCGGGCGAGAGCGTGAGCTCCGATGTCTATACGGTAAAGACAACTACTCTCTTCTTTCAGTTCCGGTCTCACGTTTTATCATAGTAATGACTACAGACTAAAACATCTTCGCGGTTTGCTCGCTTCACTCAAGAGGTCTCTTCTGCGCTTTGTTGAAGCCAGTGAGGGGCAAACTCGCAGCCGGTCTGGACTCTGGAGGAGGCGCCCCTCGAGGAGACTCTCTTTAAGCCCAGGAGTGAGAACAGCTGTCGCCCGAGAAGGAACCGCCGAATGCCTTCCCGTGTTTATTTGGCCGTCCCCCATTCGGCGGGTCTGCTTCAAATTGACGAGCGTTCTCGAGAACCTCTCGTCGGGATCTACGGCCTCGCGTTGCGAGTGTTTGCTTCTCCGAAGGGGTCGCGTCGCGGCCCGCTCGACGTAGGCGAGACGGCCGCCCTCGCAGCGTCTCCAGTTGCCCACTTTTTGTCTTATCTGTCGTTCTGCCAGGGGCCCCGTGGAGAAGTGTCTACCGCCCCGGGGTGTAACTTCAATCGCGCGTTGCCTGCTACAGCTGGCATTTCTGCCGCGCAAGCGTCGCCGGGTTTCGAGTGGTTCGGAAGTTCGGGCGATTCCAACTTTTGGAGGCTGCGCGCGCGTGCCTGTGGAGTGGATGGACGCGCTGTGATGGGCAAGCGAAAGTAGAATGCGCGAACACGCACTGTGGACGCCAATCGGCGATGTACAGTGGCAGCTTATGAAATGTGCGAGTGTGTTTTCCCAGTGGCATGAACACCATAGTCATTAACAGGATGAGAAGGACAGGGTGCCTTTTTGGAATGCCCGACCTCCAGCAGGCCCTCGATGCCTTCTACCGTGGTTTGGCTGCGCTCGCACGCTTGCAGTCCACAAGACGTCGAAGAGCCATCGAAGACAGCAAGCTCGCTCTAGAGGCGGAACTACTGAAGGGCCTCCATCTTTGATGCTGTAGGTGACTATAGATGCTGTAAACACGCGCCAGGTTGAGCCGCCATTGCCGACGTTTTCCTGTCTTACCGAGATGCCGAGTCACTCAAGCGGGCGTAGACGAGCCTCCACAAAGGCCTACGCTGGGGTGAAGGACACAGTAGCACCTAAAGTGGCAAAAACCTACCCTGTTGTGGGAAGGATGAAGTGAAGCGAACGGAATAAGAGGAAACAAAATCTGAAGGTCGGTTATGGCGAAGTCCCTTGCACAGCTGCCTGAAAACGTCTATAGCCGACATGCACCACTGTATTCAGGAATGCGCATGCGACAACCGACGCACATGCACGTGCCGACATAGTTCTATTATGGTTATCGACAGACATACCAGCAAGCGGGGCCCGATTAGCAGTCAGGGGTCAACACAATTGAGGGGGCCCCGTGATTTTCTAGCTTCCGACCTTTCGCCGCTTTGTTGCAAGAACAACTCTGGAGTATTTTCGAGTATATTATTTGCACATATTCCCAAATTGGAGGCTATGGTTTCATCTAAGATAATATTAATCATTGCGCTACGCTTCTGTGAACCCCATACTGCTATGGCGAGTTAGCGTAGCAAATATTTTAAATAGGGTTATATGCTTTTTTATACATTTTAAACTACGTGACCTCGTTTCTAAACAACCCCTCCAGAGTCCCAGTGGGGTTTTGCGTATAAACTTAACTGTCTGGATCGTGAAGCATCGTATAAATTGGGGAGACCGGCCGTAAACGTCGCGGAACGTGGAGAAGGCCGCGCATGCTACAAGGGCAAAGACGGAGCTCGTTGACCATTGTGGGCAACGAATCACAGTTTCGACTTCGAAAATGCGTCGACCATGGCAGACAAACAATTGGGGGTCCACGAAGTTACTTGGAGTCAATGTGCATCCGGAGTGATTCATCGACTTGCAACTCCAACCGCGGTTCCCTTCCCAAAAAGTACGCGGACGTCCTTGAATAGAAAGTCTGGTTGGTGTTTGTATGATTTCTGTCAACTTAGCTCCCTTAATGATGTCTCCTGTACGGGAGACGAAACGCCTCATTAAATTATTATATTTGTTATGTAAAGTCGGTGCAGTTTGTTTGACTATTGTGAATTTGGGAAACATCCTATCTTAATACACCCCCCCCCCCCCCCCAAGATTATCTCAAGAGGAATTAGTACTGGATATCCATACATAAAACACTTATATCGGATAGCAGATAAATACCATACAATACAAATTGTCCCGTTGCGTTTTAGCCCAACTGCCGCAGTAACATACGGATGTTATGTAAGGTCGAACAGTATTCGTAACTTTCACGACCTATAGGAGGCGTGCTGGCGCCTATCAAAATGGCTGTCATCTGGATGATCGTCGTAGAACAGCAGTACGAAGCGGGGTCTGCGACGCGTAAGGAATTCTAGTTTTGTATTATAGGAGCAGTATGTTATGTACATTTAATTACATTGAAGCTATGTACATATATACAGGTCAGGTTCGGGACAGTACATAATGGACTGGCGGTTCGATCAGCGGTCCGAACTGCACAAGCACGAGCACTCACAAACCTTGTCACTCGTCGTCTTTTTCCATTGACGCGAAGGTACGCTCGCAGTCGCGCCTAGGAGGCGCATATCTTACACTCCTTCCTACTAGACTAAGGCACATAGTCGTTAAGATAAGTAGGGCGGCGTGTTGCTCTTTGAGGTCTCGAAGAGTTGCTAGGGGAAACTGTTGTCGAACCAGCTGGTTGGACTGCTGGTGTGGCATCGGCCCTAACGTCCGCTTCCTCGGAGACCGCTTCAGGTAGAGCAGTTAAACTCAAGTCGACTGAAGAGTTATCTTCTGAGTTTTATGCAGAAGTTATCGCTGGCCTTCTGCGCAGCTGGTCAACATGGCGACGCCAAGATCGTCCATCTTCGGTTTCAATCCTATAGGACAGTGGACCGGTCGCGGCTGTGACTACTCCAGGGGTCCACTTGGCACCGGACAAGTAATTTCTTGCATAAACATTTTCACCTACTGTAAATAGTCGTGTCTTCTTCCCTTCCTGGAGAAACTTGTCCTCTTGTTTCCATGATGAATGGAACTGAGGATCTGGATGCAGGCGATCTAATGCTGTTTTCAGACGTCGGTTCATCAATAGTTCAGCAGGACTCCTGCCCGTTGAGGAATGTGGCAGTGTATGTTGACGGAACAAAAATCGCGCCAAATCGACGTTTACGTCGCCTGAATTCATGTGAGTGAGTGCCTCCTTGGTTTCTCTCACCATTCGTTCGGCCTGGCCATTCGATGAAGGGTGGTAAGGTGCCACTGCCTCGTGTCGAATCTGGTTGCGGCTTGTAAATTCCTTGAATTCGGCCGAAACGAAGGCTGTGCCATTATCACTGACAATGACATCTGGCACTCCGTGTACGGCAAACAACATCCTCAGTTTCTGTACGACGGCTGAGGAAGACATAGAATTCATAATAAATACATCGAGCTATTTCGAGAATGAATCGACCACGATCAGAAAGATCTTTCCCTTGAATGGTCCCCCAAAGTCAATGTGTAGACGAGACCAGGGATGTTGCGTCGTCTCCCAGGGGTGCACTGGTGCCCGTGGCATTGATGGTCTGTGTTCTTGGCATGCGGAGTAACTTGCAGCCTTTTCTTCAATGTCAGTGTCGATGCCAGGCCACCAGACTGTACTCCTCGCTAGTGCCTTCATCCTTACAATGCCTGGATGGGCTGTGTGTAAGACGTCGAGTACAGTGGATTGTGCCACTTCGGGAATAACAAGCCGGCTTCCCCAAATGATGCATCCCTTATAAGTTGATAGTTCATCTTTCCTAGTTGTATAGGGTTTGAACTGTTCGTGTTGCTTGCCATCTGGCCACCCATGCATGATCCAGCGCTGGACTCGCGCAAGCACGGAATCTTTTCTCGTGGAGGCTGCAATTTTCTTTGAGTTCCAAGGCTGTTCTGGAGCGCTCTCTAGCATCCATACGTCTGCGACTGGAATGTCGTCCAGCTCTGTTGCAGGTATAGGCAGTCGACTGAGTGCATCAGCGTTTCCTATCTTGCTTCCCGGACGGTACTGCAGATCGTAGTGGTATGCGGCTAGCATTAGACTCCACCTGAGAACTCTTGGTGACACCATAGCTGGAATTTCCTTGTGCGGACTCAGCAATCCCAGTAGAGGCTTATGATCTGTGATTATGGTCACCGGGCGGCCATAGATGTACTGGTGAAACTTTTTGACACCATATATGATCGCCAGGGCCTCACGATCAGTCTGCGAGTAATTTCGCTCAGCCTTGCTTAGGGTTCTGGACCCATAAGCTATTGGTGACTCTTGCCCAGAGTCGGCCACATGACTCAAGACAGCTCCAAGACCATAAGGCGAAGCATCGCAGGTCAATAATAAGGGCTTGCTGATATCGTAGTGAGCCAGAACTGCCGTTGACTTGAGCAGTTCTTTCGCCTTGCGATAAGCCTCAGCTTCGAGGACGGTCCATGTCCAGCTCGCCCCCTTATCCAGCAGTCTGTACAACGGCTCCAAGGTGTGAGCAGCTCCCTTGAGGAAACGTTGGTAGAAGTTAAGCAAGCCCAGGAATGACTGTAGTTCCTGTTTGTTCTTGGGCTCTGGAGCTTCATGAATGGCCTTGACTTTGTCTTCAGTTGGTCGCACCCCGTCCTTGTCAATCCTGAATCCCAAAAACACGACTTGCATTGTGCTGAACGTACATTTTGCCTTGTTAAGGCGTAACCCGTCTTCCTTGAATCGCTGCAGCAGAGCTCGCAGGCGTCTATCGTGCTGTTCTTTGGATTCTCCGCCGATAAGGATGTCATCTAAAAAAATTAGTACTCCTTCAATTCCGGCAAGTAACTCCTCCATATAACGCTGGAAGATCGCTACGGCGACGGATACTCCAAATGGAAGACGGTTAACCTTGAAAAGTCCCTTGTGCGTCGTGATGGTGAAAAGCTTTGCTGACTCATCATCGACGGTCAACTGCTGGTAGGCCTGTGCAAGGTCAAGCTGTGTAAAGTGACGGCAACCCGCTAAGTTGCTCAGGAGTTGCTCTGGCGTGGGCAATGGGTAAGATTCCCACTTCACTGCCTTGTTTACGGTACTTTTATAGTCACCGCAAATCCGCAATTCACCACTCTTTTTCAGGATTGGAACTATCGGTGTAGCCCAATTTGAGTGTTTTACAGGTTCAAGGATTCCCTGCTGGACCAACTTTTCTAGTTCTTGCTCCACCTTCGGACGCATCGCATAGGGAGTTTGCCTTGACTTGCAAAACTTAGGTGCAGCAGATCTGTCGACCTCCACACGGATGGGTGGTCCCCTACTCTTTCCCAGACCAGCGTCAAAGATTTCCTTGAACTCCTCCAGGAATCCGCTACCCTCCTGGGTGTTCCTGAGTTGATGGACACCTGTGAGGCCGATTCCTAGATGCTTGAACCAGTTTCGTCCAAGAAGGCTTGCGTACTCTCCCTTGACCACCAGAAGTGGCAAAGTTGCCGACCTTTCTTTGTGTTTAACCTCCACAAGTACTCTTCCTAGGACGATAACAGGCTCCTTCGTATATGTGCGTAGCGCAACAGTAGATGGTTTCAGCCTCTGATTTGGAATGTGAAGTCGTGCCATTGTTCTCCTGCTTATGACAGAGAACATGCATCCTGAGTCAACCTCCATCGCTGTTGGCTGTCCGTCGATGTCGACGTCTACGAGGATAGCAGGTTCGTTGGCCGAGAGGTTGTACAGCTCGTACGTCTTGGTGGTATCGCCGTCTAAAAGATCAGCTTGCGCCGTCCTCCTTCTTGCTCTTGGAGGACTTTTCTTAGCCTTCTTTTGAAGACAAGCTTTGACAATATGCCCTTTGCGGTCACTGAACAGGCATGTGGCGTTCTTGAAGTGGCAATCCTGTGGAGAGTGTGCCCCGTTGCATCGATAGCACACGGAAGTCGCTTGCTTGGTTTCAGGCTTCGCATGATGTTGTGCAGGCGGTTACGGTCCAGGTCCATCTTTAGCCACGCTGTGGATTTGGCTGACGTCCTTAGGCGTAGTCCTAATCTCCATGGCATTGTTCTTCGCACATTCCGCTGCTATTGCCAACTTCTCCGCTTGAGCCAACGTAAGCTCGGCTTCGCTCAGCAGACGTCGTTGCAAGGCCTCATCATTAACTCCACAGACAATCTGGTCGCGCAAACTGCTGTCGAGAGCGTCTCCAAAGTTGCAGGTAACTGCAATACGGCGTAAGTCCGCGATGAACGCAGCCATAAGTTCGTCGCTGTGCTGTTCCCGCTTATGAAACTTAAAGCGTTCCACGATCTCCGAGGGCTTTGGTGCAAAGTGATTTCCCAACTTCTTAATGATATCAGCGTAGTCCGTCTCTGAAGGTGTCGTTGGCGCGCAGAGGGAATGCAGTATTGCATAGGTCTCGGCTCCGCAAACGCTGCAGAACACGGCTCGCTTCATCTTGGGCGTAGCGATCCCATGGGCTTCAAAGTGGAATTCCAGCCGTTGAAGGTATAATGGCCATGTCTCCGGCTTACCTGCCTGGAAGGCTTCAAATGTCAGCGATGTCCTTTCAACCATGATGAGTTGCCGGAGTCTCGCCCGCTTTTTCCGATTTCCTCGTCGCCAAATTTGCTATGTACATTTAATTACATTGAAGCTATGTACATATATACAGGTCAGGTTCGGGACAGTACATGATGGACTGGCGGTTCGATCAGCGGTCCGAACTGCACAAGCACGAGCACTCACAAACCTTGTCACTCGTCGTCTTCTTCCATTGACGCGAAGGTACGCCCGCAGTCGCGCCTAGCAGGCGCATATCTTACACAGTATTAGAGCCTTACTTTATTTTTCACACCAGAAATGGTTAGGCAAGTACCTTTTATGTGAAATCGATCATCCAGGAGCTAGGAAGCGCACCGCGGTAAAATCATCGCTGAAAGTTGCGAATACTTATGGGCAAGCTGGTGATTCACAGCGTTCGACCAGGTTGCCCGCATGTTAAATCGTCTCTCATGATTTCTACCGCGAGGTGGCGAGCCGAATCGGCCACGATAAAGTCCCTCGATAAAATTCAAGCTTTCAAGTACCGCCAACCTTCGTTGTGGAAACGCGCAAGGCACGTGTCACGAGCGGTTGCTCCGCCGCCATTCGTTTCCAAGGACCACTAGAGACAACGGCCTAGTGCACTGGCGTATTTGACGCTACTTGCAAGACAAACGCAAACACATCAATGGGCTTAATCCACGCGAGCGGCGCTCCGCCGCTGAAAAAGGGCCGGCGCAGAAGTAGGCGCGGGTTTTTCTATCAGCAACGGAGCGCCGTTCACGTGGCGGATTATGCTTCGCCACCTCGTGGTAGAAATTACGAGAGGCGATTTAACATGCGGGCAACCAGGTCGAACGCTGTGGACCGCCAGGTTGCATATATACTATATCTTAAAATTTAGGCCAAGTTCCTGGACTGGATGCAGTATGCGAAACTCACACAGATTGTCCGCTTCCCAACGCACGTCCGTGGCAATGTTTTGGGTCATACCCTAGACCTATTTCTCTGCCGGAACCCTGCCCAATTACTATCTGTGTCTGACACTCCTCCGCTATATAACTCTGACCACATTGGAATCTCCTCCTCCTGGAACTTCAGCTGCACAAGAAAACGAATAATCTCAAAGCAGGCAATCTTGTTTAACAAGGACGGACGTGACTCACTGGAACGCTCTGTTGCCCTGGCTCCTTGGTTTCTCTGCACGGACTTTCTGACGGAGTACAACCCATGGGACCTATTCTATGATATGTTCTGGGCTGCTTGCAGAGACTCTACGCATACTATGATCTCTTCCAAACACAAGAAAGGCAAACCATGGATAACTGGACTCATCAAGCAGCTATCAAGCAAGACTAGGCGCTTCTTCAAAAGGGCCTCAAAAACACAGGATGCAACTCATTGGGCGGCATACAAGGATCTCTTGAGACAGCTGAGAAGGGAAATAAGAGTATCCTATCGGAATTACCTCTGCGACATGGCAAGCCAGGCAAGAACATGCCCCAGACGTTTCTGGCAGTTCGACGGATCATTACGACGTAACAGTGTTGCTACCCAGTTTCAAATAGGAGGCACATACACTGACAATGCTCAGGTCATCGCCAACTCCTTTGGCCAACATTTCAGCGATGCGGTGCCCGCGTTTAACAACTCCTGCCCTCCTCCCCAAGTTGAAAGTCCCCCTGCTGAGAAGCACAACCGCACAGAGTCAATTCCTGTGTTCGTCCCTCCACCCGTTACCACCGAGGACGTTGCGGCTGCCATCTCCCAGCTGAAACCTGGCGCCTCGCCTGGCCCAGATGCCATTCCCCCCTTCCTGCTGAAGGCCTGCGCTGCGGCACTCTCGTCCCCATTGGCAGACCTGTACAACTACTCCTTTTCCAGGGCACTCATCCCTGATGTCTGGAAGCTAGCGCATGTGACCCCTGTCCACAAAGGAACGGGGAAACCACTGAACTCTCTCGAAAGTTACCGGCCAATAAGCCTCACCTGCATCCTCTGCAAAATATTTGAAACCTTAATTTGTAGTAAAATCTCCACGCACCTAGAAGTCAACAACCTTTTATGCAGCTCTCAACATGGCTTTAGGAAGGGGCGGAGTTGCGAAACTCTGCTCTCTCTCCTGCACCACGACCTGAGCAGTGCCCTGGACAGCTCGAAAGAAGCAGATGTGTTGTCCATGGACTTCTTGAAGGCCTTCGACAGTGTGAACCATGACCACATCCTTACCAAGCTCCCAGGCTTTGGGATCTCCGGAGCAACCCTTAAATGGGTATCGAACTTCCTGAGTAATCGCCGTCAGCGAGTTAACTTCCACGGTGCCTTTAGCCAATGGCACAATGTCAGAGTGGGTGTGCCTCAGGGCTCTGTTATAGGGCCACTCCTCTTCAACCTCTACATCAACGACCTTGCGGTCGACATACAATCTAACATTCTTCGGTATGCAGATGATCACATACTGTACCGCATAATCCACTCCTCTCACGACCGCCAAATCCTGAAGTCCGATCTACAGAGGATCTGCAGGTGGTCAGAAGTCAACAGACTGCTCCTCAACCCAGACAAAACTGTGTACCTTAAAATATCAAGAAAAAGGAAACCCGTCGACGTCGTCTACAATGCACAAGGGAAGCGCATACAAGAGGTCACAGACACTAAGATTCTTGGAGTTTAGTTTGACAAGACCCTGTCCTTTGGAAGGCACGTTGACTACGTCTGTAAAAGGGCGAGCAAACTGAGAGGCTTCATAACCAGGACAACAAGAGAGATGCCAAGCCATGCCTTTTGTACACTGTACACGGCTCTTGTACTGCCGGTTTTGGAGTATTTCTCCTCTGTCTGGAGCCCCCACCAGGTTGACCTACAGAGGAGACTAGAGTCGACGCAAAGGAAGGCCACAAAGACAGCCCTCTACTTGCAGGACAAGAGGGCAAGCAAGCTACCCTATGAAAGGCGGCTGCAATCTTTCCGGTGGTCCAGGCTTGATAAACGTCGACTGTTCTTCAGACGGGTCCTCCTCAACAGGTACCTACATGGTGTCTGTCCCATCCCCGATGGTTACTTGAGGAGGTCTAGGCGAGACCCCTCGAAACTTGAACAGCGTTTTGCCCGCACCATTAGTGCCTCTACCTCCCTCTTTGTCCAAGCGCCTACCCTGTGGAATCACTTACCAGATGCTGCTCGCCAGGCCCCAAGCGTAGACGAATTTAAAGATCTGGTGCGGAATCACCACGACACCTACTCTCTTCATTAGACTAAGTATTCTCACCCTTGTGTAAATTACATTCCAACATCTCCATTTCATCTGTTAACGTATGGCCGAGGAGGAAATCAGCATATGTATGCACGAGCTTCTGCCTTTTGATTGCCTCAGGCTCTCGGTCGTATGGTTGTTTTAGCCAATAAACACCTTAGAACCTTTGAACCTTTGAGAATAAAAGTGCAGAGTGTATATTCATATTTATGTTCACGTGTTACATTTTGGAGTAATGCGGCAAAGAACCGGGCCTTCAACTTAGCTGCTGCTGAAACAAGCAGCCACGTGTCAGGTAAGATAAAGTAAGTAAGAGTTTCATGCAGAAATCGACGACACCGTTACTCATGTAAAGCCAGCTGACATGTGTCTGAAGACTGTGCACAGCCATACAGAAAAGCAACAGTCTTTTTGCTAAATTATCCGAGCACCAAGGGCCATGCTGAGATTGTAGTTACACGTGCCACACGTGCTGGCGTCTGTCGCAGTAACTGTTCTGACGCAAAAAACTAAAACAAATGTTACTTTGCACTTGCGTTATACAACGCCCTATTTTAATTGCTTACTTGGACTATTTTTTATACAGATATGTCGAGCGCGGGCAGCAGGTGTAGCTAGAATCCAAGCATATCTTTTCTGCTTAGGTAAATTGGCAATAGACCTATTGACAGTGACTGTCGAGCCAGCAGTACAAAACGGTTTCTGAGATATGGGGCTATTCGAAGAGACGCGCCATTCGAATTTGAAAACGGAATAACCGGATATTCTAATAATTGATTACGCTTCTAGTTATTATTCCAGATATCCGAATATTTGAATCTACACCATCCTATGACTCTATGGGATAATATATATTCCAATATTCGGATATCCGGATATTTATATAACAGACCGAACTTGAACTCCCGAGTACGCGGCTGGGAATGACATTTGAAGATGTATTTTGATTTTCATAACTTGCAGGCGACAGCGGTGAAACCTCCGAGTGAAAGCTGCAAGGGCAAACATTTATTTCGAGAGAACAATCTTCTTGATTCAAATTTCTTCATAGAGGAATGGACTGGAATCAAGAAGATTGTTCCCCCCAAATAAATGTTTGCCCCTGCAGCCTTCACCGGGAGGGAGTCACCTCTGTCGCCTGAAAGTTTATGAAAATCAAAGGAGATCTTCAAAGCTCATCCCCAGCTGCGTACCTGGGAGTTCAGTCTTGGTTTATTTTGATAAAAAAGAGAGGGGAGAACCCTGTCTCCATTTTTAATCTGACACAACGTCACAGAATTTTCCTGGACAAACGTTATGAACAATAACAAAAGGTATTCCCCCAGGAGCTGAGGTTCGAGCCTTATTTTAGTTTGAACATGTGATCAGTGTAACGCTCCCCGACATCCGGTTGGTGATATGAGCCTCGCAGAAGTGGATGTCCTTGTATCAACTATTTTTTTTCTCCGGAGATGGCTAGTTTTTGTACAGTAACAAAACGACTACACATGGGCAGAGGAAAACCTTTTTGTCAATTGGTTTCCTTCCGAAACCCGAGACGTTCACAGCCCGAGATAGTGCTCGATGGCATCGTCCTTGAGACGGAATTCATAACACACGGTGTATGTTTTTCAGGTTAAGTAACCCGGTAAGGCGTAAGAGTTTTTTTTTACTTAATATTAGTATTCTGTTTTAATTTGCGGATGACGCTTCAAAGCAGATGGATCTCCGTTATTGGCTCGTGTAAGACAACGAACCCCCATTTTTCGCTGGCGTCAGCAGGCGAACTCCCGTTCCTTCTTCACGTTAGCAGATGACTCTGTGCTATTGCTGTTTCTGAGGAGTAAAGCCGCTTCGTGTTTCATGCAAGTACCAACAACTAGAGCCACTAAATGAGCTACGCTAAGAGTACTGTCACTTTGTTCCCTGGTACTGTTGTGGGCGCAGCCATGTTGGTGCTCAGCACAGTGCAGACGCAACTGCCGATCGTCATAATTCAAAAGCGCGACTTCATCAACATTAGGTTCGGTGTTGGTGTGTCGGTGGCCGAGAAGGCATGCGCACACCGGCTTAGAGCACGTGGAGCCAAAGCTCGCGCTGCAGGAGCCAAGGATCCTGAATTCAGTCAACATGCCGCTCAACGTCTATACAGGAGAGGGCGCTGCGGTCAAATGCGTGCATAATCGCGTTAAACTTTGCATGCATTGGCTCAACATTTATAGACGAGAGGGCGCTGCGGTCAAATGCTCAAATGCGTATATAACCACGTTCCATACCCCACATTCTCTTTCTGACATGGACCGTTGTCTTAAGCGGTGGAGATACGTTCCCACGGCTTCTAGCGGATCCAAGCTGATCCGCTAGAAGAAACACTGGCTCTGCACTTCACCGACCATAAAGCAGTAATAATAAAGTCGAAACGCAATCCGGAACTCAGCACTACCTATGAGCAATAATAAAACAAATCAGCACCATCAGCACTACTTATGAACAATAAAATCAGTATTATCAGCACCACCAGAGCTTCGCCCCAATCGACATCATTCACCACGTGGAGATGTGGTCATTGTTTTTAAATATAGTTTTGCTCTGTCGCGAACTGTTCAAACATTTGTGGAGGACGAAAACGCGTTCCTGTGATTTCAGATAAAGCTTCAGATAACTAGCAACCGCGATTTTAAGCCACAAGATGGTTAAGCGTCGTTACTCTAAAGCGTAGCTTATTCAGCGGTTCAAGGAACAACCATTGTTGTGGGAATACGCGAAACACGTGCCACGACGAGTTCTACACCGCCATGTGCTTCCAAGTGTCTGGACGAGACGTGGCCTCGTGCGGTGGGTCGTTTGACATTACTTGCAGGAACAACAAAACCACATAAAGGGGATTTACTGTATCAGCGATGTGATTCGCCTGAGTGCTTTTTAAGCACGTCCTGGAGCAGCCAAAAGTACGTTTCGAGCGTAAGCACATTATTCATTTTCATTCATACTAGTGCGAATACCATGTTAAGATTTATGTGCTTATGGCTACTTCGCCGTTCTGCTTGTGTGCAACTCTTTGATGGTATCAACAGCATGGCAGTCTTGATTGCCGAACTAGCAGTTTAATTGCGCGTTGAAGCGCGAGGAACAGTGACAAGATGCTAATTGATGAGGAACAGTAGAAGCTGTTGTGCATGTTTTTTTTTTTTAGATACGCAGTCAAACGTAAACCAACTGGTAAAGTTCACTGAAATGATACTAGAATATAACAATTTCGAGTGCCCAAATTCATGTTTTCTTTAAGTACTAGACGTTGTATTAAAGCTGCAGTTCTTAGTTCAGATAGAATACAAAGCTTTTTGTCAGTTCATTACGAATATCAATTAAATATTATCAGCAGAACATCATGATCACAAAAAAGCTCCGGCAAACAACTAGGACATTGTGTGCATACGTAAGACGTTCTAGCATCCTAAACGTTTAGCGATACAGAGTTTCCAGACCCCAGATGCCTGCGTTCACAGAGTTCTTCATCAGACAGTTTTACGCGTACCATGTGTACGCTTGATTATTGTTCTTACAATGAAGCGATACTACCGCTAATCAGGGTGATATACCTGGCGGTGTTCCGCAGCCTTCCATATTCTCGAGCTCCTCTCCCTCAGTGCGCACAGGTGGTCGAGTTCCTCCTCGCCTAAACTTCTTCTCATATGTCTTCCCTGTTAACCAATCAGCATCGAGTACCTCACCCCTCCTGTCCCGCCCGTCAACCAATCAGTGTCGAGCCTCGCGGCCACGTTTTATTCAGGCTTCACTTGTATCTGGGCTTCACGAAATGTCGAACACATAGCCAAGAAAAGTTTCACGTTAAAAGCGGCATGCAAAGGAAAAATATGCTTTATTAAAAATATGCTTTATTAAAAGAAATTCTGACAAACTCGTACAGGTTAACTGCTGATTCATCTACTTACTGCTCCATCTAATTCAGTTTTAATTTTATGTATTCACTGTGCCATCGAACGGATTGAACTTATATAAAGGTGAATAGATGAACGAGAGTTAAAAAAAAAGGAAAGGCGTTTACAACTCCCTGAAATGCCGAATTAGAGCGCAGCTCTTGAGGAGTAGGAGGGGAGGGTACGAAGAGGAAGGTATGCCCCTACTCCTCCTCCATCCCTCTCCTGCTCTCCTTCTCCTCTCCTCCCTCCTCCTCCCTCCTCCTTCTCTCATTCTCCTCCCCTCCTCCCCCTCCCTCCCTTCCCTCGTGACGTCAATCGTGACCCTAGTGACCCTCGTGACGTCACTCGTAAGGCCTCTTGAAGGTTGTGACCTTCACGTTGTGACCTTCACGAGTGACAATCCTGACGTCACTCGTAATCTCCCTCGTAACCGTCGTCACCGTCGTGACGTCACTTGTGACCCTCGTGACGTCACACATGACGTCACTTGTGACGCCATTATGAAAACGTCCCGTAATGCAGTGCGTGGGTCACGAGTGACGTCACGTGTGATGTCACTGGGGACCCTCGTGACGTTACTCGTGACCTGCGCGCTGCATTATTGGACGTTTCTCATAATTATGTGATCGTGGCAGTCGTGACGTCACTCGTAACTCTCGTGGTCCTTGTGACGTGACACGTGCGTCACACGTGGCGTCACGTGTGGCCTCACGAGGATCACGAGGTACTAGTGACGCCTGCAACGCGCGGGTCATGACGAAGCCCGCGCGTTGCATTATGGGGCGCTTCCCATAATGTAATGCGCGGTTACGCCGACGGCGATGGCGACGCCGACGCCGACGATGCTCAAGCCTAAAATAAACAAGTAAAGTAGTTCATAAACGTTTTCTTTCAACACTGAAGTAACTCTGATGAATCTTGAATGTGTAAAAGATATCGTCAGAATATCGCTACCACATATATTAGCCGCAGATCTTTTATTTTTTCAGAAATCGTGTGCAACACCTTGTTTCGGGGACGTTATTTCCCCTTAGCATGAGGGTGCACTGTGGCGAAGCAAGATATGTAAAATTGCGACTCCTACTGCCCGGTGACAAGAACAGTGAACGGTGTTAGCTATCCAGTCAGAACCAACAACGAGCATGAGAAATGTTGCTAAACTTCCGAGTGCTCTCAATGTTAGATACAAAGATAAAATTACATTTTATGTTATTTAAGGCGATAATAGAAAGTTTAGGATATTCGCACGATCTTATAGTAACGATCCGGCCATGTAACGGGGTGTGATTTATTATATTATCAGTACTAATAAAGTGAAACTAGATTTTGGTGCAATGACAGCGAATATTCGTTACATTTGAGCAAAATATAGCAGGACGTAGCAGGGTAAGTGCTCGGCAACCGTGTGGCGCAAATGGCGCAGCAATCATATCACTGCTGTATAGACATACCCACACGTGCTTTTGCTTGAGTGGTGTCATCTTAGCCATTTTTCCGCCCAATCGTTTTTTTTTTTTTTTAAATCTATTTTAAAGTGCGTGCAAGCAGGTCATGGCCCGCAGTCGACTGCAGGCGATAGTCGACTGGAATGAGTTGGCAAGCGAAATTGCACAAACAAGAAACCATGACAGGTTTGTTTCATTATTACGTGGCTCTTTATCATGACATCTATTTTGTTTTTCTTTAGTAAGTACTAGCACGTGTACGTTTGGTGCCTTTATATTTCCACCTCTTAATTTCACCATCGCTGAGTACGTCTTTACTATAATGGTTTCTAGGTACCTTCTTTTTTAGTAGCACTTGTACATTTCTTCTGTATTACTTTCTAATCACTTAGAACTTATTAGATACTGGTGTGCGTGACCCTGCACCGCGTTACGCGTGATTGAGCTCTGCTCAATCACGCGAAACATGGTGAGGAAGAAATATCTGGATTTCTGAGGAGGAGGAAATATCTGCACGTAGTAGTAACCTCATTGGGCAGCGGCGAGACTTGCATACAGGCGGTGAAAAAGAGATTGAAAAAGAAGCGAAGAGGAAGGGATGAGGTGATATAATAATTTTCTCTGTTGCTGTAGTCAAATTGGAACAGGCTATTGTAATGTTGACAAGTGTAATATTGTAGAACTTTTTTTGTTTAATCCTGGCGATCACAAAATGGTTGTTGATAGTTTAGTTTTTGAAGGGCTGGTTGTTTTAGGTGGCAGGCCAGAGAGCTAACCACACATTTCGAGTTCAATTGTTCGAATGTGCACAACAGAAAGAGAGGAAGGCAGAATATATTTTCTTGTTCATTTCTGTGTTTATTCTATACCACTGAATTGAATGACAGGACGTGACTGCTGTCTCTTTTTTTTTGTGCACGAGCGTGGAGAAAACATTGATATCTGAAACATAATTACAGATGCCCGCTACATTCTTCGTGGTCCATCGAGAAAGCAGTCATATTGTGAAAGTTATTGAGAATGCTGTAATTAATTAAACATCATAGTCGTGCGTAGGTAGCAGGCAGCAGGTTTCACTCTATAGTAATAGGGTACGTACATGTCTGTCTGTCTCAGGGTGATATCATTTGTTGCACTGAGTGGGCCAGCGCGTAACGCGCCTGCGCATTCAGTGCGTGACTTGTGCGGTAAAATGGCGGCTAAGCATTAGCCAGGACTTCGCGCTTGATCTGAGTCTATTTATTTATATAGTTATTTACCTCTCAAGGCCCACAGAGGCATTACATAGAGGGGATACATAGAATGTCATTGTAGTCGCACAATGTTTCAATGTGCAGCTTCGCTCTTTTAATTTTACGTTGTTCTCCGGCTTCCTTCGCGTGTCCACCAGTGTCTCTTCGGACACCCGTGGTAAATAAAGAATTTATTTGCTTCCAGTGTCTTTTCTAAACATTTTCACTTATAGAAAAAAAAAAACCTAACAATTAAAACAAAACAAAAAAAAAAAAGAAGGAAATTTTAATGTTTAGAATATCGGTGTGACCTAAACGTACTACGATTAATTCGAACTCAGTTGACTCCTAGTCAACACACTGGCGGGCGCTTGAATTCGACTTCGCGCTCGATTACTTCTTTGGCTTCATAATTTTATGGATGAGACGGAGGGAGCAGGTTTTGCATCAAGGTTTCTTTTTTAGCCCTATACACTACCTGGCAATGGAATGGGACTGTTTCTGCACCGCTTTGCTTATACATCGAAATGTGATAGCATTGCTTGTTTTCTATGTAGGAACTGTATTCTACTAATGAAATTGCGATCTACCTTAGTGCGAGTAAAGAAGCACCAAAGCGTCGTACATTTTATATACATTGAAGTAGTTGTCGGCCAACGAAAACCGCTGAAAAATAGTTCCCTGCTTCTTTTGACCGCTCCTGGTTTCTTGACGCCACCTGCCGTCGTGGCAGAACGCCTTCACTCTAAAAACAGTTTGTGCGTCCACTTTCACGCACACTTGGGAGCGAATCACCGCAACTTACGGAGGCAGCTCAGAGAATGACAATGCTGAAACATATGTTTAGACCAAAAAACGAAATCTGAGTTGTGACATTAAGCCATGCAAGACGTCACAATTGCATTGCTTAATGTCACAACTCAGACTACATTTTTTAGTCTAAACATATGCTTCTGCAGTGTCATTCGCTGAGCTACCTCCGTAAGTTGCGGTGATTGGCCCTCCGAGTGTTGTGCGGGAAAATAGACGCACGGGCTTTTTTTTAGAGTGTTGCTTCACTGTTCCTAGCGGAGCGTCGCCCCGTTGCCTACGAGGTCCCTTCGGCACATCGAACACCGTCATACTCAGCATGCAACCGCTTCTCCACAAATATGTGCCTTCAACCCACTCTCTCCCTTCGGGAGGCTGTGATGAAAATTGCACGAAACGCTGAAAAAAGCTGTTAAGATAACCCAGAGACGAGACCTAGAAAATCGCAATCTTAAAATAAAAAAAAAAAAAAAAAAACTAAACGTTAAACAAATTATGATTTTGTGAACTCCGGGTCAGTTCGAAGACTGACCCGGAGTGTTTTCGTCACTACGAGGACTGTGAGGTGTCGTCGTGGGAATGTAGGGACGGAGGCTGGATCGTGGTGCAGTGTCGCGGTGCGCGCGTTCCGGCTTGCCTTTCCGTCGTGAACCAATCGAAGGGTTGGCACGCCGGTGACTTCTCTCCAAAGAATCCGTCTTGGCCCTGTGTCGTGAAGCCGCTGCTGTTGGTTCTTGCCCACGACTTGGTTGCCCAGTCCTGGTTTGGGGAGCGTCTGAAGCGCCCGGTCCTGGCTGCCGGCTGCTGGCTGTTCCGCCCTGACTCTCCTGACTTTCTCGTGCCCTTGTCCACATCATATTCTTCCCCTTCCCTCCCTCTTCTTCTAACAATAGCCGCATCATCACAAAGGCATTGTGAAGACTGCGCTGCATTCAGTGAGCGCCTCGTCCCGCAACCCGCGGATGCCGGCGATGAGGGGATGAAAACAGCACATGTTCCTCACGCTACAGTGCCCCGCGCATGTGTGCAATAGCGAGAGGAGTACGACACGTGTACTCAGAGGGCTTGCGTTTCTACGTACTATTCGGATCAGACATCGGAGAAAAGTGCATCTCTCACCAATGTGCTTTAAGATTTTATGTTGCCCCCCCCCCCCTCCCCCCCCCCCCCCACCCACTCACCCACTTGACAACTTTGGTTCCAGTTGAAACCAACGTTTGGTTTCAACTGGAAGCAAATAATCCATGGTGGAATCATATTAGTTTGGTAGAGCGTAATATTGCCCACTAGTCGATGACACTTGTTGACCTTATAACTAGGGTATCAGTCGCGCGAAAAGTAAACAAACAAACAAACAAAAATTGATTGAAATTGGCTACTGCTTGCGCGGAATGACTAAAAACATAAGTGGTGTGTGTGTGTGTGTTTATGCAGTCTAGAACTTAGTCTGCTTCAACGCGCGACTTGTTTCCCCGCTGTTGATGACAAATTTAGCCAGTGCAGCACAATCGCTAGCCTGACGCACGACCGCACACCGGTACGATGCTCATCCAGATCGAAACGGGCAAGGTGGGGATTGAAGCCAGCATCCCACGGAAGGACTAAGTCGCTTTCGGTAAGTGTGAATGAATACACACAGGCAAGCACGTATTCAAAAGAGACACGCACGCAAAAACACAAGAAAGAGCGTACATAATTCAAAATTAGAGCCCCCCCTCAAATGGGGGCTTAAATTATCTCTGGAACACTTACGAAACCGGCAGTCTAATAGCGCTTCTACTCAAGCAAAAAAAAAAAGTTGATTTCATCTACGCGGTGTCTGTCTTTCCGTGGAACGATTTAGGTCGTACTTGCCGTTAGATCCCAACAAAACAAACAAGCAGAAAACCTCACTTTATATTCACACACTTGCAAAGTACGCGGCGATATCGTGTGCAAACGATGTTACCGGCTGAATTAATTAAACAAACGGGTTGGACATTCCGGCCCGACGATAGTGAATACAATTCAAGAAAACCAAAACCTGAGAGGGCCGACGAGATCCACGAGTGATTAGACACTCGCCGGTCTCCGATGTCTCCAAAGATTAGCTTTTACGCCTCGCTTTAAGCCGCCGAAGAAATTAGTGCTATGCATTTTTTATCCCTTTTTATTATTTTGTTCGGGTGTTCGTCGTCCTCCCAAACGTTAGTCAACGCCGAAAGGTCCGGGAGGCGGCAGACCACATTACAGATAAAATACGAATGGTAAGTCTTGCGGTTCTTAAGCGGAATCTAAAGGAACAGCGGCGTTGTGTGGTCGGTCTAGGGAGCAACACAGTCACGTATGATCCTGAAGTGTGGGGACAGACTTTTGGGATACTTTGTTTACCCTTTTTCATGCGTATATACACAGCGTGTCTTATTTTAAGCTTAACCATTTCAAAAGGAAAATCACATTTTTGTTTCTTTAGTGCGGTCCCTAGGGGTGAGTTATACAACCAGGTGGAAACAATCCTGGGTGATCATCGTCGTGAAAAGTAAAATAATTTACCAAAGGTTTCAAACCCCTTTTCATCTAGTGAAAATAAACGTATGCTGTCAATTAATTACTTGCAGGGTGGCATCGAAAACCATTAAATAAGTTAATTGTTGAAATATTTGGGGCTCTTGCTTCCTTTTTCTGGGTCCGAAAAATGCATAGAAATTCGACGCGCTCAGGCGATTTTGATTTTTCTTATTATTCGCGTTTTGGCAGCGGGTAACATTAGACGGACCCCCGCGCTTCTTAGGCGCCCCATATCTTTCTAAGGTTTACTAATTTAATAGTTTTTCAATACGCTCATTAGTGTAGCTTTCGAGTTTAGAAACAAAACAAAACCAATATTTTGTGTTAAAAAAAATGCCCCGTGTGTTGTTACAATATGTGCGGCTGGCAGAAGAAGAAAGACGCGCTCCTTCGATGAGATAGAACGATTTTTATGGAAACGGAAGGCCTATGTCGCGCTTTTGGGACTCCCACGGCGACTAGGGAGGAAAAAGTGACGTGAACAACGCAAAAAAAAAAAAAAAAAAAAAAAAAAACAGATTGGATGTTTCTTTTGCAGAAATTCGTCATCAGCGACTCTCACTATAATCAACGTCCAATCTGCGTTTGCTGCGTTGTTGACGTCACTTCCGTCTCCATAGGCGCCGTGGGAGTCCAAAAAGCGCAACATAGGTCTCCTGGGCCGTGCGCGCGGAATATGCGCGCGATGGTCAGGCTCGCCACTGCCCCAGCGTCGTTGTCTTATTCGTCCCAATATTATGTACTTCGTGAACTAATTACCACTGGCTTTCTGCGTTTGCATGAAGCACTAGTCAATGTACGCGAGAATCTATTTCAGCAGGTTGGTGGACAGAAGCGCCAACGCTAACTCTATCTGACTTGCACGGTGTTTCGTCTGGACGTCAAAGCAACGGGTCTCGCAATGATTCCGAGACTTTTATTCTTACGTGACTTGAGAGGGCCACGATACTGGTTCGAAGAACCCGTAGCTTTGACCTCGTGTCGGCAAGAAGAGTGAAGGAAAGGAGTGCTCTTTCGTATCTGGCGTGGGACTATGGTGTGTTTACCGCGTCCTAAGAAGTAGCCTCCGAATTTCCGCCTCATGACGTCATAGAAGTGTCGCGTTGTCGCCTGCCCCGATCCCGGCGATGTTTCTTCGCTTCTAGCCTAGGTTAATTCTGCTCGAGGTGGTCCTCGGTGCGAGCGATATTTTCTGCGTCCCATGTCGGTTTTCTTACGTTATGTCCACTAGACTACGGCCGTGGCGAGTGCTCTGTGTCGGGGTTTTCTTGTCACGTCAGCCAGTGTGCTTCCAATTTTTGTGCGACTGTTCTTTTAAATTCCTGTGCTCTGTATAATTTTTTTTTTTTGTGTTGCGGGTGGGAAGGAGAAACTCAGTCAAGCGACAAGAGTCTGCTTTATTAATCTCTCTTTCTCTCTACTGGAGGCAAACAACAAAAGTTGGAAGTTGAAAGTCACAGCGGCGGTGGAGTAAGTGGCAGGCAGCTAGACTGCTCACGGAAGCAGGAGCTGATGCTCCGCGAAGACACTCGCGCTCGCTCCTGTTTTTTGCCGGGACTCGGAGGTCCAGTCGCCAGGATCGCGTCATCAGACAGCATGATACGGATGCGCCGGTGATGCCATTGGTTGCCAGTTCGGCACCACTTTTGGGGTTAGGTAGGGCGGCCAAGGCACCAGTCAAAGACGCCTTACAGGCACCGTTCCCAGGATCTAATCTCTGTGATCTTCAATCCCCATGGGCGGGATCAAATAACAAAGCCCTTTAGCTGCACGCAGGGGGCAGCCTAATTGCTTATCTCTATGAACGCGACAAGGACGTTGTGCTTAGACAGTGATTCGTAAAAACAAAAAGTTGCAGAAAGCATTTCTTTTTCGGAGGCTCGAACAGGAAAAGGAAATGATTATAATCATTCGGAGCTTCAGGAACGCAGAGTCTTGTTCCCGGTCATATTGGCTGCGATGCTGATAGGGACACTTCACCTTTCCGTTAATCTGTCAGTGACTGCAGTTCTATGCATTCATTCATTGGGCGATTAGCAATTCCAGGACACTACAAAGGTGATCTGCAGTAGTTGTACGAGTGCTGTCGACGATAGATGCGAGCGATGGAGCTGAAAGAGCCCAGTCGTCCCAAACTCTCCGAGCAACAAGTGCCCAAATCATGCCCGGGTTCCAATCACCGACCTAATTTATGTGCCCAAGGCCAACGTGCATAGGGTAAGCCTGCATTCATTCAACGTCCGTACATAGAAACCATCGACACTTTTTTTTTGCAATGGGAGATGTATTAGTCAATCGGTTTTAGTTTATAGGCGCGTTTAAGCTTTGATTTTTGGAGAATTCCATTCCACAGTCGTATGAATGAGTGGGACTACAGGACCAAATGACAGGGGACTTTGCTGACCAAACTCTACAACATTATTAAGACCGGCGAAAGCGAATACACGAAGGTAGAATGCACGTACCCCTATAAACCTTATGTCACTCTGAACGACCGAAATGCTTTTGTCCACTTTAGCCAAACCCAGAAACAGATCAAATATAGATCAGGATTTCATAATGAATATTAGGACCTCATGACTCAGACCTCTGCGGTTGATTGTGACAAAGCAAGTTAAAAGCACCGAAAATGTGTTTTAAACCCAGCTCAAGCGTCGCAGATTTTATTGGGCGGCACTATACCAATGGTTAGCTAATGTGACAATTTATTATCTCGAAATATATCATGACTTTGTGAAAACTATAACAAAAATAATTTTGCTGCACATAGTAACGTTATATAGGTTACACTCTGAACTTCATAAGTAAAAATATGAAAATATATTAAATATTTTCAAGCGAATGATTCAGCTGAATCAGAGAAAAAATTAAGGCTAGGTTCTTAATTTAGTACAAAGTAATAAAAACATCAGAGAGGACTGGATGGAAGAAAGGGCTGCGATCGTGCCGAGTGCTGGCTTACAAGCGAACCAGTTGCCAATGTATTTCATACTTCAGGCTTTTGTGTTTTAGATAAAAATATTCTGTTTAGAGCGCAATACAGGTGTAGCACGAACAAGAAGAAAACATTTTTTAGTAAATAAAGGTAAAGTGACAACGCAAAAAGTGCTAAAAAACAAGAAAAAAGAAACCGGTAAAATTTATCCCTCTTGCATGTTTTCTTTTGGTTTATTTGTCTCTTTAGCGGTATTTCTTGCTAGTATTCGGTGTGTAGGACACTCTTAAGGTTATCAATCTATTTTTTAATTTATTATCACGCTTCGGTTGTTGAGCAAGAAAGTTCAATAAAACAAAATTACAGCTTCAGTCACCGGGGAGTGCGGTTTGTCCTCATTCATCTACCTCTCATCTTTTTCTTCCGCACAGCATTCAGAGAGCAGCGGTCTTGTCAACCAAGAACCCACACGTTACTCTGACGTCGACCGCCCGCTTTCCTTTCTCCATCTGTCCCCATTTGCTTCTTGGCTCGTGAGGTTATCAGCCGATAGAGGAGTAACCATCGAAACCGCCTCAGTACATATATTTTTTTTTTAGTGTTAGGTAGTGCACGCACAGTGATGGTTCTATACGGTACGAGCATTCGGACCCAATCCCATGCTGCGTAAGCGCCACGTGGTCATCAACAGGGGCGCAGCGATGCGTGGAGGAGAGGCGGGGTGGACGTAGTCACGTGATAAATTAACGGCGCCGAATTGGCTGGGATGGCAGGTTGCGTCCGCTGGCGTCTATTGTAAGAGGAAACGAAGCATGGAATGGTCCCGTTCCAAAGGCACTTGCGGTACTCTCGTTTACCAGTGTTCGCGTTCACCATTCGCAACAATAGCTTCTGCTTGGATCGCGTTGCCTCACGGTCACCAACTCCAACATAAGCACAATTGCGGTTCTGCAAAATGTCGTGAGGTTAGGAGACAACCTACTCTTTATAGCTGTGTCATAAAAAAAAAAAAAAAAATCAGTAACAAACACAAACGCGTTTACTACATTGATACACCGAGGCTTTTGAAAATATGCAGAAAGAGTGCTTTTATTTTTTTTAATTTTCTTTACTTTGGCAAACTTAACAGATGCCGAAGGCCGCGGTGGAAATAAGCAATCGACAGACGACGCGGCATGGATTGAATTTCTGCTTCCGATTTCTACAGCGGAACAATTCAGCATACAAGCTCAAACACGTATGATAAAAAAAAGATGCCAGGGATTGAAGGTTTTGTGTTGGTCGGAGGGGCGGGAGGGTCGAACGCGGGCACGCGTGCAAATGTACGCTTGTGCGCTTCGGTTACGTTTGCATTCGGGATGTAGGGACAGCCCTAACAATAGGGGTAGCTTTCTGTTTTTTTGTTCTTTCTTACGCGAGTCCGTTTGGAGATGTCATTGATGCAGGTAAACTGTTTTGCACAATGGAAGTGGGAGCGAAGCGCGAATGGTAAAGCAAATCGAGGCAAACTGACGAGAGAACGGGCGGTGGGGTGGATTTTTGCATTTTGGGTTAGGTAACAGCGGAATGAGGAGGGACCCTTCCTCGAAACCTGATTGGTCGATGGGTGCACGCGCGTAAAGCGCCCTCTTTTATCGCATGGCGGGTACCATCTGCGACCCGTTGATTGGCAGGCAGGGTGAACGCGTTGAAAGCTCAAACGCGTCGGTTCTCATGCGAGCCCGCGGCCGTGATCCGGGCCCTAATGGATTTTCATGAGATGGGCGCTTGAAGTGGTAGTAAATGCGAGCGGTTTTGTCGTGAGTGATCCACCGAAGCTGGCGCGCGGGGCGCCGGTTTTGTGATGCGCTTGTTTGCCGGAAGGGAGCGAGCAAGCCTCGCGTCTTTCCTTGCCTTGCTCTTTGTGCTGTTCGCAACCCCTCTGTACCGGCTGCATCACACGGTCTGTGACGCGAACGGTTTAAAAAGACTTATGCTGTTCTCTGAAGGAATACTGAAATTGAATTTAAAAAAAAGGAAAACGCCGAATGTTCATCAGTAAGTCTGATATGTTCAGTAAAAACCGTATATGACAATAGTGCGCTTGTATTTCAAAAGTACTTTAGAAGGACTGCTTTCGTTGAAAGGTGCCACTCTTGCCAGCGTTCCAAACGAAACCGTCGGAATACGTGTGTACACCACACCTTCCACTGTTCGCTGTCTTTGTAAAATATCGAAAGGCCCATTTCACTTAACTACCAGTGTTGCTGTCGGGCGCTTGATTAAAGTAGACAAAAAAAATTGAAAGGAGTCAAAAGTAGATATTCTATTTATTCTTGCGTTAAATTGATCGCAACCGTATACTAAAAAAAAATAATACCATCAAAAGTGAAAGAAAAAGAAGAGGCTCTGTAGATTAAGTCAACTTGTGTAAATGGTACCACAACGAGAATAATTTAGGGTCAATTTTGAAAAAAAGCTTGATGAGCACGTCAAATGTTGAGGATAATTTTTCTTGCAGCCGCAGCCCAAAATTTTGTCTAAGAGTTTTAACATTGACGTCCAGCTGCATCTTGTTTTTAAGATAAGTTTTGGTCACGAAAACTTGAAAAAACTTTCCTGTTTGGAGATCAAGTGACATGTTTTGTTTGTCTCAGAGGATTGCAGGCAACACGCTTCGCTTATCACTTGTCTCTTACGCGCATATGTTTACTAATTGGAAGCAGGGTAGAGGGGGGTGGTATAGCCCTTGACTGAACCACAGCAGTATTTCATTAGGTGAAGCTCATTATGACATCAATTAGAATGTGTTAAATTGAACATTTATTGAACCTTGAGAAATGGAAAATACAATGTATGCCCATTCTATGAAATAAAGAATGATATCTGCAAACATGTAATGAAAAAAGTGGAAGCCGTTTACAACTCCCTGTAACACCGAATTAGAGCGCAGCTCTTGAGGAGGAGGAGGGAAGGGTACTGGGGGGTGAAGTGACCTGGGGGGGGGGGGTCACGTGACCTTGGGGAGTCATCAGTGACGATGACGATGCGGACTCCGATGACGTCATTTGTGATGATGACGATGACGATGCGGATGCCCCCCCGAAGTCACGTGACACCCCCAGGTCACGTGACCCCCGCCGAGGTCACGTGACCTCCCCGATGACGTCATCGTCACTGATGACGTCACCGGCATCCGCATCGTCATCGTCATCATCACAGATGACGTCATCAGTGACGTCACTGATGACCTCACCGGCATCCGCATCGTCATCGTCATCATCACTGATGACGTCATCGGTGACGTCACTGATGACGTCACCGGCATCCACATCGTCATCGTCATCATCACTGATGACGTCATCAGTGACGTCACCGGCATCCGCATCGTCATCGTCATCATCACTGATGACGTCACCAGTGACGTCACTGATCACGTCATCAGTGATGATGACGATGACGATGCGGATGCCGGTGACGTCATCGGGGAGGTCACGTGACCTCGGGGGGGGGGGGTCACGTGACCCTGGGGGTGGTCACGTGACCTGGGGGTGTCACGTGACCTCGGGGGGGGGGGTCACGTGACCTTGGGGTGACCTTGGGGGTCACGTGACCTTGGGATGACCTTGGGGGCCACGTGACCTTGGGATGACCTTGGTTACGCCGACGCCGACACCGACGGCGACGGCGACGCCGACGCCGACGGCGACGCCGCTCAAGCCGGGAACGGGCCCCTAAGAGCTGCGCTCTAAAACACGCGCTCAGAATCCGCGATCGATATGGAAAGAAACACGAGTTCTAGAGCACCTACTGCGAGCTTGGGAAAAGGACATGCAACAGAGACAATTTTGTAGGCGGCCGCTCCGTGCAAAGAAGTTTATATAGCAGGTGTGGCTCAAGGGGCTAAAGACTCTGCATGTTCTGAATTTTCGATTCTAGCTCATGATATAAAGAACCAAAAAAGTTACGTGGAAATCTCGTAATGCCTGCGCACTTTTGGCACCCCTTATGGTTTCTGGGCTTATGGCATTGAGCCTTCGATTTGGGAAAGAAAAATTAAGCAGCCGTAGTTGCATCTGGACTGTTTTTGCCTTGCGAAAGAAAAGCAGCGTTCTGGGACGTTTCTTTGGGCTTCGACGATGAGGCGTTTAGGCAGACTCCCGTTGAAGACATCTCCTAGGTTTTCTTTTTCTACTCAGCAAGTAAAGTAGCTGAAACGTAACTAGGGAGGCCAGGAAGTCAACCTCATTTCTTGGTTGCCACACATGCTAGGAATGAGTAAATTTGGCAGAAAGTAGCCACCCACGTCAACACTGTTTACGGTGGACAGCAGCCGACTCTAGGAGCCATCGGAACAATTTCCAACGCCGTGTGGATGTCACTTGACATTCGGGGAGGGACGCAAGTATGTGCCGAGCGCGGAGTAGCACGATACGTTCACAGCGCCTGATTGGCTGATATAGCTCGTAGCGTCTGTTCCGGTCCATTGTGAGATAACACAGAGGACGGACGAGATATTGGATATTAAGATGTTTTCTGTACACGAATAAATGCGCCGGATTAGCACCTTGTATTCCTTTGATCACGCACGTTGGTTATGCTTCAAGCTGGTGAAATATGGAGCACTGCAAGCTACGTGTATTTGGGCTAATTTTTGGGGTGAAATGCTATCGATTTGAAATAATTTTCAAAAGCCACAACGCTCCGCAAGAAATAAACGTTCACCAGTATGCCCCGAATTAAGAATGTGGTAATTGTTTGCAATTGCACGCCCGCACGTGTTCCCGACAACAAGGACACCGACGAGCTCGATGAAAAACACACCTTCCTGACATTATCATCACCGGCAAGGATTACCCGAATGATGCTTTGGCGTTCCATTATGGGAAGTTGTCTACCGGGTCTGCCGCGGTCATACCGACGCCTGTTGAACGTAAGCTCCCTGTTTCTTCTTTCATTCCTAGAGAAATTACGTCGGAACTTTTAAAATGTGCGGTATAATTATTTCAGCTTCAGTTTCTCTCGTCAATTGTTATGTACAACCCGATCCACCCGATAGAAACAACAACTCCGAGACATTTCGTCGCTGTCGTTTTGCAAAAAAGAAGACTTTTTTTCTTTCACGAAATATCAGTCCAACATTCTTGTGGACTTCAAGGGTAACTCATTCAAATACCCAGTTAAGGAAGCTCCTTTACAACTTATTTTTTAAGTCTACAAATATTTGAAGCGGGCGGAAATACAAGAGTGGCCGAAAGGCGGCAATTTCTTGCAAAGTAATGATTTTAACGTTTTGGATGTTGCAGAAATTATGCAATGCATTGAACCGCGTGGAATAACCCGATATTATAAAAGGTAGCACATCGATTGACTTCGTTTCTTCGGAATTGAGACGTCGAAGAACAAGAAGAAATACCAGTCTAAATATTTCGATGCATAGGCGGGAAGTCAGGCCAGAGACCCATACTAAGTGACGTGCAGTACTCTGGAAAGTGAAAGGTGGAAACAAGCAGGATAAATTCTAGAACTTCAAGTTATTTCCACACAAGCGTCACTTTTACGAAAACAGGCTGATGCTGCATTGTGCAGGCAAAAAAAGAAAAAGATCGTAAGTAGTTTTCTACAGGAATGTGCCCTCATCCTATGAGTATCGTCTCTTGCTTTTGTGGATGCTTGATGCTGGGTAGCAAGCACACCAGGGACGATAACCAACCTTTTTGAAGGGAAGCTTCCGCAGCTCTGATGGCAAATGTGTGGACACTTTCATTTTTGTCAGTCAGTGCTGACTGTATGTGGCATTGAATGCTAAAGCGATGCCGAGTGTGCTGTCATCATTGGTTGCATCCATCTTTGGTCCTACATTTTGCGGCACTTTGGCACTTTCGTCTACATGACCGCCCTCTGATGCAGCTACATACACTAGGGTCGACGCTGGTTACTTCACATCTCAGACATGGCTGCGGCTGATGCTGAAATATCCAATGACAACCTTCGAAGTCAACTTCACCCCTGCGGCCGACAGCTGCCCTTCCTGTGAGTGGCTGCGCGGCTGAGTGCATTTCATGTCTATTTGTCATTTTAGACTTAATTTATTTGCTGTTAAGTAGAAGAGCATTGCTCGTAGAAATATTACCTTCCCAACTGGTCTTCAAATTTTATATCCTTTTTTTTTTTACTCTCGGCTGGCCACCAGAAATCTACGTAGCAATATGAAGTTAAATATGCCCTCCAAGAATTTTTGAACTGTTTAGAAATCTGCACAGAAAGAGATGTCGTGTAATGAAAAAGAAACAAAAAAAAGTTTTTTGCCACAATTTTTTTTTGAATGTTACAAGCACTTTAAAATTACAAAAGCAGATACAAATGACAAATACAAGCATTCCTCAAAGCCCTTTGACAGGTGTTGGAGTCATACCAAGCCACTGCGGCAAATCCACCGGCAAGATTGGTTACGCTCAAAGAAAAATACATGAAACAGGCTCTATAGACATATTACGCGGAGCGCTGCAAGCTAATTTTGAGATGGCGAGAACAGTGTTTTTGTGGGCAACCGCAATTTGCGAAGACGGTGATCGCCACAGACGAGGGTCCATGTTCCGTATACTTCTCGTCTGGTTCTTAGGAGGCGTGAAGAAATGCCTCTCGTCTGGTTCTTAGGCGGCGTCGAGAGATGCCTCTCAATATAGGAACAATCGCAAAAGGAGTTAAACGAGCCCGGGCTTCCTTTTTTCATCCAGGCTTAGACCGCTTCTAAAAAGGAACGTGTTTCCTTCAAACATTTTTTTTTGTTGTTATTTTGTGACTTTTCCGCTAGGATATTGTATGTTCTTAGTTGTGAAGAGAGGAGACACGAGAGTTCGGAAGTGTTGAAGCGTTGTCTGTAATAATAATGAATCCGGGTGGATTTTAGGCGCTGAGTTTCCGTCGTTCCAGATTCCGTCTCACTTGTGTCTCCACGGACATGGCGCTAGTGATCATTGGCCAATGGGACTTAGTTTCCGATAAGATTCATTTAGGGTTTTTCGGTGAGCAAGAAGTTTCTACAAAATATTTTTTTCAACAAATACTCTACAAACTTTACCTTTAATTTTAACGATAAGGAAAGAGGGGCATTGAAGACAAACAGACAAGACAACCTGTCTTGTTTGTTTGCCTGTCTTGTCTGTATGCCTTCAATGTCCCTCTTTTTTTATCGTAAATTAGAAACCAACACGCTCAACAATCTACATTCACCTTTCATTATTTAAGCCGACACACATAGTCGAGAGTGTTTGTCTCGCACCAAGATCAGCACGCTAGCCCATCGGATTCAAGAAATACACCCTCTCAAGAATTTCACAAACGTTCAAAATGGCTACCAGTCGCCGCAAGCTTGCACCGGCGCCTGGCGCATGCGCGGCGCAAACGCGAGGTCAAGCTCGTATTGGAGCCACATAACTGATCTAACGAGACAGCATTTATTTTTGACATGCAAATAGTCACGCAGTGTCGGCATGAGTCACTCTGGAACCTTTACATCGTTGATTCTAAAGACGTATTCGAGGCAACAAATTATCGGAGGTTTCGGCACGACAGAACTGCATTACGTTGAGTCGAAAGCGATATAGCAAATGCCGATATCTCTTACGGACAATAAGCTCCAGCGCAGCATGCTGACTGCGTTAAAACATAAGGGAGGAAAAATGGAGAAACTTGAAGGCCAAAAATAGAGCATTTTACTCAGGCTTTCCTGCCTTCCATTTGCAATTTCAGTCCTTCAAATGAACTAACAAGAACAAGAACAATCCGTTCAAGCGACCTTAGTAAGGAAGTCCCACACTGTCACAAATCTGCAAAAGCGTTGGGTAATGTCAACGACCAGGTGATAAGGAAACGATTTGGAAGATGGCCTTGTTACCCCGTTTACGCAGCGCTAAAGGGGCGCCAAAATAGAACACGATTCCCTTCGGCTCTGGTCGGACACAATTTGGCGACTTTATAAAAACGCATGCCCTCCGTCCGCTTCCCCGTACGAACTCGCTTTACGTGAGCGCGTGTAGGTCTCAAAAGCGTACCTGACAAAAATCGACGTATGTAGTGTTTTGTGGGGGCCGCTCATGGGTCAACGAAGAAAGGCAGGTGTTCTTTTGAATCGAAAAACTCCTATTTCTGCCTTGACTAATAGCCGAGGTACCCTTCGGAGCGCTTAGATTAGTGCACTAGAGCAGTTAAAGAGCCTGCGCAGCCTCCTAACACTAATGAACACTCTAGAGAAAGTCTTGAAAGTAAACGTATTCGGCAGATTTTCTGCCTGGATTGTGATCCGTCCCGACTTCACGAGATCGTGCGGGGGTATAAACACGGTTCCCCGAAGCCTCCCCTGGAAGCACCTCGTCCATAGAGAGGAAGGGTGCACTATCATGGCGCAAGCAGAGAACCGTTTGGTAAGCGCCCAAATCCCCGACTGCCAGGTCACGCTAAGAAGACAAAACTAGACCTGTTTTTTGCACGGCGGCAGCTCGAGCACCGTATCCAGGAAGTGTTCCCAGTTTTGAGGGATTTTGCTGCGAATGTCGGCTCTACTGTTTTGATAAACGACGGGCTTCTCAGAACGAGAAGCTTTCGAGGCTAACAAGAACTGACGATTTAACACGCGTTATCGATGACACCGGCATTGTTGAGAATCTCTCCTTTAGACAACTCTCACCATGCGACATAACTGCCTTGGCAAAATGCCACAAATTTAACATGACCGTGACACGGCCGCCTTTGCCAAAAAATGGTCGCGGATGTCGAGGACGGCATCACGTACCTAGGTCCTAGTGTTCGGAATGGAGTGCGTCTTAAAGCGGTCGGCATCCCTTCAAAACTCCCACAACGACAGCGAGACGACCTGTCAGCGGAAGAAGTTACAGCGCTTCACAAACTTTGCGAGGATACGGAGATTGTACTTCTGCCGGTACACAAAGGAAAATCGACTGTCCTCCTGGACCGGGAGGTGGACGAAGGAAATGTACGATATCTTGTTGGCAGGTGTACTTATGAAACACTCAAGAAAGACCCAACGCCGCAGGTTGAGAGGAACATGAAAAAGATGGTGACAGAGATTTTCATAAAGTACCCTAATTCAAAGAGCCCTTACCTGCGGCTCATCTGCAGGAATGGCTCCGCTTCAGGAGTTCATGGACTTCTAAAGATCCACAACCAGAACGTCTCTCTATGCCCTATTGTGGACTTCTAAATTTCGTCGCTTCGGGAGCTATATCTTTAGCTATAGCTATATAGCTATATAAATTTCTATAGCTATATATAGCTATATAGCTATATATATATAGCTATATAGCTATAGCTATATATAGCTATATAGCTATATATAGCTATATAGCTATATAAATTTCGTCGCTTCGGGAGCTTCATCGGACTTTGGCTCCCCTCGTTAGAAACGCGTTGTCCCACGCAGAAACTCCTGGCCACTTCGTGGAGCGCGCCCCGCACTTACAACTCGGCGGCAGTGACACCACAGTGTCTTTCGACGTGGTATCCCTCTACACAAGTGTCCCGGTTCCGCTTGCAGTTGCCGCAGGCCACTAAGCACTCCAAAAAGACAGCAACATGAGCACAACAATCAGCCTCAGCATAGATGAGCTGTGCTGTTTGCTCGAGTTCTGTCTCGATAGCACACACTTGACCTTCAAAGGGGAGTTTTTGAGGCAGGTAAGGGGTATTGAAATGGGTGCGGCTATCTCGGTCACAACGGTGAACCTCAGTATGGAAACAATCGAACAGAGAGCGCTGCGGTCTTTTCCCAGCAGCCCCAAAATATTCATGAGCTATGTGAATGATTTTTTTCTCCGTACTCAATAAATCATACATCAAAAATATTTTGGAAAACCTAATTCCACCGAGCGGGCCATTTAGTTCCCCGTGGAATGCGAGACGGACGGCGCCTTGCCGTTCCTCCATATGCCGGTAAATAGGCGAAGGGCAGATCTGAATCTTACGGTGTACAGAGAAGCAGCAAACACGGGACGGTACCTAGATATTTGTTCTAAGCACCCAACGAGTAACAAGGCGTCAGTGGTTTCGAGACTTCTGCGAAGGGCAACGACTATCTGCTCGTTGGAAACCAACCAAAATGGAAGGAGAAGGAGATTATTACAAACCTTAAAAAAAAATGGCTACTCTAGCAGCTTCATCGAACTATGGTGCCTGGAGCGCGTCTTTGAATGGTGTGTTTAGCGCCCTATGCTGCGCATACATCAAAACTGCTCCCGAAGCGGCAACAAATGACGTCACAGATGCCGAAGTGTCATGCTGTTGCATGCCGCGATCCTAGCGGTTCGTCGTAGAAATGCTAACGAGAATCTGCGAGTGGCACAACCGAATGAGAGCATGGGTGTGGTCACGACGTCCCAACTTGTGGCTGCCGAAGCTTTTGTAGACTGCCACACTGGATAGCGACCTGCAGCCAAACAGGCGTCCGCCACATACACCACAGCTGTTGGGACGCCGCGAGGATGGGGACTGGCGACCGCAAGACAGTTCTGTGAGGCGGAAATGAAGGGACCGCTTTTTTGGACGCGGTAAACACACGAGTCCGAGACGCGTTCCAGGCACCAAAATTGATTGCACCGCTCGATGCCAAAGGCTCGCCAGACAAAAGCAGAAGCCACTAGAAGAAAGGCATTTACATCAAGTCGCGCGCATCAGCGTTGCCTACGTAAAGGGAACCAGCGATGCGCTGGCATGAGTAATGGGCAGAGAAGGTATTCTGGTTTCCTGCAAGCCCGGGTCCACACTGGGATGGATCATGCCAAGACCCAACGAGCGTCTGCCAAAAGAAAGTGCACAAGGCATGGTCTAGACGATTCCATTGCAGAGTGCCCAGCAACCTACATCAGCGAGACGAAGAACTTTCCCTAGCAAATCAGCCAACACAACAACGACGTGGGGAATTGCGACAGCGAGCGCAGTGCCATCGCCGAACAGTGTGATACCCTAAACCATCGCATCGACTTCGCGAACGTGCTCGTGACTGACAGAGCCAAATATCCGAAGAAGAGTTTTTTTGAGTCATGGCAAATCCAGCGTTCGGGAGCCTTGTCCTCTGTTTATGTACATGGCCTCTGTGACCTAACATAAAAGCTGAAGAGATTAGCGTCTCCATAGAAAAACAAATATAATTTCCCGTTACTTTTTTTTTGTAGAGGTTGAGGTTAAGGAGGCGCTGCTGCTCCACGTACTTTCTGTAACCCCTTAAAAGAAAACCGAACTGGTTTCGAAACGTAGGGTTTTCTTTTAAGATATGGTTATATATATATATTTTATATATATATATATATATATATATATATATATATATATATATATATATATATATATATATATATATATTTCTTTAAGGCTAAGAAGTGTTTGGCTTCTAGTTAGGCATCGATGGGTGGCGTCGATCAGCTCTATATGTGCTTAAACTGGAAAAAAACGCTTTAATCTAGAGCAGGGACGGTTGAGGAAATTTGAAAGTTCGGGGAAACCCACGAAGGCACTTGGGTAGCCCCTGTGCTCCTAGGAACCCAGGTATAAAACCAATAAACTAAGGGAAAAGGTGTAGTAACTCGAGTACGGGGTAAACTTAGCTGGGTCTCTTCCTTCTTTAGCGCCGTTGTTCCTCGTTATTGTATCGGGAAATGTTCAAGGGGAAAATACAACTGTCCTTATTTTATTTTCGGGAACTGATTCAATCGGTATTGCTAGATATAGCGACACTAAAATTACATTGTAGTCATGAACAGATTCTCATACTTTCTAGAGAAACCTAGAACATGTCGATCCAAAATTGGAATGCCATATTCCACGAGGACGTTTAAAAGCTAAAACGAACAATATTTCGCAGACTGCGTCTCAGTGTAGCGTACACACAAAAATACCTCTATTTAATTGGCAAAGAGGAATAACCTACCTACTCTTCGTTCCCTTCACTCCAAGACAGCCACCACTTGTTACGCAACTGTACTACATAAGACACTCAAAAGAAAACAATGAATTTTTTTTCGCCGTTGTGTTGTATTGCTATTGTTAATGTATATGTATATATATTTTTGTCTTTGTTGCATCACGTGCTGCTGGACCTAGCCCCCGACGCAGGCCAGTCGTTACCTATCAGGTAACTTCGTCTCGACGTTTGCAGTATGGGATCTTCCTAAAATGTTCCGTCTCCACAAAGAACACAAAAAAAAAGAACAAAAGTCTTTAGGGACAGTTTAAATTAATTTAACTGCTCCACCTTCTTATGCCTCGGGCAACTTCTGAGGATCGACAAAAGGCAACGGAGCTCCGATTAACTATCTTACTAGTACTCGTTTATTTAAAATACTCTAAAGATTGATGTAACACTGTGTACTCGTTCCTTTATACTATCTCTTGTTTTCTAGATTTGATCCCTTTTGTTGTTTCTAGTCTCCCTTTTTCATTTTCCGCCGAATAGAAAATCAGCTCTAAGTGTGGGTCGACGTCTTTGTTTCTGTAAATAAACAATTGTTCTACTTTCAGTACCTTTTTTCCCCATCGGAGAACCTTATCTAGCGTACCTGGCTGTTTCATTCCAATTTGGGCATTGGTGAATATACTCGTATCCATGTCTTTTTATATTATTATGTGTTTTTCCGCACACAGCATTGACAAGAAAGCTTTTTCCAACGCTGGGCCATTTATGACCTTTAGACGTATAATATTCCCAAAAAAGACGGCCCCTAGAAAAGGCGACTTGGAAGTTCTCAGAATGTTAAACCATTTAGAGTCAGTGTGCTTGGTATTTTATATGCATTACCAAGTTACTGCATTACTGTAAAAAAGCTGTTCTTTAATCAAATATAATTGTGTAAATAAAACCCAGGCACGTTATGTAGACTGCTACAACAGAATTATAAAGTTTCGTCAATCTATGGATATGAGATATTAAATTTTAAATGATTACCACTCAGAGCGCATGTTCTTGCCTCTGAGACTATTAAAACCTGAACTTTTAGTGTTTAAAGATACCGAGAAAGAACTTAGTGATAACAAAAATGTTAAAATTCGGCACGCAAAAAAAAGTTTTATATGTTTATGTTCTCGTAGCTTATTTTATATTAATGTAAATCTTAATCTACATGTCTCATTAGTTCTAAAACAAAGTTTAGAAGCTGTGGGCTTCTGAATATACTGCGTAACGTTGACCTTGGCTTGTCAGGAGCATTTCCGATATCGTCATGTTTGTGACACCACTTGGGAAACAAGAATTAAGGTCGATACGCTCACTATATTTATTATAAATGCACTGAAGACAGCGGCATAATGAACCTTCTTAAATATTAGCCTAGACTTAAAAAATACAAATTTCACGTTATTACGGATATATGTCTTTGCAACTTCGATTTTGTTCTGGTGTAAAGTTATTTTTCCGGCACCTTCAGCGATATCAGTTGAAGCGCATTGCATTGTCTGTTGAACGATGCAAAATATGTTTCATTTTGAATCATGATGTATACAATTTGTTCCTTAAAAACTTGCTAATGGCTGCTCACCCCTTCGCAGGCATGTCTGCACGTGCCGTTGGCCAACCTGCAGCACGAAGGACCTGAAACAAAGAATTGATGTAACTTCAATAAAATTGTAACAGTTTGGTCTGCTGGGCAAGTTAGTAATAGACATTCATATTAAAAATAGCGCAAAAGAGAGGGGACAAAAAGAGGAAGAAGCACACAGGACAAGCGCTAACTGGCAACTAGAGTTTATTGAATGCTTCCAACTTTGCTATCGCCGTGCACGCTTGTAATCTTGTCTCAACAAAAACACGGCGTACCGCCAAATCACTAGATATAGCCCACCCACCGTTGTTTTCACTAACACCGTGCAGATTGTCTAAAATGTGCGCTATGGTGAGCGGGCCAAAAGTGAAGAAATCTGCTTGCAGCAAGAACCACGTCACAAAGTTTGTGCCTTGTGCCACTGAGGCGGCTTACGGGATTCCTTTAAGTTGTGGCCGTGTTTACATAGGCCCGACGGGACGTTGCTTAAATGATAGACTTCGAGAACATGCGGCTTCTCTTGGCAACAATTACGGTTCTTATTTGCCGGGGCATTGCAAACCTTGTGGTTGTTCCCCCATTCTGGACGGTGCGCAGGTGGAGGGAGGGGTGTTGTGAAATTGTGATGTGCTTCCATGTATACAAGTACTCTTGCCGTCATTTAACCCAACTGTACTTCACAAGAAGCCTGCTTGTGTGTATTCAAGTAATGTTTGGCGTATCCAACAACCGCCCCCCCCCCCCCTTTCCCGTTGTAATGCCGAAAGGCGCTGCGGGTATTGGATAAATAAATAAAATAAATGAATAAACAAAGGAAGGTGAGAACGAGAGCTGCTGGAGGCGGAAATTATACATGTTTACGATAAAGACGTCTGCATCAGCGTCGCATCGGTGTATATGCAACCGAAAGAGTACAGTTTCATCAACACTATCTAGCTTGTGATGTTTTCTCTTTTCCTCGTTCGGATTGTGCGGCGGGGGATGTAGCTATTTTGCTAACCTTTTGAACAGGCGGTGGGCGGGTTATATCTACTGATTTGGCGGTACGTCGTATTTTTGTTGAGACGAGATTACGCGCGTGCACGGCGATAGCAAATTTGGAAGCATTCAATAAACTTTAGTTGCCAGTTAGCGCTTGTACTGTGTGCTTCTTCGTCTTTTTGTCCCGTCTTTTTTTGCGCCATTTTTAATACGAATGTGAATCAACTTGCCAAAAATCTTGATCGCCGCAAAACATAACGGGATAACAATTATACTTATGGTTTCGTGCTTTTGATATTTACCGATAAACCTCGAACATAAACCCCGAGCTAGTTTTACCGAAATCGTAAAAAACCTAAAAGCTCCGAATCAGTGCAGTCTTTAAAGGAAAGACACTTGGAGAAACTTTTATATACAGCTACATTTTCTTCCGGAAATACATTTCTCATGACGCTACGTCTTTTTATAGGCACCGGAACGAATTTTAAGTAGTCTGCTAACGCGCACCTTTGCTGGGCTTGGGGAACCCCACTCAGGCGTTTCCTTTTACTTTACATAAACCGTCAAAAATGCCGATATTTTTTTCCGGCACCAGACGTTTACACCGAAAAACACAGAATCTTCTAGAAGAAATCAACCCCGTAAAAAGACACGTGTATATATAAAAAAAAAAAAAAACACGGAAACACGGGAACGTATTTATGACTACCGTTCCGCGTTTTCAGTTTTTTTTTTTTTAATTAGTTTATTTAGAGTTGATTCCCTCCTGTAGATTCATTGTTTTTTAGTGTCAATTTTCGCTGTCGGACGAAAACCGATGCTTATCGGGGCTTATGTTGAAGAAAATCTGACACGGGCGTGGGATGCCACAACCTCCAGAGTACATACGCCCAACCCAAAAACTTGGAATGTTTCCCGGTACCTACAAGAGAAGGAATCGAGAGGTATCTTTCCGAAGAAAGTTGCAACCTCGTGGGTGGTTTAGTGCGGGCTGCATTCTGGGTCAGCGAACAATAAAGCTGTAGAAACAAGTTTCTTCGCGATAAGCTTGGGTATTTTCGTTATTCAAGGGCAGATGTAATTCGGTGACCTTCGGGTTTCCTGGGTTTTGATAAAACCGCCTCAGCAGTTAATTTTTGGGGTTCACCAATATTTAGCAAAAACATGAAACGCTCGACACTTCACAACACGAGAAAAAATAGCCTGCTTCGTCTAGTCTTTCTTGCCGCCTCTTTGCATATAGATTTTAATAAGCCTATTCGGTCTTTTTTTTTTTCACGTAAACCTGGTCACTACAATGGCGGCCACTTAGACTGGCTGGTGTGTTCGCCAACGACGGAAAAGTTGCTGCCCCGCGAATGAACCTTTTTCGAGTAATAGTGGCTGTCTGGGTGTTGCCTGCGAAATACAAGTACGGGGCAGCCCAACGGCGGAACACATTGGCATCGGGCCGTTGAATTGGTTTTCATTGCTTCTAATGCCCCATGCTGCAGGTGCTAAAGAATGATTGTCGCCAAAGGCTATATACGCGCAAAGATGTAGGTATTGACAATGCTAGTCGTGCAAGACGGTGCCCTCCGAAAATGACGACGGGAGGAAGCAAGGATCAGGACGCAAGAGGTCCGTGTACGCGTGCGCAAAAGTTTACTGCAAAAATGATCCATTGTTGTCCAGAAAAGCCTACTGTCTGGACCACGGTGGCTCCTACCTTCACGCCCAGCGTACACTTGTACGCCCGATTTTGTTTGCCTTCAACTGATGAACACGTTTGGGAAAGTGGAGATAAATCATGAGAAGGAATTTCTAGGTGTACAAAACATGCGGACGTATCCGGTGAACGGTTTAACTGCGTTGCTCGAAGTCTTCGGAAGAGTCGCTTGTAGAGAAATTCAGGTTTAGATCTTTACAGCCGATTTCAGAAAGATGTTGATATCTATAATTGGATTGGCGATTACGTGAGCGCAAGGAAACAGTTCGTGGTCATTAACGGCACAGAAGTAACATCTGGTGTACCGCAAGTGTCGGTACTTTGTCCAGTTCTTTTTTTATTTAAAAATGATGTTGAAAATATTTCTTCAAACATTCGATTATATGAAGATAAATGCATTTTATTGAGATGCCCTCTTTAACGCCGCTATTGGGACCCTTTAAAATGGTGAACTAGAATTGACACGTCGTGTTCCAAATGGCGCATGCATCTTAATACATCTAAATGTATTTGAATATGATTCACCAAAAACTTTTTTTTTCTCAGCCTACAAAATTGGTGGAAATTCAGTTGAACTTTCCACGGCGTATAAATGTTTAGAAATTATTTTTACGAGTGATTTAAAGTGGAATAAACACGTTAACTACTTGACGGGTGGCAGAAGCTAGTCGATCAGGATTCAGATTGTGCAATTTTAGGCTGGACGCGTTGGCATGAAATGAAACATTATATTTTACGCGTGTACCTACGCGTCCTTCACGCGAATATGGGAGCGCAATATAGGACCCTTTGAAACATAATTTATTTGATCAACGCGAAAATATACGCACTTGTGCTGCTAGATTTGTTACATGAAACTATGATTTCAGAGATATTACAAAATATTGTCATCACTATGGTGGAAACATCCGAGTTAGAAATGTCAGTGCATGAGTGTGTAAATTTTCAAATATATTTCCTATAACTATTCTGGTATGTAAATATATAAATATATCTGGGAACCTACCGACCTGTCACGAATAATGGATAATCCAAGGAAGATTTGTACGTTCAAGTGTAAGTACAACTGATGGGCTAAAATCTAAATTGTTTTTAGCGGTTTATACATGACGAACTCGTTAGCCAGTAAGATTAGTGAAATATTATTGTCACAGCTGCTTATCGATAAAGTCCAAGAGTATATGAAAGCCTTTTTTTCATATCATAGTCCTACTTCTATTATTGTTGTATTTCTATTGATATTTTTTTTTTTTGATTGAAGTGTGGATTTTGCTTTTTCGCGTACGTGCCCATCCTACTGTAATGCCGAGTTGATGTAGGTATTCAGGTAAGCAAATAAATAAATAAATCGCTAAATTCACGAAAACTAGGTTTTCGCGAAAATGATATAATTGATAGTATGCTCATATTGAAAATGTCAGGCTACTAATATACAAAAATTAGAATGTGAAGGCCACTCTCATAGTTACCTGAAAATGCCCGTTCATTTAATAAAGGCAAGAGAAAAAGCGGACTGTAGCAAGGTGTGCATTTGGGCGGGTCAGTAAATACTGACATAAATAAATCAACCCCCTTCCTCAAAAAAAAAAAAAAAAAATGACAAGCGACGTTTGCATACGTGTGAATTTGGTGGCGACTTTTTATCACGGCAATTTGGACGCTAATATCTTCTCAGATAATGTTTCAGCGTTCTTTTCCTCGGAAGGTACTTCACCTCGTCGTGCTGTGTAGCTACAGGGCGCCCTCCGCACGCAATTTGCGTCAACATGAAAGCCTCGTTAAAGCTTCGAAACGGGCGAACCCTGCCAACGATTCTGGAAACAATAGACAAACACTGCCTCGGTCATTGTTGTCCTCCAGCATGTATGACAGAGGCGGTCATTAGACACGGACCTAAAAACAAGAAAAAACTTCCATATCAAGTTTTAATTACAATGACACGCAACAAAATAGAATGGTAAGAACTGCCAAGTTTAAACTTGGGCTCACAGGGCCAAGTCAGGGGCATCGAGTTCAACGTTCCTCTTCCTGTTAGAGTTGGGGCCTCTTTCGTCCAGCGCACGCGATGGAGACATTGTTGTAGAACAAGGCTGATGCATAATGGCCCTTCATCTCACAAGTACACACAGCCAGGGAACGCGCTTGCTTCGAATCGGTTCGCAGCAGAGTTTAAATGGTGTCACGTTTTAAAGTGCGACCGGAGGGTACGACCAAGAAATCTACCAGTGAAGAAAAAGAAACAACGAAGGAAAAAAAAAAAAAAAACATTGACTGGCACAATAGACTTTAGCATGTATGGAAGTTCATGCGGAGCGCAAGTTCGTCTGCTTCTCTCGCAGGGGTTATGGTGACGACAGAACGCCGACCTCTGATTCGCTCAGATTAGAAGGATAGTGGGTAGACCTCAAATCAGCTTTCTTCGAGGTCTACCCACTATCCCACAATCAAAGCCAGTCAAAAATTGGCATCGTTCTGATGTCACCGACACCCCTAGTGCAAGAATCAGACGACTTGCTCACCATATTGAGATTTTGCGAGCGGTCATTGCACACCATAGCCCAGCACAGTGGAGTCTACACTCCGTCTATCTATAAGTTCGACCACTGCCGATGCCACGCTTTAATAGAGGAAGTCAAGCCGCGCCAAAGTTGCGTCGTCACGGCGCTCGTAGTCTTTTGGGACTTGCAGTCACCCACCATCCTGCGGTTTTTTCTCTGCATGATTTATCTAGGCGGCGATGGTAGATTGCCAAAGACGATTAGCACCCTGACGATGCAGCTTTGATGCAGCTTGATTGGGAGCGGTGGTAAAGAGAAACGACTTATGCGGCGCAAACTAACTGCGCGTGTTCACACCCATCCCGTGTTGACGACACGCTGAGTCAACCAACACCAAAGTTCCTCACCTGTGCCCATGTATAAACATCTTCATCGCTTATCACCCGGCGAAAAATAATGAGGGCTCTGGACGAATGCGCAGCATCTGATATGCTGAAAAGCGCAGCAACAGCGCATGCTCAGGAGTCGTTTCACAGCCCAGCAGACAAAGATGGCGACGCGCAGAAGGCGATCTTTGTGAAGGTCTATAGGCGACTCCAGCGAAATAGAAGGCACCTAGCGGCTAGTACAGAAAGCTGTTGCGGCAGGATTCCACGCCAACCTTCTGGAGCGAATAAGGGTTTCACAGCGACTGGCGGTCTAAAGACGAAACCTGAGAAGTTGGTTCGAAAACACGTGGTGATTATCGCCGATTCTGTGTGTTTTTCCAAGAAAGAGAATGAAACAAAGACCTTCAGAAGCGTATATACTTGGGCTACTTAATGATCTGTTGAATAGAATAAAAACGCTAAAAAGACGACAGACAAGATGAATGACGAAAGCGCTTTTTTGTGTTCGTTATTCTTTTAACATGTCCGACGTATTTTTAGCGCGTCTATTCTATACAATAAAATAAAGGACGACAGTGCGACAATTCGAAAAGACGCGACAGCCCGTGTCCGCATGAAAGGCGGATACTGAACTTCGGAGTCGGCCGCGTTTGTCATAAAATTTAATTCTGCATAATACAGTTAGGTAGATAACACGTTTGGTAGAATATTGAATATTGTTTTTAATAAATAAAGCTACGCAGATATATAGGCACAACTTTGCGACAGTTAGTCTAATACATGCGATTCTTGATTTTGTTTTAAAGTTCCACACTGGGCGGCAGAAGCACTAATAGGACGACGACGTGTTTCTTATTGTGCCCAGATTGGGTGCTCACGGACTCCGGTATTTTTTTAAGATATTGTAGTAAAGTACTACCAAATCGCCGGTGTGGCGATATGTTCTACTAAGAACTGAAGAGCCAGGACAGCAAACGTCTTTACTTCATGATGGCGGATCCCGAACCGCCGCTCGCGCACTCGGCTCCAAAAGAGTGTGCGTTGTCGTCGTCGTCTGGTCTCAGTTCCCATCATATTTTCCCGCTTAAAAAGAAGACTGGAAGGGCTGAACCTTTTTCCTATCTCGAGTCGAGCGCCGTGGAAGTGGCACAGGAGTTGAGAGGGGCTGGTTCTGGTTTGTTGAGGGACTTTTAGATGGACTTGGGTTTGAGGGAATTGAATCAGTGGGATTCTGGCCCGGCAGTGGGTCCAGCCCTCGTTCAGCTAGAGCTCCGTCGCAAGGAACCTTACCCTCTGATGTTGTAGATGTGAATGGCGCCTCTGGGTCAGTCTATTCCGGAAAACCAAGTGGGTTTTCTGTGTGCCACTGCCGAACTTGGTCAAGATGGCGACGCACCAGGTCCGAATTGTCTTGTATCCTCACCATGCGTGAGCCTTCTGCGCTCTTGACGATTCCCGGCAGCCACTTTGGGCCCTTACCAAAGTTTCGGAAGAATATCTTTCTGCCCGGTTTAAAAAATGGCGGAGTGGGCTGACTCCCGCCCTGTGCAGTCAGCTCTGACCTCTTGTCCGGAAAGCGCGTGTCCAAACGTGACCGGATCTGGTATCCCAAAAGTAACTGGGATGGAGACTTGCCCGAAGCCACAGGCGTGCGCCGATGATTGAGAAGCAGTCGGCACAACTTGACGTCCAGTGTGGACCCGCTTGTCTTCTTCAAGGCATCCTTAACAGTACGTACGGCTCGTTCGACGAGGCCGTTCGATTGTGGATGATAGGGGGCCGTGCGGTAGGGCTCCACGTGGTTCCTCTTTAGAAACTGAGAGAACTCTTCACTTGTAAATGGTGTACCATTATCCGTGACGACAGTCCGTGGGATTCCAAAGCGGCTGAACAGCTCCCGACGTTGTCGGATTGTGGAATCCGACGTTGCATGATTGGTAGCTGTAGCTTCAATCCACTTCCGAGTATGCGTCGATAACAATCAGGATCATCTTTCCGTCGACGGGCCCGGCATAATCCAAGTGTAACCTCGACCAGGGTTCACCGCTCACCGGCCAATCGACAGGTTTCTGTGCTGCTTGCATAGAAGCCGCTTGAATACATGTCTCACATCTTTGGGTGAGGTCTACGATAGCCGAGTCCTATGAGGGCCACCAGAACTTTCAGCGAGCAACCGTGTTCATGGCCGACGCACCTTGGTAAGTCTTGTGGAGGAGCTTGAGGACAGCTTCGCGAGCCTTTTTTAGAACGACGACTTGGTTCCCCCAGTACAGCAAGCTGTGATGAACCGAAAGCTCGTCTTTCCTGCTCCAGAAAGGTCGAAGCCCCTCTTGCTCCATCAATAGCTTCCGCGGCCATCCGCGCTGGATAAAACTGACGACGCTACGCAACGTCTTGTCTTCCGCGGTCATCTGTGCCATCTGTTTCGCTGACACCAAGCCGTTATCCAGCTCCTTCAAGGAAGCAATTATTTCATGAAGATACTCCTCTTGTAGTTCCTGGCAATCCACTTGAAAGGGAAGTCTACTCATGGCATCGGCATTGGCGTTACTTGTCTCTGGCTGGTACTCGATGCGATAGCTGTATCCACCCAGGATGATGGCCGACCGTTGAATTCTAGCCGCAGCCATCGTCGGCACGGCCTTTTCATGATGAAAGAGACCTGCCAAGGGCTTGTGATCCGTAACCAGAGTGAACTCCCTACCCAACAAGTAGTCCTTAAACTTCGTGACAGCGAACACCAATGCCAAGGCTTCTCGTTCCAGTTGGGAGTAGTTCTTCTCAGCACCCGTCAGTGTCTGAGAACGAAAACCGACAGGCTTCACTTCGCTTCCACAACGGTGGGAAAGGACGGCGCCAATTCCATGTGGTGAAGCGTCACATTCAAGAAGCAAGGGCTTCGTAGGGTCATAGTGAGCTAACATGTTGGACTCACTCATGATCGTTTTTGCTCATTGAAACGCCCTGTCCCATCTTTTCCCCAACGCCATTTTACTCCCTTCTGCAACAGTGTGTACAAGGGGGACAAAAATGTTGCCATGTTTTGCACAAACAGGTTATAATAAGTTATGAGGCCCAGGAACGAGCGAAGCTCGCTGACGTTCGTTGGAGCTCGGACATGCTGGAGGGCCTCCAGGTTCTTGCCGGTTGGATGCATCCCTTTTGTGTCAATCCTGTGTCCGAGGTAGGTAACTTCTGCTTTCCGGAAGCAACATTTCTCCTTGTTCAGTTTGACTCCGTTATCACGGAGCACTTGTAGTATCTGACGTAGCCTTTCACCGCTGTCCCCGTTCTTTTCCGCTACCAGGACATCATCCAGGTACACTTGAACTCCAGAAATGCTTGTAACAAGGTCTCCATTCTCCTCTGGAAGATTGAAGGGGCCGACGCAACACCAAAAGGTAGCCGGGTGTAGCAATATAGGCCCTTGTGCGTGTTCATCACCGCCAACTTCTTGGACTCCTCGTCTAATGGAATTTGGTTATAGGCTTCCCGAAGGTCCAGCGTACTGAAAAGGTCACCGCCATTCAGTGATGCGAAAATGCCCTCAATCAGTGGTAACGGGTACTGCTCCGTCGGACAAGCCTTGTTCAAGGTGAGTTTAAAATCCCCGCAGAGCCTGATACAGCAATTTTTCTTTACGACCAGCACGACTGGGGTTGCCCATTCAGAATGGGAAACAGGAGAGAGGATGCCGTTCTCCACCAGGCGGTCGATCTCGTCAGTAACCTTCTTTCGCAGCCCGTACGCCACAGGTCTGGCCTTCCAGAACTTTGGTGTTGCTCCTGGGCTCACGTGCAAATGTACTTCCGGTCCTTTGATGAGACCCAAACCCGGTTGAAAAAGTTCTTGGTATTCTGCTAATACCTGATCCAAGTCTCCATGTTGCTCAGTCTTCAAGGACAACAGCTGAGTTGGAAGAAGGCTGAAGGCTCGAATCACGTCGCGGCCAACCAGACTTGGTCCGTTACATCCCAAAACCGCTAACTCGGCTTTTACTTGACGTCCTTCATAACTGACCGTCAAGCTCAACTTCCCGATGATTGGCACCCTACCGAGGTAGCATGACAGACTTAACGTGGTTTCTTGCAACCGAGGCCACCTTGCTTTGTTTTCTTCATATACCCTTTTCGGAATGACGCAGACCGGGGTGCCGGTGTCCAGTTCCAGGAGTAGGTCGACACCCCTCCCCCTCCCCCCCCCCCCCCCCCCCCCATGTGAACAACCGTCCGACCGGCGCAATTGGGTTCAACGTGTCCTCTCGCTGCGGTCGTGAAAAAGACTGTCAATAACACAGTCGTCATCAAATTCTGTTCCAGCAAAGGCGTTGGCCCCTGCACGCGACGTAGTCTCGCGTGAAGTGAAACGCTGGGCAACATGTCCAATCTTCCCACAGCGAAAACAAGTCTTCTTCCGAAACCCGCAGTCCTTGGAGAGGTGTTCTCCCGCAACGGTAGCAGGCCTCCGATGCTATCACCTTCTCTTGGATCCTGCCAGGACTTAGGGTTTGAGAGGTCTTGCTCCCTCTCGCGGTTATCTTCTGGAGTTCTACCTCTGGCTTCACCATTTGTGTCGCATGGCTTGTCGCTGCTTCTGCAGCAACTGCCATGTCAACCGCCAACTCCAGCGTCAGGTCCCGGCGTGCCAAGAGAGTCTGCTGTAGCTTCTCGTTACGCAGCCCACAAACTAGCCGGTCCCGTAGCATGCGGTCGAGCATGGACCCAAAGTTGCACTTATCCGCGATGCGCCGCAGCTCCACCAGGAAATCGTGAACTGTCTCGTTTTCTCCTTGTCGGCGGCTGAAGAAACGGAAGCTCTCCGCTATCTCATTAGGCTTCGGCGTGAAGTAGTTATCAAGGTGCTTGACAGTTTCGTGGTAGCTCAGCTCGGATACTTGTAATGGCGCGCAACTTGCCGACAACACGCGAATAGCTTTGGTTCCTAACGCAGAGACGAGAAGCGCACGCTTTTGATGCGCCGACGTGATCTTATTCCCCTCGAAGTAGGCTTCGACTCTAATGAAATAAGAGTCCCACCTGTCTGTAGCCTCGTTGAAGGGCGGAACGTTGTACGCCATCCTTGCTGAGATGACTGGTGGTGACCCGCCGATCAGGGGACCGTTTCCAGCGTGGGTGTCCGTGTTCCTCGTCGCCAATGTAGTAAAGTACTACAGAATCGCCAGTGTGGCGATATGTTCTACTAAGAACTGAAGAGCCAGGACAGCAAACGTCTTTACTTCAAGATGGCGGATCCCAAACCGCCGCTCGCGCACTCGGCTCCAGAAGAGTGTGCGTTGTCGTCGTCGTCTGGTCTCAGTTCCCATCAGAAATGAACACATTCGAGCACACACTTAGACAGTGTTGCCATTAAAATAGAAGTAAACGCGTAAAATGGGGTCCTTCTGCGGTGCTTTGCTACGGACTATGGAGGTCTTCTTCCATAGATTAAATTAGTATAAACCTCGTTCTCTCAGTGAGCTCTTGCTCGTAGCAGAACGGGCCAGACTTGCTACTCTGTCCCCAGCCCAACGCTGTGCACTGTTTTCCGGCGTCTCGTTGGCCGACTATCCCAGTTAGCGAGCTCGGTGGGCCACCGCTTCTGTTCACCCTCTTCAGTCTGCTCCCTTTTCTCGAGAGGCGTTGTGAACACGACCAGAGAACTTCCAGGAAACCTACGTCTTCTATCATAAGATGAATTATTGCACAAATATTCTTGGCTATACCCTTCGTATCGGGGGTAGCTCGCGTCACCCAGAATAGAAACATTTACACCCTTCCGACTTGAACTGTGGTATAGTCTTCTCTTTCGTTAAATCACCTCCCCCCCCTCCCCCCCCTCCCCCCCCCCCCCCCCCCCAAAGTTTGTATACTTTTGCCTATCATCACGCTTCCCTAGACCTTCTCCACCAATGTTCAAACCTCCTACTTGTGAGTGTCGTCCTCTATTTCCGCATTCTTTCATCGATGCCAGCAAAAGCAAGTGCTTCCACCAAATCGGTAGCCCTGAAAATGCTATCAAATTTAAAAATGACGATAGTTAGTTTATGCCAATACTGATGGAGTGCCTACTTATACATGCACTCACATCTTTTTATAAGGTAAAAGTATGTACACAACGCGATATATGTCGACAGCACAGCCCCCAATCGAGTGCCGGTTTATTCGGATCACTTTGACGAAAGGCGTTTAGGAAATTCTTATCGTTCCTTTCAAGGTGCGAACGGCAGATGGACTCTTTTCGACGCCGGGCCTTTACATGCGCCGGTTAACTTTCGCTGTGATTCGACTGCGCGTGCTAGCTCAGTATCGTGAGAGGGAGGAATGCCTCATTATGCACGTTCAGCGAGCATTCTACCCAATCAGGATTGCTGATCTCGGGAGGCGATAAATGAGAACTAGAGCCAAGTTCAGAAAAGCAGACGTGTCGAGTTCCGGGAATTTTGTTATCCCTCAATTAGATGGCTGCATTACCCCACCCCCCCCCCCCCCCAAAAAAAAAAAAAAAAAAAAAACGCTACAGAACTAAGCAAGGAGCGTGAAGAGAAGTAGCCACCCTCTGCCTTTCATAAGCTACGAATGACTCTCAGCATGCGGCGCAAAAGACAAAACTTATGGCGCCCCATGAATACCCCAAGAGTGAAAGGCGCTCGTCTGGGTTCTCGCACCGCGTAAGGCACAAAACCTTGGTATTCGACAATGATCAATCGAATGCGAGAAATTGCTGGTGTTGGGCAAGCGATAGCATGAACGCGAACAGTTAAAAACGCATTGCACGCACGCAGGTAATTATATAAGTGTCACCTCACCTCGCGCATCCCCAAAACTTTGGGTGGATATTCGTGATCAGTTGTTTCGGGACTTGTTAGTTTAAACGAAGGGGACGTGCACAGCGTGTACGATGACGGAGGGCGACGCATGCGTCCTACGACTTCGTTGGGCGAACGAAAACTCGGCTGTCAATCATGAAGTTCTGCTCGAGTCTGTTTTGACTGCATCGACATTGATTTCAAGAAATTATCAAAATGTCATCTATAAGACCCCTTTAAAAGAAAAATAAAACGCTTACAGATATATAACAAAATATTGTATATATAATTGTGTTTTTGTATGCTAATATGAGGCGTAGTCAGCGAATCAAGGTGCATCGATATCATGGTCTATCAATATAAACCGGAAAATATAGGTGATAAACATTTCATCTGTGGGCTGTTTTTCACGTGTTCGTAAACCGGTGATCTTCCATAGCGTCTCATGATTCTCCCAATAAATGAACTTCACATAAGCTACAAAAATATGAACGAAGAAATTAATAAAAATGTGTATATAACGCAAAAAAATACAATGTCATTCATGTCATTAAGCATCACGTGAATTGGTTTCGCTAAATCTTAATCTCCGCGGTAATGAAGCAGTAGCGTTGTCTCCACCTCGATCGGATGTGGCTTACATAAAGTCCTGGAGACCTGTACCTCTGATGCATTCAAGCAAAGAGTTTAGTTTTCTTTTTCGGTCTTTCGAAGAGCCACCTGGGGGAGTCCACTTTGTTAAGGTGGTCGGCTTGAGTTCTTTGAGGCGGTTCAACGCGTACATTCATTTCACCGTCAGCGCAGCACTCACCCACAACAGATGCGTTATGTTCGCGTGCTTTGACTCCGAAGGTGAATCGGAGTTTGCCCACACACCACATTGACTCAACGGCCCTTAAAGACCACTCGACGTGCGGGAGTGACTGCGTGGTTGGTCCGAATTCGTCCAAGTCGCACGAGAGCCTAACAACTGTAGCCATTATATGAATTGGGTCTCGATCTTCAGGTAGAAAATTTGCGAGGAAGACACTCCGTTCTTGACTAGTCATTAGGAGAATGCCCTCGTAATCTTGGTATTTTTCGTGGCCCTCAGGTGCTGAGAACGGCGAGCCGCAAAGTTCGGGGGTTTACTTGTGTGCTTCCGTGCTTCGGCATCCTCCCGTTCCCTGATATCCCTCAAGGCCGAGTATCCGTGACATGGTGACCTTATAGCCCGCCCATTCCAGGTTCCTTGCGATTAAAAGGGATTTCTCGGACGGCCCGACTTCTGGTGGAATGCCTTCCAGACTGTCTGACCACATCTCTGCAGTCAGGGTAGATGATGACCCTGTGAATTGTCGTTTTGGCCAACAAGCGACGGTGAGCTTCTTCGGCGGCGAGGTGTCCGGCTCGCAGTTCTGCATCCTTTAGCAATGTTCTGATAAAGAGCGTCCACGACAAAACTTGGTTGGTGGTGGCGCGAAACTAGGCGGATGTTATTAAGTTCCCTAGTTGCGCTGTGTCGGTATAGGAGCGTAGCACCGCTGAGTCACCCTGTGCCACTTCGCGTTCTCGTGCGGCCGGGGGTCCGGTGCCGACGGGTTTGTCTGTTCTTTGTGAACAGATAGTGGTGCAGCGATTGCAAGATGTTATCATGGGGCAGGAAGTGGGGAAGTTTCTTATTCGAATTTGAATTTGCAAGAATGTTATAGTTGTCTAGATATAATTCGATAATTTTCAGCGTTTGTTCGCCGGCTTTAAAAATTTCCCTTAGAAAGTGCGCCGCGAGCCGTGCCCCCAATAATGCTTCGAAAATTGACGCATCCGTTTTAATAATGTTGTCACTATTCTTTGTTTCAACTTTAATAGAGTCGCATCCGATTCTACGAGGTAATTACACTAATCAAGCTTCCTCAAAAGAGCAGGAAACTAAGCCTTTTTTGTACGAGGTTTAACGACAATATAACTTGTACAGAAACATGACGAACATCGTGATGACGCGCTTTTGACGCTGGATTTAAGGAGAAACGAAGTATATCTCAGCAGCGTGTCCTTGATGGGTGAGCCTACGACAGAAATGACGACGTCACTGAAACCCCTACTCCCCTTTTTCGAGTATCAATGTGAAGAGGGCTCGTGGCGCAGTTTTTGATCGGGCGAAAAGATGTAAAAATGTATCGATTAATATCTCAGAAGTCACTACTTTCCTCGAATAATTTTAAATTGGTAGTCTCCAAAGGTAATTGCCGTCAATACTGTTATTGTAACATGACAGATAAACCAGTAATTATAAAATTAATTAACATATTTTAGTTAATTAGTAAACTTTTCATGACGATAAAACTCATATCTAATATACCCATGACAATAAACCTCACATGTGATGTCCAACGAGACCGAAAAAAACATGGAGAAACGGCACCCTTCTAATCCTTTTTTAAACAATCTGTTCGTATTAGAGTAAAACACTCTATGTATATTGTGTTAAGTTTCCTGATGGTTATTAACATTCGAAACATACATGATCTTTAAACCGGCTCGATATAGAAATGAGAAATATGCCATGCTGAATTTTTTAACGCTGCCTAGTGTGTCGCCACCGCCGAAAATTAAAAGTTGAGATTAATTATTCCCCCATCGCCCAGAAATCATGCACAGAGCGAAGCAGGCTGTTTCGAATATCTTGATTTATATTAAATGAAATTTAGAACGCGAATATTATCGCGTATTAGAGGTTCTGCTATAGCGAGGGCTGCATTTGTTCTGGCTGCCGAAACATTAGACCCAATGTTCAGAAGAGTGATTTGTTTCGATCTAATTGGAACATTTCTGCCGTTTGGCATTGCTCATTTCTGTTCACGACACTGGTGTCCTCATAACGCGAGCTGAAAATGAGGCTTCATTGCTAGAGGTGTGTTCGTGTATCGTAGCTTACAGACATTTGATGTAATCGTGCAGAACACCGTCACGATAAAGTCAACGAGAAATCCCAAGGGGCGTAAAAATTGTGCGTCCTTATTTTTCAAAATTCAGAGTCACTGGCCTGGACGGTGGAAACGCCAATTAACTGAGCTTTCTTCCTTCTGTGCGATCATGCTTAGGTCAAAGCGCGCCACCTACAGGGTGTTAAATTAACGATAAATAATAAGTTTACTGAAGTACTCTTGAAGTGGAAATAAACATGATTAATTCGAGAAAACATTATGGACAGGGGTGCACGTGAAGTTTCGATTGTTACGCAAAAATTAGAAAATAAATTTCTTAATATTTACATATTAAATTTGAGAAATATTTGATTTAGCTTGCCTATTCCAGTTAGAGGTCTGTAGCCCGTCACCGATTTTGCTATAGCTAATGCACGATTTTTAGCATGAACCTTTGCTCCACGGTACACCTTGGCAATTTTAAGCCGCTAGGAGACTGATATATAAAAAAAAACTAAAGTCAAAAGAGCAGGGGAAGTCCCACCTATGGGAATGTCAAGCAGTGCAGCGGACGTGGTTAGCAAGTCATCCCGAGATGATCCGATAGTTATCTGATAATCACGTTATCTAGAAGTCGCGTGGTCGTAGAAAATGAGCGCCACATTCTTCTATTTTCATGGGCACCCAATTAGTTTCAGTGTGGCGAACTCTAGACAGATTAACTTCGCCAGGGAATAGTTCGGAGCAAAATGAACAACAGCCATACTGTAGTTCGACGACTGGAAACTAATTTCTAATTGAAATCTGGTAGCTAATTAAGCTAATATTTCAGAAGCTAACCAGTGAATAATAAGAAATAAATTTACTACTTACCACTTTACATTTTCAACCTGACGTCCGCCACGCTCAACAACCTTTTCTAGAAGGGATACGTTTTAAAAGTTCAAATGCAATTTCTTCGAGTATTCCAACTAGTTTTGAAACCATCAGCATTTTATGCTGCATCGATTTATGAACTAAAGTTGTAGAGTTTATTGTGCGCCTAGAGCATTTAACAATCAATATAATAATAAATTATAATAACAACAACAAAAAGAAAACGTATTTTGAGTAGCTATGTATCCAACTACACAGTAATGTCTCTGAATATCTGTCAGACTGATTTGTGTGTGTGTGTGTGTGGGGTGGGGGGGGGGGGGGCAGTTGCCGCTTCATTGTGCATATAGCGGATATCAGCCCGACTTCCATCACGTCAAGATTAAGGAGGGGAGATGAGGTGACTAGAGAAATTTTATAGGCCTACCCCCACACGATCAATAAAGAAGGGACTGGGCAATGTGTAAGCACAGATCGGTATTTCTAATTAGAACAGACATCTGTTATCTTGACATGTGCTGAATTGGCAATCAGGGTGTGGAATGGTATTGTTCATTTCGGTGTTTATTTTCAATAAAAACACCAGTTGAGATTAAGCGCTTGTCCTGTGTACAGCATCTACTTCGTCTTGGTTTCTTGTGCGCTGTGTCGAATCTACAAAATAATTACCTAAAATCTATTTGATATGTTTAATCACTAAAACTATATATATATATATATATATATATATATATATATATATATATATATATATATATATTTCATTAAAAGATTGCGGACCATCCTCAGCAACTTCCAATGATCTAGCATTTTAGCTCATTGAATCAGGTTTGGCCACAGTTTAGGAGCCGTACTGCCCAAGTTAAGTTACCCTTCTGCAACGGAGACAAGAAGCGCCATTGCTACCGTAAAAACCACCGCACAAGAATGCACACTTTTCTAAAGGCACCGACACATATGGAGACATAAAGAAAAGAAATACCGGGACCCATATTTGCGCTGCGCTAGATTCTTCTGGCTTAACACGACATAGGGGATTTTCTGTGTTCATCTCAGAGTATAATGATGGCCAGCAATCTACCGCTCAGGCTACCGCCCCAAAAGCTGCTAAACTAGCAGTTTTCATAGGAACCGTTCAATTTTAAAGGGAAGGAATGAACAACTGACGATCCCTTGTTTTTGCTAAGAGCGTTGTCCAGTGCACACCCGCCTACACTAAAGCAATGTACAGTCCCAAGTTGATTGCCCCAAAATACAGGCTCGGCCCTGCCGCAGTCTAGATGAGCGCTGCTCTCAAACTTTTCCTATTCCCCTGGTCGGAATCGTAGAAGGGCATGTCAGATGGACTCGCACTTCTTTAGCACGCTGAAAACAATATAGTAATCTTTAAGCTTGTACGCATAAAAGACAAAGCAAAAAAAAAAAAAAAAACTGGAACAACAGCTAGAAAACCGGGGCAACCGGTATGAGAGCGAGGGACATAATGACTGTCCTTCGCTTTTCACTTATCTAGCAAATCAACGAGAGAGAGAGAGAGAGAGAGAGAGAGAGAGAGAGAGAGAGACTGAAAACGTGAATTAGGCATATTATGCATTTTCGGGGCGCATACTGAACTGCCACTGTATTTTATACCAAAGAAATAACTGTTCCATGGAGCGAACCGACGTTATCTGAGTGCGGCCGGCGCTATCGTTGTCTGTAGCAGCGACAACCGGCACCTAAATTCCCATCGGCTGAGCAAAACGGCAGTTTAATTCCGTCTGCAGCAGCAAAAATTGGCACGTAAATTCCCCTGAGCGAAACGGGACCTCAATTCCCATTGGTTGCGACACGTCACGAGGCTCCATAGCAACGGCGTCATCGTTGCCAAGGAACGAGCCGAACTGCTGCCGGCGCAGCGGGAGTACAGGGGACGCGGGTATCGCTGGACTGACCTTAAGCCTAATGTTAGGCCTATCGTTACGCTTAGAGGACTAAAGTCGTCAACCGGTACGCGGAGCTGTTTGACGATGGGAGGAAACGCGAATATGCGCTGGCCTAGCGTTAGGCTTAACGTTAGGCCTAACATCACGCTTTGAGGTCTAACGTCGTCAACCGGTAACCGCAGCTATGGCAATGACGATGATGAGAGGACACGTGATTTCAGCAAGCGCCGCGCCGAGCTTCACACTCCCGCCGCTGCCTCACCCAGCGGCGCAGAAGTCACCAGCGAGCCAGGGATGCTTTCGCATTCGCAACTTATAAAAAGTGCTTAGCTGTTCTCCGAATTTCTTGTTCCATGGTTTAGTCTTTAAGTTATGTGCCATTTTATATTTTGGTAATTGCAAACCGAGAAATCCTGCGAGCGTGTCGGTTCATTTCGTGGAAAACCCCGCTCCAATATTTGTTCAATAAATTATTGGATTGACAATATTCACGTTTTTTATTCTTTGTCTTTCCGAGAATATATTTTTAGAGGCCCCTTCAAAGTTAGCTCATATATTAAGGTGAGTTGATTGCCCTTCTACAAAATGTCTGATAAAAATAGGCATTCTCAAAACGCGTTGTGTTCCTTTCGATTTGTTTGATATGGATCGCGTCCTGGGACACAGTGTTGGTGTTTTAAATAGAGGAAATTGGCCCGGGTGTGTGATCGTGATTGTTCTCAGATTGGGGCCGGTGTCGGACTGGCAGAAAGACGCGTTCACTCCGTCCCCTTTTGCTGAACTTACCACGCAGAAATATATAGGCACACACAAAGAAAAATGTACAACATCTCACACTCCTGAGAAAATGGGGCCCCACAAATGAACACATGGAAGCCCCACACGTAGACACACAAGTACGCGAATCGACCAAGGAAATTCCTGGCGCGTGTTCAAAGGGTTGTTCGAGGTTGATGGATGTTCTTATTTCTATAGGGGCATTGGAAACTCCTACTGGCACTTTACTATGCCAAATTTTTAAAGCATACTCCGTGACATTTATGTCACTAACCTGGGGGAGGAGAAAAGACTAGCCTTCGTGACTGCAGTCGCACAGACGTGATCGCGCGGTTCATTTGTCGCCGGTTGTCGTCCTTCGCCAAACCTTTGACACCATTTCTATACACCTTTGTCTGTGAGATATTTTTCTCCCCATTCTGCGCTTGGAATGTTATCAAATTTGCAGCTCGTTCGACCGTTTCCTTCGGGAGAAATCTGAGTATGCATCGCTGATCCACAGCTCAGCGCCATGACGTTGGTCTCCGACATGACGGCTCAAAATGCTGCGCATGCGACAAATACGTCATTCCGGAACATTGAAGAACGATTACATAAACGTCCTCTGAATGTTTCCTTGTGCTACACCTAATCACCTTTTTGTTTTATGGACAAATGTTTTGGTAAAATTTGAATAATTTTGTTGGTTTTCAGTGTTCCAACTTTCGGATCTCTTCGTCTATAACCGGCACAAAATATTTGCGGTTTCTTCGAGCAGAACTCGATGTAAAAGAAATCGGCATCGGAAACGACGACTCATTCATCTTACAATCTCGTACCTTGAACATTTACTTTTGTATCACTGGGGGATCGCGAAATCAATAAACTCGCCAAAAAAAAAAAAACGCCTTGGCTTAAAACGAGCTAGATGTCCAGTAAGGAAAGGCACGGCAAAAATTGAAATATGCGAGATAATGCAACCCTCCCCAAGAAACGAACGGCAAGCGCAAAACGACCCGACCGCGCCGACGCCCCGCATTGAATCGGAGGTTTAGACGACGTCGGCGGGAGCTGGAAATGTTCGCTGATAAAGAGCGCCTTTTCAGCGGAACGACCGCAATCTGCTCGACATTCTCGGTCGGCGTCCTGTTGCGCTGGCTGCCCCTTCCGTATTCTCACGACGCTGGCCAGCAGCGGCGACCGCGAAGCTGGGAAACGATAAAATTTGACGCGTACAATTTACGTTGGCGACAAGCGGCTGGGTTCATTTCAACCGCCACCTTCCTCCGCCTCAGTGTCAAAAGATAAAAAAACTAAAAAAAAAAATAATGAGCGATAATCTTAAAGAGCCGACACCGGAAAATAAGAAACGCGGCCACCAAAAAGCCAGAATGAACGTACAAATCATCTGGTAATCATTTATATAAAAAGCACGCTATGCGCATAGTGTAGTGTCAGCTGCGTCGTAAAATTTATAGGGCGCGATAAAGAAATTTCTGCGCCTATTAATGTTGCAGACGCCATGCTTTTTTTTTTTTTGTATCTTTCGTTTTCTCGGTTAAGATGTTCGCAGCGGTTTGGAACGTGTTTAATTTCTTATTCGTATGGATCTGGACAGGTGCCATTAAGAAACAGCCTTTCTATCTTTGTTAGTAAAACGTGGAAGGCTGTTCGCCATATGATGTCGGTTTCAGAGGTGCGGTTACAATGTCCTAATCCGAGAAAACTGATATCTCGAAAAAGGTGAGGAAATAAACGGTATTTGTAAGTGGTGAAAATTAAAATATAATCTCGATGTTTCTAAACCACACTGTCAATTGAGGGATTTTTTTTTTTTTTAGAATTTGAAATTGAGCGAGTTGTTTTATATTTGCCCAATATAACATAAATACGTTTTTTTTTCTGTAAAATTTATTTAATACAAAGAATTAGTTTATTGAACTAAGGTATTTGAGGCTGAGAAAAGTTAAGTTGCGTTGTATAAGTTTTTTCCTGTCCTGAGTTGAGGACGAAATACAAAAGTCGTTGAATTTGATATTGCATGTTTAGATATCTAAGGTATAATAATAATAATAATAATAATAATAATAATAATAATAATAATATTTTAATGCAGGTGCTTCAAATACAGCTATATACACATATCGGAACCGTCAAAGCCCTAAAGGCTTGTAGGACTAGTTCCTTACAAATTACTTAAGGCACACTCAAAGCAAGTTAGTATAAACCTTTCAGAGATCTAGAACGCGTGACAGAGAGAAATATATAGAAACAGGGAGTAGTGCACAGCGCACAGAAATCACATCAAGTAGAAAACAAAATGAAAACAAAAAAATTAATCGGCACTTTAAAAAAATAATGCCTAGGCAAAGAGTCTTCAATCTACGCTTCAAAGTTCCTCGAGAACTTACGTCGAGTAGCACAGAAGGGAGGTCGTTAAAAATATGGGATACATAATAGAGGCGAACGCATTTTCCAAAATGTGTTTTGATGCGCGGCGTTTGATATGGTCTCACGTTTCGAAGGGCACGACAGACAGTGTTGGGGGTCTTAAAGGTGTTATCCCAGTAGTGCCTCAGCACTACTGTTTCTAAAAATAATGATTTAAAAGTTGGTAGCGAGAGGTCATTAAAGAGGTTATCATATCTTTGGAGACTAGAACCGTAAGCTACACTACGCAGGATGCCATTCAGTAAGGAGTTCACTTTAGATTCTAATAAGGCAGTACACTGTCCGAATAAAGTTATTCCGTACCGGAGAATACTATAAACAAGGGCGTGCATCAGAAGTATTATTGTTGTGATGGGAAGAAGTATGCGAAGATTATATAAGGTGCACGAAGCGGCTCGTATTTTTTTTTAAATATAGAAGAAGTGAGAGTTCCATGACAGGTCGCAATCAAAATAAAGTCCCATATATTTCGTACAGTTCACATAAACAATTGGCGCACATTCGCAAGAAACACAGTCTGACGTGTGAAGAAAAATTGGTTTGTCTAAAAGAACCTGTTTTAGTGGACTACGAAAGCACACTAGTTGTGTTTTCTTCGCGTTTACTCTCATGACATTTGCTGAAAACCAGTTCATGAGCCGTAATACATCTGATTGGAGTAGCTCAACAGCCTCATGGTATCGTAAATGACTCGACAACAGGACAGTATCGTCTGCGTATTGAAACACTGTGCAGAAGTTGACCGCCTTAGGAAGATCATTGACATAGATGTCAAAAAGAAGAGGCGATAGTATCGAGCCCTGTGGAACACCAGCATTTAGGGACATTTTCAAACTCCGAGCTCCGCATATCGAAACGAGTTGTGTACGACTTGACAGAAAGTTTTCTAGCAGTCTGTAAAAAGGGCCTTTGGAAGCCGTGGCTGAACAGCTTATTTAAAAGTACCTTATGTGAGACTGAGTCGAAAGCTTTAGAAATATCTAGAAAGAGTGCACACGTGAAACGATTATGTTCAAATGCATTATGAAGAACATCGGAAAAGTCTTCAAGTAAGGGCTGGGTGCCTTTACCCATAACGAAACCGTACTGTTGGGGAGACATAAGGTTAAATTCTTCTAAGAACGCTGACATTGTCTGGAAAAATTTGTTTTTCTAAAAGTTTCGCCAGTGAAGGCAAGATAGATATAGGACGGTAGCTTTCGATGCTACTATGATCCCCATTTTTGTATAAAGGCCTGACAATGGCTGTTTTGAGATCTTCTGGAATATTACCTGACGTTATGAAGCGGTTTAACATATTTAGTATCACATGCCTCAAGGGTGCATAATTTCTCCGCAAATCAGCCATCCGGACGTTATCAATTCCAGGAGACAAACCCGGCTTGAAACTAAGCAACATACTATGTAGACCTTGCTCTGTAATTTCAGGAAGGAAGGCATATGCTACATTCACCGGAGCTGCTTTTGAGAGACAAACTTCACTATCGCGTGAAACATTTGAAGTTTTCCCAAAATGTACACATCGCGACACTGTTAGCGCGAACACGACATCGGCGCATTTTCACATTTTACTTCTAAATAGTATTAGCGAGCAGGAAGTTTTATCGCTTATATTATATAACTAAATGAGCTCTTTCCGTAGCGATAAAAAGTTGGACGACATCCCGCGGTTTCAAAGAGAAAAACAGGAAAAACCAGCGATCGCTTGTTCGCGCTAACAGTGTCGCGCTCTGTACATTAAACGCATTTGCCGTGGACTGTTTGTTACAAGGGAAATATCTGGTGATCGTCTCGTCGACAGAATGTTTCGCGCTTTGGCCTCCTCGTAAATCGTTTACGACAGACCAAGTTACACGGGAATCATAACGGGAATCTATTAAATTCTGTTTAATATAGTTACGTTTAGCGGAGCGAATTAATGCAGTGACTTTGTTGCGCTCACTTCGGAATTCATTCCGCAGGTCTATGTTATCGGGAGAGCGACGACAACGCGTCCATAATATCTCTTTATACTTAATCGCGGCAATAATGTCATTATTCAACCATATATGTTCCGCACGCCTCTTTCTGATAGTAATTATTTTTTTACTGCATCTTGTAAAAGTCTGCCAAAGATTAATAAACTTCGTGTAGAGTTCTTGATTTGAATATGTTAGTAAACGTCCCCAATCATAAGAAGAGATTAATTTGTAGAATAATTTCCGATCAACAACCTCTATAAGTTTTGTTTCCGGACAGACGTATCTTAGAGGCGTATCAGAAACCAGTTGAACTGCGGTAAAGTAGTGATCTGCGAGTTTCTGCGAAATGACAGCAGACTTAACTGAAAGGCCGTGAGTGCGTATATTCATGTGGTCTAGACAAGCAGAAACAAGGTGTTCATTCAAAGTTTCCTCTCTGGTGGGTGCTTGAATTGTGCAGTTGAGACCAAATTCTGAGAGAAGATTCAAGTAGTCACATACGGTTGACTTTGTGGGTTTCAAAGTGTCAAGGTTCATGTCGCCGACTACGCAAAGTTGTTCCTCAGCCTGAAGGTCAGTCAAGCAAGCTCTCAATTCGACTAAAAAAGACGAAGCGCTTTCTGATGGAGGGCGATAGCAGGCGACTAATGCAATAGAGTATACTGAGTTGAAAATTTTGAAAGTGACAGACTCTGCATGAACGAAAGTATTTTTCAACTGTTCTGTACCCCATGAATCTTTGACAAAAATCCCAATACCTCCACCTGTCCTGTCAGGGCGAGTATGGAAGAATTGCTGATAACCAGGTATTGAGAATTGATCAACAGAAGCAGCTGGTACATTTATCTCCGCTAAGACCCACACGTCGACAAGATCGTATAGGGAACTGGCTATAAGACCAAATTGCTCCCAATACTTCCTAGCACTACGAATATTAGTGTGAAAAATGGTGAACCCGCTAGTTGAGGAGTCAAAATTACTCAAGATTGAATTGAAATAATCGCAGTCAAAAAATGTGAAGGTCATGGTTGCTAGGCAATGAGCTCTAAGTCATTGACACAAGTAATGTGAATGAGTGGGGCTCCCTCTGCTTTTTTTGCGCAGATCTTTGCGTTTTTAACCCAGACATATTGATATTGTTTTACTTTGCCTTTCGCCCGGGCTTTACAAAAGAGCTCCTCGTTCGTCTGTGTCAAGTTCTCGTTAAAAAAGAGTTTCGGGAGTTTTCGTTCACGGGCGAGAGTACCCCATGAGCTACGCAACCTCAACCAGCGGTCCCTAGCACGCGCAGAGCGAAACCTGACCAACGTAATGGGAATGGTATCACGCGAAGAGGGCAGGCGATGAACGGCCTCAACCTCTGAAGGATGGAAGTCGGAAATGCCGAGTTTTTGTACTATATCATCAAGCTCAACCGAAAGATCTTCATTGGGTCTGCCCAACCGAAAGATCTTCATTGGGCCATGGATCTCAAGGTTAGATCGACGACTAAATTGCTCGGAGTTGTTGAGCTCAGACCTGAGTCGTTGGATCTCCTCTGATTGGATTGACATGGAGGACTTTAAAGAATTCACCTCGGTCTGTAACTCTGAAACAGTAGCATCCTGCTCAGCCACTTGTTTGAGCAGAGTGTCATACTGAGCTGAACAGAAGGTTACTGACTTAAGCACCTCATTGACAGATTGTTCCATGGCATCAACCGCAGATTTAACGGTGAGCAGCTCATCGACTTTTGCCGGAAGCTGGGCGAGCGAATCCGCGCTACTCTTGAGAGAGAGAAGCAAGTCGATTTTCTTGTCTACTTCGGCTAACTGGGCTGCAAATGACGCGGACTCTATATGCGAATCCGCTTCCAAGCTTCCTCCTGTCGACTTAGTCACAGGGGTGCGGCACAGATGGCAGAGCCACTGTTCTCGTTTCGCTGAACTCATGGAGTTAAATGTGCTCGCAGCAACACCGGCACATGACTTTCCGAGGTGGTAGCTGTTTTCACAACTCGCGCAAATCAGGCATCTCCCATCAACAGGTAAAGGCTCGTGGCACTTGGAACAGTTAGTGGAGGCCATGGCAAAACGGAAGAGGTGAAAGAAGCTATTATAATATTATATTAATTAAATTAAATTAAATTAAATATTATAAAATAATAATAATAATAATAATAATAATAATAATAATAATAATAATAAGATGAAGAAGAAGAAGAAGATCAAAATAGGGCGGGCACATATTTTTGCATCTACAAGATGCAAATATGGGCCCGTTTAAGTCAATTGAGGATTGTGGGAGAGGACCCATAGAGACGAGAGACAAACTAAACTACTACTCACTTTTAGAAGCACAGCCCATAACGCCAACGATGGAAAAACGAAAAGGTGTTACTATAGTGTTACATTTGTGAACATTCTCCTAATGTTTTCCTATAATTAGCCTCGGGATGTACACTGAAAGTATATTGAACATTGAAGGCACCTGGCGAATCTCGTATCCCATAACTCGTGGAACACAGCGCAGTCACCAAACGGGTTGCATGGCGAGGAACGCAAGGGCGATTTAAATCATTCCTCCCAAAATGGCCAAGCATGACAGTTGCCTCAGAGAGGGGAAAGATATTGGCCTCCGTAGAGTTTCGAACGCATCTAATTTAGATTAATAATTAAAATGGTGCCCATCGCTTTTCAACAGGCTCTTCAAAATGAGGTTAAGTTTTCTGTGCCACAGCTCTGCACTGTAGGCATACGCAGTAAATTTTTCGTATGACACACGGCATAAAACCTGATAACAAATAATAATAATAATAATAATAATAATAATAATCAATCAATCAATGTTTATTAAAGTGTCCAGGAACAACCAATCGGTCTTAGTGCTGGCACACTAAAAAAAAAAATGAGCAAAAACACACACATACAAACACGCATACACACGAGTGCAGAAGGAGAACGTAGTTCTCCAGTCTGAGAATAAAAATATTAACAAGTATGAAAGACACTCAGATTAACAAGGGAAATCAAAAGCACAAAACAGAGACATCACCAGGTGTGAGAGCAAAAAGCAAATACTACATCAGCGCTTCAACTGATCAGCCCTTTTCCTGCAAGAGGAAGATTTGAACAGCATTTCCGAACTTGCTCCCGCATGAGGTAAAAATATCAATTGTGTCAGAGTAGCGATTATAACACACCGCCGATCTTTGGATCGGGTTTAAGTTGCTAAAATGTCGAGCTATATAAAAAGATGATTGGAGCCGTGTAGGCACACGTGGAACTCTGAGGCTCACTTCGGACAGAAGGCTGGGAGAGTCAATCGAGCCGTGCAGGGTCTTAAACAAAAACAACAAATCTGCCTTCACCCGACGCTGCTGGAGGCTCAACAAATTGACAAGTTGCGAGTTACACACACCGTTCAGACAAGGATAACCATTCTCAAGGTAACGATATTTAAAGATAGAAATAAATTTGTTTTGGACTCGCTCGACAGATGAAATGTTAGTTTTGGAAATGCCGTTCCAAACAACCGAGGGGTACTCTAGCTGGGATCTAACTGAGGAACAATACAGCGTAAAAAAAGCGGACGGGCCTTTGAACTCCTTCGTTATGCGAGACACGGCACCTAACGTGCGCAAGGCCGATTGAACCACTTTGATGACGTGAGTGTCAAATCTCAAGGTTGAATCAAAGAAAACTCCAAGGTCCCTCAGTTCACTTACACGTGACAGCAGTTCGCCATGATAACTATATGGAAAGAATATATCATGGGTCTTGCGAGAATATGTCATTATTTTTGTTTTATAATGATTCAAACGGAGGTCATTGTCTAAACACCAACGACCAAAGGAATATGCGTCATTCTGCGCATATTATATAATAATAATAATAATAATAATAATAATAATAATAATAATAATAATAATAATAATAATAATAATAATAATAATAATAATAATAATAATATTTTTTTTTATTCTACATAAGAGTTCAAATAGAAAAGAACCGGCAACAAGCATAACGTCTCCCCATGAAAACAGAGCGAATGTATCTCTCAACTGAAACTATCATTTGGACCGATAGAACGCGAACTTGCTATTTGCGGCAGGAAAGTCTTATTCGTTCTTACTAAGACATACCATGATGTTCGTAAACATTAAACGCGTACTAAAAAAACTTTTTTTTTTTCATGTGCGGGTTTTCACGATTTACTGGTCGTTTATTTTTATTCGCTGCTTGATTCTTGAAGTTCTATACAGAGCGTTTCATCATCAGAAGCGCCTCACCAGGGCTGAAGGGACTAAATAGAGAAATTTCACTGCAACTGCCTTAGCAGCGGAAGATATCGCACTTATTTGATCTGCACTCTTACTTTCGCACTGTATATATTAAAAAAGGAAAAAGAAAAGCACCATGCACCTCGAATTTAGGACATGTTCAAACCTAGGAGTCGTGGGGCATAATTCTGAAAAGTGGTTTCGAATACTCCGGCTACACAAACAACCTTGCGTATTAAGCGAGAAACACTTCGCGTCAGGAAAACACCAGCACGATACTAAAATATTAGCACTGAGATGAAAAAGGATCTCGGCGAGCAGCGCTTTTTCTAAAATAAGAACCCCCCGTCTGCAAGATTGACTCACATTGGCAAACATTACATAAGCCGTATAGTTAGGGTGACCAAACGTCCCGTTTTGGCCGGGACAGCCCGTTCTAGAGGCTCATTTCTGCCGTCATTTTGTCTCAATGAAGCCGCATGTCCCGTTTTTTTCGGAACATGTATCGTAATTGCGAAATCAGTAGGTGTGGAAGACGACCTGAATAATGTTTGCTTGCTATGGACGCGATGTTATATAAATAGTTACTCCATAAGAACGGTGCCTGACGTTAAGTACAATCTAGAGCTCTTTCTCTGGTTACATTTGGGAATGCGTTCTCCTCTTTTGTAGAGACATGAGTGTAGGAAATTCTTGTATTACTGAACTCTGTCCACATCGGGAGGCACCATTTACCATGGTTTAAAAATGATGAAGGAAGGCACTTGAGACTTGGAGAGTTCAGGAAGAACGTGTGTTTTTAATTTGAACTGGCTATACTTTGCGTCAACTATCTCATTCTGCATTGTCAAAGCTAGAGTAGCTTCCTATGTGCAGCAGTCCCGCACTGCAGCTAGAGCGCGTGGTTTTGTCTTTTGCGCCTCCTCTGCATGCGCTCGCGACACTAGATTTCACAGAGTTGGAGCACTGTCGAAAGCTATGCTAGCTTTGACAACGTAGCACAAGATAGCTAAAGCCGAGTAAAGGGAGTATGCACTGAACGCCATATTTGTGGGGGCTGTTTAGAGCGCGTGCTCAGAACGAGCTCACATTAATAGGTTGCTAAGACCGGTAATCTTGATAGTGAGGAATGTACGTTGCAAAAGAACTGTGGAAGCTCGCCATTAGCACGCGCTCAGCAGTCGCGGACAAAGCTATGGCCGCCAGTGAATACTCCCTATAGTAACAGAGCTTTCTTCCCGCCTTACCGACAAGTCCTCTTCCCCTGCCTTTTTCCCCTCACACACATACACGCACCTTCCGTTTTCTACACTGAAATGTTAAGGTCCCGCTCTATGTGTATAAAGGCGGTATAAAACACTGCAGCCAAATGCTGGTCATGGCCCCCTCGGTAATTGCGTTTTCTCGGAATCGTTTTACACTCTTCTTTTTTTTTTTAATTTTACGTGGTAGTCTTTTTTATAGTCGTTTTTAAGCGCATCGTTCGCAGACTCGTTTTCTACTTTTTTCTGCATAAAAGCTGAGTATTTTTTTAACTCAGTTTTGCGTGCATTTTTCTCTATCTGCGCTTTATACTTTTTCTTTGTCACATCGTAATTTTTGTTTTTGTTTTTTAAGTAATTTGTTTTAGCAGATTCGTATTATCCAAATTGTTTTCCTTTATATCATTGCTATGGCACGTTTTAATTCACGCTGCTGTATTTATCTTAACCTACATGGTGGAAATGATATATACGTATAAAATAAATATTTATACATGCGTTTCTGCGGCGGTGTGTGTAAAATAGGTTTATTTATACGAATATATTAGTTTCGTACCGCATGGACTAAGTTTCAGGGGCGTTCGAACACATCTATACTCTATTTCACCTTATGATGTACCACGGGAAAGGCTACAAGCGCGAGCTCCTTGCTCTGGGGTAGATCTCGACGGCACAAGCTCTCGTGCATTAAGGACAGCTGCCAACGCTATGGTCTCGCGTTTCTAGCCTTCGTTGCGGTACAACATAAGGTGAAACGGAGAATAGCTGCCAAGGAACAACTTATTTTTTCTAACCCATCGTCACAATCGCACCTTTTGTGCCAAAAAAATACAACAAAAATATGTAACACGAGCGCTTCCGCTGTGGCACTGCCAAAGCGTCGACGGATATTCCAACACCAATGCGTGACCAATTGACCTTTCTGAAAAGTAGCGCGCACCCTCTAGCGGAGCGCGTGAGGCATTATGGGAACAGTAAGAGTCACTGCTCGATCGACCGCGTCTACAGATGACACTCAAATAACTAGAATAAAGACACACCCCTCATAGCTTCCGTGAGACAGCTTAAAGTCAGACATAGCGCAACGAGGAGCACAACGGTCTTCATAGCTGCACCTCTTCCACCGGGAAGCGTGAACCACGTTGCCTACGCTCGCGCTGTGTCCCTGTGTACGGCAGACGGCAATCTTTGCAGCGTCCTGTGCTGCGCTGCGTTGCCCGCATGAGGTGAGAAACCCTCCATCACAGCGGGGGGGGCTATGTTCGACAAATGTTCCGTTTCTCCGAAAAAGAAACGGAAGTGACGAAAGTGACAATATCGCGTATATTGGTTAGAGACTCAAATGACAAAACGGGGAACTTTCGTCATTTGAGCCTCTAACCAATGAGACGCGATAACGTCACTACCGTCACTTCCGTTTCTTTTTAGGAGAAGCGAAACATTTGTCGAACATAGCCCCCCAGTCTCTCGACCGTCCTTTTTTTAATGCGCCACCGTTCTGGACCGGCCACCGTTCTTAATTGAATGGGCCATCGCGTGTGGGCCACACGCTAAAGGGGCGAGGTACCACTCACTCATCCAACGTATTTTTTTAATATTAGTTTGCTACGGGAATCAGTTGAACTCGCTGATTTTGAGACGATGCTTTTCGTCGTCCATTCCCTGTTTCTTCTACTTTGGTTACTTCATGTTTATCCACCCAGTCTCAGGTGTTTTAAAAGAAGGTTAACTCATATCGAATGGTAGTTGAGGCTCTAATTCAATGGACCCAATCAAGATACGTCAAATTGCATGGTCACGGCGCCTAGTGTGTTTTTGGGCTTCCTAAAACGAATAAACAATTAAATAAAAAAGGTAAGTTTATATATTTTTTTTGAACACCTGAGACAGGGCAGTTAGGATCGTGAAAGAGCTACGCCAAAATAGCTCGTCGAATGAATAAACCGATCTCACAGCCTGTTTTATTACGCCACCGCTGCCGCCATGCATCGTGGGAGATGTAGTCTTTCCGCACGCGCGACAACCCCGCTGGAGCTCTGTGCGAGCAGAGCGCGAGGTGGTACGAGCTGCCTCGTGAACTGGCGCCTGCCTCCTATGAACTACAGTAATGGCGGCGTCGCGCATGCGTGGAACACTTAGAGGGATCGGTCTACTGTTTAGTGTATTAACAAAACGTCCGTGTCCTGCGTAGTATATGTTTTTGAACAACGTTGTTTTAAAAGATTAAGATATTATTTTGTTAAGTTAAACTCGGTCAAATAGCTATTTCGGATCAACTGGCTATATCTATACTGAATACAAAGTGCTCCGTCGGGACCAAAGTTATAAAATGCTTCCTGTTAAATTCGGTGTGGTGGGAAACATTTGCGGACTATTCGCCGGTTTGATCTTGAATGTCGATGTTTGAATTCCAATAACACTCCGGGATAACACTAGTTTACTAATTGGCACTTTTTATTTTCCTCTTAATCTCGACGGATCTAGGTTTTCAAATCAACTGAATATGCTTATTAATTACGTGTTTTATAGATCGACATCATATCCCATTCTTAGTGATTTCAGCGTTGCCTATATAAACTGGAATTTGCGCTGTATTTCGCTGTCAACTGGCTCTGCCTAATTTAACGCAAATTCTCATTTTTACATTGTTAACTTCCCTACATTTAACCAATTGAATAGTTTCCAAAACTAAGCAGGACTGGCCTTAGTGAACTTTTTCCTTAACAACATTGCGTATTTCCAGTCCGCTGGTATTACCGGATGTTTGGCACGTTCCTTTTTGTTTCCTTCATGGTTTCCACGAGGAAAGAAAAGTATAATAAGAGTTAGCCACTTGCTTTCTCAAGAAGCCATAGCTTTGCCATTTATCAATATTTAGATAATGTAGACTGGGCATGAATATAAAGCATGACAAATGCAAATCGAACCTTTGAAGCGTTTACAATCTATATCTTATTTGGACTTCAATGTATTGTTCTCAAAATGCGTCCTTATACAAGTCGCTATCCGCACTGGCACTCTAAGGAGCTTAGATCAGCTTCAAGAAATAAAAAAAAAGAAGAAAACTGCATTATCATAGGAAATATAAAATTGTACACTCGGCTTCTTGGTACCTGAAACTTTCTGAATCGCGTGCGCTAGTTAAAAAAATGCTAAAACGCGACAAAATATTAAGCCGTGAGTCAGTAGAGCACAGTTGAAACAATGAGCAAATGCGTATCTGGCGATATATTAAGGACCGTACAACTACTACTACGTCAACAACAAACGTAGTTGACTCGTCTGGCATTCTTTTGAGTAACAATAAAAATGCATTAAATGCATTGGCGAGTTATTTTTTGCTTAGGTTTATTCTTGCGGCCGTATCGTATTGCCTATGCCCGTCGACAGTGAGAATGCTAGTGATCACCGGTCAATCATCTTTTGAGCTTATTGATATTGAACTTGCTCCCGGGAAACTCAAGCCAAAGTTATCACTGCAGTAGCATTTGAAGGTGTCCCAAGCTCTTCTATTTTTGCACCCGGCTTAACATATATTGTTAACTTCTCTTAGCAGAGCCTCACTTTTCTTTCCCTTTGGAAGAACTCTCTTACTATGCCAGTAGATAAGAATGGCAGAACGGATGACGTCAAAAATTACAAACCCGTGTGGTTGCTATGTGTTCGTGCAGTGGTGCGCAAAATTGTTTTATTCTATCATATTTCAAACTTTTTTAAGCAGAAGATTCGACCTTCACAACATGAATTTGTGCGTGGAATGTCACTGAAACAAATTTAGTTTTTAAATTTTGTTTCGCCTACTGTGTGTCAGTGTGGACAGATAGGAACTGTATATTTTGACCTTTCAGGGGCTTAGGACGTGGTTGATTATTCGTTCCTTATACATAAACTACAATCCCACGGCATGAACACCTCACTTTATTCATTGTTTTTTTATGTGCAACAGACACAATTCTGTACGTGTTCATGGACATCTCTCCCAGCCCTATGTTTCTCTTTCAGGTGAGCCGCAGGGTTCCATAATTGGGTCGATATGCTTTTATTTGTTTTTACTAATGACCTTACGTCAAGTGTTTATAATTTAGCCATGATATCAAGCTATTTAGGCAGATTTTACCCTTGGATGACTGCGAAGAGCTTATGGACTATGTGAAATCAGTGTGTGATTGATGTAGTCAGGACATGTTAATGCTCAATCCTTCTAAAACTGTTGTTATGTCTGTGTCTAGAAAAGAAGGAAAAATCAAATTTTGGTACCATATCGGCAATGCTCTGTTGCGAAGAGTAGAGCGCGCACGTGATGTTGGTGTATAATAGACTCTTGCTTATCTTTTGCTGTGCATGTTAATAACCTTATAAATGACTATTTCGGTAAGCTGGGTGTCATCTCTACAATGACGCGTGAGTTCTCCACGTGAACAAGTATTTTATGATTATGACTCTCGTTAATCCTGTCCAAGTTGGTGATTTCTTCCGCTGTTTGGAGCTGTATTAGTTTTACGAGTCCAGAGAGGATAGAAAATGTTAAAAAGCGTTTCTTTCAAATTTTCTAGGATCGTTATATTGATCGTACTGTTAACTATTCCTATCCGAGACTCTTGGAACGATGCAATTGCCCTACTCTGAGCTTTAGACGACGTGTGCGAGACCTACTTTTCCCGTATAAAAGTATTAGTGAATTAATTGATTGTCCAGCGATCTCATATCAGCTATTATTATTCACGTTCCAGGTCGATTTTCGAGGATTTCTCCGACTTTCCACGCTGATGAAATAATCCAGTCCAGTCCCATGATTCGTAGTCAACACTGGTGTAAATGCCCTCGGCGTAACCGAAATTGATGTTTTGATGCAACTTTATTATCATTTGTAACTAACCTGCGATCAATCTGTTGTGGATCATTATCAGAAAATAAGCAAACAAATAAATAAATTATTAAACAAACGTAAGAAAACACACAAACAAACGCAGGATTTTGGCGCGTCTACCGTGTGTAATTGGTTTGGTCTGCTATGATAGCAATGGCGCGAAGGCGATGGGCGCCATGAGGAAGTACTTTTAAGCTTGATTGGGTCCATAGAGGCGTAGTGCTGGTCCCGTTCGGACTTAACGTGACATCGAGTAAAATTCGACTTTTATCTGGTGTTCCCTCCAGCCTCTGCGTCGGGAGAATGGTCACGCCTTTTGAACCATCGCAGGGACCAGTAAATTATATCGAAGTTGGAGTAAATATAGGTCGAGTACGACCGACTTACTGTTCAAATAGGTTATACCATTTACCATGAAGACTGCGCCCCTTCTCAGCTGATTAGCACGTTTCCGTTTCTGACCATATATACGGTTTCTGCTACTGGATGTTGATTTTTTCTCATCTATGTATGTCGCGCTAACATAATAAAGAATAAGAAGCATATTTAGAAAATATGAGTCATTACATTTTTTTTAACGTTTTAAATCTTTGACAGCTATGACATCTTGAGCAAAATCAAAGCCGCGAAGCGGCAATGCTGAGGGTCTCCGAGACATGGTTGTTTAGCCTCTGTCGTCTGCTTTGGATGATTGGTTCTCGAAGGGAGAGTAGTTTTGCGCGCACGTTGATTAAGGCCAACTAAATAATCGCGGTTTATCGATGCCGCACCAAAATGAGGGATGGAACAGGATGTGAGAACTTAATGGTGTGCCGTTTCCCCTCATTCGCGAATTGAAAAACAACGCCATCACGCAAAGCATGTTCCGAAGCGAAACTTGTAGTGAGAACCACGGACTGGAGTAAAGCAGCCTCGGTGGCTCCTGCGGTGACATCTCAACGGGTCTGCTCGTGAACGGGAACAAGACAGCTCCCATTGTTGCGAGCCCATCGGTGAGCAAAGGCTGCCCTAAAATGCCGATCCTGTTCGCGCTCCACCTCGAGCCCCTCTAAAGGACTATCATCAATGATGCCAACACTAGAGGACCGAACTTGTAGTCAGGCTCGGTCAAAGGTTTGGCGTATGCAAACGATCTAGCAGTGGTGCGCTCGTCGGTCACACAGCTGCAAGCGGTTGTGCAGCACATATTCAACTTTCGCGTCGCGTCCGGCTCAGAAATGAACACGGATAATTCTGCGGGTGCCTGGCTGGGCTCGGCATCCCGTGGATATCTAGGGTGTCAAAATACCTTTGTGTTTTAGGACAAAGGATGTACCCCTGCACACCCCCTATTTTTTAGAGTGTGGTCACGGCTGCTCAAGTTGTACAAAGAAATAGCGCCCGCAATAGAGTTCTTTGCAACACGGTATTGGAAGAAGCATCTCTAAGGGGTGAAAGAGAACACCTTGTACTGAGAAACTCTACATTTCCTGACGCCTCCACCTTTGCACTGTATGAGTGCGGGAAGTGGTACTAAGTCTGATGTTTTCCAGCATCTTCGCTGGCAAACATTTTTTTTTTTTTTAAATGTGGACTAATGATTTGCCGTGCTTTATGTCCACTAAGTTTCGACGTTCCGCTGACGACCGTGTATTACACCGTACGGTAAACTCTATCCATGTTTGAAGATTCCCTATAGAAGCAACCGGGGCACGACGACCTGATCGCAACGAGCCTAACGCCCCGACCCCCTCCTCTATCTCAAACGAAGCATTAATATAAAACGTAATTACTTTTCCTTTCTTAGTTAGGGGATGGGGGGGGGGGGGGGGGGGGGGTAAGTTGGTGACGGCGGTCACATGTAGTTTTAACTCAGAAGTCACTTGTACTAGGCTACAAAAGTTTATGGACTTATTGAGGTAATTGATTGTTTTCTTCAAACTTGAATCCGAGGACGACGTTCGAAGCCCATTAGACAAACCCATTGGGAACCCTCTCCGCACCTTGACGACCTTCCAAAGGGCGACAGTTATCTGTCTTACAATATCTTGTCACCTTTTGAAGAGGCATGGGTATTTACAACATCGTTCTCCGCCAAAAATGTACTAGAGGTCTAGCTTCCGCCACATGCGCGAATCGAGTGGGCGAAGGACAAAATGCATAGTTTTCAGTAGTTATTTTTATACGTCCGCAGCGCCACTCTTACGCACTGACAAAGAGGTTTTTGCTTTCATCCGTAACGCTGATTGTACGATGCAACGCCAGAAATCAAGGTGTTTCGCGTGCTGAATGACAAACCGACCTCCCTCTTGTACGTCATTTTGCCTGACCAGCGCGAAGCCCTATAGTTCGCTGGAGTCGCCAATAGCAATTACAATTGTTTCCTGTAGCCGTATCATCTGCAGCTAAAAGGGACAATAGTGGGGAAATAGCACTGCAACTTTATTTGGAGAAATGAAACGTCTTGGAAATGTAGAATCGGTATTAGTCCATTTTATGGCAAGATCTTGTTTCCTGAACGTAAACAAAAAAAAAAAAAACGAAAAAAAAAACAGAGGGACGAAATTGCACCGGTGTCTTCGTCTATTTCTTTTTTTTTAATTTTGCGTTCTGTCAAAGTTTTTAGCTGTTTCCAAAATCAATATTTATCTCTTCCTGGTTATAGTTCAAAGTCGAGTAAGCTTTACACAAATCTGCATCTCAGAAAAAATATGCATATGTGTAATAAAAATGTGCAAAAATGTGTAATACACCCCAAAACTTCAGTTTGACGTACAGCGTACTGACGTTGATCTGATGGTACTAACTTTCACGAGAGGCTTGGTAGCCATGTGGTACAACTTATTCAATTAGCTAATGTACGCGCCACTGACTGCAAAAAAAAAAAAAAAAATCGTTTTTTTTTTTGTCACCTCACCTTTGTGCATCACCTTTGTGCACATTATCTTACTTGTGAATTCTTCAAGAAAAGCTTCGAAAGGATGAATATCCGTACAAAACTGGCCTTCCCTCGTAGGTTTTTCAAAAGTACAAAACACAAAGACAGCTTTATTGTGAAGACCGGGAGATATGATCATACAATGAAAGAACAAAATACAGAAGCAGACCAGTCATAACACTGGGTGTTTCAAACCAGAACTTCAATATCTCAAGTCCTTACTAATATCCCTCCGTCTCTTTTTCTTTGTGAAGAATATTAGTGTCACCCATTCATGTTCACGTTATTTCTGATTGTGTTGTCCTTTCTTGGGGTGGGCAACGACTGGAAGGTAGTCAATTGTTTAGCGGTGAAACTGTGGACTTCTCATTTTTACAAACCTGGGTGCCTAAGAATTATCACAATGGGCACCAAAGCAGCATTTGGAGAGTTCAGTCTACGTCCGGGCGGAGCCATATGTGTCCGGGTTGAAGGCGCGCTACCGTTCCTGTGTTAATAGTACAATCTGTTTGGTTTGCTCCACTGCACTGTAGGGAGACCGCTTGAACTCTGCAAGCATTGCTTCACCGCGTAATGTGAAAACCCCAACGTTTGTAGAAGTTTGAAGCCTTCCTCCTTCCTCCCCCTCCTCTCGACTAGCCAAAAGAGAAACCTTTTTTTGTTTCGAAACTGATTAAAAGTTCGAAAATTAACTAGCCGAACCTCAAAGTTCGGCGTCGAACCTGAGGTGCGACAAAAGTTCGCTGCATTCTTAGAAATAGCCCAAAATAGCCACATAGCCAACCACGAAATTTTGACGCCAACTAGAAAAAGATGTAGCCCAATTTGGCTATATATAGCCCAATCTGGCAACACTGACCAGCTAGATATTAAGCATGAATTATTTGGTCTGTATCATGTAGGATGATAAAATGCTAAGGCTTCACCAAGAAGACCTAGGTTTCGTTTAGTTTCTAGCTGAAAAACACGTAGCAAAATATCTGACAGCAAAAAAATTAGATACCACAGATTCAAGTTCGATTTTAGTTAAACGTGTATGAATGAACGAAGCTAAATGAAAACGATCGGCGAACTTCACAGCACCTAATTAATTGAAAATAGAATGATGCCATTAGTGTGTTGTTTAGTAATGTGTGACCGAAAAATCTTATAATCTTCAGAGCAAAACGTATTTGGTTGCGGATCATAAAAAGTGACTATGATATGAATATTTTACAAAGTTGGTATCGTGAAAAAGTGGATGAATGGCAGCAAACTGTGACAACGTCATTTGATTATGTTGTAACGTTTCAGAAATGTAGTAAGTCGGGCGGCTAACAATCAATAAAACATATCAAATGCACAGGACCTGGCTGCATTTACACACGCGGGGTATACATATATATATGAGCTTGTAAATTCGGCAACAATCCCTAAACGTAGAGTTGGAAATCTTAAAGAAAGTTGCCGATAAGGACGTTGGTTGTAATTAAACACTACTCAGGGTATCAGCTTCAACAAGAGCGCATGCAATACTGGCGAAATTTAAGTGCACATCTTGAATGAACGAATTGCTTTGTGAAAGTTCTTAGTTGATGGCTACGTATATAATGTAGAGCTGTGCATAAAATGCACAGCATCTAAAAACAATAAAATAGTACTTGATGTCATAACCCGCGCGATACCCTATTCCGGTTTCCGCCTGATTCGGTTTCTGTAATTCTGTGTCTTTGCAGAATCTAAAGGACCTTTTCGGGTGTTGGACAGGTCTGCTTTTTTTTTCTATCCACTCCTACAAATGGAGAGTGTAGTATTTTGAAATAAACAAAGAGAAATAATTATTGTTTGGTTAAATTTTATGGAAACCCACACCTGACACAAGAAATGAACGCGATACCTCTTAAAAGACAGTGACAGTACAAACTTTATGTAGAACATGCAAAAAAAAAAAAGTTAGGATTATAATCTGCACGCGGAACTTTTCCTGCACGCACGTAATTAATTTTTGATTGCAACTTACAATATCTCACACTTAAAAAAAGGGAAAAAAAAGAGAGGTAATTTTTAAAAGCGGCAGAGCTGCTACTTGTTGTATCCAAAACTCATCTCGGGTTTCTTTTTTTATCCAGCGGGAGAAGTTGCAGCAGAGGGCCGAGGAGCGCAGAGAGTTGCCCCAGAGACTTCTCCGACGTCTGTTAGGAGCGCGGATCTTCCGAAATACCTTCGGTTGGCGACTTGGAACTCGGAAGAGAAGAGGGGAGCCACTCACCCAGGCCGCTGCCGAGACTCCAGAGGATGGCGGAGATGCAGGCGATACTCCACATTGTCGCCGCCACCGTCGACGCACATGACTGTCTGCGAGTTGCAGACGCCGGACGCCCTGTTGCTTTCTAAGGGAACGGGGGAGAGAGGGGGGCGGGACGCAAGTTCTCGAAACAGCCCAGCATAGGAACTGCGCGCGCGTAGGTGTGCAGCGCCATCTAGAGCACCAGAATGAAAGTACGTTTCTGCTTGTGGCGTAGCGCCATCTAGGGAGCAGTAAAAAAACTTGCAATTGTGTCGCGGACTCGCGGTTAGCCCGGTCGCGGCGTCACCTGAAGACAACAATGAGAGCATGTCGTCAGGGCGCAGTCACGTGACAACATGGATCACGTGACCACCTATGTGTCCCCCCCCCTCGCTTCCCCCATCTTCTCAGTCCCCTCTTTATTTTCACCGCGTTCTCGTCTTTTATTCCGGGGCATTTCTCTCCCCGTTTCGTCTGCTCCTTTCTTTTTCTATTTTTTTTTCGCTACAACCTGGAATTTTGACAGCTCGCTGAAATGAATGTTTCGGTCTGAGATTACTTGAAACTGAAAAACAAATATGACGAGGTGCTCTACACCATAGTCTCCGCCGCCATTGCCAAACGACTGAAAAATAGAGGAAATGTCAAGCGGCCGGGCCACTCGCGTGACGTCGTAGGAAGAGCGGAGAGGCTTAAAAGTCGAGGTGTTGTTGGTTCGTCCCTTACAATGGTTTCTATTCGCGGCTAAAATTTTGGATATCTCCGCCACGTGGAGGTTTTTCATAAGCCAGATTTTAGTTACTTCAACTTCCTCCGCAGGTGCAATTCCAAGCTTCGTTGTACTAAAAAATTAAAACATAACCGCGTCGGTAGCCAGTGCACTACTCAAAGTGAGGAAAACGGGAATGGCCCTCGCGAGCTTCTCATAGCGAATAAAGTGGGGTGCCCATATTGTTTCGGCGTTAGAATTAACAACACATGACTATATTGGCTATAATTTTTGTATCGGATGGCAGTTTGCGCTACCTAGCCAAGAAACATTTACACCCTTCTGATTTGATTTCTGCTACAAATTGTGTCTCTCTTTGAATCATCTACTCCACCAATGTGGTTACTATTATGTTTTCCTAGACCTCCAAAACTTCCCGTCGATTATCATTTTAGGGTCCGGTTTGTAGAGAAAAGCGACAGAAGACTGACGTACTTGAGGGCAGTGGGGTCACAAGGGGGGCGGCGGGCGACGAGCGGAGGGGGGGGGGGGGGGGGGGGGGGGGGTGTCGCCGCGGGTTACCGCCCGGGGTGCCGCTGATCCTAGTGACGCCACTGCTTGATGATGTCATTAATGGCGATTCCCGTGGCTGAAAGATGTAGAAAAATATGACGCGAGCCTCTTCGTTTCGTCGTCGTTTTGTTCACCATTTAATACAATTTTTAAACCTCCTGTTTGGGAATGTAATCTTTTATTGCTCGTTTCTTTCAACGTCGTCAGCGAAACCCAGTGGTCCCGCCAAATCCCTTGCCCTTTCAGGAAGGGCAGGGAGGGTGGGCAGGCAGGAAAGGCCTTCGAAACCTTTCAAATTTTATTAAGTCTTCTCAAGGTATGTGCTTACTCGTCAGGGTAAGACATATTGTTTCGGCGCTCTGCCGACCAACTTGTGATTTACAGTCTAACGCTCATCTAGAAGCAACCAGTTTCGAATTTTTGTGAGATAAAGGCAAAATGGACAACGTTGTACAAAACAACGTTGATGAAGGCCACCAGCACCGACCAAATGTGAACCCTTTCTCGGTCTGAACCACTGAAGACCATGAAGGACGGTTATCTTTGACCGAATCCCATCTGAACCCCACGCCCGAATAACGTGGTCTAAAAGAAAGCTCACTGCCACGACTTGAAGTGGTGTACAGAGTGGAACCCCAGGGCAGGCAACCACATCCTGTACAACCGCTTCCACGCCACCAAGGGAGTGCCACTAAGACGGTCTTTCCTAAAGAGACCGTGACGTCTTAACATACGAGAATGATCCTGGCGATTAGTTTCTTAAAGAGAAAGAGCAATCGACCGAACCTCAGTAATGAAATGATTTATATAATCTATATTTCTTAAAAGGCCGTGACAGTTTCATTGCAAGAAATGTAATTTTGCCATTCATAAAAGATGTCTACAGCGGGAAATGTAGATCAATAGGACGTGGTAGTGAAAAAGCTTAAAACTAAGGAGAGGGACACCATGGACTACTTCGGTGCAGTAATCAGGTGTTTGTTCTTAGTTACAAGGGTCTGCATCTGCCACTCAACGCTTTCCGAGTCGGACGCAGGAGCAGCCAAATCGTCCAACTCCGCGGAGAAGTCCGCCTATTGAAGCGTGCAGCTGGTATTATCCAGCATTTTCTTCTCGCCAGGGCCGCCGGGATGCAGGCCCCGGTCACGACCCGCTGATACGCTGGTGGACGTACTGACCCGAGATCACCCGTTCCACCTGTGTGGGGACCATGCAGCTCTGTAGAGGAGACCCTATCCAGAGAGCTGAAAAGAGGGGGTTTGAGAGGGAGGGCGGAAACGAATATTGCCAGCCCGTCCTTAGCCTAGGACGGGCTGGTCAACAATAGTCAACAATGGTACGCAATCATTCATTCCTATGAATTAACTTTGTGTTTGTAATCTAATCACAAACATTGTTTATGCTTGTACCTAGAAATGTAAATCGTGCAGTAATCTGGTAAAGGGACACTGACGGGGGATTTTTGCTCGCCGCGGTTTGTTTTTGAACATGACCTATAAGATTCTAACCAACCCGAAAAATAATCTGCAACTCAAACTTCGTTTTCTTCCTGCTCGAAAACAATCGGTCGAGAACCAGCCGGTTTCAGTCGCGCTCGCTGGCGCCCGTTTCCGGCTTCAGCGACGTCGCCGTCGCCGTTGCCGTCGGCGTAGCCGCGCGTTGCATTATGGGACGTTTCCGATAATGACATCACACGTGACGTCACGTGTGACGTCACGAGGGTGACTTTCACAAGAATTACGAGGGTTACTCTCGCGATGGTCACGAGTGTTGCCCTCACAAGGGTCGCGAGGGTTACCCTTATGAGGGTTACGAGGGTTACCCTCACGAGTCACATTGCCAATATTCTCGCTAAATTTAGCGGGGAAATTTTTCCACTAAATTTAGCGGAAAAATATTCCTGATAAATTTACCCTCGTGACTTCACGTGTGATGGTGTGACGTAACAAGAGTACAATTTTCACGCCTTTGAAAAATTTCCCCCCTAAATTTAGCGAGGAAGGAAGAGGGACATTCCCCCCCTCCGTGACCTCCCGTCCTCCTCCTCAAGAGCTGCGCTTTAATACGGCGTTACAGAAAATTGTAAACATCTTTAATTTTTTTATGGTCACGTTTTATTCGATCTATGTTTACCGAATATGTTCAAAGTCGTGTGTCATCTGAGGCACACATTCAAAATTAAAAATGGAAATGAATACGAACCCCATTTTTGCGGCCTCTAAAAACTTCAAACATGTTCGGAAAAAATGCGGCAAAGATCACAGGGAGTACATGTACACGTCATTCTCAATACGGGGACGTACCGCGGTCTGGAAGACGCGATGGCGGTGCACCACGGACCAACGTTGCGTCGGATGTTGGCCTCTACTTCGGAACTGCCGTTCGTGGTACCCGTCAATCGATCTTCAAGCGCATAGCATCGAGCGGAAGGGACAGAAGGGCGACACAATCGTACTAAAAAATGGTGCGCGAAAACGGGTTATCGTTGTCATCTGCTTCACATGCCAGTAAAGCGGAGACAAAAAAAAAAAAAAGAAAAAAATTCGGTCGGATGTAGCCATTTGAATTTCGGCCGTGAGTCTCCGTGATCGTGTTTCAATTTCCGTTTCGAGCAGTTGAGATTTTTGGCTTTATTAAAAATATACGTGGCTCTGCGGAAAAGTATTGATTGAGTAGCGTACTGAAACTATATTAAATCGTCTAAAATATATAAAAAAAAACAATAAACATTTTTGGGCTGCGTCAGGGTCTTTTTTAAGAAACAAAAAAGGAGGGTGCAAGCTGGCCTAGGTTAAACAACGTGCATCTTTCCTGTATTAGCTCCTTCTGAAGGATGACACAAACACGAACTTCTCAAAAACAGCTGAATTTTAATGGACAGAAAGATAAATAGCCAACCGAGAAGAGGAAGCATAGAAGGGGACACAATGACACTCTTTACAAAATTTCTTCCGCTTACAACCACTCTACAAAGGGAATTCGTTCCCGGACCTTGCAGCCTCCTGTTGTACACAACCCCTAAAATTCCCAAAGACAGCAACCAGAAAGTAACAAACTGCTACTTGGATTCATACCTGCTGAGCAGCGACGGCATCCTGCTGCGGTACATCCCCCTGGCGGACGATGGCTCCAGCGGCCCGCCATTCCGGACTGTAATACCACGTAAATTGCGGAAGTCATTTATAAGATATATGCGTGATGCCGTATTGGTAGGCCACATTGGTCGGAGCAAAACTTACGAAAAGTTATCCCGAATCGCAACGTGGCCAGGCCTGAGGCAGGATGTACTGAGGTGCGCATGTTGCTGCACGGTTTGTCAGAAGGCGAAACCCCGAGGCGGCCAACCACCAGGTTTAAAGCAGTCGTTCGAAAGCAAGTACCCCTGGGAGTGTGTTGCCTGTGACGTTGTCGGCCTCTTCTCGCGTAGTCCACGCGGCAATCAATATTTCCTAGTAGTGACCGATCACTTCCCGAAGTGGGCCGAATGTTTCCTTTGCGCAAACTGGACTGTAAGAAAATCTGGCATTGTCTTCTCGAGACGTTCCAACGTTTGGCTTTGCCGCAACGCTTATTATAGGCAATGCTTCTTATTTTGTTAACAAGGTGTTCGTGGATGCGTGTAATGCGCTAGGGATACGGCACAAACAGTATTCTCCGTACCATTCACAGGTGAATATCACGGAAGCAATGAAGCGTAACCTGAAACTGATGCTTGTAGCGCATACAGAGCGACACAAAGACTGGGACGCAGAATTGGCAAAAATGGAATTCGCTACCCACAAAACACTAAACCGGTTCACAGGTTTCACTCTGGATCAACTTAACTTTGGTAAAGAGCTCGTGTTTCCCTTTGGAAATGGCCTTCTTTGCACAGAACCTGCAAGCATGTAGCGCACTACCACGCAGTTCGCAGAAGACCTCCGGAAGCGTTTCACGGAGAACCCGCGTGAAGCTCGAGAGAGCCTCGGCGTCTCGAGCTGTAGCGGGCAAACCAGTGCAAAGGGAGAAAAAATCTGAAGTTCAAGGTAGGACATCTGCTACTGAGGCGAACTCATCCGCTGAGTGATGCTGCTAGAGGTTTCACGGCCTCTTTAGCAAAGAGATGGGAAGGCCCCTAGCACCTACCGTGTTAGTATGAAGCTCTCGAACCTCCCAAGCAGCACCAGAAAGTGAATTTCGAACGGCCGACGGTTGGCCAGTGTGTGGACAGCTTGGCCACTTTAAGTGCTTGGCCACCGGAGACATAAACAAGGCCGGCAAGGGTCCGGCCACAAACTAGCTGTTTTTAGCTTGTCCGCCGGAGACATAAACACTGCCGGCAAGCGCCTGGCCAGAAGTGCTCATTTTCAGCTTGGACGCCGGAGACATAAACACGGCCGGCAAGTGTTCGGCCAGCAGTGGTGATTTTTAGCTTGGCCGCCGGGGACATAAACACGGTCGGCAAGTGTTTGGCCAGCAGTGGTGATTTTGAGCTTGGCCGCCGGGGACATAAACACGCCCGGCAAGTGTTTGGCCACAAGTGCTGATTCTCAGCTTGGCCACCGGAAACATAAACACGGCCGGCGAGTGTTTGGCCAGCAGTGCTGATTTTCAGCTTGGCCGCCGGAGACATAAACACGGCCGGCGAGTGTTTGGCCAGCAGTGGTGATTTTCAGCTTGGCCGCCGGAGACATAAACACGGCCGGCAAGTGTTTGGCCAGCAGTGCTGATTTCCACCTTGGCCGCCGGAAACATAAACACGGCCGGCGAGTGTTTGGCCAGAAGTGCTGATTCTCAGCTTGGCCGCCGTGGACACAAACATGGCCGACAAGTGTTCTGCCAAAAGTGCTGATTTTCAGTTTCGCCGCAGGGACACCCATAATCTAAACTTTCATCGCGTTGACGAAACTTTGGCATAACGACGGGCAGCGAGAGAAGCATCACGAGCGAGTGGTTGGCAGAATATTAGTGCGTGCATCGCGCGAACACTGTTAGCACAAGCAAACGATCACCGTTTTATTCAGTTTTTTTTTCGTTAGACTTGAAAGGCTATTTATTGTCTTAACTAGCACTGTCGTGTGATATGTTCATTTGGAACATTATACTAGAAGTGGGAAAATATTGTGCCCGTCGTTGTTCTATGAAAATAAAATACGAAAGCAGCGCCGACGTCATCTTCGCGTTAACTATACCGCTCTGTCGCCGCGCGGCACTCTTAGCGCGAATGCCACATCCGCGATTTTTCGGTTACTGCTCCACATATTTACTTCCCAACTGCACTCGAAGAAAAAAAAGTTGTAGTCGGGTGCATCGGGCGCAGATGCTCCCCTTTCCTGGAAGACGCACCCACCGTTACCCAGCCAGTGTACATGTATACCGACCATACGCCCCCTTCTCTACCTTAAAAACCTATAGGTGTATCAATGCACTCAGCTTAGTAAACCGCCACGCTAGCCATGCACCCCGATCAGCTTGTGCTTGAATCGGATAAGATTGGATATTTCAGACTTTGTGTTTTGGAAGAGCCTAAACAAGACGTCTCTCATATATTGATTAAACTTAAGCTAGTCTCAGTAATGTTTTAATTAGGTGCTAGGATACTGATTTCCTGAGCCAAGGAAAGCTAACAGCTTCGGTTAAAACCGCAACGGAAACGTTCAAAATCGAGCCACACGTAAAAGAAAAAGAAAATGAACATCTCGACCTAGATGTGCAGAACGCTGGTTTTGTTGTCAACAACGTGATTGTTGGCGGGTGGTGGGCAACGCCGTGACGCTATCGTGGTGATTGACGCCAATGATGCTCGGCCGTACTACACAGTAAAAGTTGTTACACCTTTAAGGGTGTAAAAGGGGTGTTGTAGCAACTTACACCCTCGGCTACACCTTTTTAACAACCTAAAACTAGGAATACAACCTCATAATTTTACCGAAAAAGGTGCTGTTTCGTGTTACACCTTACATTTAGTGAAGAATGCGAGAAGGGTGTAGAAGAGGGTGCTAAATAAATAATGTGAAATGGTTTTGGAAAGCTTATATATGGCTCTGTACATAATGTACAGGTAAGATTTCTGCTTGAAAAGCAACAGTTGTTAGCAGTCTAGTTTCTTATAATGTCAGTTGTAATTCATGCAAATAGCTGATAATTAAGTGCCTCTTTTGCATACAATATTTATGTTTGAAAACAAAATTTTATATATGAGTTCATATTTAATTTTCTTACAAATCACTCCATGCTCAGAAATCGGAAAGTAGGGTGAAATGCTCTATACTATAGTCAGTTACAGGTTAAGAAGGTAGCGGCAAATGCCCCTCAAAGGGAATCAGATATCCCTCCGCCACCTCCGCATCCAATAGCGTCCCACCGTTTCCGTGACATCGCGGCCAACGCGCGAGGAAGGGCTTGCCTTTCTGTATATATTTGCTTTATCTTTCGACTTTGACTTAGCATTGTGGAAGCCACGAGAGGGAGATTAGAGTTCTCCCCCACCGACGGAAACAAATACGACTTTCGGGGATTAGCTTCCCCCCCGATGGATGCAAAGGCTGCTTTCGGGGGCCCGGCTCCCTCTCTGATGAATACAAAGGTCGCTGTCTGAAAAAGTGGGATCGGAGACAAGTGGGAATCCATTGAAGAGGAACAAAGAGCGTTTCCAGTGAACTTTTCTTTCGACTGCGGAGAGATTTGAAACGGGCGCATCACGCTTGTGGGTGGAGCTTCTCCTACCTTCTTGACTTGTAACCGACTATAGCATTTTTTACAAATATTGATGGATGGAAGTGTACAGTAAGAAAATCAGTTAGTCTCGAGTTTATATCTGGCAACATGAAATCAAAATATTGTGAAAATGTTTGACAAATATTCAGGACATGCTGCTAGAACCTGTCTCATGACCATGTCAACCCGAGTAAAATATTCATTTGAGAATATGGTGACATGCACAAAAACTCACACACATAAAGAGGCAAATCCCATAATGAACCCGGGGTGTCGAACCGGAACCGAACCGAACCGAAAACCGGAACCGAACCGGTATTTTTTTCGGAACTGAACCCGAACCCGAACCGTTATATTGTTATCGCGATGAACCCGAACCGGAACTGAACCGGAAAAAAAAAAATAACGGTTACCGGCTCATGTCAAAACGGTTCGGCCACGCGCTGTTGACAATGAATGTGCTATCAATGCCATTTGTTCTTTAAGTGCCGTCAACTCACACAACCTCGCTTACATATTTTTCTTCTCCACTCAGTCTTAGGAATATAAACGCTGCATCCATGAATCTTGAAAAACGCTGCATCCATGAATCTTGACATAGGAACCAGTACTGCGCTGGTCGCGGCTTGCACGGAAGAAAAAAAACTGGAAAGCTGTGCAAAAAAAAAAAAAAAAAAAAAAATCGCGTCACGGGATTTTATTTTCTTACAATCTCGTAAATCCTAAATGCTGCTGTGTGTTCATTTCATAACACGTTTCTAGAACGCGCGAGTTCTTGAAGCTTGCTTCCATCGGAATGAGAAAAGAAAAGGCTGTGGAGTTTGATAATAATGCATCCGGTTTCGTATAGGCACTTAGAAGCTAACATATTTGTGAGACAGCGAAGTCTTCTATTTTAATATTTATTCTATTACGTCCTTCTGGCGTTGCGTTCGGTGAAGTGTTTTTCATATTCCGTATCTTGATTAGCGACAACTTCTTTCCCATACAAAAATGATCTATGGACGTCTATGGAAAATCCTATGGTGAGCTATCACCTTCTATGGCCCTCTATGGTCAGCCATTAGAAACCATAAAACACGCTATAGCCACCTATAGGAAAATGTATGTCTTCAAAGCTTTAGAATCTCGACCATTCCGATTTCTATACCTGGCTATGAATAATTTATGACTACGCAGCTATAGACTCGCGACTATTCAATATTCTTTAGCGAGCTATAGAAATATGTATGTTTTTGATGCTATAGATTCGCGACTATTGAATCTGCTTTAGCTGGCTATAGAGTGGTGTATGTCCCTAAATCTATAGAATCGCGACCATTGAATTTTCTTTAGACTACTCTATAGCGCTTTATGTCACCAAAGCTATAGGCCTTTGACCTTTCAATGTTCTTTAGCCGGCTATAGAGTGGTGTATGTCCTTAAATCCATAGAGTCGCGACCATCGAACTTTCTTTAGCCGTCTTTATAGCGTTTTATGTCACCAAAGCTATAGGCCTCCGACCATTCAATGTGCTTTAGCCGACTATAAAGTGGTGTATGTCCCTAAATCTATAGAATCGCGACCATTGAATTTTCTTTAGCCGACTCAAAAGTGTTCTATGTCACCAATGCTATAGCCTCCGACCTTACAATGTACTTTAGCCGGCTATAGAGGGATGTATGTCTCCCGAGCTATAGACTCGCGACCATCCAATTTTTTCAGTCGGCTCACTGGTTTGCTTAGGCTATAGCCCGCGACCTTCTTTTTTTTTTTTTTTTTACTGCAGATGTACGAAAGTGGAAGAGAGTCATTCATGCGCTCGATCGGGGCGAGAATTTTCTTCAGCCAGGTTAACAGGTTATACGCCCGCGATTACAAAAGCGTCCATAGCTGCCTATAGGGCTATTGCAGTTTTGCCGGCTGCTTTCCCTGCGCATTGCCTTATTTCGGCGTTGACGTCATCTCAATCTTCCGTTTTTTAGCTCTAATTATCTGTCGTTTCCAGTGTATTTTGTAAGTATATGTATTTCGTATCGCGCCTTCTACGTTGTCCGTGTCCCTGCCATGTTTGTATTTCTTTCTGCCTGCTGTGTTAAATATATTTAATGTTTTTTTTTTTTTTGTGTATATTTCGTCGTTCTCGACGCGGCGTCAAGAACGCTGCTTACGCCACTACAGAGGTGAGCTTTACTCTTGTCACGACGGTTTATCGCGCTATAAAGCCGTCTATTGGACTCGTATAAAGTCTCGAGAGGGCGGTTTCGAATGCCGGTGCACATGTCATCGGTGTAGGCAGAGCAACGACGTAGCAATCGCGACGCGAGTGCTGACTGCGCCTCGATCTGGCCGGCCGCGCTCGCTCTGTGGAAATGTAAGCTTGGGACTCTCGAGCCCCGTTAGCTTACTGAAGATGCAAGACACTACTTGGTCGTCGCGAATCCTTTGCCCTTCGAATGGCTTCGAAGCCGTTCCAGCGCCCGGCGTATACCCTACGCAGCGTCCTCCAACAACCGTTCGCACAGCATCGGAACCCTCCGTCTGCGAGCGCCGGCGGCTCGCCGTCGCGGGGATTATGTTCGCGGGAGTTCATGTTCGCGGTGTTTTATGTTCACCGCAGGAGTTCATAAAATGCTTCCATTCAAGTCGCAACGATAAATCGTCGCACTCGCAGACTGCCAGTAGGCTCCAGAAAGGTTGCGATGCTGCGCGGGCGGTCGCTGACAGGCGCTGCTGCCTAGGGTACGCCGAGCACTGGAACGTTTTCGCCGGCGTTCGCAGGACAAAGAATCTCAACGACAAAGCAGCGCCGTGCATCATCAGCAAGTTAACGATGCTCGAGAATCCCACGCTCGAGAGTCCCACGCAGTCGTCTCTCATTTCGCGATTGCTGCGTCGTTGCTCTGACTAAACAATTCACAGTTCTCTCGAGACTTCATGAGCGTTAAATCGACGCGCCTATAGCGCGATAGAGTGTCGTGACAACAAAAAAGCTTACCCCGGCAGGGGCGTAAGCAGCGGTGCAATGTCTGTCAACGCCCATGTCGAGAACGGCGAAATATATACAAAAATAACAGCCGAAAAAAAAATTAATATCATTAGGCACGCGCTACCCTAGGTGCGTCCAATTATCTTTCTGTTCTGCGAATTCAACAAATCAGCAAGCGCTGTGGCTAATTTTTCTTCTTTTTCTTTAAATTATGAGACATTAAACTCATTGGAGATTCTTGGAGCACACATCCCCACCATGAGTGATCATGGTGCTCAGAGATTGTAATTGATGGCAGTGATATAGACTGAACTCACGGATGAAAAACGTATTACGGCACAAATTTCTTAAACCACTCAATCATGGATGCCACAACGATGCAAAGATTCCCAAAATTGACGTTTAAAAATGCGAACCTAACAGTGTACACATAATTCAAAAGTGCTTGGTAAAAAAAAAAAAATATATATATATATATATATATATTTATTTATTTATTTATTTATTTGTTTGTGGACATCCTGCGCAAAAAGAAAGTATTCGCCATTAAATAATATTCATTATGAATTAGAATGTGGGCTAAAAGGCGTAAAATATGATATCTTCAAACATGCCTCGTTTTGGGTCACTTCTGGGAAGTGCAGCTTTAGAAAGAAGTCCAAAAGCTGGGGGGCCTTCATGGAGCTGTCCTGTTCACTCGGTAGTGACAGCAGAGTAGACGCTATGCGTGTTTAAGGCCAATCATGTCTCCGGTTAGGGTCCCGTGACAACTGTCTCGAAGCTGGTGATAACGCTGGACACGGCACCTGCCTTAAGCCCAAGGCCACACATAGCATCCACTGCACTATCAACCTTGGCTCGAACTGTCAACAGGATATAAGTGACACATTCTCTCGCTTTGTTCATTTTTGGTATGCCCCTGAGGATTAGTCTTCGTGATCGCACCCCCGTTCTGGCCTTGAAGGAGCTCTGCTTTTCAATTTTTCTGTTTTCTCTCTCTCCCTAAGCTAAAAGCATTGCAGAAGGTGCGTACTCGGCAAACCAATCAACCGTAGACTTTCTATTGCTTCACTCCGCTCTCTGTGCGCATGTAACGGAAGGAGCGTGATCACGTGGTTTGACGGATGACGTAATGGCCGCTGCCAATCCCGGAATGAGGCTGCTTGCGGACCTAGTTTCGCGTGTCGTGCGATCCGCGGGGCTGCTGTGGATTTCGCTTCTATGCTAAAAGGTATCCCGATCGAAAAGTCCTACCCGTATGTCGGCAACAAGCGATTTCTTCAAAGAAGCCCAAGACATTTTTGTGATGCGTTCAGTGTTCGGTTCGGCAAATGACAGCTTGTGCTACATCGTGGTGAATCTTCACGGATCCCTTCCTTCTCGGTTTTGTGTTTGAGTGGTTGGTCTGCAGTGCCCGTGTCGACGTATATTTCGGATTACATCTTTCAAGTCCGGTATTTTGAACGTAAGTGCGCTGCAACCTACTCGGCGACAATTGACCGTTCTGTAGTGTCTATCTCCTGGCAGTGCCTATCTTCTGACAGCTGGGAGAATAATTTCCCCGTAATTCTACCGCAGTCGCCTGCCATTAGCTCTCTGAAATCATGTGAAAATTGTAGTTAGAATACTGACATTCTTATTCTCTCTGCGTTTTGTGAAAAGACGTTTCATGGACACCTTTTCGTGGATAGACGCCTCATGGACACACGTTTAGTCGGCACTCGTTACGCGAATTGCACGCTGCAGGGACATTTCGTCGCGCCTGTATTCCTGAGGCGCGTGCTCACCGACTCAGCCCACCCGTTCACGCCACTTCTTGGCAAATCATTAAAAAAAAAAACAAAAACAAAAAAACAAACATATTTTGAGTTGTTTATAAACGTCACGTGATGATGAAACGATCTCGATGAAACGTCTTTTGATAAACTGATTGCATCGCCAATGAGTGGCGACTAGCATTAGAATTTCGGGGGGAAAGGGGGGGGGGGGGGAATTCGGCCGGCTGCCGGGGGACTAGACATTACCCAGGAATTGCCTTTGGTTCTTCTTTGCTTTACAATATTCTCAGTTGTATAACAGCTCAGTAGTACCTCTTCACATAGTGGAGATTGCTTAGTGTGTGCTTGTCTACAGAATGGGCTGTGTGTAATAAACTTCTATGAGATTTGAAAACAATACCTTGTGTCTGTTTACCTGTGCTTTTTCAAACACCTGAGTGAGTGCATTTGTTTTTTGTTGTTGTTTTGTTGAAATGTTAGCTCTTTGTTTTAGATGGGGCTATGAAGTTCGGCACGTCTCACAAGGTTTTTTTTAAAGATGTCCAGTGACAACAAATAATTTGTTTCACATTTCTTACGATTGCGGTAAAAAGAAAAACTACAGGCAGCTATGGCACGATGGTAAAGAGACTCATAAGACGAGATATAGAAGAAGCTATAGCAAACCATACAAAGAGCAATAGGCAGCTAAAGAAATCATAGAAAAAGCCATAGGCAGCTATTGCACGGTGTCTAAAAAGATCCATAGAGTAAGGCATAGAGATTTCTACAGCACACCATACAAGATGCTATAGGCGGCTAAAGGAACCATAGAAAATTCTATAGGCAGCTGTAGCACGGTGGGTATAGAGAACCATAAGGCGAACTTTAGAATGAGCTATACACTCCGTGCGGGAACTATAGGGGGCGCTTTGAAAAACGCGCGCAGCGCCGCTAGCGGAGGAGCTGGCGTTCGACCGTGAGGCACGTTCAGCAGCCTGCGGCGCCTTTTCGCATGCCAAGCTGTGGCGGCGGAAGCGCGCACGGACGAAACTTTTGCTTTTTGAGCCGATACGTTGAGGGTGACGTTGCATGAGTGCTGGGGCAGAAGGGCATTTAGCTGTTCTCCACTTCTTATATATTGAGTTTGAGTCGTTATTAGGGGTAATTTCTCTAGTTGCGGCCAAAAAAGGAGTTGGAGCAATTTTCTGAAAAGCAAGACGGCCGCCACCATAATTGTTTTGAGTAGGAAATTTATTTCGCTCGTCGCTGTAAACGTAGGACTGCTGGAACGATGATATTGGAGGTGAGTGAGATGTACACTAAATTTCTGTACGAAGTGTGCCAAGTTTCATTAACACGGCAGGTGTGAAAGTTGTTTCTAACGAATAAAGAAATAAAGCTGTACGGTATGTCCAATATTGGACCCAAAACGTTTTGTTACAGCGGGCTGTGCAAAGTGCAGATTTGGGCACACAGGTGCTTGGACTTGACAGTAACATGACACAACACTTATTACACCAAAAAAAAAAAAAAAAAAGGTGGCATAGGGAAACCAGGTGAAAATTTAGTTTGGGCGGCGTAACTCAATGGGAACCGGTTTTGACCATGAAAAGGCTGTCAAGAGAATACCACTGGTCGGGGGAGGTGGAGACTTTAGAGGTAGGAAGGGACTAGTGGACTGTACTTCCAATTGAAACAACTTTTCGAAAGGTGGTTTCAAAGACGAGAAAACAAAGTTGTCGGCCAACACACGGTTTGGCCGCCAAGGACCTTTGCGGTCAGCTGTTGTGTAATAACCTGTTGTGCGAGGTGCTGATTTTCGGGCCATAGGTACTTTGACATGACCGTCACTTGGCACAGCACTTATTATAACAAAAATAGTTGGGATAGCGAAACCAGGTGGAAATTTAGTTTGGGCGGCGTAACTAAATGGGAACAGGCTTTGACCGTCAAAGGCTGTCAGAAAATACCACTCATCGTGGGAGGTGCACATTTTACAGGTAGGAAGGGACCAGTGGACGGTACTTCCAGTTCGAACCACTTTGCGATAGGTGGCTCTAAAGCCGAGAAAAAAATTGTTGTCTACAGAACTCGGGGTGTCAGTGTTTCCACATCTAAAAGGAGGCTGATCAAGAAAGAAAGCACACCACATAAACTTCCATACTCAAACGCCGATTCTCCAGTGATTCCGAGTTTCATGGTTGTTTTCTTTAGATTTATATTTGTCACTTTTTTTACCGTTCGAATCTTTCTTCATGAAGTACAGATTGCGTGCCATATTTGTCCGGAATTATCATCGACTCGTACGATGGGGACGAAACTTCTTTGGAGGGCATTCCTCCAACCAAATTGGCACTGCATACCCGCGAGTGTGGGATGGCATTTCAGTTCGTCCCATCGGCGCTGACACATGTAGGCGTTACTGGTACGAAAACAAACGCAGAGCGCAAAGCGGCAGTGTAGAATATGTCAGCCGTGTCGACACAGTGGCAGACATGATCGGGACACCAAATTTCTCGCGTCGTATGGCACGGCTCCATCGTTGTCGCTGTCCCAGAAAACATCGGCGAGGTGAAAAACTGTGAAACTTTGTCTCCACGAGATACGACGCATAACTATTGAAGCACTTAATGACGCAGCACAGGCTGCGTCATTAAGCTGTGAACCCAGCGCTGGGAACCCAGCGCTGGGAACCCAGCGCTACAGCACCACTCCAACTTCAACGCGTACGTTGACGCGTACCAACGTACGCGGCGTGGTTTCGGTTTCGTTTTCTCTGGGGTTCTCACTGCCTACCTTCGGTACCGGCCGCGCGGCGGCGCGCCAGTCGCGTCGCACGGAGTGTATAGCGGACCATACAAAGAGCAATAGGCGGCTAAAGAAACCATAGGAAAAGCCATAGGCAGCTATAGCACGGTGTCTAAAAAGATCCATAGAGTAAGCCATAGAGATCTCTATAGCAAACCATACAATATGCTATAGGCGGTTAAAGGGACCATATGAAATGCTATAGAAAGCTGTAGCACGATGGGTATAGAGAACCATAAGGCGAGCTATAGAATGAGCTATAGCGGACCATACAAAGGGCAATAGACGGCTAAAGAAACCGTAGGAAAAGCCATAGGCAGCTATAGCACGGTGTCTAAAAAGATCCATAGAGTAAGCCATAGAGATCTCTATAGCAAACCATACAATATGCTATAGGCGGCTAAAGGAACCATAGAAAATTCTATAGGCAGCTGTAGCACGATGGGTATAGAGAACCATAAGACGAGCTATAGAATGAGCTATAGCGGACCATACAAAAAGCAATAGACGGCTAAAGAAACCGTAGGAAAAGCCATAGGCAGCTATAGCACGGTGTCTAAAAAGATCCATAGAGTAAACCATAGAGATCTCTATAGCAGACCATACAAAATGCTGTAGGCGGCAAAAAGGAACCAAAAGAAAAGCCATAGGCGGCTATAGCATCCTTTCTAAAGAGACCCATAGACTAAACCATACCGAATTCGATAGCGAAATTTCCATTGAGAAAGCTATAGACAACTATAGGGGAGACCATAGGGAAAGCTATAGACAGCCATAGAAACGGCTATAGCTAATTGGGCCAATTTGCTATAGCCGGCCATACAAAGGATTTTCTATAGCCGACCATAGACCATTTTTGTATGGGTTAAGGGTCTAATTTGAGTTACCGAAGGCTAATTCAAATAAAGAAAGCTGTATTTTCCCCCCACTGTTCCTTCAATTGCTTACACGCCGAGGTGGCGGGATAGTTAGCGAGTTCTACTTGTAAGTGGGTTTGTAAGGAGGTCGCGGATTTTACAGCTACTGCGTCGGACCCAATTAGATGAAGTCCGAATGCGTAAACGTCGGTGAGGTACCTTTGAGTGCACATAAAGAAACCATTCCTGGTAGAAATCCCTGAGCCTTACACTACGATGTATCCCGTTTCGTATGTGCTGATTTCAGATTTTTTATTTATAATTTATTTTGATCTTGCAATTTGTCATTTATAATTTCCGAACCGGTTCGCGAACCGGTTCAGCGCCCCGAACCGGTTCGCGGATCGAATTAATCGAACCGGAACTGAACCGGGACAAAATAAATTTACCTGAACCTGAACCGTAACCGAACCCGTATTTTTTTCGGTTCGACACACTGAATAAACCAATCCGAGACATCCCATAAAAAATGGCCTATGGTCGTCTATGGGAAATTCAATGGGAGGCTATCACCCCCTGTAGCTTCGCATGGTCGGCCTTAAAAATTTATAGATACAGCTACAGCCAGCTATAGAAAAGTTTAGGGCCCTGTGTCTAAAGTCTCAGGGCTATGTTTCAATAACAACAACAACAATAATAATAATAATAATAATCAATAAGTTAGTGTTTTAACAGTGTCCAGGGACATCCAATTGTTCTTCTTGCGGGCGCAGTGCAATAGAACGAACAAACAGACGCTTGCGCGCTCGCAGTCGCACACATACACGCGCGCACGCACGTACACACGCATGCACACGCGCAAACCCACGCCCGCGCGCAGACGCACACGCACGCCCAACCAGAAACGCACACGCGCAAGCACGCGGACGCATCCACACGCGTGCGCACAAACACACGCACGCGCATGCACACACGCACACGCAAACAATTACGATGAAGGAAACGTTGCTTGAGTTAGTTTCGGTTTCGGTTTACACAAAAAAGAAACAACCCAAAGTTTAAATAAAACCTAAGATTTACTCACTTTTTGTGATGTTTTACATTATTATTTTAGTGAAATTCTTATTGTTACTAATATAATTCATTTTGCTTAGTATAGTTCTAAAAAAAATAACAATAAATAAAAAGGAAAAGAGACTCTTGAAGACTGCGCAAGACCATCGCTATCGCAATCAGCTTCCGTTGGGCTCGTTTGAATGGTCGTAGAAGTTCCAGAAGCTTCGGAAATCTCCTTTTTTTTACGTTTTAGCCGTTTTAGTGGATATTTTAAATATCTTCTTTACGAATACCGTGTTCAAGAATAACAATCGATGACTGAGAGCTGGGAGACGCTGCGTCTTGGCAACGCCCGTAAGTTCAGAACCGCCCATGCACGACTCGTGCAAACGCCGGTTAGCAACTTTCTTTTGTTTCTGCGAAGTGGGCTGCTGTTTCAAACTTTGTCGTGTACCGTGTGCTTGCTAAGCTATGCTTGATTCTAACTATGCTTCTGCCCTGTGTTATTTCGTTATTTGAAAAGAGCGTATCTTCTTCAAAACCTGTGGCTCGCTCCGCAGTGTGAGAAAGATTCCCGCGCGGCGGAACCTTGGGCATGTTCTTTGCGCCGTTGTGCGGCGCTCGTCCGACGACGCTTGTGCGGAGCGTTCAACTGCCGTCTGACGGCAGTTCAAGCATTCAGTCGCCGTCCCAAAGTGTTAATCACAGGTCATGCTAGTTCTGACATCTTGTCCTAACAGCCGCTCGCCACCGATTTGTTTCATAAAGCGGGAGCGAGAAAAACGTTACAAGAGCGAGCATGCAGCATGTTTTTTGCGTAAGCTAATGCCTGTGCGTAGAGACGCGCGGTCGCTTCGTCATTATTCCGAGGGTAAAAGCGCTAAAAACAACGGACAAACAACGCCCTGTGTTTGTTTCTTTTAGTTGTCCGTTGTTTTTAGAGGTTTCACCCTCGGAAATTAGGTCTCTTCGCGTTTACCGAACCGGCACACTTTTTAAGTTTACGATTGTGTGCTGCAAAAAATAAAAGGAGTTTAGATGTCACGTTTTTTAGTAGTGGCGAAAGCCCTTACAAAAATCAGAGCAGCTAGAAAAAACAAAAACATGAAAAAAGGCGGAAAAAATTAAAGGAGCCCTCCGGAGCTTTCTGCGATCGTCTGTTTATGTTGTTATATTGCATAGTAGGTGCAAGTTAATATGTATACAAAGTTTTAGATTACAAAACCGTTTATTAAGCAGATGGCGGAAGAAATATATCGGGACTATTTCCTCTTGGAAGACGATCCCCCATTCCCTGCCCATCGCTAAAACTTGACCAATGGAAATGCTGCATCTCGCGGTGAATGCGAACGTTATTATTGCAACACTTTTTAAGCTTGTTGTAAATTAGAGTTTGAGAAAAACGTAAACTGATTGTGGTGCGGGAAACATAGTCCGCAATTATCGCTCCAACACGAGCGAACTATGTTTTCTCCCCGCAAGCTTGTTGCTAGTGGGCGATGGGTCGGCGCGCCAGCTCGTCTGCTTGCCGGGGCGTCTGCAGGCGTGCGTTTGCGGGACACATGTTCCTCCTTCCCGTGGATCCCGACTCCGAAGCCAGCTTTGCGATCCTTCCACGTCAACGAGTCAAGCCTTTCCTTGTCATCTGTGGAATGCGACTGCGTATTGCAGTAGCAGCGCGACGGTGCGGTACGACGAACGACGACTGCCGAGCACAAAGTCCGGGTTCCTTGACGACGGTCCGCGCGTGTCCAAGAGATTCCACCGCCGGTCGGCGGTCGGCCGCGTTGGTGACGCGCAGTGACGCCGGAATCCTTCGCTTGCTATTGGCTGACGCGTAAAGAGATGCCCCTCCCTTTTTCCGGGCTCATCTCAGAAAGGGAGGCGTGCCGTGGACTTTGATAGCAATTTTAATAGAGAAATCCGCCGCGCATGACCGTAATTTTACGATTTTTAGGATCCTTAGGGCCTGTAGATTGAGTTACCGCCATAAATAGATCATCGCATAACGATCCGGAGGGCCCCTTAAACTAATGTCAAACCTGAATATTTGATGGAGTTCAAAGACTACCACCGTACCAACTCGCCCGGTTATTCTTTCTGTCAAAGAATAATAGCCAATAGTAATAAACAAATAAATGCCAACTATTATTTGGTTACAAAGACGTAATTGGTGCAGTGCAGCCCTACGCTACTCTACTCTTTTAATTATATCAGGTAATGTGTAAATGTATAGGGCAGTTCATAGCAACCATTTATGTCCGACCCATTATATTGAGTTTTTTCTTTATATAAAAGTTATATGAAAAAAAGTGCTCTTCCTAAATTAAGCCGCACCACTGAATGTACAATAGCGTGTAACGTTTATGTATGTTCTCAGCGGAAGAAAAGGATGCATTAAAAAAAGGCCAATCATTTTGTTTCCTCTCTGTTAGAGCTTCTTTCACGTACACGCAAAATGTGGGTGTCTACGTCTAAAAGAGTGGAATTGACATTCCCTGCAGGGCTGGAAGGCCTGACTCAGTTTGGCTAGCAGCTTGAAACCTATGGGAACCTGGGGAACTGAACCACAAGAGTGACAGTGACACCCGCCTTGCACTTCCTGAGCGATGGCACCATGAGGAAGGGGGAGCTGCCCTAAAGTGAATGCAATAGCAGATGGGTCGTTCCAGTGAACCCCTATACAGATGATACCAAGCAGAAAATTATTAATAAATGTGTTATTAAAAATATGGAATGTGAATGGCACGGACAAGAAGGAGGAGATCAACACAGCGCTGTGTTGTGTTCAGATCTTCTGTTCCCATATTCTTCATGATTTCTTTTCAATAAATGGCTACTAACTAGTCCAATCATCACCACTAGTCAATAAAAGTATGCTGATATTTATTAGTATCCATTAGCACCGCGCTTGCAGTTGAATCCTACAGTCATTTATTAATGGTCAAAAACAAAAAGGAGGGTGCAAGCTAGCTAAACAGGCTAAACACATAATTTATTAAAGACGGGTTCTCTGAAGGATGACACAAACGCAGAGAAGTATCAAACACAGCTGAGTATTAATGGGCAAAAAATGAATAGGCGACCCAAAAAAGAAAACGCAGGAGAAGACATGAAGTCAGTCTTTACAATTTCTCTTCTGCTTGCCACCACTTTACAAAGGGAATTCCTTCCCCTATTGAAAATTCCATCAAGGTACGTAATTTGGGACAATGACTGCCAGTCAGCAGCCTTGGTGGAACGTGATGGACCATCGGACGTCATTTGATGGTCCATCAGATGACGTCTGACTGCCACTGCCAAGGGATTTTCATCAACAAGGGCAGCATTTATAAAAGAGTAAGGCTATACGCACCCATAAATATCGCCAAATGCCTCGATAAAACAAAATGTTCGGGAAAAAAAAAGAAAACCAGGACGACCGCAGTTCGAACCCGTGACCACTTGCATATAAATTATACACCCTAACCCCTACGCTACGCCCTTCCTTAGAAAACTCGATTTCACCACTCGTTTTATACGAGATTTTTCGGTTGCAATGCAGTTAAGACTTCTGCATGTTATGTAAAGCACTCGTACATCAATCGCCGTACTTCAGTTCTACTCACCCGCCATGTAGAGTACTTTCGCGCCGTAGAACGATCCTTTTGTTCGCCCGTCTCGGGCCCAGTAGACCTGGTACAGTGCTAATCACACTTGTTTATAACGCGGGAGCGTGCGGCTTTCTCCGGGGAGCGCTAGACTGGTGGCATTCGCGAAAACTAAGCTAGTCACGTGGTGCAACATGGAACGGCCCGCTCGAGGGCTGTCGTACTGCCCGCTCTATCAGCTGGCGGCGACCGCGGAAGGCTGCTCGCACGCTTTTTACAAACATCATTCATTGCTCGAACAATAAACACACTAAAGTATGAAGGCGTATCAACGATATTGTCATCAAAATACAAAAAAAAACTAAAATATATCATAAAGCACTCTACTTTTATCGCTTATCAAGCTGATAGAGTGGGCAGGACACCCCTCAAACGGGCCGTTCCATGTTGCCCCACGTGACTAGCTTAGTTCCGCGAATGCCCCCAGTCTAGCCAACGTCTAGCGCTCCCCGGAGAAAGCCGCTCGCTTGCGCGTTATAGACAAGTGTGATTAGCACTGTACACCTTGTCGTCTTCAACTACACCGCTAAAGTCCCTTACATCGTCGGAACTCACAACAGGCTGGGTCTTGTCGAGTAGAAATTCTACTAAAACATAAGACATTGTAGAGCCCAGGCAGGATGGACAGGTTGGAGCAAGCGGGCAAACAAAACGAGTCGAGAGCGACCGTTCATGAAAGCTCGGCGAAGCCTCTATGGGCGAAGCGAAGTAGCGAAGTCGCGAAGTTGCGTTTTCGGCGTTTCGGCGGGCTTCTGATCAAGGTTGTCGGTCGGCTGCGTGTCATATCTCTAACATCAGCGGTTTTATGGGCTCACGTTCCAAAATCGTTTTCTTGTGCATAGATTATTTTTCGTATTCATAGATTTGACGAAATAGTGGTATCCGAGCGAACTTTACGTCCTTTGACCGTACGTCTGTCTGCACGTCAAAGCTTTTTGACGTACATTCAGAGCCAATCGATGTACAATCAGAATCGCCACCAAGACATCTTGATGGCATTTCGCGGCGGCCGACTGCCACCAGGAAACCATCAGGAAGCCGACAAGTGGAGTCTGACTGGAGCTTGACTGTCGGTCAGAGTAACTTGTCGGCCAATCAGACATGTTTGACGTACAGTCAGGCACAGTCAGTGCTCCACTAGAAAACATTGACTGCCAAACAGGGTTACATTGATGGATTTTTCCTTCGGGTCCTGGGCCTTACAGCGTTTTACTGTTCACAACCCCTGACATAGCCAAGGACAGTAAACATAAAAAAGCAACCTACTAACATTTTGGTAAATGTGGTTGGACAAGCAACAGGGAATGCCTTGAACTTTCAACCTAGGAAATAAAAAAATATCCACAACATCAAGATTAAAAAAAAAAAACAGACGGACGCATCACACCTGTTTCTAACAAAAATATAGGCCAAGAAACTTCTTCCACTCAATGGCAAAACACAGGGAAGGCACTAATAGATTTCTAGGTTTCATCATTGTTAGTGATTCTTTCAGTATACCCTTGTGGTCACTCTCTTTAGTCAAAATTATTTCATCATCACCATTCATTAAATCATCATCACAGTTGTGTTCTTTAAAGGGGTACGGAAACAAAAAATGAAATATTCAAATTTCGTTCGGAAGTGAATCAAGTATGAGGGATAATAACAGTAAATGATAATCGCACGTTTGTATTTTGAACGACTGGCTATATTTTGCGTTCCAAACGGTGCACTCGAGCAAGCGCTCGAAGAGAAGCGAACGGAGAGCGCGATGCGTCATGGGATATCCGGCGCAAACAAAAGCAGAAAAGATTCCCCGCGTTCGTGGAGTAGCAAAAAGGCGTGGTTATCAGCTTCGCCCTTGGTGGCGCTGGCAGCGTTGTGGTGGTGTCAATAGCGTCAGCGCGTTACAACCGAGCCGTTCGAAGTACCCGTGGCGTGACGAGCGTGTGGCTGGCCCACGTGGGCTGGCCCAAGGAGCACGTAGCTTCCACAACACTGTCAGCTTAGGGCTGAACGGGGTGGGGAAAGCAACTTTTGTTCGAGTTTTGAGCGACGGGCTAATCTTCTAGGAGGAGAATGGCTGTTTCCGGTTGCACGAACGAGGGTCCGAGAATGAGGGGAGTCCTTCCTTTCCGTCTTCTTGGACCGTTTGGTACAATGCGCGATTTGTGAGTTGAGCCAGATGCGCGTAGGAGACAAGTGATAAGCGAAGCGTGGGTTGCCTGCAATCCTCTGAGACAAACAAATCGTGTCACTTGATCTCCAAACAGGAAAGCTTTACATGCTTCGTTTGTGGCAGACCAGGATGTTCACAATGGTTCAGCTGTGCAGTGCGATGCTTGGGGCCACTGCTTGCTCACTTAGAGTTCGAGAAAGGGGGGTGCCGTAGCACTTCCCAATTGCCCACGGGGTTATAATGTGGCTTGCAAGGAGCTCTTTTGTATTACTTCATGAAGTGAGTTGTGTTTAGTGTGACTCATTATTTCTTTATCACATGCCTCGTATGTGGTGATGTGGCAATCCCTCTAAGTGAAAAAAGTGTAAATGTGTTCAGTAAACATGACAACCTGTAAATCATGTAATAATAATATAAGAATATGCAATACCATATATGATTTTTGTACAATTTACAAGTTGTGATATGTGTATTGGACACATTCCAATGAAATGTTCACTGGGGTCTATACTTCATTTCACCCTTCGTCCGAGCGCGGCGGACGCTACCAGCCAATCCAGCGTCGAGAGAGCGTCATGTGACCTTGTACTCCACATAACCAAAACGTCGCATGATACCCTCCCGGCGCCAGATTGGCTGGGGTGGCCCAGCATCCGCTGGGCCACCCCAGCAGGTGCCCATTTCATGCCAAGCACCCTTTACCAAGGGTGTTAGCAAGCACCCTTTATGAAGGGTGCTTGCCTGAACGCTATAAGGGTGTCAGCCCAGGGACAAACTGATTTTCACCCTTAAGTGTGTAAAATCGTTTACTCTGTACTCAAGGCTTCTCTTTGCCATTAGTGCCAGTAAGCTTGTGTAAAGTGAAAAAATATTGTAACTGAACAGTAGAGAGTTTTAGTAGATCGCTCCTATGACTCCGATACCGATACCCGATACTCCGCTACCGCCTCCCTTGCGCATCCATAGTACCGTTATCGGGGCTATCGGAGGTATCGGAACGATCTACTAAAACTCTCTATTGTTGCACTGTCCCTTCGCCTAAAGTTACTTCTTTTTATTTTTTTTTTACTGCTGCACTACCGGGGGATCTTAATGGTGGGACAACATACCATCCCTGAACCCACGACGACTGGAATGGTGGTCGCAACCAGCGTCCTAAGACTTAGTACTCAAAAAGTCCAACAAATATTGAGCAGCCTTGCAGCAGCTTCGCGTGTCATTACTATGTAAAAGTTTCTGGGGTTGAGTTCTCAAACTTGACCTCCCGAAACTCTTGACAGTCTTCTGAGGAACACTCAACTTTTCTGGCAGTCTGTGATAAATTATGTAATAAGTGTATAACTACAGCCACTTTCGGCCAGTGATTGGCCGGAAGTCAATGGCTAGTGGCTGGCCAAACGTGAATGGCCAGTGGCTCGCCGAAAGTGACTGGCCAAGGGTGAATGGCAAGTCACTGGCCTAAAGTGAATGGCCAGTCACTGGCCAAATGTGAATGGCCAGTCATGGCCAAAGGTGAATGGCCAGTCTCTGGCCTAAAGTCAATGGCCAGCCACTCGACAAAGGTGAATGGTCAGTCACTGGCCTAAAGTGAATGGCCAGTCACTGGCCTAAAGTCAATGGCCAGCGACTGGCATAAAGTGAATGGCAAGTCACCAGACGAGGACGAAAACACTGCTATTGCCGAGCACTTTGGCCAAGCTTGGGCCATCGAAAATCTGGTTGGCCATAGTACACTTGCCAGCGATGGCCCATTCACAACGTGCTGCTTGGGCTGTCCTAAGAGCTGGCGCATTGCGAATTTGGCGACGTGCGCGGGTCTGTTGATGTCGCCAACCTAAAAGCTTTCTATGAACCCGAGGATGTTGATGTGTCGCATGCAGGTTCCAGATGGCGACTATCCGGACCACCTCTCGGAAGATTCCACACCATTTCTTCCGCGATACGACTTGAGACGGCGGTGAAGACGACGAAAAGTAGCACGAGCTCTCAATGCATTGTATTTATGCCCTCTTTGGTTTTTTGGGAGAGCAGAGAAGGTAGCCGTGCTTCCGTATGCACAGTGGGGCAGGCATCATTCGTGTGCGCGGCCACTTATTCCTGCCGCGCCATGGCCGCATGTTGTTTTTAATTTCTAAATACTCGTGCCAGACACGTTGCGGTGGCGACGCACCTCCCATCACCAGACCCACCACAGCCACATCGGTACTGTGCGGAAGTACTGACGTCGGACCCGTGCTCGCCCATCTGAGAAGACCCTTGCTGACCCAGAGGGAAAACACCTTCCCCCCCTCCCCCCCCCCCCCCCCCCCAAGACCTTCTAAGACTTTTTGTTTTTGGAATGGGGGAGATGTGTGGGCAACCTGGGGATTCAAAGGGTTTGGCCCAGGTCGCCCCTCCGACAATCGTGAATGGTCATCGGCACCGCGAAGGAGCCATGGGTAACTGGCCAAACTGGACACGCCAGCGGCGCTCCGCCGCTGATAAAGGGCCGTCGCAGCATATGCGCGTGGGCTTTTGGGATCGCGGCGCGGGCGATAACGGTAATTAAATGTCTCTGTGTTGTTAAACCGGTGTGCTGTGTCATTCCCCGAGACGGGTAGCAGCAAGGGAATTGGCACAACTTCTGTTCAATTCTGGTTAAAGAAAGAATAACTTGAGCTTTCAACCTATGAAATACAAAAAAAAAAAAACATCTTATACAACACTATTAATATAAAACATGTTTCTGATTAAAAAAAAAGAATATATATATATATATATATATATATATATATATATATATATATATATATATATATATATATATATATATTGTTTTTTTTTTCCTTTCGTCCCTTTCGCGTGCTCTACTGAATCCCGATTGAAGTATAGTTTCAAATATTTTGTTTATGTGGTGTTGATCGAGACGCATATGTTTCGAGAGCGGAAGGGGAGATCGCTCTGTCCAATATACTGCATGTTGCATACCCGGCAGTGCAACACATAGACAACATTAGCTGAGTTACAGTTATGATTTTCGTTTATCCTAAATGTGAAGTCCGAATTCGTTCTTTTTGCTTCCACGGATTCCGTCATGTGGCTACATACTTTACACCGCGGCACCCGGCATGGCCGAAATCCCAGGAACTCCTCACGTGTGGTTTGCTTTTTCCTCGACGGTAGACGACGCGTGGAGCCTGCTGAAAGACAGATTGAAGGCGCTGGTTTTGTGAGAGAAATTTTTGCATAGGATGTTGTTGTCATTGGGAAGGTTACTTGCGTAGGTTAGTACTAAATTATACTGATTATTCTCTGAGTTTCGAACGCTTGTTTTGTTGATGGCTGTCGTGCGGTCTAGTCTACTAGCCTTTTCTATAGCACTGTTGATGACGCCTGGCGTATAATTTTGCCTAATGAGTGCTGTCGTTAGATTATCTGCGTTTTGTTTGAATTCCTGCTCGTTGCTGCATATTCGTTTGTACCTATGCGCCTGAGAATAGGGCAAACTATTTTTGCAGTGGCGGGGTGGCAGCTGCTGTAATTAAGATATTGTTGCCTGTCCGTGGGTTTTCTGTAGACTTTAGTGGAAAGTTTGTTATCCTGAATTTCGACGGTAGCGTCCAAGAAACTAATTGCCCGCTGCGATACGTTGTGGGTGAACCGAATAGCGGAATCAGCCGAATTGTATTCCGAGATAAATGTGTTGAGTTCGTCCTCTGTCAATATACCTTTTATAGAAATATGGCCGAATCGGACGATCTGCGAGGAACCGACCCTCCAATTCCGCCATGAAAATGTTGGCATAATTTGGGGCCATTTTTGTGCCCATGGTTCCGCTAATTTGGAGGTAATGTTCATCTTCGAATTCAAAATGGTTACATTCAAGTACGAGTCGTAACAATTTTGTTAAGGACTGACAATCAAGGCTTGAAGAATTTTGGGTGTTCACATACGCTCCAATTACCGCGCGATGCCGTCATCGTGCGGAATGCTGGTGTACAGCACAGTTACGTCCCATGTTACCAGAAATGAACCTGTGGGTATGGTTAGCTGGGATATATCCTGGATCAAATGGTTCGTGCCCCTCAGGAATGACGGAAAGGTTGGGGGGATTTCCTTAATTATAGTGTCAATAAAACTTTATATTCTTTCGGTTGCTGTTCCTACGCCAGACACTATTGGCCTCCCAGGGTTACTCTTCTTGTGTATCTTAGGTAGCATGTAGAATCGCCCAGTCCTGGGGTGCCAGGGCTTAACTCAGTGGAACATTTCCTTAGTTATGCCACCGTCGTCTTTCAAGTGGGACAGTGTTCTGAGAACAACGGACTTCGAAACACAGGAAAGGATTATTCACACGTTTCTATGCTTTATTAATATTAGTAAACTTTAATTCTTCCAGTACCCGCGTGTAGGTATGCCCTTCGGTCAAAACTATTTCAGTAGGGTCTCATTAGGGCACATACTTCTTTTAGTTGCAAAATTTCGTCACATACATGGCATAAAAATGTGAATTCGTATTGGGAAGTGTGGAAAAAGTTTATGGAATAATTTTGATCTTTATGGAACTCTTCTGAAATAGGTTTGACCCAAGAGAATGACCGCAAGTTTATACTGAAAGAATCAATAACAATATTAAAGAATGTAAATGTGTTTAATAACTCTCCTCTATGTTTAGATGGGAGCACTTTCTTGGCCTATATATTTTTCCTAGAACCAAGTTTGATGTCCCTCCGTTCTAGACAATTGAAGTCGTGTATGGTGCTTTCGTATTCGCTAGGACAGTGGTTCTCAAACGGGGGTCAGCCGACCCTTGGGGTTCGCACACCCAAGGGGTCCGTGAAGCCCAGCATCATCTGTCGAACACGTTAATAAGAGTTGTCTTTTCTCAGATTTAGAAGAAACGTTCCAATATTCGCGTGAGTTTTCTCGTGTATATGTCAACAAGCGAAGTATGCATACTCCACTCTAGTCCTTAGTTATATACATCTAATAAATAGCTATCACAATTAACCTATACATCCCCCCCCCCGCCCCACCACCACGACCACAATGAACGGGGTCCTCCATCAGGTCCGCGATCCACGTGGGGTCCGCGAAACAACAATGCTTGAGAACCACTGATCTAGGATATAAGCTCAAGGGTATTTTCTGTTTCTTTGAGCACATTTACACATAGCTAGGTTAGTAGGTTGCATCTTTGTATCTCTGTCCTTGATTATTTAGTGGTCGTGCTGAGTAACGGACAATGCAAGCTGAAATGTCAGCTACTTGTGGCTATGCCTGGACGCGAGCAGCTGAACTAGCAATGAGAGGTAGCATAAGGAGAAGACTGCCATGGTCACTGCTAAGCGACTCGGCCTGTTTCTCATTTTTAAGAGCACTCTGATGTGACTTACCTTTACGTTTTGATAATTCTTGTTGTCGCCTCCATTATCTGGGCCGGTGGTCCTTCTCTCAGCCAAAAAAAAAAAAAAATAATGTCCAATGCCTCAACAGGCAAGCATGATGTTAACTATAAACAATCCTAGAAGCAGCACATGTGCAGCAAGGTGTGCATTTCTCAACCATGATAAGAACGAGTCAGATATATCACCCCAATGCAATCTCTTCTGCACGCTATCTTTCGTTGCTAGTTGAAGTTTTTCTGTCGGCACAGTGCCACCAGTGTCAGTGTGGAGGCGGCCTAAGCAGTGACTAGCGGACTTGGCTATAATAGGCATATCATTTATTAGTCAGCTAAAGAAAGCGGCTGCTTGAAGTCAACAGTTAGGTTCTTGGTTTTACAAGTACCAGGAGTATTTTCTAATACAGTCGACTTTCAATAACTCAAACTCCATGAAGCCACCGAGTTTAGTTTGGAATATCAAAAGTTTGAATTATCAGAAATTTATCCGAATATGATGTGAGGCAAAGTCGTGATTTGCCATAGGAGTAGGTACATATACCAAATAGAGTTTTTAAATTTTTATCTCCACATGCATTTTTATAAGTGGCACAGAAATAACACATTGATAAATATTAAAGCGAATAGTGGTTTGGCCGAATATTTTCTAATCGAATATCAAATATTTTCTCCAAACCTTTTAGTACCGTTGTACAATGCTCAAACAAAAATTCAGCTGAACTTGTGAAAGGTGTTCCCAACCTTTCACTTTTCCACTTCTAAGCTCAGTTAGTTTTAATACACCTATATATAAGAACTCTGGCCTTTCAAAGTGCGATGCATACATTGGGGTGGCATGTAAATGACAGATTTTACATAAAAGAAACCTAAAGAGACGCTCAGCTATTCTGATCGAGAAAATTTATAAATCGGCATGCTATATTCAAATATTCTCTCTTTATTCTCAGATTGATCCCACTAAAAAAAAAGGAAAACATGCACGAATAAGGAAAACAGATTGTAAGGCGAGTTTTGCTTGCATGATTGCGGTAGGTTAGCCGCCTCGAGTGCGCTTCTCACCGAACACCCCTGTAGTGCGAAAAAGCAACGCTCGCGAGCTTCGCGTGTATTGCTTTCCCGCACTACACAGACGCTCGGAGAGAAGGGAACTCATTGGGCTGTCCAGCCGCGATGAACAAATAATTGGGTTGCGTATGTTTATACAGCCTGAAGTCAGTTTGCTTCAATGGGCGACTCGTCTCTCAACTGTAAATGAGAAATTCAGCCAGTACAGTAGAACCGCTAGTCTGATGTCTTTAACGTGCACCACGCGGTAGTGATACACGACCGAACGCCGCTACGATGCTCATCCATATCGAAATGGTCCGGGGTGGGTGTAGCTATAAACAAATATTAGTATTTAAGCCTAAACGTTTTTTTTAAAATTAAGCAGCTTCTAAATGCATTGAAAACACAGCGGAACAATGCAAGTTTTATTCGTTTGAACTAACGGAAAGTACGAAATATCCAATTTTATATTATCGCGAGTCCTCTGCACTTATTTTAATTTAGAGAAAACATTATTTAATGGCAGCAGCCAATTTAAGTTGAAGTGATTGTGTACTTCAAATGCTTTGGTTCAGGTGGCATAGTTCTAAGACTCTATGACCATATGAAGTTGGTGATTAGTACTCTATTTTGCTGCAACTCGCGTCTGGCAAGCAAATTGCAGTGTTACGAGGAGGTTATACATTTTTATGTAGTCATTTAAAAGTATTTCTAAAAGAGGCAATCTTTTATTTTATTCTTTTGTAGTTTGGCAGACACACTTGTTCCGACTTGCGGACATCAAAAGACGCCATTAATTGAAAGTTAATTTTGTTTGCTTAATCCTGTGAGTGAATTGCACTCATAACACCCTTTTCAGGTATTGTGCTGAGGCTTGGGCCATACGGAACTGGAAGTAGTCAAGTCATTAAAGGAGATAGGAATCCGACTGATTCAGAAACCCTGAGAACAAGAGTCCTAGGGCATCAGGACAACTGACTGAATTAGCAGCTAAGCCTTTCAAACATTGAAATATGTGCTATCCCAAGGAGAGTACTTCGAAGGGGGTTAGTGTTTGAGACTTCAAGGCAAATAATGTATTTTTTCCCGGCCAAAGGTTTAATACTTTATGAACAGCCCTCATATGCTAAACTGTTTTCTTTTTAGCTATAAATCGAATAAACTGAGGACATGCACTTCCTGGTAATTTGTCAGTGAATCGAATCAACGGCCCTATCTTACAGTATCCATTTAATTTATTATGAGTTAAACGAGAGCCTGGCTAGTAACACATTTGTAATTTTTAGACTCGGCAATTTATATCCTTCTGACACCGTATTCTAGTGAAATTGGTAAACTGTTTCTCTGGTGTTTGTTTGCCTAGTATATAGAATACACTGAAAATGTTTTTGTGCGAGTGGGAAGAAACATTGCAGGATCATTCGTGCAAGACGTCAGAGGTGTTAGAAACCTTTTACAACTGCAATTTAGCCCAGAGATTGGTTATCGTACGCATTTGCAACTAGGTAGTTATTCTAAATTTTTTCTTTGTGCCATACAAAGCAGCAGTTGCCATAGCATGAAGGTTCAATAAAAATGGCTACGTCTTATGATGCTTAGATTAAAGGCCTCAATCTGGATGCTTCCTTATCCACCCTATTGCCTTGAGAACATTACAATATTGCTTAGAGCTCGAGTATTGTTTCCTGCAACAACATGAACCTACAAACACAAGCACGTTTCCTCGCATGTTGTTTTGCCTTTACATCATGGAGGAAACTGCCTTCTGCTACACATTTCGGGCGAAGCGATTGTGTGTATTGTGATTTGCTGCATGGACGAGGTAAAAAAAACTCTCGGCTATACTTTTGTGGCAATGAGGTAGAGCGGCTTAGAGCGATAACTGGCAGCTGAAAGTGACCCCCAATTGGCCGCCGCCATGTTGCAAATTTCTGACCACTAGACGCGTGACCTTTTGGTTTTACGTCTAGACTTTAACCAAGTACCACGCAAAAGTAGATTTCTTTTTTTTATCTTAAATACCAGTAGCGACGAAATAGGTCATGTTTCGTTTGTTTTAAGTTCAAAATGTGCTTTTATGAGAAAAACCCGGGCACCTTCGGAATGCCTGTGCTAGACGCCGTTAGCCGCGGTACTGTATCTTGGGTTTTTAATGAAGCTAGACGCTGATCGCCGGAGCTAACAGTATTGAAAAAATTGTTTTTTGACAGCGATGTTTTCTGTCAAAAACCATGTTATTGACAGCGATCGTATACAAATCTCGGCTCATTTTTGCATAAAAGCCTCAGGATTCAGTGCGGTCATGTGTCTAGTGGTCAAAATTGTACCACATTTTGTACCACAATTGTACCAGATTTGTATACGATCGCTGTCAAAAACCATGTTTTTGACAGCGATCGTATACAAATCTCGGCTCATTTTTGCATAAAAGCCTCAGGATTCAGTGCGGTCATGTGTCTAGTGGTCCAAATTGTACCACACTGCGGCAGCCAAGTGGGGTCACTTTTACCCGGTGAACGGGATACCAGTTTATTGCTCTAAGCCCCTCTAACTTGTTGCATTCTAGCCATGCAAATGCTTCAGCATTATTTGCCCCATGGCCTAGGTGAAAGTTACACTCGGTTATACTTTAGTGAGCAGGCAAATGACACAAGATTATTTGCTTCATGGCCGAGATGAAAACGACCCTCGGCTATAAATTTGTGACCTAGCAAATCCCGGCCCGCATTTTTCGCTCAATGGCCGAGATGAGAACGAGGCCTCGGTGGCCGGGGAAATGCAGGGTCTCGTTTTTTGCCCAATGGCAAATCTTAAAACAAGGTCTTGGAAATTGGGCAAATGCTGTGGAAGGCCCTTCCATGGTGGCAAACATTTAAAAAATACCTGGGGTGTACGGGAATTTTCCGATCATTGCCCTTTGCCAGTGGTCAAGCTAAAATCAACGCTTTGGTGGCCTGGCTTTTGCGCACCATCATTTTTGGTTGCCCACCAAGAATTTTCCCGTGCGCGACCAAAATGACTGTTGGCTTAACAATGGCCGAGGCATAGCCAATGAGTTTACCAAGTTGTGTGCTATTTCTTTTTTGTCCCCATTATTCAGTCTCAAACTTACGTATTATGGTCTAAGAAATCGCTCAAAAATCACTAGAGAACCAGTTACGCAACGCGCATATGCAGTGAAAGGTAATTCATGACTTGCAAGCAACTTAGGTCTCTAAAACGGCTGTAACATATGCGTTTGCAGTCGTAGTTAATTCGCAGATATGAACAAATTAAATTGAATGAGTCTCGAATTAAAATGAATGGAGTTGGAATTAAATTGTTGAAACATGAAATAAATTCATTGACACTCGGATTAAATTGGTGAACGGCTGGAATGAATTCAGACGCACTCTGGTTAAAAAGAGCTGGCACTTGGATGAATATGAGCGAGAAATCACATGGAACGAATGGAAGCTGCGGGAATAATCACCAAAATGAAACAACCTTCCGATTGGCTGAGTCCACTGGTCATTGTTAGTAAAAAAGATGGTCGCTTACGGGTATATATGAGCCCGTGTCAAGTAATTCATAGCCTAAAATGAGAAAACTGTGAGCTTCCACTTTAGGAGGACATTGAGGCTGAGTTGGCGGGAGCGCGCTTTTTCAGCAAATTGAATGCTGTTTTTGGATTCCACCGATTGCTCTTGGCGAGGCAATATTCCGGATCTGTACGTTCGGTACGCCTTTTGGGCGATACAAATTTATAAGGCTACCGTTCGGTATTGCGTGAGTGTTAGAGGTGTCTAAAAACAATGAATCAAGCATTTGACGATCTGCAGGGCGTGCGCGCATACATCGACAATGTATTAGTCTGGGGAAATTCGTGCGATGAAGACGATACAAGACTAAAGGCTGTTTCTCATGTTGCGATTCTCGTCCAAAATCAATGCGATTTTCAGTAAATGTGCGATTAAAATCACAGTCGCGCTGTCGCAGCGGCTATGCGACTGGTTTCCAACAAGTTAGTATTTTGTCGCAGAGTCGGTGCGATCCCTTCATCGTCAACCAGCCGATCATTGACCAGCTTTCATCCGCGATAGTTGCGTATTCGAAAATAAATTTAAACACCTTACAGCTTTTGGTTTAATGCATAATTAAAAAAAAAGAATTCTAGTTACATATTGTATTCGTAAAACATTTGTCTTTATTCAAACGTTTCTGTTGTATTTAAGCAAAGTAAAACGCGTCCCGTCCGTGTCCGAACAGTCTGCCGCGCCGACAGAAATCACGCGGTTGTTGAAGCATGTGAAACCAAACATTGCGATCGCACTCGCTGCGTCGGCTGTCGCACCGATTTTTTTCGCAACAGTCGCTGCATGTGAAACAGGCTTAAGAGCTGTCTTGCATGCTGCGAAAGCTTCTTCAAAATTATCTTTAAACACAAAGGAAATGCTCGTCCGGGGTTGAAGAATATAATTCTTTGCGAGAGTTTATCGACAAGAATGCCATGAAGCCAGATACAACTCTTATCCAGTTCGTTAAAAAACCTTCCTTTCCCTGCGTGAGGAAAAAGACCCCCAGCGCTTTTTGGGCGTGGTTACGTACTTCGGAAAGGTTTGGCCCTGCTTCTCCAACGAAACCCTTCTGTTACGTGACTTGACAAAGAAGGAAATTGTTTTTGATTGGAACTGCATGCATGATGATAAATGAAAAAAAAAAGTTTAACTTGCTAACTAGTGCTCCGGTACTGGCCATTTTCGTTCCGAGATAAAAGTAAAACATATTAACGGATGCATCAGCTTTCGCTCTGGTAGAATCACTGGATCTGGGAAAGTAGCCCCATTGCCTTTCCACCTGCTAGCTGATCAGAAACAAATACCAACATACAGGCGACAAAACCTCTCAAGGTGATTGGCTGATCGCTGTCGGTTGCCATGATGATCGCTATTTGGGACCCTTTCAAAGCTTAAAAAAAGGTCGTTAAAACTAGTTGCACCAAGATCGCTATGGAGCATCATCGTACTGAAAGCGTTCCTCGGCCAATATAAGTGTCTCTGGCACTGTGCATGCAATAAACGTATCACTCATGGTTATTTCCCCAGATATCTTACACTTATGTTGCTATTCTTGCGTGTTTCAGGACAGTAAAATTATTTTTCAATGCCCCCAAGCACCGACGCCGCGTGTGATGCCGTACATTTTCGTACCGCCATCACCCGTAACGTCAGTGCTTGGAGGCATTGAAAAATAATTTTACTGTCTTGAAACACGCAAGAAGAGCAACATAATTGCCAGAGATCTGGGGAAATAAGCATGAGTGATAAGTTTATTGCATGTACAGTGCCAAAGACGCTGATATTGCCCGAGGAACGCTTTTAGTACGATGACGCTCCATAGCGATCTTGGTGCGACTGGTTCTGACGACCTTTTCAAAGCGTTGAAAGGGTCAGAAATGGATGGCAACCGACAGCGATGAACCAATCACCTTGAGAGGTTTCGTCGTCTGTATATTGGTATTTGTTGTGTCCGGCTAGCAGGTGGGAAGGCAATAGCGCTAGTTTCCCCGTTCCAGTGACTTGACGCTCTAGTGGTGGCACCTTTTCAGCTTCACGAGAAAGATTGGTGACCTTTCGGCTTATGGCTCGCGAGTATTTTCTGAATGGAAAACTAGATATGCACAAATAGAAAAGGAAGCCCTGGGAATAGCGTTTGGCTTTGAGTGTTTCCGGGAGTTTCTCTTCACAGCATAACTTTGGAAACTTATCATCGACCTTTGTTTGCAGTAGCGTAAACGAATGTTGGAGACATGCCTCCTTGGCCCTAGATATTTTTCTGCGGTTTATGCAATTTGACTACAACCTAGAGTTCGTTCCCGGAAAACAACTGCTAGCTGACACACTGTCTCGCATACGAATGCCCACTGACGTTGGTACAAGCAAATATGCCGAAGACATGGACACTCTTATTAGTGGCGTAATGGCAGGTATTGTAAGCGATCCGGTGATGCCAAGGCTAGCTCCTGCAAATCGGTAGGACGAGGAGCTGCTTATAGAAAAATAGGGCAGTTCAAGGTAGAATGATTTCTTTTGCACTTGAATTATCTTCTGTAAGAGGCATAGCAACGCGTGGACCCAAATTCGTAATTCAGAAAAGCATTAAGAACAGAGATGTGACAGCGAATTCACGAAGGGCATTTACGGATAAATAATCGCAAGGCACCGAGCTAGACTGTTAATGCATTGGCCTGGCATGAACGCTGACACTGAAGCGATGATGAGGAACTGCAAAACATGCCACCTATTTACATATCAACAACTCTCTGAATCTATTCTGATTACTAATACATCTAGGCAACCCTTGGCCCGGGTGGGCGTGTATGTTTGTGAATACGCCGATAAAAGTTATATCGTCGCATATGATACGTACTCGAATTATCCGGAGGTTGAGTTGCTTCCAACAACTTCAAGTAGATGTGTTATCTAAAATATATCCAGTATGTTTGCTAGGCATGGTATTCCACTTGAAGTATGTACAGATGGTTCACGCAATTTTACGTCCCATGCGTTCCATACGTTTGCCAAAGTTTAGGACTTCACACATATCATTTCCATCCCCCGATTCCCGAGGTCGAATGGTTTGGCGGAAGAGGGTGTGCAGATCAAGAGGTTGTTGAAGAAAACCGAGAACGCAAGCGAGGACTTTTGGATCGGACTTCTAAACTAGCGAACATAAGAGATGCCCTTCGGAGCACTTAAAGGGCAACTCCACTCAAAAAGTCCGCCCTATCGAAATGAATGATATAGCTTTAGCGAGTCAAAATACGGTCATATCCAAAATATCCCGTCGAACCGACGCCACATTACCGATTAAAACCAATATTAGAAATGTTCTCCCGGCACGGTTACCGGCCCAAAAGCGGGTGAGCAACGCTGGCACCGGGTGAGCTAGTGAAGCAACACTGGGCAACGACGTAGGTTTAGTCCTACGTTCTCGTACGGACGCCTTGGACGCTTCGTTTACCGTGGCATTCTGCTATTCTGCTGACGGCAAGAGGTGCTTACCACGTTATCCTGTGTTCTATTTTTATTAACGTCCAGGCAGTTCATTTAACTCTAGCATTGCTTCCGCGACAGTGCGGAAGAGAGCGAAGCGGTGCTGCTCGCTCACGCGCGTGTCGTGGAGCCGGAGAGACTCGCCGAACTCGCGTTGGGCAATGTCGAGCACGACTTGCGGTGCTGTGGGTTGCAACAACAATCCGGTTCGCAACCCGGAGCTGCGGTTCCACAAGTTCCCAAGAGACCGGAAGAGGCACGAGGTGTGGGTCGGTGCCGTTCGCCGGATAGACTTCGGAAGACCGTCGACTCCGAGCTCCAACGCGAAGCTCTGCTCCCAGCACTTTACGTCAGACACCTACACACGGTATCTGTGACTGTTGACTGTTGCGTGTTTCTCCACGAAACACGCGTCTTTGAAGAACGATGCGGTGCCGTCGCTGTTCGCGTACCGTCCGCCGGCTGCTCCAGCACGATCGGCCGGACGCAGCAGGTCGCGGCTGATCTAACTAGCGTGCACATAAAGGCACCTTACCTTTAACAACTGAGACCGCTTGTGAAAAACGTCTATCCATCTATCTCCCATTATTTCTTTTTCTCTTGGTCCACGAGCAAGGAACAAATACAGTAACGCTGCGCCAGCACTGACCGCGTCATATTTATAGCAGTCGGATTCGCTTTTCGGCCGGCAAATTTATAAATACACACTAAAACTTACTACATTTGGTGGATATTAACAAAGTGAAGCGGTAAAAAAGAAAATGTGCAACTTACCTTCTGTTTTGAAACTCCACGTGCAACATTGTCGGCGCGTCGGCTCGGGAACGCGAGACGAGAACTAGGTCATGCCGACGACGCGCCACTAGTATCACTGTTGCCAGGCTGCTTCAGCCGGTAGTTTTGGTTTCGCCGTGCCGCCGAACAATCCTTGGATTCGCGATATCTACAAAACTATACACACTACCGAAAAACAAATTATATCTCGTGATTCAGGGTCGCCGACTTCGACTAAACAGATCATAACCCAAAAATTGTAAAAATGAAGTGGAGTTGCCCTTTCATGGGATGAAGGTTGAGGATCCGAATTCCAGACTTGAGTGTGCCCGCCTCCTCAAAGGTATGAAAGCATGTCCAGAACATGAAGCTCTGCCGTGACCACCAACTTTAGCAACGGGGAGACGTGGTGAGAGTACGAATTGGCAATAAATTGAACAAACCCTGCACAGGTTCAGGAAAGCATAGCATCACGGTCTTACATGACACTTACAGAACAAGGCAAAGAGTTGCGTCGTAACAGGCAGCACCTGAGAAAGACTCCCGAAACATCTCAGCAAAGTGACGAGCTTGAGGACAAAGAAATGTAAGTGCTAGATCCCGCAACGGAGGAATAACGTGTACATGAAACCTCACCTGGAGTGTCGACAGAACCTATTCAATCTCCAGCAACGGAGGGCAAACCAGTAAATCCAACCTCATCTGAAGTGTCGCCACAACCAAATGAGCCTCCGGCACTGACACTTCGTAGGCCGCGAAGAGCGATAAAAGCACCGATGCGACTTACGTATGATGAAGACTTCAATCACTTTTCACAGCTCCTAGGTGTGTGTGCTTGTGTGTATCCTTGCTGTTTTTGCTTGTTCTTATAAATATTACGCTTTTTTAACGCACGAAAGATTTTTCTGCAGTGACACGCCACTCTGGTGACACGAGACCAAGAAAGGTGAAGTGCCTAAAGGAATATTTCAATTGTTTCAATCTACGTCCATGCTGACTCATATACAAAACCGCGCACTCACTTCGTCTGAAAAAAAATAGGCGTGCATTTAGTATATATATATTTCGCTGCTTTCAAAGAAAACACTCAAATTTTAACCTACCGCTTCCTTGAAAAAGTTATGTGTGCTGTGGTGAAAATAAACAATTTTTGGCAAAAGACGCTCCTTCTGATTCGGGCAGCTAGCTAAGCAAGGTCGATGATTATGAATGTCGGGCCTGTAGCTAGTGCAATCACGCAACACAAATAGCCTCGAGCCATTTTGTTTCTATCTCAGTCTCTTCCGACGAATGGAATGACCGGAGAAGAAAGTTGCCCGCCAAGAATCTCGGAGGCTATGAATATCGGCACGTCGTTCGTGTTTTCCCCACGGAGCTGATTAATGGCGCAACCTGCCGCCCAATAAAAAAAAAAAAAAAACTCAAACGTATGCAAATATTCATCAATTCATCCGACCCTCCACCGACCTCATTGTGTGTACCAGGCGCTTGGTGTCGTCTTTATGTAGAAAAGGGTGCATTGTCCAGGCTGTGGGACTGTTCGCCGAAAGACAATTCGTAGGAGTTCAATTGGTAGCCAGGACGCTTCGTCACACGAGGCATTTCGTCGTGCGGCAATTGGTCGCGGTGACAGTTCGTCAGACTATTGAAATGACTGTTTTTTTTGTGCCAGTTTTTTAGTGCCGAGCATATTGCTCCCATATGTAAAACCTCGGGTGAGGCCCTATTGACATAAATGTTTGGAGTGTACTTTAATAGCTGGCTTAATCGCCGTTACATCCACGATAAAAGCTGTCTGCTTTCCAAGGACTCCAACACAATCCGGGTACGACTCGTCCCGGTTCCCAATCGGAAGCTCCGTGTTCACAATATGCCACCCCTTCAAAAAGTAGCAAACACCCCAAAAATCAAGGTTACTTATAAGTACTTACCCGACTAGCTGTTTCTAGCTGGGCGCGCGCGCTGAAACTTTGAATATATAGAATGCAAGAAACGCATGAAGCATCACTTTGCGAAAAAAACAAATTTTAATAACTAAAACGTAGCGATTCTTGAGAATGCACGATAGCTTTTGTCCTTGTGTCTCGTGGTTGTCGCGCTTAGCCTCGGGAGCCGCCGCGTAACACTCGGTACCGAGACCCTCTTCAAACAACTGTCGCCGCTGGCAAGAAACCGTCTAGTGAAACAGCGCCCGTAGAATGTACTTTCACTTTGTCCGTCTTGGTTTACAACTGCCGCGCTACACACAACTCAACACTGCACGTGGAACAGGACGGTTTTGTGCGTCACGGAGCACTCGACGGTGTCCTAGTCGACCTTGCAGTGACCGTTCTTCATTTCCGTTGCTTTCTGGGAGGCCGAAGCAAGGAGGACGAGTAGGGCGGGCTGGGCTGGGGTCATATTTAGTTAGGTGGGGATTTGGCTAGGGTAGGCAGGAAAGGGCTTGCACGAGTCTGGATGGGCTATGGTTTGATGGTGACGGCACAACGGTTGGGAAAGTATAGAATGGCCTGACCGCTAAATTTGGTGTGTTCTCCGCAAGATGCTGGTGCTTTGCCCGGTCTTTGAAAGCAGTATGTTCACACCTACGGCAATCGAGAACACTGGTCGTGTCATTTCAAAGACTGAAAATACGATGTTTTGAATGCTGGCAAGTATTTGATTGAATATTTCGTTTGTATTTGCTTGGACTCATTCCACTGCTCGTTGACAACGCTGCAGCCTTTCGACACAGCCGCCAAGACAGCAATTTGGCGTGGCGTTCATATTTATTATAAATCAACAGGTTCCTCAAGTGAGGAAAATTAAACTCGCCAAAAAAAAAAATACGATCTTAAAAAAAAGTATATTTAAACCGCAATATTTTTTTGACAAAATGTTATGTCGCCGTCTGAGCGCAATGTTTGTGCGACACCGTACTTTATGAGGAAAAAAAACAACAACATTATAACAAATACTGCACTGAAGCAGGGCAGAAAACATAAAATTTTTCTTTGTTTCTAGAGGACCATAAAATAGCCGCACTCTACTGAGGGCTGACGCTACTCGGGGTCAGTGAGGGACGGAACGCCCAGGAAACGTCTCCTCGTCTTGGAGCGTTATTAAGACTCAGTCCTTATTCCATAGAAATGAAAGTGAGATATTTGAAAGCGTTATCAAATTGAAGTGATCTGGAGACTCATTAGACCAGACCTCATACATCTCGAGACCCTTTGGCAACGAGCTTTCCGAAATTGAATTTCGCAAAATAAGGCCGCCGAAGCGTTTACCAAGACGCTACAACATCCAAAACATCACTCCTACATCGATATTTCCAACGGATAGCCGTATTAAAAAAAAAAAAAGGCGCGATCAAGCAAGGGGCGTGACGTCACGATCCTCCTGGATTAGTGGAGAATGAGGGGAAGCGGCCTCGCTCTTTTACTCCTCGTTTCTGTTCCCCAGCTTGAGGGGGGGGGGGGGGGGGGGGGAGCGACGAGGAGAGGAATGAGAATCGTGACCTGGAGATGCTTTTGTCGGTCTCGTCCTCCGTGTGCAGTTGCGCACTTTTTAAAAAAATACGACCATCCGTTAGAGATGTCGAGGTATGATTGACAATCCTTTGGTTTTTTGCAGAGTCCCGCCTATTGCCTCAGACTTGTTTTGCGAGTTACATATTTCGGTTCAGCATCCCTTTAAGGGGCATGTCATGTATTGCTGATTTCAAATGTGTTTTTCAGAAGATGATTTAACTAAGGTAGTTGCGGGTCCTTTTTTTTTTTTTGTCGCGCATACCCGAAAGCGGTACCTAACCTTACTTGGCCTGATTTTCTGTGAAAATGCTTCTCTACAAGGCTAACATCTCCTTCAAAGATCAGGTTCTTCTGTCAAACACTCTGCAAAAATTGCAATACGATGCCACAGATAGCACCTCGAGATATGCTCATTTTGTGCCCCTTTAAGGTTGCTTCAAAGTGAACGTCATGTAAGTTCCCACTCTGTACGCTAGAAATTGTCTTTTGCGCACGCCACTATGCAGTACTTCCTTTCGTACCGCAAGGGAAACAATTTTTAGAGGCGTCAATTACGATCACCTTTTATGTGAAAGTGATTGTTTCCTTCTTTTTCTCACTGACGCAGGTGTTCCCCCGTAACAAGAACAGACGGAAAAGTAGACGCAGGAGAAGCCTAGTCGTCATTCTCGGGCATTGGCTTAGAGACGACGAGTGACCGCTTGGCGCATTCCACTGCCACGGGGACCGATGACGGGTGGTGACTGGGTGCCTCCGATGACGTCGTTGTGTGGCGTGTTGCTCACTTGTTCGGTCATCGTCCCCGGCGCACGGTACTTGTGGGGCTGTTCATCGCGCACGGTCACAATGGCAGCGTGGCGACGCACATTCGGACACTTTTCTTTCGCAAAAAATTGTTTTGTTCAGTCCGTGGTCACCATGGTCGTGCCTGTCGCAATCCGTCTGCGGTCAGTGCCAGTGCTGGTGGTCGCCTGTTTGAAGAAATGAGAGGGTTGAGAGCGTCAGACAAGCACGGTCCCGGCTGTTAGGTCCTCCGCCAACAGCTTTATGTTTAGCTTACATACATGAACCATTTTCGGCACCCTTGGAGTTGTGGGGTACGCCCATAACAAAAAATAAGAAACAAAAAAAGCGAAAAGAAAAAAAACAACAACTTCTAAACCGTATTTTATGCTCGAACAAGGAGGCACATTAGAAACAAAATAAGATAATTTGAGTAAATACATTTCAGCATAACTGACCATCAGTCAATCAATTTTATTGCAATGTCTGAACCACAAAGAGGCATCTTTATAACGGTTGGAATGATATATATTCAACGAGTGTGTGCGTCGAAATCAATGTTAACATCGAAGGCAAAAAAGAGAAAAAAAAAACTGTCAGGAGGAAGGGAGGTCATTTTATTTAGATATCGTACATAAAAAATAAATAATTGAAAATGTCAGTTGACGCTTGTCTTCGCTATATAAAACACTGATGCTGAAGACACTGAAGAAACACTTCGAACATTGTGGTTTGAAATGTAAACGTGAAGGAAAGGAAAGTTTCTTACAAAAAAACTTGATATAAAAATGTTAATCTCCCAGGCTTTCCGCGCTGATCAAGCGATCTTGCACTCTTCTAGGTGATCAATAAAGACGGGGAGCCACTTGCAGTTTTCGTGCTTAAAACGACGAGCTCTCACGTGTGCCACTTCAAGCTTCGGTGTACCTTTGTTGTTGGGGTCAAGCTGCGCTATCATATTCCAACTTCGATCGAACTAAAGAGTCGTATGTTTAAAAGCTTTTAACACTTGAACTTGGGCTCTATTTTGTGCATTGTTTATATATATATATATAATTGACATTGTGGATCGAAGTGCTCACAGTAAATTTGCCGTAAAACTCGGCACCTCCCTTTAACGTGCTAAACGTTTCACCAAAGATGTATATTAGTGCTATATTTTCACTCCGTGAAATTTATCGCTCTATCTTTTTTGTTTCTTTCTAAAAAAAGAGCATATCATTCAAGGCGTAGATTTGTTCCTGTAACAAAGTTGAACACCGACGATTGTTTTCACGGCAGACGCCGACGCAAAGAAAAGGAGTCTCCCGAGTGTTATGCGGGTGCTGCCATCTCCCGATAGGCGCAGTAAGCACTCGGTCAAAAAGCAGACAATGGTTACCGAATGCTTGCTCCGCCTACCGGGACGCGTGTGGCGCCGAAAGTACCACACTTGGCTTGCCCTCTTCGAAAGTGCTCTGGGGACGGAGGCGAATCCAACGGGATAAGATCATAACTGGGATAGATAGATGGAGAGTAGTGGCCCTTAGTATGGGGTGGCCGCTTTCACCACCTAGCACCCCCCCCCCCCCCCCCCTCCCCGCTCAAGACCAATCAGGTCCTGAGCGGGGAGAGGGGGGGGGGGGTGCTTCACGTTTGCAACGAGTCACTCTGTAACGGTTCTACAGTCTTAGTTCCATATTTATGACGGTTCTCCAACTGAGAGCTATTACACTTGTCTTTCGTCGCATAGATAGCCCGAAGGGCAAAAAATGAACCCTTCAGTGACAAAGCAATAACCCCCCTTTCCAAAAAAAAACAACAAAATTCGTCTATCGGATGCTTTAACGATTTACCCAGGGTGCAGTTTCTGCAGGATATGTCGACAACAAGAAGCATGGCGGCATCGAATCGTTCGTCCTTGTAAAAATTATTGTCGTCTATAAAGGTACAACTTTGATCCGAAGTTGTGAGTTTGGTCGGGTTGTAGATAGCAACCGAAAATTAAAAAAAAAAAGGAATGCTGCACGTAGAAAGTTGTTTGCAGTCCAAAGTAAGGAGAAATGATGCGCAATGTTCGATGTGCCTGCGTCCGCAGTTCTACTTCCGAGAACAATGATAGAGGGTTGCTGGCGTTTTCCGTTGGTGGAGCCCGTTGTTTTTGTTTTCCCAAGTTTGGCATTTGACGAACGGCATCGCACACGTCCTCATAATCGCTTAAACTGAGAACGAGAGAGAGAGAAAGAGAAAGGGATGAGTAGGGAGAGACAGAGAAAGGGAGAAATATAAAAGGGGGAAGCAACGACGAAAACTTTTCAGAGCGCCCGGGAAAAACTGGGATCCCGACGCGTGCGAGACCCTCGTATGTGGGGCGAAAGATGAATGTTTGGTGGACGGGGGTCCCGGAACATTTTCTAAACAATACAAAGAACAATATTCGACAGTTCGAACTCGCGAAGGGGGAGCGAAAAAGCACTCCGGCCAGGAGCGCTGTAGGACAGGCACTCACGGTGGCGCGGTTTGCTTACTAACACACCACTTGAAGGAAAAGTGTTTTGCGAACGTGTCTCTGTGAGCAAATTCAATGCAGAAAAGGGTTATTCGTCCACACGCTATCAACTGCATTTAAGTCCCCAAGAATGCTGGGCTGTCTCTCAAACTTTGCCGAAAGAAAAACATTAATAATGCGTTAGCATTCGTGCCCTGGTTTTATGCGCTGACCTTGCACTGGTTTGGAGCACACGCATTCAAAGTTCGAAACGTCGCCAGTGAATGGGGGCCACATCCCTACTGGCTTTGGAAACTGGCTAGAAAACACCTTTTATAAGCGCCGACAGATGGCCGCGGCGTGCATTTTTCAAGATGCTGCCGACAGGGCGCTTACTCATGTTCGCGTCCTCTTGTAAAGAAGTGCGGTCACGATACATTCGTTAGCGCTCCATCGATTGCCCTCTATGATTCAGAAAAGGCGTATTTACAATCCTCTGATGGGCCAAGCTAGTCAGGTTAAATGAAAATCAGTAGGACGATGTGTGTACACGCTATTTCATTAGAATAAAGTCACTTTGATGCGTTTTGTACAATAAAATGTTTATTGTGCTCTGTTTTCGAGAGGCGCATCAAGTCCTCCAGGGGGTGTTATTCGAGATATTGAGCCGGAGACTTCAAAATTATGCTTTGTTCCCACATGCAGTCGTTTAGTAACGTACAGAAAAGTCACCACACGCTCAAGAAAAGCTTGTTGGTTCTCTTTTTTTGTTTTTATTGCTCTTAGAAGATTTTCTTTCTTCTTAAAGATGAAATTTTACTGCTCCGGGTTAAAAACATAAAAACCAAAAATCACTCAGCGAAAAAAACAAAAAACAAAAAAAAAACATGAATCAGCGGCGAAGTTGTTTTGCGCGTAAGATTTAGTGTCATGTTTCAAAGCCAAAGCTCAGTTGCCTGAGGCGTTGGTCGGTTTGTCATGTTGGAGCAGCGGAGTTTCATAGAAATGATATTTTATACTGCGCTCTGTGGTATATTCGAAGATTTAACACCTGCGTGAAAAAAGAAAAATAAGGTGGATTAAAAAATTCTGGCGCAGCCTCTATAAATATATAAATATACTTTGTAATTTCATAATTTATGTCGAATTTTTCCACCACGATTTCAACAAAAATAATTTTTCATGACTACGATTCTGAATTATTGATTCTTCGAAAAAATATTTTTTTTTCTAATTTAAAACTTAGCAAATAGTTACGTAAAGTTGGTCTGAAAAATATTACTTTTTTCAAAATGAAAATGGCAGTAGAAGTTTGCTTGTTTTATTTTACAAAAATATGACCTCGCGGCTCGTCAGGGTCGTTGTCGGCTGGCTCACGTACGGGGTTCTCTTTCGTGTGATGTTGTAGGTCTCCATCATTTCCCAGAGTAGTTGGTCCTTGTGTCGGAACATCACTGTTGTGCTGTAGAAAAGGTGATGGCATCGGCAATCCCGGCAATGCACCGCAAGGTGTGGGTAAGCGGTTCTTTTCAAAGACTCATGGTGTTCTCGTAGTCGTATGTTCAGGTAACGCCCCGTCTGTCCTAGATATGAGCGCCCGCAGGAAAACAGGATCTTGTAAACCGCGCCGCCTACGCAGAGGACGAACTTCATTCCGTGTTTGACGCTGCCTTGAGTACGGAACGTTGGATCTTCCTTCCTCGCGCGTTTGTTCACTGCGGAGCAAACTCTGCTTAGGTTCTTGCGGGCGAAAAACCAATAACATTCGCACCAAATCTCCAGGTGACTTATTTCAATCCGTGGGAAAAGCGGAGCGTATATAGAATGACGGAAACCTTCTTTTTCTCTTTGTGATCGAGGTCACCTCGCTTGATCCTTGGACCTGCTTTAAGGTGCTTTACTATTCCTTCGCATGCTGATGAGATGAGCGAATCAGGGAATCCCGAATCCTTGAGTCTTTGAATCTGGGACATAAAGCTGGAAGTCAAGTTGTGGATGCAGGTGGAAGTTAAAGCTGACCTTAGGCAGCAAAACGCGATGCCTTGTTTTACTAGTTTGGAGTGGGCTGATTGATAGTTGAGTAGAGCCTTCACCGTTCTAGAATTGTACGCCCAGCTAACGTGATCGTCTTTTACATCGAGGAGTAGGTCCAAGAACTGAATATGGTTGTTCTTTAAAGTCTCGTAGGTGAAACGAAGCCCTAGACATTTTTCTCTCAAAACCTTCAGTACATCGTCGAGGGTTTAATCGAAATTATCCTCTCTATGAACACCATATGATCGTGCACATACCTGAACACTTTCCTGGTGTTCTTTTCCAAGCAGGGTTCAATATCCCGATCGATTATGCTAGGAAAATGTTGCTGAGCTCAGGGGCTACCCTCGACCCTATACATATTCCGGATCTCTGTACGAACACCTTGTCCTGCCATACAATGGGTGTGAATTTCAAATACACGAAGAAGAGTTCGAAGGAGTCTCCAACTGTGATCCCGCATTGCGTCCTAAAATCGCTTGCATCGTTGTTCCAAAATGCACTCTTTGACAGTCCCCATGAGGTTGTCGTGGGGCAGAGAATAATACAGCTCATCAACATCAATGCTGAACAGGCTACACAATGTTGGGTTACTGACGTTAAGAAAGTGAATAACCGCCTTGGAGTTGGGGACGCACATTTGGTCGACAATAGACAGGGTGTTTCACGAAAGGTGGACAAATTCAATATTGCGAAAACTACGCGTCGCAATAAAAAAAGACGTGTGTCGATTTGGTCTTGGGCCAAAGGCCTATTTAAGAAAATTAGTAAACTCCGGGATAATTAGATTGGTAATTATTTTCGCGGAATCAACTTTGTTTAATATTGTGTTTAAGAGCATGGTTTCATTTAGAAAATGGCTCAGCACCACCGCAAAACACTGCATCAACAAATTCCAGAACGATAGTAGGCACGCAAAACATGTTACGGCTTTCTGAAAAAACAAACACACAAATTTGACGAGTTTTTAAGTTTCGGTTCGCAATCGGGGCGCATCTCGGCCCCGACGGCACCGCGCCCTGCAAAGAATTAGTGCAACCAGCCTCTGCTGTGCTGTCCTCGCGCGACGCAGCAAGGCGGCAGCATGCATGTCGCGAGGCTAAAACAGTTTCTGCTCTTCATTCAGGTACTCGCCTGTGTGGGACCACGGAACGTCGACAACAAGCCAGCTGCGGAAAATCAAGTGTTATGCTTGATCCCTGTCGAAGAAAGGGCCGGACAACGCCTACGCTCAAGCAAGGCTTCAACACCGGACCGACGAAGCAGAATGACTGGCAAGAGAATCTACTGCAGCGTGATCTTCCGTCCAGTATGACGTCAACTACCCCACCACCGCCGCAAGACCCTATAAAAAGCCGCGCATCGATTGACATCTTCTAAGGGCAAGGCGGCAGCATGCATTTCACGAGGCTAAAACAGTATCTGCTCTTCATTCAGCTGAAAACCCCACCTTTTTGGAGTTACAGGAGTAATGACGTATACCTAGTGCTGCTGCCTTGCCCTAAGAAGTGTCTGGCTCTCCTTGGTAAATGTTATTGTGCATTCATACTTTTCTTGTTGTGTGGAGATGTTGAAAGTAACCTTGGGACCCGATTCTGACATGAAAGAACTCATCGAAGTTCAAAAAGCAATCTTAGATGAAATATCTGAATTAAGAAGAGGCGAAACAACCACAGATAGGAAGCTATCGTCATTTGAAAGCAGACTTACGACGATTGAAAACAAAACTGACCTTCTAAACGAGACTGCTAGACAGCTTGCGCAGGCAGAAAACAAAATAACCAAACTTGCAGAAACTGTTCCTTTCTGGACCCCTAAAATTGATGACATGGAAAATAGTTCACGAAGGAACAACGTGATCACATATGGGATAAAGGAAGAACAGCGTGAATCTTCGGAAAGTCTACGCGATATTGTAACTGATACAGCCTTCAAAGATAAGCTGGGCATTTCCGTCACTGGTATCGAGATGTGCCATAGATTGGGAAAGAAGGGCGGTGAAAGACCTAGACCGGTTATTTTAAAGCTGATCGATTAGAGGGAAAAGGTTTCGATATTTAATAATACGCAGAAACTAAAAGGCTCCGACATTTCAATGTGGGATGATTATTCTAGCCACGTTCAGGAACTACGAAAGAAATTGTGGACCAGTTAAGCAGAAGATAGGGCAGCTAACAAAAAAATTAAAACTTAGTTTTGATAAATTGATTATAGGTGACAAAGTTTATCGCTGGGACGAAAGTAAGGGGGAGAGAGTACATCTCCGGTCTCGGGATGAGCAATGACAACCACGAAAACGTAATCAAAGCCCGTTAATAGTTATGAGCACCAACGCCCGTAGCATCGTGAATAAAATAATTGCACTTGAACATCTTTTACTCACGTACTGCCCACATATATTGATTTTGACAGAAACTTGGCTCAATGACGAGATTCACGATTCGGAGATTGTGCCGCCGGGTTATAATATTATACGTAAAGATCGGGGATAACAAGGGGGAGGTGTAGCAATTATATTGATATCTGGTATCCCGTACCGCAGCTCCATTTTGACAATACTGATGAGTCTGTGTGGTGCAGTGTTAAATTTGGAAATTCATCCTACGTTGTTGCGTCCGTATATGGGCCGCCTAATTCTCCTGTCTTGGTTTTGGAAGAAGTAAAAATGGTGCCTTGGTAAAATATTGACAGAAAAAAGGAAAGTCATAATAGGCAGGGATTTTAGTTTGCCAGATATTAATTGGGCCTGCCTAACGCACGGAGATACTGATCCTGAAAACTGCGCTGAACTAACATATATTGCTTTTTCTTTCAATTTATGTCAGGTTGTTGACAGTGACACGAGAGTAGTGGGAGATTGCAGGTCACTCCTAGACCTTATCTTTTTGTCTGCTGGTGCTAGTGCTGACGGCTATGAATTTGAAGTTGTTGAAGAGCTGTCTGGTCACATGGCTGTATTACTTACTCTGTTTAATAACATTGCGCCCTCCGCGGAGAAGAATATTGCCCTATTGGTACAGATTCGTCTGGTATCGCACCAGGCTCGAGGAGGAGGAGGAAAGAAGGAGGGAGAGGAGGATTGGAGAGAGGGAAGAGGACGAATCTGTGCCAAGTATTGCACTTCAATAATGCCGACGATAAAGCTACCACGGACGAACTGGTTTTTGAGTACGATGAGTTTGTATCATTACCAGCAACACCGGACTGTGTGGATCAATTATGGAATCGTTTCGTTGCTATTGTTACTCGATGCGTTTCAAAATACGTTCCTTACCGAAATAAAAAATAAGCGAACATAACCCATGGATCACGAGAAGCGTGATACATATAAAAAGGAAAGTGAACAGACTGCAGAAATCTTGGAAGCGATCCGGCCATCTATCCGCCAGAGAAAGCTATCTTTCTTGTAGCAAAAAAACATAAACAGGCAGTACGCGAATCAAAACAATAGTATTATAATGACTGTCTTTCGTCATTCATAAAAACAGCACCATAAAAATTTTGGCGGCATATAAGTACTTTCGAAGACAAAAAATGTTCATTCCTTGTTGCTGACGGTTGTGTAATTGATGACGAATTTAAAATCGCTACCATTTTTAGTGACCAATTATATTCCGTGTTTACAAGAGATAACAACATTGTTCCTAACTACGACGTTCAATCTCAGCTACCCGGTCTCCAGAACGTTACTATCAATGAGGCAGGTATCTTGTCAATATTACTAAACTACGATGTAAAGAAGAGCTGCGGCCCGGATGACATCCCCAATATGTTCCTTAAACGCTCTGTGGAAAGGGTTTTAAAATATTTGTTTGCCATTTTTAAGACGTCATTGGCCACTTCGAGATTACCTGCAGATTGGAAGCTAGCAATCGTCAAACCCATATATAAATCGGGTGACCCTCGGATAGCAGTTAACTATCGTTCCATTTCTTTAACGTGTATCACTTGTAAATCATTCAAACATATTATTGCTGAACATAGAGTTGCCTACGTCACGGAGCATAATTTTCTGTCGAATGTACAGCATGGTTTTAGATCCAGATACTCGACAATATCTCAATTAGTTCGAACAGTGCATTTTTTTACTTCAGTCATTAGTCGCCGAGTCCAAGTTGATGTAATCTACCTCGACATTTCAAAGGCCTTTGACAAGGTTTCACATCCAAAGATTTTATTAAAATTACGTGCGATATTAGAAAACGATCAAATCGCAAACTGGATTCAGGATTTTCTGTCTGGGAGGGGACAATATGTAATGCTTAAAGGGGCGGTGCAATGATATTCAATTGGAATGTCTTTCACTTTACACGAGCTTACTGGCACTAGTGGGACTCAAGGATACTCGCACGCAACGCCACTAACCAAGAAACTCCGTTGTTGCACAGTAATTTCGAGGACAAAACCGAGCGTTTTCATTCAATCTCTCCTTCGCAGAGCCTGATGACGTAGCTCGGCGGTAGCAGTACCGCCCAGTGACGATATTTGAATGCGGCTCATAGATTGGACCCGAGCATTGCGTCGGCACTCGATTTGGGCTCGTGATAATCAATAGCTCGAGAAGCATTCGGATAGTGCCCTGTGTCCAATCGCTGCAATGACGACAACAGCCGAACCATAACAATTTCTGGAACGCAGCGCGTGTCCTGTGCCTTGCCAACCCCAGCGCATGGCTATGATCAACATTGGCGGCATATAATCGGCTCCAGATCACGTGGCCGCTTGTTCTGGCTGCGAGTTGAGGGGGTGAACTCTGCTTGTTTTTCTTTATTTTTTTCTGCGACTAGTCGATTGCGTGTGTTGAAAAACAAATGGGTATTTCACAGGTCATTAACGTCAGGGATCCGCTCTAAGCGGTATTTCCGCAAAATACAAAACTCGTTGCATCGCCCCTCTAACCAAACTTCATCTTCCATTGCACGATAATACTTCACAGTGCACAACAGACAGCACACCATCAAAACAGATCCACACAAAGAAAAAACACTCACGCAGCGCTCACTGTCAACTCTCGGATATATTAAACATAATCTTCGTTATCTTTTACTCTTACGCACTAAAAAGAAGAAAATAAAAGTTAACCAAAGAAGAATAGCGAAAGAAAAAGAAAAAGAAAAGGAAAAGGAGAGAAGATAAGGAAGAAAAAGGAGTCAAGAAAAAAAAAGAAAAAAAAAAGAAATGACAGAGAATAAGATAAGGAAGATTTCTTCCTTATCTTGCCTCTTTTCCTGTTTCTTTTGCTTTCGCTGTTCTTCTTTGGTTAACTTTTATTTTCTTCTTTTTAGTGCGTAAGAGTAAAGTTAACGAAGATGATGTTTAATATATCCGAGAGTTGACAGTCAGCGCTGCGTGAGTGTTGTTTCTTTATGTGGATCTGTTTTGATGGTGTGTTGTCTGTTGTGCGCTATGAAGTATTAGCATGTTAACCAACTCGCCCAAGCTGAAGTATTGACTTACATAGCACATGTAGAATTCGGGATACCACAGGCGTCAGTTTTGGGATCACTGCTTTTCTTAATATTTATCAATGATATAGCTACTAATATTAGAGTAAACTTAGGATTGTATGTTGACGACTGCATCTTATATCATGCAATAAAAGGTCCCGATGATCACCTCATCCTAAATAATTGCCTTCAGGAAATATCAAAATGGTGCAAAGATTGGCAAATGGTACTTAACAAAGAGAAAACTGTATTTATGTCTATCACCCATAAAAAGCACCCCTCACTTTTCACATTCCACATAGATAACCAAGTACTGATCCGGGTTAATGAATATACTTATTGAGGACTGCATATAACACACAATTTAAAATGGGATAAAGATATCAGCGCGGTTATAGATAAAGTATCTAGGAAACTATGGGTTATGAGACGGAAATTACGGCAGGCAGCTCCGGATACGAAACTATTTGCGTACAAAACTTTTGCTCCTGTTATCTTGGAATACGCGAATGTTATATTACTTACACAAAAAAGACGTCAATAGGCTAGCTGGAAATGGTGCAAAGAACATCGGTTAGATTCATCTACGGGGTATATAACAGGCATGCTTCAGTTAAAGAGTTACTTAATAAAGCACAATTATCAACCCTTAGCACGAGAAATACTATTAACAGATTGATACTGCTCTTCCAGATAATTCATGGCATGGTCAACATCAATCGGGACAAGTATATATCATTTTCTGCACGCTCCAATACACGTAGCCAACATCCGTATTATATCATTGAGCCGTTGCCACGAAATGTCTCCCATGCTCATTTTTTCCTCGCACTTTCAAAGATTGTAATAACTTAACCGCTGAAATAACGAGTTCTAGTTCCCCAATTTTATTTCTTGATTCAGTACAGAAACATTTCAATGTTGCGTGAAGATTTTGCTTGTGTTTGATTTCATGTTTTTACTTTCGTGACATATTAGTGTCATTTGGTTATTTTGCTTGTTTGTTTATTTGATGGCTATTTTGCAACCTCATGAATGTAATCATTCCTACAATGGTCCTGAACAAGGACCAGTAGTATAAATAAATAAATGAAATAAAAAAGGTGTTTTTGAATATATCCCGACATTGCATTTAACCATGTGTCCCGCTCTGACACCATGGTACGGAAAGGGCTTCCTGGTTCGTGGGTTTATGCCGCGAAAAATACCTCTAAAGAGAGATTTCTCCCCTTCTTGGCCCCTGCAGCATCATTGGTCGGGTTATGTTGGTAGAGAAACTTGATGGTTCGTTCTTTCACCCTAACTGGACGACCGGGGACCGTTCTGAAATTCTTTAATACTGCAGTTGTTGCTTTTTTCAAAGACCGTGCCTTCAAGCATGATTACATACTTTTGTCCCTGTCGGACAAAAGTATGCTCATACTATTGGTCGTGAGAAAGTACACAACAGGCTGAAGGCGTTCGGGTTTCGGGCGCCTGCCTCCACATCTCCACAAGACATCTACGCAATAAGCAACACACCTTGGTTTGTCTTCCTCAGGTGCAGTTCGTGAAATGCACCTGGACATGGCCAAATTGTATACTTGTTTTAGTACAACCTCGAAGCAAAACTTTGGACCTTTTTTTTAAAGAATCTGTAGTCTTGCGTCTGAGACATCATGATCCCCGCTAATGACGACTTTACCTTTTTAGCTGTGGTCTTCTCCTTGGGAGGAAAGGTATAGCGTACCTGGTTCCAAAAAAACTGAGCAACTTAAGCAGATGTTATTGGCTTTTTTTTTTTAAATGGCAGGAAGCTAGATGGTGACTAAGCCCACGGGAACAGGCGATGCGAAGGCAGTGCTTAAAGAAGCGGAATTTGCTGCTACCACTCAGAGCACAAAATTCGACGTGGGCTGCCAGAATGAGACGGAGACGGGACCATCCATCCGCAGATTACTCGTAAATCCGGAAGGCATGTAGATCTTGTGTACCAGGAAGCGGCTTTTGCCTTGCAGGCGCAGACAACGATGAAGGATGATAAAACGAAAGGAATATGTTCAAAGTCTTGAGAACGTCCAAAATATCCCCTTTTAGAAGAAATTAAACTTAGTAAGATGGACAAGTTGGCTAGTTGGTAAGAGTTCACATTTAAATACGGCTCGACTAGGACAAGGACCGTGAGGTGAAAACACAAGACAAGCGCTGACTAGCAACTGATTCCAATGAAACGAAAAAGATGCATATATTTCTGCCGCTCCCGCGGGTGCATGTCAATCCGTGGTCTTGAGATCTTCTTCTTTCAATACAGACGGAACTAGCCGTGCTATCGTAAGCCCAAAAAAGCTAATCTCGCGGTTCGTCAAAGTCACTGTCGGCTGGCTCACACACAAGGTTTTGTTTTGTGTGATATATATACAAGGTGAAAAAACAAATACAGTTTTTGCTTTATTGCAAAAGTAAACTAGGCATCGCCGAACGCTCATTCTACGCCTAAAGGTAGCGCTAAAGGTCACTACCAGATGCCAAAGTTCCAGTCCGATCCGATGCCTTATTCAGAAGTTATAAGTGATTTTCTGAAAAGTTCAATGGGAAAATGGAGGCCGACAGAGTTTTCGAATACATGGGGCTCTATGGACACCAGAAACCGAAAACGGGCAAAAATGGGCTCCATTGTCCCATTGAAGTTTTCAGAAAATCACTTAAAACTTTTGAATAAGGAGTCCGTTCGGGTTGAAACTTTGGCATCTGGCTGTGACCTCTAGCGCAACCTTTGGGCGGAAAATGAGCGTTCGGCAATGCCTAATTTACTTTTGCGGTCAAAAAAAAAAAAAAAAAATGAAAAACCCTGTTAATATTTTTGTGACACCTTGCAGTATGTCTCCATGATTTCCCGGGGTACCTGGTCCTTCTGTCGGAACATCATTGTCGTGTTGGAGAAAAGGCGGTGGCATGCGCAATCTCATCAACGCATCGCGAGGTGTGAGTAAGCGGTTTCTTTCAATGAACCTGGTGTTCTCGTAATCGTATATTTAGTCTGTCCTATATATGAGCGCCAGCAGGAAAACGGGATCTTGTGAACCGCGCTTCTTACGCAGGGAACGAAATTCATTCGTGCTTGACGCTGCACCCGCTGCGAGTCGTACGACCCACTTCGCTTGCGCGTTTGTTCACTACGGTGCATACTGTGCTCAGATTGCTGCCGGCGGAAAAAAACAACAACAATCACACCGAATCTCGTGGAGATTTCTTTCCAGTCCCTCGAAAATGCGCTGGATCTATGGAATGACTGAAACTCTCTTTTTCTGATCGAAGTCAATTCGCTCGATCTCTCGACCTGATTTAAGGCTCAGAGAGTAATACACGTATTGTGTTACTAAAACTTACTCAACAAAAAAGGAGTTCAAGGTGCGTCCGATACACCGCGCAGACCCAATGTGCTTGGGGCCCGAAAGCTTGTGGCACGTTCCGAATTTCCCAGAGGCTCCTGCGTGTTTGTTGTGCAGTGAAGGCACACTACTGTATCCTAAAGATTTTTTTCTTGCCTGAAATGAACTTGACACTGATGAAATTGGTTCATTTACGAAGTGAGACCCTGATATGCCTAATGGGTTGACACGCATAGTTTTACGAGAAATACCTCTGGGATTCATTTGGGTTCCAAGTTTAGGTAAAATTCAGTTTTGGGAATTTAGATATTTTATTTTTAGAAGTCTGTTTGCTGTATCGTGTCCCACTAGAGCGGCGAACAAAAACAAACGACAGAGAAAAGTGTCAAACACATGGACCATACTCGCGATGGTACCCATGGCAAGCGTTTAGTTACAGTGCTCTAGAGGTTGTAGTGGCAAGAGTGGCGCCCGCTTAGAATGGGCCAAGTGAAGACGGTCGACGTAGATGGCCGCGAGTGGCGCTGGAGTTCCGGGACCTAGGAGAAATGGTGGCAGATGGCAGATGAGCGAAAAAGAAGGCGAGGCTGGGGCGGTTCGCTTCTCCCGAACGTAGCACCGTAGCACTTTTCTTTGTGGTGTAGTGGTGAGGAGTCTTCACTGCTCGTTGCCGTCTCGGTCATGAATGCAAGGAAAAAGACGGAAACACACTGCTTCGCGCCGGTATGCAAGTCGGGCTACCCGGACAACAAGGGCAGCCGGAGCACCAGCGATCGTAAGGCGTCCCTGTTTCGTGTGCCAAAGGAGAAGTCGCGCAGACTACAGTGGGAACAAAATCTTAAACGAGAAGATAAACGCCCCGCCGAGACATCAGCGGTGTGCGAGAGACATCTGGGACCGCGCCTTATGCTTCGGGACTATGTGCACATCGCCAATGGCGAAGAGGTTAGAAATCTATGCCTCAATATAGTATGGCTATTTTGTAGTCTTTGGGCGTAATATGTTGCTGGGTAACTGTCATGTGCTTGCTGTGTGTATTACTTGCTCGCTGATGAATTGCATTACCACTTTTCAGAGGTCATAAACCAGAGGTCATAAACCAGACCGTTTAGAATATGTTTTTTCCTGTTGGGAGTTGGTGAAGTTTGTGTTCATATTGTATTTTAATGCTTCATGTACTCTCAATCGAGGTATTTTTCTTCAGAGACTGCCTTCCACAAAAGACAACTTTCTATATGTTCGCCAGTTGCAGTGGCACCTTGGTCGTTCCCAAACCCGCTTGGCCTTTTGCCTTACACAACGCTGGTCCCCGCATCCGCATCACGACAACAAAAAACAATACACCAGTTTATTGTTCCGCTTACCATTAAAAAGTACGAGATTTAATTAGATTTATTAGGCTATTTCTTCTTGTTATATCATTATATCGTGGTGTCTTTCGCAGCTATTAAGCGTGCAGCCCAAGTGATAGCTTGCTGAACGACCTGTCAGTACTGAAAAGGGGCAGTCGATATTAATAAAATAATCTCCCTCAAAAACACAACACGCCACGCGAATATTGAAAGTAGAGGATAGCACACACTCTAGAGGCATTCGTACAAAGGCAGAACTACGAGTTTTCATATTAGCAATTGTTCCGCTTCGCGAAAAGATCCAGTCGAACCTCAGTAGAACGCGCCGAACAGCGCCGACGACGGGGCAGACGGGGTCGCGCGACTAGGCCGCAGCACAAATAACATAACCTCTGTCAAAACACGCGAACATTCGAAGTGAAGGAGAGCACAAACTACAGAAACATTAGTCCAACAGGAGACCAACAATTTTTCACATTAGCAGTTGTTCCGCGTCGCGGAAAGCTCCAGTCGAACTACAGTAGCACACGCAGAGCAGCGCCGACGACGAGGTTGACGGGGGCGCGTTCCTAGGGCTCAGAAGAGCAGCGCCATGGTATCGTCTACGCGCAAAATATTCTCGGGGCGGCCGCCGCTCTTGCCACTACAACTCTCTAGAACTCTGTAGTGTAGTCGTTCGGTGCTCGTGACGTAAGCGCGAGTGTTTGCAAGCCGGCCAATGATACCCTCGTGTGCATGATGCTCCTGTTTGAGCATAGCCTCCTTTATTCTAGAAAGCTTGTCAAATCGCGAAAGACTCTGGTTTGAGGCTTGTCTCTTGTTTCTGTTTGTCGCTCTGGTGGGACTCGGGCATAAGCGTTAACTATTGCAGCAAAGAAGAGCACGAATCGTTTTTTTTTTGTTTTTTTTTAAGGTGCCTTTAATGTCAACAGGACTTTCTGTTTTCAATGCTCAGCATGTCTCGTTTTGTGTTTGTTTACTCGAGCAAAACCAAGCCTGAAAATTGTTTTCATGCAATGAACTCTTACACCGCACAATTAAGAGAGCAGTCAAAGCGTAGTATTTCAAAACAACCGCGGTAATGCAGATAATGTAGATTTTTTTATAATGTACATTTTCCTTTTTCAAATTCAACTTTGCGGTATTGTCGCTCTCCGCTTGTCTGTAGAAGGGGGCCATACCACGATGGAGACATCATTAAACTGCGAGTTCGGTGTTCGATGGTTTACGCCGCCATGGCTGAACTGCCGGGTTCCCTCGCCACGCGCTCGTTCCCCGTGCCTTGGCCCCGGGCTTGCCCCTTGCGCGCTGGGTGTCCTTTTGGTTGTTGACGTTGTCCTTCCACGGCGTCTTTGAGCTCCTCGGTGTCGCTCTTGAGAGGGTTTGCAGCAAGATGACAGTCTGGTTCTCCCATCGGATTTGGGTCCGTATTGTGGAAAGGGTTCCCAGAATGTCACCCTTTTAGACGTCTCTTGAGAAAGCCACAGGGTATGCAGGAGCAGGTTGCGCAAGCCTGCTCCTGCATACCCTGTGCGATCAAGGAAACCTTGGAAGGTTTCCTTGATCGTCTGGTTCTTGGTGAGCTTGCACATTCCCCTTCTATCGAGCATGTACAGGGAGATTCCGAGAAACGAGAACCGAGTTTTTCGGCCCGGATAAATAAACTATGCACAACAGAAAGCTCAAACTTCGTGACCATGTGACGCTGTCGGTTCGGATAGGACGCCAAAGTTTGAGAACATGACGTTACCTTGATCAAACGATAATTGAGAAAAACAAAATTTTTCTATGATCCGACGTCCACCTAAGCCTAAATCGTTAATACAAGAAATATCACTGTGGCAGTATGTAGCATCGATTTCAGTGAAAACCACTCCTCAGCAAGAAAGAGGACATTGTTTCCTGTCTTGCTGAGAAGTTATTTCACTGAAATCGATACTACAGGCTCCCACATTGTCATTCCTTGTTTTGGCAATGTTAGGCTTAGTGGGATGTCGGCTCAGAGAGAATTTAATTTTTTTCAATTGTCTTTTGGTTCTGGTGACGTCATGTTCTCAAACTTTCTCCTCCTATCCGAACCGCCAGCGTCACATTCTCAGGAAATTCGAGCTTTCCGCGGCGCTTGGTTCATTCACTCGTGCAAAAAACCCGATTCTCGTTTATCGGGAACTGCCGGTACAGGGACATCCTATCGTAACGCTGCTCGAATCGGCCTCAGACAAGCGGCAAGCCCCACGTTGGTGCGCCATTTATGGTATTCTCGTCCATCGCTTGACCGGAGAAAGGGGCCGAATCGTGATGGATGACTGCTTTTTTCTTCAAGCCCGGTGTTCGGCGGCTTAGGCCGCCATGGCTGAACTAAGGCGCTCCCTCACCACGCGTTTGCGCCCCGTGCCCTGGCCCCGCATTAGATCCTCGCGCGCCCGCCGCATTGCGGGCAAACTTTTGTGCCGAAGATACTCATACCTGATACATATTTCAGCTTAAGTGCAGAAATTCCAGAATGCGGTCACGTGAGAATTATTATTTTCTATCGAAAACATGCTTGGTTGAAGTCTACATGGAATCTAGCAAACCTAGCAAACCATTACAATTATATTTTTTTAAGAACTCGGGAATGGTCGGTATTACGGTCTGGGATGTTTGGCAAGGAATGACTCAAAATAGGAAATATTTTTGACCCTCGATATTCTTGTCGTAAAAGGGTAGCAAATAAAAACACGCTAGGTCAGTATCATCGCATATAGGCTACAAACTGATACGTAGGTTACTGTTTCTGTTTCGGAGGAGTTGAACTATGCAGTGGGTGATCGGTGGCCCAGTGAGTGAAAGCAGGTCAGACACAAGGATGACTTTTCAATGATCTTCGGAGGAAGGAGGAGGTCCTTATTAAGCGTAGAATTGATGGTCTGGCGTTCAACGTTCGTAAACTTTAGACAAGTGTCACAAAGGGGCGCTTAGTAAGAGGATAGCGTTTTTGTAAATTAATATTGTTATAAAATATTTAAAAAAATAAATATTATTTTGGCATCATCGAACAGTTAAAGCATGTGGTTAGACCGTCGCAAGTAACAATTTGTGTCTTCCCTAATACATTGTATTTGCTAATTGCTTTGTTTGTAGTGATTTGGTACTAAAGGCGCGCCTCTTTCTTTTCCTTCTTTTTTTTTTAACGGGGAAACAGTTTCTTGCTAATTCAAGCTCAAATTCAAAGGGACATTTATGGCAAAACTTCTACTTCAGAAATTTAAGGGGGCACTTTCCTTGTAAATTTGCGGGGACGAAGTTTTTCTGGAAAAGGGAGGATGGACCTTGAGAGAGTTCCCGTCCCTCTGATTTAAGAGGGGTGTTACTTTGATTGCTGGGGAAGGGGGGGTGGGATATTCTAAAGAAATTTCCTCTAAGTGAAAAGAACCTGGTTTAGAGTGCAGAAGTGCACATACCCGCGTGGGCGCACTGTCAGACGGGCTTCCTCCACTGCATGATGCAGACGCTCTCCTGCTGCTGCGGCGGCGGCGGTGTGTTGTGGTGCACCGACGCCTCGTCAAAGTCCGACATGGCCATCTCGCTGCCCTCCGCCGGAACGCCGTGTGGAAGGGAAGACACCCCGCGTTAGCATCACGGGACACTCGAAAGATCATTTCTGCGCGTGCTAGGTTAACGGCTCTCCACACAGGACACGGCTTGTGCCGGACAGAAGGGGAGGCTCCTCCCTCGCTTCCAGTTTGTTTTAGGGAAATTTTCTGTCGGAGGGGAAAGCGTCATGACCTGCTTATGTCCTTCGTACGGGCTCATGACGTAAGTCTTAGAACGAAGCCCCCCACCCATTGTGCTGGCTGTCAGTCGAGGCCTTGGCTGCCGTTGGCCATCCCAAACCTCCCGAAAACAAATAATAACAATGCAGTAGCGAGGAGGCGAGGGGGAGAGCCGTGATGGTTCTGCGGAAGTCAGAGTGACTGATGTCCTCGCAGAAATTGTATGCGCACGTTAACTTTGAAAACCGTGAAAACAAGCCTTTTCTGCTTTCCGCTGCACAAGCCGTGTTTAATGCGGACATATCCCTTCATTAAAATAAGTCCCGGGCAAAGGTACACTGCGCTAAACCGTTAGTATGATCACACGACGTTGTAGCATTTTTCTATTTACACTACAAGGGTATGAGCTCTCGTGAAAACTTTGTCAATTGGGTTTGTGCCCTAATCAAATACTTTGCACCACACTAGTAGTAGTTTCGATGACAGCGCACTCATTCCAAGGAAAAAAAAAGAACAGCAATCGCCCTTTTACGTTAACACTGTCGCGAAGAGTAGATCCAAACCATGGGGTTAATATAAAGTACGCTAGAGGGCCAACTGGCCCTAGTGTGCTGCGGCAAATTGAAGTAGACAGCAACAAGTCAAAAACTGACTGTGGAAAAACGTGAGTGCATTTTCTTCTTGCGCTCAATTATAAGCGCAAATAGTCCGAATAATGCCTACGGACTAGATACCTTGGAGCCTTTCGCAGTCAGGCAGACGAAATAATTGGTCAGATGATGTTTTTCTTTCAAATAATTGCATTAAAAGCGGTGCTAAAATGGCTTGGTATATACACATATTTATGTGCACTGTCTGACACTGTTAGCGCGAACAGGACGTTGGTGCTTTTCAGCATGTTGGATACACGTGTTAAACGAACGAAGGGCGTCTGTAAAACTAAGAAAGACGTGAGGAGCTACGCAGTAACACTGAATCAGTAACTCCCTGTTCATCAACGATGAAAATTAATTTAAGGCCACTCAACATTACCCGATCTTGAATAAGTGCTGCTTTATTCTTCATGCTGTGTGGGAATATCCTTGTTCTATGTTAAAAAAACATCAACCACACGGTCGAAATCTTTGATAACAAGTGCCCGATAAAGGCTGCCCGGCAGAGAAGAGAATAAAAAGAGACACTTTTCATAGTCCACATATTTTATTATTTTGCGTTTTGAATGTTTTGAACCGTTCGTAAGGATGCAGGAGGGGATCATTTTTATGTAATGACAAGACTGGCATATTCGCAATATATAACCGTCATCGAAATTCTGGCGAGCCTTGATCATCCTCTATAATTCTTTCAATTGTTATTTTGCTTAGAATCTTCGGTTGTTTTTACCCACTTGCTGTGGAACGGAGATTTGGAAATGAAATATAGCGAAGTTAAACATCGTGCACTGAAGAAGAAAAATGCGCTGACTAAAGCAATTGCACTTTTACAATGTTAATAATGGTATATATCATTCGGTATGATAAAAATATCTAAATTGTTTCATGTTATTCTACAGCGAAGAGACAAAATGCTCGCGGAATGCTGAGGAGCACAGCAGAAGTAGACTGGTTGCTGTCTGCTTCAATTTGCACCCCCCCCCCCCCCCCCCCCCCCCCTCCTTTCCGAGGTCGCATAGACACTAGCGCCGGTGGAACCTCTTGCGTACATCATAATAACTCTTTGATCCAAACAAAGAAAACTTGTTCAGGTACAAAGTACTTTTAGAATATATTTCTAAACATCTGAGGTTCTGCGTACCATTTGTTTTCTCATTATTTTGAAAAATTGGAAAAAGAGCAAGATTAAGCTCAAGATGTCTTGGAATTGGATGCCTAACCAAAATAAACTGAAAGAAACATTGAATGTATGGTAAAATTTTTCTGGAAAGACGTGCTAGAAATTAAAAAAAAAAAAAAAACTAAACTCCGAGAAAATAAAATCCTACGATGGCCGCTCCGAAAGTAATGGTTCTATTTCCTTGGAAACTACATCATATAGAAACAACGTGACAAGATTTCTTTGGAGTGTACATTGACAGCTGCCACAACCTATATTCTTATTTGGCGATACATTTCTGTGATTGTCTATATATTTTTGCCATTGGCTATATATTTTTGCCAGCTATATGAACAATATGCTTTATGCTACGCAGGTAGGAAACTGTACGGAGAGAGATGACCACGGCTTCACAGCCCGCATGACGACATCGATGCTAGGAATATTTTCTCCATGCAGTATATCTTCCATGGCTTCGAAGAAATTACAGCCACGAGGTGCCAAATGCGGTCTGCATGGTTGGTGTGGTAGGACAGTCTTGCTAAGATTGGCAATGTGCTGCGCGGTCTACAAACTGGTGTGAGGCCTTAGGTCATTTTGCTGCAAGAGAGGCGATCCTTTTTTCTCTGGTCTGACTCTGGAAATTCGAGCCTATTGCTTATACGAGGTTGCGATGTAGCTTTTTCTGGTACAATTTCCCTGGTCGTAAGTCGACAATTCGTCTAATTGAGCGGGTTACATGCTCATTGTTTTGCAGTGACAGCTGTCGGTCCTCAACGTGGCTTCTCTTCCACGTCGCTGCCACGAATCATGCAAAGCGCCACCCATGCATCACTGTCCTAATGTCCATTGTTCAATAAACGTAGCCACGTCTATATCAGATGCCATTTTGTCACACCGCTCCTCTGCTGCCACGTGACGCACGGTCACCAAGTGTAATGGCTACTAGCGAAAAGGTTACAGCTCTACGGACTTACCGCCAACAGCCGCGTGTGTAATCGAGACGAACCGGATAGAATAGAAAATTTTACTTTCGGAGGAACCGTCGTAGTTAGGGTGTAGGTGATACAGTTTTATTGCTTGTACATTCTTTTTGTGAACAGGGATATAGGGCATTTTAGTTAGTGATTATTGCAATTTGTTTCAAGGCGTGAATTTAAGTGCGCCGTAGGGCAATGCACTTTTCAGCTATTCAGCATTTACCTAAATGACATAATGAATATGCGCGAATAAGCACGATTGATTATAAATGCCTACGTCTATTTTTGTGTGCTGTGAATATAATGGTACTTATATCAAAGGGTTCCTGATATAGTTAAGTTACTTTGTGAGCTTAGGGCACAAAGTTCTTTATTTGCAATCTATCAAGGCAGAAGCTATTGTCTTGTAGCCTGCCAATACGCGCAATGTTCCAAACTGAACTACAAACCTCGTCGACCTCATCTCAAGCAAAAAGAAAAAAGAAAAAAAAAAGAAAGACGTTTACAACACCCTGTAAAGCCGAATTCGAGCACTGCTCTTGAGGAGGAGAAAGGAAGTGTGCTGAGGGGAGGATATACCCCTCCTCCCTCCTCCTCACTTGCTCTCCGTCCCTCCTACTGCTCCTCTCTCCTCTTCCTCCTCCTCTTCCTCCTCCTCCTCCGCTCATCCGCCATACTCCTCCTCTCATCTCCCTCCCTCCTCCTCCCCTCCCTCCTCTCCTCCTCCCGTCTTCATCTTCTCCAAACTGTACTCCAAACCTGGTCAACCCCATGTCAAGCAAACAAAATTAAGTTGACCTCTGGTAATTCACTGTGCAATCGCAGCGAGAGCTGCTACACGTCACGCCGAAGTGATTGGGCATCGGCGTCTGGTTCACGAACCTTGGGGTGCGTGAACAAAAGTGTTCATAAGGAAATATACAACTGACCATTTTGCTCAGATCGGTTTGTTTATTTTTTGTTCCGGAGATCGTGAAGGCACGTCACTCGGCACGAGTTCTTGGCATTGACAGTGCTACTACGGCATTTTTTTTTATCGGCTATTTGTTTCCCGAAAGCGCGTGCATGGCGCATCTGGTGCTACAAACAACCTAAGTGTAAATTGGGTCGTTAGCGCTGTGGCGTTTCTCTGTGGTAACGTTTCCTCTTCGCACGCAGCGGAGCCAGTTTCGATTCCGGCGGGCTGCGGGCGGTCTTTTTCAAGAATTGGGAAACAACGACGTCGGACGCCCAACACAAACTGAAAAATCAACTACAACTTCAACAGCGGACGTAAAATAGAGTGGTGGAAAGAACCCATTACAGATATCGCTCTTAAACCTCATCCGCGCCTCGCTAAAGATACAAGTTTCAAAACTTTTGCTGTTGGAGAATTAGGTGACGTAGAATACCTATTCAGAACATTTACAAAGTAGTTGGTTATTTGAACCGTTATTACGATCCATTGCCTGCAGGTATCAAGGTGCAAGCTGAACTTTTAGAAGGTTGTTGCTAAACTAAACGTCAAGCTTAGTTTACAGTTTATGTGTGTAAATACGTTATGTTAGAGTCACAATTACATCGCTCGAAATTCAGTCGATCGCATACTTAGTGCTTGTGTGTGCCGAAAATTTCAGTTCAGCGCACATAGAGCAAAAGCTAGCGGTGGAGATATAAAAATCTTGGGCTCAACCTAGCTCCCTGATGCTTTTGAGATATTAGGGTACAGGCATATGTTGTCGTGTAGATGCTACGATATTCACGCAAAAAGGCTGAGATTAGTAAGGTTAGTAGTACAGCAAAGTTCAAATATTTTCTCAAAGGTTTGTCCAGTTTCTTAAGGTGGAAAATTGTGCTGAGTCTTGAACGTTAGGCAAAAAATGTTAATATTAATACGGGATTTTAAAGAAAAAACATTGTGCAGGTGAATATATTTTAAAGAGGATGCTTCTTGGTTATGGGTATCAAGGAGTCAAGGAAACACGGCTACAGGGCGCTACAAGCAGCCTTTCAGTTACGTTCTACTCTGCGAAATTGAATTTTTTGTTTAGAAATCAATGCTTTCTAAGGCAATAAAAAACAAAGGTTCAAGGAGCATAAAAAGCTCCTAAACTAACAGCAGAACCTTCTCTAAATCGACTGACCACGTCGGTCTTTGCGACACTAAAACGCTTCCATTGCTTGTATGAAATCGAATACTTCAAACCGTAGACGACACTTTGTTGAGAATATCTGAATGTAATTAGGTTGGGCTAGGTTATTCAACGCTAGAATAGCTCAGGGTAGGTTCGGTAGCTTAATTTAGCCTAATGTGAATCAGATTACTTCAGGTAACATTTAGTTAGGTTCGCTTAGCTTAAGTCGCGGTAGATTGTGCGGCGGACGGTATTGGATGAGGTTTGAGTAGGCATGTGCGTCGCAGGATAGCTTATGGTAGGTTTGATAGCTCAGTTCTCGTTAAATCAACTTAGCTTAGAACATGCTAGGTTAGGTTAGCGTAGATTGCGCTTAGTCAGGTTTCTTTAGGTGTTAAGAAAGTGGTGGGTTCCGAGAAACATTCGACGCATCAGTCTCCAAGCGTCCGAAACTTCCGGGTGAAACCAAGTGGAAAGGTAAGGCAGCTCACACGACGCCGTCGTGCATCTTGTTGTTGTGCGCGCCCCTGAGCACGACCCTGCCCAGGGTGGCGCTGGCACCCTGCGCGGCGAGCAGGGGCTGCGCCTCGGGCAGAGCCTTGACCGGGGGCTTGGGCGGTACCTTGGGGGGCAGGGTGGCAGCCACCAGCCGGGGGTCCGGGCAGCCTCCCGCCGCCAGGTGGCTGTGGCTCGTGTTGTTGGCCACGAGCATGCCCTGAGGGCCGACCGACGAGGGGCACTGGGCGGCCCCCGGAGCGGCCGACGAGGCCCCCACGGGCGACGGGGGCGGGGCGCGGAGGGCCAGCTGCTGCTTGCTCGGCGCTGCAGGGGCGCCGCCGGACAGGTCCACCTCGGAGGGCTTGCCGACCTGCCGTTCGGGACAAGGGGACTCGTTTATGGCTTCGATGCTCTTTTGCGGTTCATGAGCCATCCTACTTATAGCCGAGACATTTGAAATGTGGTATCGTTACTTTGATCGAAACGGACGCGCATGGGCGGGAAAGTAAGGTATGCGTGCCATGTTCCTCTTCTTATCACACACGTGAGCGGGTCGCAGTGTACACAATGTTTCACGAGAGAAAAAACAAAACAAAAAAAAACGTGGACTGGAGAGCCGATAGATGAACGGAAGCGGCGATGTGCTGAATGTGACCGTGCTCGACCTGCCAAAGAGACGCCGAATGAACAGCGACGTTCTATTATGGCTAGAAAGTCAAGCCCTCAACTAGACAAAAAACGATGTCACATTTCTACGCCGTCTACAGAGACGCATTGCAAGGACAAACCTGCGTTTTTAACGCAGAGGTGCATTCGTACCAAAGCCAAACTCCGATTTCGCGAGCCTTCGTTGTGGGTCAAACATGACCTATACAGGTTTAGTTCAGACCCAACCGACGCTACCAGGTAATGGGAACTATTAAGCAGAGTCGAAAGCGCTAATAAATAGGTTTTTATAATTGGTTCAACGATTATAGGGGTACGTAGAGAAATATGATGAACACCATGCTGGGGTGCGCTTCTTACACTGTCTGAATGCTCACATGAGCTCGTAGCGTCGGCGGCGTCTGAACGTAAGGTGAAACCAAGTATAGCGCAGTCGAGTTTAGGAGAGCTTGGTCAGTTGGCCAGTTGCCAAACTTCTGCGCCGGGAACCTACTGCGCGTGTTCGCACGCGTCTCGTTTTGACGATGTCTCATGAATCATTCCGCCGCATACAATGCTGGCTCGCTGGGCATTCTTGGTAGCCTTGTAAATAAAGTAAAGAAGGAACGACGAAGTGATATTTCCATACGACGAGGCTTCTTCTGCCAGGAACATGAATATTGATCTTGAGCGTGGTCTGAGCTTCTTATCAAATTCAATATCTTAACACGATGGTTTCATCAAAGATCAAAATACACGTGCACGTATATTTGTTTACCTCGTGTACACCCCAGAAAGACTGTTTGGGTGTGTATTTATGATATGTACATTATTGCGAGGTTGGGAGGGGTTGAACTGCATTAAGGCACAAATGTCTTCTGGTGTACTACATGCCAAAAGTGCATAGCCACGGAGAATCCAAAACAAACGACTTTCATCTAACAGCCACCTCTCAACGAGTGCTACATTCGCAGTTATATTTATATGCTCGTGTACTAGTACTGTATATGTGCAATAGAATCATAAAATATTGTAGAAATCATTTTCAGTTATGGCCTCTAGAAATCTTGTAGATTTCGAAGGAGTGGGGTGAAAAAGAACGCACCCGTCGACACGATAGCAGCGGCGGTCCAGAGCCAGCCATGTCAGACCACTTGCTCCGGACTGCCCTAGGGGTTGACGCCACAGTGCAATCGGTGCCTTCACTCGGCGATTGAATTCGCCATCGGCGAGCGACAACAAGCGGAAGGCTACTTGGCTCTTCTGTTCATTGACACCTAGCCAAAACTACCCCTGTCATCTTCACGTGGTTTCTGATAAGCGAGGCATCGAGGCGGCACCTAGCGAGACAAACGGCCGACACGATTTGGGTTTGGCACTCAGCAGCAGCAGCGGCTGCAGGCAGCAAACAGCGTCTGGCCACTCGTCCCTGATTATACTCAAGGTTGGTGTCTTAATTATTAAAGATTATGAAAGTACCTTTTTCCGCTGCTGAAGCAGCAGCTGCTGCTGTTCCTGTCGCTATTGTTAAAGTGCCGTGCACGTGGACTTGCGCTAAGCCGAGTAACCAGGATGATAATACATAGTATGAAACGTATTATAATATTACAAGGGGATATATTGAGGGCGCTTTATAAACAATGAGAAACACAACCTATAAAACCGTTGATAAAACCTGATAGAGAAGTATAGGTTCCGCGACGGGATCGACCAAGGTAAAAAGAAATAAACGAGTAAAAGATTTACAGCACCGCGTCTTCTGGACGTGAAGCAGTAAACAGTATGGTAGCTTGCCATCACCTTCCGGGCGAGTGATTCCTTTTATTGTCCATACCTCTCGCCTTTGCAGTCGGCCCACACCCCCTCAATCGTTTCCTCCTCCTCCTGTTTCGCCATTCTTGGGAGCCTTGTGGGGAGTCTTTTCTTGGTCTCCCTGTTTTTGTTTTTTTCTCGTTAGCCCTTTTTTTTAACCCTTGCTTCGAATATAATCTCCCGGGTAGGGCCGGAGTTATCCAAACGAATCCTGTTTTCTTTGCAGCGTGGCAGATCGCTTGATAAAACAAAGCAAGGGGGAAAAAAACGAGTAAAATTGGAACAAAAGCACGGAACTGAGCCGCTCACACATAAAGCACTACACGCGCACTTAGGAAGCGAGGGCTGCGAGGAGGCAATTGAAGTGTCTGCAACGCCCACTGGTGCAAGCGCGTCCATGAAACAAATAGTGTTAAAGGCAAGAAATCGGAGATGTCCGAGGAAAGCGGGAACGCAGCAAAAGGAAGGAAGTGGGTATGATGCGAAGCTGAGGAGCCAGAACGAAATCGGTAGGTTTGAAAAATGAGGTAATGGCAGTGGGGCGATAAAATGGCCATTAATGTCTGCGTTTGTTCGGACCACCACTTCTCTCACTTCTTGCCTTCCGATGGCTTACTCCTCGTGTTTAGTCTAGATGCCTGAGCATTATTTTTCTTCGTCTTTTTTTACTTGAAGCTGCTCTAAGCTGTATGCCAATTGTCTCCTCATCACGTAGTACTTTCCTTGCGCCTCCGCGCTTATTTTTAGACATCGAACTGATACTGCAGAAGCGTGAACATATAGCGTGTTGCACTGTCCACCGTTTGTGTCTGTTTCCTTTTAAATGTTCTTTTTTCGTGCGAATTCTGGAACGTGTATGGCGTGTGGAAGGCACTAGAGGAGTTAAAAATGCAGTAAATAGACGACCACACAATTGTTACAGCTGATGAAGATTGCGTAAAAATAAGGCTCATAATTTCCCGCACTTCACGTCTTGGGTACTCTCTAAACCTTGCGCGCCACGCCAAGATAAACTACATGCATTTAACTTTAAAATGTAGCCCTATTTCTAGTGTTTTCGTCGCTATCACTTTCAATCATGGGTGTGCGAAGACAGAAACTTTAACTGGAATCGAATTCTAATTAAATAGTGTCGAATAGAGGCCGAAGATTCGAAATCGAATCGAAAAAAAAAATACAGATACAAAATATTTATTGACAATGTTCACAACACAAAACAAAGCCAAATCTTCATACGTGAAAACAAAATCCCTACGTGTGCATTCTCCTACCAAGGACGCGGAAAGAAAAGAGGCTACACGAACTATCAAAGCAGTGAGAAGCGTTAAAGTTAAGCAAGCTAATCATAGATGGGAACATTATTGGTTGGATCGAACAATTTGATCTAACTGTCTAACAGAGCCCAATTCGAACTGCTAATGATTTTTACTCTTCCCCTTGCGCGGTCGGCTCTGGTGTGCCGGAAGGCTTTGTTCTCGGCTCCCTGCTTTTTATTATTTACAGAAATTATTTATCTAACTCTCTCAACTCATTCATTAAATTATTTGCTGATGACCGTTTAGATTTTCGTGTTATATCCTTTACTGCCGATAAATTCAATCTTTCAGTCTGAGCTTAACAAAATTTCTACTTGGTGAAACACGTGGAAAATTCATTTTAATACTAATCAAAGCAAAGCAATGCCCATCTCCCGGCATGCTAACTGTCAAAACTATTCTAGCTATAACATTGTAGGAACTGTGCTGACGTCCTACAAGTACCTAGGTGTCCTACAAGTACCTAGGTGTCCATATCACCGCTAAGCTCTCCTGGCAGACGCGTATCACCTATATTTTAAACAACGCTAATCAAATGCTTGGGTATTTACGTCTAAATGTTTCTGCTAGGATATTGAGGTGGGCCAGTTGGATATGCATGATATAAACTTAATTAGCGCAAAGGTCAGACAAAGGACAACGAACAGAACATGTAGACAGGACAAGCGCTGACTCACAACTGGTGTTTTAATAGAAAAGAAGAGAAGGAAGCAGCATATAAATACATGAAAAAAAGGAAAAAAGACGATTTATAAAAAAGGAGAAAATTAAAAGCTATAAACAAAACGGAAAGAATAGAAAAGAAAGGGAACAGCGTAACTGAACTAATTCGGGGGAATATATCGCAATTAAGGAAAAGACTAAAGCTTAAAGAAAGAAGTGTAAAGGACTAGAAATTCCAGCTGAATTAACCTGAAGTTGGCAATCGAAGGTAAAATAATTTTTTGTCAGTTAATGCCACCGGTGGTGCACTCACACAAGCGTCTTCCTTTTCCTTGATGGTAAAGACCTCGTATATTTCTCGTGAAGTTTTATCTCGGAACCTTCAAAGGATCTTGGTTTTTGTCAGGATCGGTTGGCATTTACTCTCATATACTGCGAGATGCCCCGCTGGAGTTGATTTGAGTGAGGTGGCGTGTTCCCGCAACCTGGTGTTGATGCAGTGGCCTGTCTGACCGACGTATATCTTGCCACATGTGAATAGTATTTCATAAATTACCTGGCTTTGGCAAGGTACATACTTTTGCTTCTTTTTGATGGTGCAACGAACTTGTCGAGCTTGAGGAGTATTTATCTTTGGGCACAGTTTCTTGGGCTTGTTTGGTGCTGAAAATAAAACAAGGATGTTATATCTAGACGCCACTTTTTTCATGTTGTGTGACACCTGGTGAATGTAGGGTATCACTGCAGGGCGCTGCCTTGGGAATTTAGTTTTTTTCTTTTCCTTTTCGAGAGCTGATCATTCTTTCAACTGCCTCAACCAAGGTGGTACTTGGAAGCCAGAAGCCGCAAGCCGTTGTAATTGGTCTTCAAAACTCTGTTCCGCTTGTGTTTCTTGTAACCATCAAGGAAAATGCGACGCTCGTCTGAGTGCCCTATCGGAGGCTTTAACTGCCAAAAAATTATTTTACCTTCGGTTGCCAACTTGAGGTTGATTCAGCGGGAATTTCTGGTCTTTTCAACTTCTTTTTTTAAGCTATAGTCTTTTTCTTAATTTCAATATATTCCCCGGAATTAATTTAGTTACCCTGTTCCCTTTCTTTTCTTTTCTTTCCTTTCCTTTTTGCTTATACCTTTCAATTTTGTCCTTTTATTATAAATCATCTTTCTTCCTTTTTTTTGATGTATTTATATGCCGCTTCCTTCTCTTCTTTTCTATTAAAACGCCAGTTGTGAGTTAGCGCTTGTCCTGTCTACATGTTCTGTCCCTTGTCCTTCGTCTAACCTTTGCGCTATTTAATTTTAGAGCGCAGCTCTTAGGCGCCCGTTTCCGGCTTGAGCGGCGTCGGCGTCGGCGTAACCGCGCGGTGCATTATGGGAAATGTCCCATAATGCACCACGCGAGTCCCCCCCCCCCCCCCCGGGGTCACGTGACCCCCCGGTCACATGATCCCCCGAAGTCACATGACCCCCCCCCCCTCCGAAAGAGATTGAAGAACGAGGGGAGGAGGAGGGTGAGGAGGAGGGAGGAGGGGTATACCCTCCTCTCAATACCCTTCGATCCTCCTCCTCAAGAGCTGCGCTCGAATTCGGCGTTACAGGGAGTTGTAGACGGCTTTCACTTTTTTATATCATAAACGTTCCTATGGTGCCTTCACTTTTAAAGCTCCTGCTCTACAAAACTGTTGTCCGTTCCAAACTTGAGTGCCCTTCTGCGGTATGGTATCCAAGCCTAATCTTCCTTACTAATAACCTAAAATCGGCTCAACATCGTGGTGCACGTTTTTTTTTTGTCTAACTACCATCGTAGATCAAGTGTTTCATTAACGAAAGCTTTTTGAAATCTTCCACATATTGCACTACGCAGAAAATTGTCTTGACTAGCCTTTTCTTCATAGGATTTATCATTAAAATCAACCACTGAAGAGCGAGCTGCTTTTAGAACTTTCATGCTTGTCATCCCGTGGGGACGAAAGTCATAAAATAGGTCTCCCTCACTGTCGCACTAACATGTAGGTTTTTCATTTATTCCTAAAACAAGCAACGAATGAAACCACTTGACCACCTCGATCGCCACCTTAACAGATCCACTCAATAATGAATCTGCCATTGAAGCATATTTTTTTCTGATTAATCCGCCTTTGGTTCTTTTATGTTGTTCTATTTCATATAAGCAGTATTCACTTGATTTATGTTTTATTACCACTCCATTCTGTAACACCCCCGCGCCTTGAAGATATTGAAATACAAAAAAAAAAAAAAAAGAAGACACAGCTGATGGACATGTCGGCCATACACGTGTCGCGAGTAGATTCGCAGCGTGGTGAACACTTTTGGAAGCGACTTGTGCCGCTCTCAATGTGAAAAAAGTTTGTGAGTTTATTTTCTTGAGAATCACGGTGAGAGCCAATTAGGACAAAAACTGGAAAGATCGCAGCGAAAGCTCGGTATCCAATTGTACTATCGGGGAAAAATGAAATGCGAACAGAGGAGCGCGTGGCTCGCGGTACAGGCTGCGCCCCCTGGAAGTGAGCCTAGGAGCGAGGGTGCGTGGCCTACTCCGACGTGCTCACGCCCCTCCCTCTGCGCTCCCCAAGCTTCAGCAGTGCGCCTCTTAGTGCGCTGAAAGCTATCACCGCTATCTTTGCTGGCTCAGCGCGTGCGGTGCAAAAAAGCTCACCGCACTCGCCGAGCAGGCAAAGATAGCGGTGGCAGCTTTCAGCGCACTGAGAGGCGCACTGCCGAAGCTGTGGGGGAGCACCAATCGAGGGGCGTGAACACATCGAAGTAGGCCACGCACCCTCCCCCCTAGGATCACTTCCAGGCGGCGCAGCCTGTACCGCGAGCCACGCGCTCCTCTGTTCGCATTTCATTTTTCCCCGATAGTACCTGACACGCAATGTGCGCAACGAGGACTTCCTTACTATACCTGGGCGGATTCTATACTTCAGATCTATTAACTCTCATACCTTTTTAGAGCCCTTACACTTCGCCCGACGCCGACTAGTTTTCAGGAGCTGGTTCAAATTCGCTGCTATCTGTATTCGATCATTTCTCTCATAATAATGCATATGTGACGCAGAATCATTGATTTCAGAATATTGACGTGCGGGGTTTGCATGTTTTGGTTGAGCGCACCTAAAATTCCGCTTCGTTTGCGCAACATAGGAAACGAACTAATTTCTGTCGGAATGGTTCGTTAGCCTAAGCTTTTGTGTGCAGGCTTGATTTAAATTCAACACATTTCTCTGAGGACAATTTCACAATATAGACGACGTTCTTCAATACATGCGATTTGGTGACAGCAGTATTGATCTTGTGTGTATCGAATCACAAAAAAAAACGAATGTAAGGAATTTGACAATCGAATCGAATTATTCCGACAATCATTATTCGGTTCGAATTCGAATTTTCGCACAACCTTACTTTCAAATAATTTGCGATAGGTCGTCTATAGGGCTGGGCGTGGATCAGCATTTTTAAACCGATTAATCATTACCCTTTAATCCTATGAATTATCGATTTAACGGCTCATGTTATCTCAACAGAATATGACAGAATTTGAGAATGTAAACCCTGATGCACAGATAAATATTATTCTGTCTCTGTGTCTCAAGGTTTAGACCATGATGTTTTCTAACCAGCTTGCCTGCAAACTTTCGCTTCTAATGGTATTGTTTTACTATACGTCTTGCTATGTCACCAATGGCCCGATGAACAGCTTTTTTAAAACTCTTGACGCTGCACGGACGGCCCAGTAAAACAAAACAGGAGGGAGCGATAAAACCTGATTATTCATACAGTTTACTTTAAATCTTACACTCACCCTTGATGCCAACTACAGGGAACGTTAACGTACATCACCACTGACTGCCAAGCAGTAAGCAGGCGTTACAACATTCTCCTCAAAATTTAATTTGGAGTACGGCCGTTTAACCCGTTAATAATTTTAATAGTGATTACTTTATTGAAAAATCTAATTTGTATGAGATATTTCTTTGTCCAATAAGCACATGTCAATCATACAAGATATTTAAGAACATATACGAACCATGTAAGAACTATAAAAGAACTGTATAAGTCATATAACAACATATCATAACCCTATAAGAAACTTGTGAGAAGTCTTTATAAGTTTATTATATGGTTCTTACATGTTCTTATATATCTTATATGGTTTTTATATGTTCTTATATATCTTGTATGATACATATGTATTTATCGGGCAAAATAAATTTCTCAAACAAATGGCTTTTTCATTAGGGTAAAGATTAAGAAACTAATCTGAAGCATAATCGATCTTTTGCACAGTCCTGATAGTACGTTTTCTTTTGTACTCTTTTCGTCGACAAACAAGCGCCTGAGTGCCTGGTATTTATTCTCTTATCACCCTATCCATAGAGATGCAGCATGGGGGCGCTGTTACATTTTGTGTTCCCACAAACGTTTGAGAACAAATAACCCTTTTTCCTTGTGTGTGAGTGGATAGAGAGCCAAATTCACGGTGTGACAGAAGAGGGCACGCTCTCTTTGTGGACTTCCGGAGAGGACGACGGAGTACTCAGTGCTACGGCTACAGCGCATCGCGACGAAGCCTCTTACGACAACTCTGTCGGTCATGCTGGATTTTCTCAGTGGCGGCAAAGAGAAGCGCCAGAGAGACTTGAAGACCACGAGAAGCGGCAGCGAGAGGACATTCGCGCCAGGGGGGATGGCACGAACAAGCGACTGGAGGTCTGGTGGCGTGACACGTGACAACGGAGGGAGTACTCCGTGGAGTGGGCACGACTCCTGTCTCAAGACAGTGAAAGTGGAAGCGGCAGAGGAGCCCACTTCCTAGATTCAGAAACTAAAGTTTAGTGTTTACTCGCTTCAAAAGGAAAGCCGAAGAAATCCAATTAAATCCTGTCGAAAGCTGTTTGTTTCTCTTAGAGCAGCCTTCGAACGCGACAGTGAAAGTAAAACTTGGCAGCAAGAGCAGGATTACCCGGCGGCGAAGGTTTGCTCTCCCTTGCGACCGGTAACGAACCATGTTTGAACGCTTAATCCCACATCATATGCGGTTGAATATCGTTATAAATTTCTTGCACCCACCAAATGTGAATGCGCGGTTTTAAGTGCGTAATATGGAGAGTTCTGCATGCTTTTTTGTTCTTCATTTCCATACAAAGGTTTTTTCGAATGATCGCAAACCAGCTTCTGCTTCCGGCGTTTTTATTTTTGAATTCTTTTAACAGTTTTATATTTTCAAGTGGGCTTCTATCACGCGTGACCAACATAGGAAAAGTACTGAGCTACCTGGACGCCGAATAACATGTTATGAACGCAAACCTTCTTTTTGTATTTCAGTATGTTTAGACAATACATATTGTCTGCAGCATCAAGGCAGAAAACCAAATGGTTTGAACAGGCCTCATTGCCGCTATAAGACAGGAATCCACAATTAATCACCAACGGCAACGGAAGAAAAAAAAACGCTCCAATTAAGCACAGTATAGATGTTAGGAAAAGAAGTTATTAAAAAAACTGAAAATAAAAAGCAAAACAAAAACATTGCAATAACGTAATAGTAGGGTAAAAGATAAGTTCATATTTCACTTATTTTTCGGATGATCTTGACTTTTTTTTATCAGAGCTTTCTTTAAAAGATGCTTGTATATTCTTGGTGAAAGGATACTTGTCACGAATGTGTGAACCTAGCTGAACTTGTTAAAAGAATTTGGAATCTGATATGCTAATGTTTCTCTGGTCATATTTGGTATGATTTTAGGGAGTATAAACATATCATGGACGTGCGCTAGAATGATGTTCGGGCCGAATGCAAAGTGATGCGTGAGTTGGTGTCGGAAGTTCACAGTCCTGACGAATATAGATTGGAAGTTCATATCCGTATAAGTGATGAAAGCCAAACGTTTTATATTGTTCGAAAAGCGGAAATATATGCGCGTCATGACCAATCTTATTTATTAGATGCATAACGTTTTTGGTCGAAGGTGTAGGTGTGATATAAGCATTCTTTCAACCCACCCGAGACAAGAAAGCAGTAATATACCTTAGAGTAGAGTGAGTTTAATAAACTTTATACTTTGGCCAATCCAGTAATAAATGTTTTACAGTGGCAAGCGAGCCTGTTGATCTAGAAATTTTGATTCTTATTGTGTTGACATGGTGCGTCATATTCATGTGCTTGTTAAACCATACTAAAACTAATTTGTGGCTATTTAAATGCTGAATTTCGAAGTTTTGTGACGTTTGTTCGATGTTCTCTGTGAGAATTCGGTTTAATGAAGAAAAACGAAGTATATTGAGTTTTTTTTTACATTTAGAGATAAACCATTTACTGTCAACCAGGATAAGAGTGCATATTGATATTTATTCATTGAAATTTCAAGCTGGTTCAGATTGGCTCCTGAAAAGAACGCATTTGTATCGTCCGCACATCATACTAAGTGTTCGGTACTTGATATGTTAGGTATACAGATAAAAAAGAACGACAATCCCACTATTTAGCCTTGCGGAACGCCATATTTTATAAAGGGAGAACGTGATTTAATCTTATTATACACTGTGTGTTTATTGCCTGCGGAATGTAGGTAATTCGTGATAAGTTTATGTGTAGTTCCCCGTATATTATATGTATTAAGCTTCGAAAGACGAACGTCATGTTTGATGGAATTAAAGGCTTTACGGAACTCAATAAACAAAAAAAAAAGTGAAAACTGATTCTTAATATTGTGAATTATCTTGTCACGAACGTACAAAAGTGCGAGTTCAGTTTTTTTCCCTTCTGGAATTTATATAGATTTTTTATTATGATGCTATACATCATAAAAATGTATGAAACCTGTTGTTTATTATTTGTTCATCAAGTGTAGAAAATGATGGCTGTACCGATATTGGTTTATAATTACTTAGGTAGTTTTTGGAGCTACCCTTACTGATCGTTGAAACCTTCGCTGTTTTTATTTGTTCAGAAAAAATACCACTTTCAAGTATACAATTCCATATATGAGTTAGAGGTAGCCTAATAAGCCCACATCCAAATTTGATAGGTATAGCTTTAAGATCATCAACACCTTAAGCTGTTTGTCTTTAGACACGTTATAAGCGTAATTATATATTGATTTGTTACTGAGTATAGAACGATCGAATTCGGAGTGCGGTTTCCGGGATATAGATCATGACCTTCAGATTGATTTATTGACGTCGCTTCGCCTGCTGTTAAACAAATGGGTGTTAAACGTCGTTGCCAGCTCTACACCAGATAATATTTTTCCATCTATTTTTAGATAATACAAGCAGCTGTGACGGGGTTCTAATATGACAATCTCATCTACTGTTTTCCATACCTTCTTTAGATCACTGTTTTCCATACCTTCTTTAGATCACTGTTTACATCTGCTAGCTTGCGTTGAAAGCAGCTTTGTTTTTATTTTCGAATATCGGGATGCAAACGATTTCTAAAAAGTTTGAGTTCCGATAAAGCGACCGGATCTTCAGTTTTAACGAAAATGGCGTATATTGTATATTTTTGTTATATCTTGCAAAATCACCTTTTGCAATCCACGGTTTTCTCTTCTTTTTTGTTGTTTGCTGTGAAAATGATGACTCGTAGCCCTATTTTACGATTGCGAAAAACATGTCGAAGGCGTTATCCGGGATGGTTTTAATAAGATCTTTTCCCAATGAGTACAGATAATTAATCATGAAATAAATTCAACGCTGCGTCGGATATATGTCGATAGGTTCTAGAAGTAAGACTATATGCTTTTTTATTTTTGGACGAATATGAAAGACTGTCATATGATCATCTATTCCCGCTGATATGGTTCCTGAAAGCACGTCCTCCGAAGGGTAGTTTGAAATGCATGGGTGTAGCAATGTGGATTAAGTTTGTGTTACAGGGAAGGGAGAGTGAACTACACTTTTAATTGCAAAAGACTGTTAGAGCTTTATAAATTCTTTTTCTTGAGCATTTGCAGCAAGCAAATCAATGTTTCTACCACCTCTATTTTATAAATAAGAATTTAAAGTCAGAACAAGCATTTTTATCTCTAAATGCACGTTTTCACCGGCGTTGTGCAGCACTCGACCGATAACTTTCGCAGCAAACGCGACCATTGTGAAAAAAAGTCACGCGTTTCAAGCAGTCGGTAGCCGACCCGATTTTTGCGATGCAATCTAGTCGCGGAGCGGCTGAGCCATAGAGTTATTATAATGTACGCTAGAGGTTCAAGTGGCGCTAGTGTGCTGACGCAAATTGAAGCTGACAGCAACCAGTCGTAAATTGACTTCCGGTAATGCATTTCTATGAGAAAAAGTGAGTGCATTTTTTCCCTGCGCTCGATCATAAAAGCAAATATGCAGAATAATTCGTACACTAGGTAGCTTAGAACATTTCTCAGTCAGGCCGACGAAATAATGGATCAGCTACGGCGTTTTTCTTTCAAATTCATCGCATTAAAAACGGTGCCAAAACAACTTCGTACGTGTGTTTATGTGCACTGTCAGACACACTTAGCTCGAACAAGACGTCGGCGCTTTTCAGCATAAGGAATATACGTGCCGAACGAACCAAGGACATCTGGAAATTAGGGGAGACGGCAAGAACTACGCAGTAACATTGGATCAGTAACTACCCGCGCATATACGATCAAACTAAAATTGAAGGCCACGTAATATATTCCGATTTTAAGTAAGTAAGTACCACTTTATCCTTTCTGCTCTGCGCGAACTTCTACGTTCAAAGTATCACCAGCACGATCGAAGTCTTTGAGAACAAGTTCACGATAAAAGCTGCCCGGCAGAAAAAGAAAAAAACGAAGAGACACCTTTCATAGTACACGTGCTTTATAATTTACGTTTTGAATGTTTTTATCGACTCGTGCACGACGGGGTCATTTTCACATAGTCACAGGGCTTGCATATTACCAATATATAAGCGTCATCGTAATGCTGGCGAGCCTTGAACACACTCTATATTCCTTTCGATTGTAATTTTACTTTGAATCGTCGCTTTTGGGATTGGGAACACGTTTGGGACTCAATTGTAGCAAAGTTAAACATCGTTGAATAATGAAGAAAAATGCGCTAACTAAAGTAATTACAATTCTACAATGTTAATCAAGGTACATGCTATTCGGTGCGACCCAAATGACCAAAGTGTTTCGTGTTATTTTCCGGTGAAGAGACAAAATGCACGCGCGTTTTCCCATTGGAATGCACAGGAGCACCGCAAAAGTAGACTGGTTGTTGTTTGCTTCAATTTGCGTCACGGAAGTCGCATAGACACTAGAGCCAGTTGAACCTCTAGCGTACATTATTATAACTCTATGGGCTGAGCCAATCAACGGCACCCCGGAAGTGACGCGACGGTTTGTTCACATCCGGCATCTGCCGCTTTTTCTACAGTTACCTTGCTACCGTAAAAGCAGGCAATGCAGACACGGAAGCTAGAATCGCCTCAACTTCATCCACTTCAATCAGCCGGTCATTGGGATTCATGACCGCAAGAGGAAACGATTCAACTATTAGCGCGGAGAAGTTTCGGTGGCACCCTTTGATGGTTTCCGCTCTCCACGTCACGCCCCTGATTTGCCTGGCTGCGATTGGCAGGATTTGCGTCTGCCTCGCCGTACTTTGCAAGATTCTCTTCGCCGTGAACCGGCGATCTGCCAGGCATTATCATTGTCCAGGAAGCTCTGGTTTGGCAAATTGCGAACTTCGACCACAGCTACGCTTATGATGGTGCACGTCGCTATTAGGTGAAAACGAAACCGAAAAACGGGAACTGAGCGTTCATAGTGCGATGTCGGAAAAAGCAGAACCGGTGACGGCCCTGGAGAAATATCCTTCGGAGCGTGAGTTTTCCAGAAGCCACTCGCTCATCGCACGTGCCAGTGTGACCATCTGAGTTTTTTTTTTTTTTTTTGTTTTTGCGATGCGATCTGTGCTTTGTTTACCCTTAAGCAGATACTGTAGTCGAAGCTACAAGCGCGAGCTAGGCCACGCTCCCTGGTTTGAGACATTCATTTTTAGCGCGATCGCTCGTTCTGCGGAAGAACGTTTCAAAACAGCAATCTGGAGCTCTCGTGCCTAAATGGGGCGATAACTCACTTTGCGAGCTCTAAACATCCTAGAAATCCATAAATATAAAAATGCGAAACCGATTCCCCTAAAAAAAAAAAAAAAATTGAAGTTGTCTTTGGCGATGGGAGGAGCATTGTGCTGGTGGCCAGCCTGGCACGTGACCAATGAAAATGCAAAATTTCGTTGAAATTGCAAACGCTGTTATTAAAAAATCTGTATGCTTTTGTAGATGATAGAAGCAAGCAGAAATAGTAAAAAAAATTGTGATTTTTCGTGGATAGGAAACATAATACGGCAGCAGTCGTCTCAAAAACAGAAAACTATAATATTGTTTTGTCTCCCGCGGGAGGGGTGCTTGGTCGTCAGCTATCGAGCGCCCGAACGCGCGTTCGCTGGGTTGAACTATAGTGCCACTAAATAAGCTACACTTCAGAGTAACGACACTTGGCCATATTGTGTCTTAAAATCATGATTGCCAGTTATCTGAAGCTTTATCTGAAATCACAGGAAATGTTTTTCCGCCCTCCATAAATGTTTAAACCGTTCGCGACAGAGAAAAGCAATACTACATCACCTTCCTAACACTGTGCACATCTAATGCTGAGGAAGTCGCAATTTTGAATCATGACGATCGGCGATTGGGTCTGTTTTTCATATGAGCCAAAATGGCGGCGCCCACAATAATGTCGGGAAACGGAGTGCCGATATTCTAAGCGCAGCTTATTTAGTGGCTCTAGGTTGAACCGTAGACCGGGCTGTATGGGAAATTAGCCGCGCGCATTCAGGACATTAAAGCCCCTTGATAAAGGCGTTTTTTACAAGTACCGCCAACCATTGTTGGGGAAGCGCGCGAGATACGTGCCACGAGCGGGTGCTCCGCCGCCATTCGCTTCCTAGGGCAGCTCATTTCAGTGCTGCGCCGCCATTCGCTTCCAAGGGCCGCTCGAGACGTGGGTCTCGTGTACTCGCGCATTTGACGCTACTTGCAAGACAGACACAAACACATCGAGGGGCTTTACAGGACATCACTCCGCGTTTCCACCTGTCGGAGGCGCGAGGATCCTTCGCATGCTATTGTCTGACAAATGTCCTGGTTTAGGAACAAGCTCCTCCCATCACCGGAGATGAAATAGATGTGTTGCGATCTTTGATTGCTTTTTTTAGTATGAAAATGAGCAGCGTACCGTCATGATTTAGGAATTTCTGGGATGCTTAGTGCCAGCTGAGTAAGTTATCGCCATATTTAGGCGTTATCAGAAGCCTCCTCAGAGCACCTCTAAGGGTGAACGGAGTATAGTCGCATCGCGCGAGTGCTCCAGATCGCCGGTGTGTACGCGCCTTTAGTGTAGCAAGCGTTCCGTGGTCGTCCTTTTGCACATGCCTGGGGTACAGGGTCGTTATTAATGGCGGACCGGCGCGTATCGCTCGCACTGTGTCCAGCGTTGGTAGTCGGTTGCTAGGGGCAACTTCACCGAGAAGAGCAGATGACCAAACTCTTCCCCTTCCTATGGCTCTGGACTGGGCACGTAGCAGAACTTTTACCAGGCGGGGGATCTACGCTTATTGGCACCCCTTCGCCCGACAGTGCACAGGCAGCCGCCGGGGACGTTAGTTAATGAATGGCTCATTCGAAATAGACATGCGCATTCATTGAGCCATCGAATCACAGACGCCCACGTCTCTCTTTTTCTTTAGGGTGGCTTCTCGCTCTGCTCTTTATTATGATCGCGTTGTTTACGTGTCCAACAGTTTTCTCCTAAGCCAGCGCGGTGGAGTTTGTTGCCGAGATCCGTCGCCATGAATGAGCAAGGGCGAGGCTCCCTGCTCCGCTCTGTACAGTGAGTCCGATGCCCTCCGTGCAGCGATGTTTTTCTTTCTTCTTCTTTTTTTTTCGCCACGCAAGTTTGGCGGCACTCTGTTCAGTGTAAATTCCTTTCCAATTGGTATTAAAGTTGTGTTTCTTATGCGAACTCGAATGAACGGGTTTTCTGTAAAACATAATTCTGAAGAAGAAAGACAATGAATGGATTCGAAGATGTCCGAAATCTTGAGCATGGCTATAAGGGAAGCCATAATTAATGTTCACTGGTTGTTTTGTCCCTATAATTCTTTGTAAATGATTTGCCTCTGATTTGCCTCTAGTGATTAAAAAAAGTGAATTTATGGCAGACTTGTTTCAACTAATAAATAAAAACGTTGCCCTTGCGTTCTGACGACTTTATTGAGAAGTGACACAGCTGTTTACACCATACACGTGTTCATGTTTTCACCGCGCCAGTGACGAACCGCGAATTTACGCCCGCGAGGTTACTTGACGTTCACGCGCATATTTACATGATAAAGTTCTAAAATTTCGCGATTTTCGACGGTAAACGACACCTTTACAGCGTTTGGAAAAAGAATTGGCAGTGCTCTGTATCCCTTTAATTTTCTGCGTGTTCATGTGTAGCAGAGACTTTTTTTAATTAAACAACCGCAAGTGACGCCGGTATTACGCGTCCATTTTTTTTTTTTGGGGGGGGGGGGGGGAACAGATTTTGATACTTACGAGAAACTTCTTTTTCTCCACTGCCTCTTCTTGGTACTTGGTCCAAACAAGCGTAAAAACGCAATGTCGGTGTGTGTTATTGTCCCGAAATAGTTAATACTGTGTTGGATTAACTGCTTTGCGTTTCATGGCGGGTCGCGACTATGTATCAAGTACGAGCGACGTCAACTTTTTTAGGGGTGAAGCTCCTTAGGGGCTACCCATGTCCGTATGTCCGTTCGATGTCCGGCTTCGGGTGCTCGTGCTCACGAGCACGTGGGCACGTGCTCCCGTGCTCGTGTAGGACAAAAAAAAAACAAAAAGAAAACGCATCTTCACGTGATGAATGATTTTGATTGAGGCGAAGCCCTGGTGGTGCTTGTCTGCGTAGACGGTGAGCCGCAGCATGCCAAGCCTTTCGTTCGTTTTCATCCAAGTCAGAAAGGGAATGTGTGGTATGGAATGTGGTTATATACGCATTTGAGCATTTGACCGCAGCGTGACATGGATGTTCTCGTTCAAAACATTCACGCTCACTTATAATATAAGCTCGAATAACGGTGCACAATGAGCGTATTTTCTACAACGAAATGCAGAACCGCCACTTCCGTGCTTTAAGAGCAAGAATCTCTAAGTTTACGGACCAAGGCATCCAGTCTATGTGCTCAATAATGGCGGCGCGAAGCCGCTGCAATGAGGCGATCGCCCCGATAGAGAGGACAAAACTGCATGAAGAGGAGGAATTGTCCAACTTTCAGTATCAGGGGACCTTACGTTAAACATCATGCTGAAGCCAACAACATCGCCTTGTGCTGTTTTCTTCTTGGTGTTATTTTCGGCGGATTTAAAGGAGCGATGCAACAATTTTTCTACTTTGCGCAAATACCGCTTAAAACGGATCCCTAACGTTAACGACCTATGAAACACGCGTTCGTTTTTCACCCCACGCAATAGAAGTCCCAGAAAAAAAATTAAAGAAAAACGAGCAGCGTTCACCCCCTCAACTCGCAGCCAGGACAAGCGGCCACGTGATCTGGAGCCGATTATATGCCGCCAATGTTGATCATAGCCACGCGCTGGGGTTGGCAAAGGGCAGGACACGCGCTGAGTTCCAGACATTGTTATGGCTCGGCTGTAGTCGTCGTTGCAGCGATTGGACACGGGTCACAACCCGAACGCTTCTCGAGCTAGCAATTGTCACGAGCCCAAGTCGAGTGCCCACGCAATGCTCGGGTCCAATCTATGAACCGCATTCAAATATCGTCACTTGGGTGTACTGCGATCCCCGAGTTACGTCATCAAATTTCGCAAAGGAGAGATTGAATGAAAATGATCGCTTTTGTCCTTGAAATTACACCGCAACAAAGGAGTTTCTTGGCCAATGGCGTTGCGTGTGAGTATCCTTGAGTCCCAGGTGTGCCAGTAAGCTCGTGTAGAAAGAAAAACATTCCAATGGAATATCGTTGCACAGCTCCTTTAAGGCCGGTTCACACATACAGCGGAGCGCTTAGTTACCGCTTCTTGAGCGCTGCAAGCAGCGCTCATGTGGCACTGACTTGCGCCTAACGTAGCACTCGGTTAGCGCTTCAGAAGCGCTCCAGTAGGCGCTCTGTTAGCGCTCCAGTAGGCGCTCTGTTAGCGCTCCAGAAGCGCTTCAGTAGGTGCTTGGTTAACGCTTCAGCAGCGCAGTCTGACCCCTCTCACGCTCCTTGTGCCGTGCTTGCTGCTGCGGAACAGCGCGTGCATGGCGATTCCGTTGTTCTTGTTTTTCCTTTGGCATTGAAAGAAGAGCAGTAAAAGAGCCGCTCTCCAAGCAAAGGATCGGGCAGACGATTCAAGGCCGGTTCACACATACAGCGGAGCGCTAAGTTAGCGCTACGTGAGTGCTCGAAGGAGGGCTCATCTGGCGCTTCCTGGCGCGTGATGTAGCGCTCTGTTAGCGCTTCAGAAGCGCTTTGTTAGCGCTCTGTTAGCGCTACAGAAGCGCTCTGTTAGTGCTCTCACGCCCCTTGTGCCGTGCTTGCTGCTGCGGAATAGCGCGCGCACGGCGATTCCTTGGTTGTTGTTTTTCCTTTGGCATTGAAAGAAGAGGAAGTAAAAAAGCCGCTCTCTCAGCGGAGGGTCGAGCAGGCGACCCAGAGTTATGGACTCTGAGCGACTAATTGATTGGGTACGACCTCATAGCTTTCAATTTGATATGTGTGACGCTGGTTTCAAGGACACGCAAGTAAAAATATTCGCCTTCGAAAGAACTCTGTGTCTCGGTCCCTCAGCCTGGGAACAAGGTTCGCCGGGTACCCGTCGGTATCTCGGTGGCTATTCGCGCACCCAGAAGGCTCTTCTGATAGTTAAGCCGTCTACACAGATACGCACTAAGCGCGTATGTAAGATCATTTGTCGCATTTCTATTTCAGCATCCCACATGTCCGCCATGGTGCTGCTGATGCACACCCAACCACAGGAACCGAAACCGCAGTGCACCTGCTAATCCGCAGCCACCGTGGTACAAGAAGCGCTAATGACGCTCTAATGGTACGTTTTCACCTGAGAACAAATCCGCTGCCGTGGGAGCGGATCCGCTCCTGGCGGCGGCGGCGACGAGCGGGTTGCGTTTACATCTATTTCCTTCGAGCGGCGGCGGCGGCGCCGGCTGCGGCAGCTGTTCTCGTAACATCCCGCCAAATATGACGAGGAGGCGCGAGAGTTCCCACCTCGACTGTCTCCCGACCAATCCCGGGCGTTGCAGCACCCGGAAGAACGACTACTCATGACGTAGGCAGCGTCGCGCCGCGCAAGAATGTCACTTCCGGAGAGCGAAACTCCTCGTTCGGCGGCAGAAATAGGTCCTGGACCTAAACGGCTCGCCGCCGCGTTTTCCGCCCAGCGTTTCGCCCCAGCGGCAAAAGCTGGGCGGATTCGCTGGCGGATCCGCAAGTGTAAACGTACCATAACACGGCGGTACTAAAGCGCTAACCACGCGCTATATTAGAACGAAGACACGCGCTGGAAGCGCCACATGCGCTCTCCTTGGAGCGCTCACGTAGCGCTAACTTGGCGCTCTGCTGTATGTGTGAACAGGCCTTCAGAGTCATGGACTCTGAGCGACTTATTGATTGGGTATGACCTCACCGCTTTATATTCGATACGCGTGAACCTGGTTTCAAAGACACGCAGTTAAAATATAATCACCTTTGAAAGAACTCCGTGTTTTAGTCCCTCAGCCTGGGAACAAGGTTCGCCAGGCACCCGTTGGTATCTCGGTGGCGAACGATTTCGCACACCCAGAAGGCTCTTCTCGGCGTTAAGTCGTCCACACAGACACGCACGAATTGCGTATGTAAGAGCATTCGTCGCGTTTATATTTCAGCGTCCCGCATGTCCGCCATGGTACTGTTGATGCACACCCAACCACAGGAACCGGAACCACAGTGCACGCGCTAATCCGCAGCATCACGGTAGAAGAAGCGCTAACAAGGCGCTACTAAAACGCTAACGAGGCGCCACAGAAGCGCTCATTGCGCGCTATATTAGAACAAAGTCACGCGGTAGGAAGCGCCCCATGAGCGCTCTTTGGAGCGCTCACATAGGGCTAACTTAGAGCTCCGCTGTATGTGTGAACAGGCCTTTCTTCTTCTTAAACCAACACTACACACTTCATTTTATTTTTTTTTTGGGGGGGGGGGGGGATCAAATTGGCTTTGTCACTGGCCGACTAATCATCGAGATATTGGTGCAAAATCGAATGCTCGAAACACATTCTGTGAGCAAGTGGACAGAAAACAGAAGGTGTTCGCTGACCTCGGTTACTTTAAAACTTGGCGCTCACCTTGTAGTTCCGCTTGTGCAGCTTAGCCTCAAGCTTGGTCTTATCCCTCTGGTAGTAGACACCGGCAAAGATGAGCACGTTGAGGATGAGCAGCGAGCAGCCCACGGCGATCGTGACGCTCAGCGCAGTCGAGTAGCCGCCGTACTGGAGCAGCACCATCATCGAGTCGGACAGGTTCAGCGGGTTCGAGGTCGGGGTCGCCTCGAGGCCCGGGGCCGCGCCGGGGGGCCAGGACGTCGGGGAGGACATGCTGTCGTTGCCCTATGACGCGCACAAACTCGTTGGCAACAGACCGCACTCTGAAAATGTCTTTACCATGCTCATCCTAATACTTATAATCGACAATGCAGATTTCAGCGTAAACAGATCACTACTGCAAAGTTCAACCGCTTACTGAGAAGACAAATATTTTTTTCACACTAATATAACGTGCCGATTTTATCGAAGTGGAATTCATTACCAGCCGAAGTGGCATAAATTTTAAGACTTTAATTTTGGGAGGTCCGCAGAAAACAGAGCCAAGTTGTTCTATGTCAATGCTTCTCTCCGCATACGGTCTGTTTGTTTATCAGGTGAGTATCAAACTCTATCTGGCAAATCTTGAGTTAATACATCCCATTAGGCAGGGTTCGTAACTGAACGTACCTCTTGTCCTGTGTTTTTATCTGTGTGTGTGTGCGTTTTGGGGGAAATTATTTTTTATGGCGTGCAGAGAGCCGTATAATATTTCCTCGCGGGCCTGACCCCTGGCGTGATGAGAACATCCTAATAGCAACCGTTACAGACGTGTCAACATTCTGATACCCACGCTAAACGTCCGACCGGAACCTTAAAAACTTTGAATGCACTTCCTTGGAGTACACTTTTTTATGATCTGAAGTGGACTGTACACGTTAATTCCAGTGTTTGAAAATCTCAAGGTAACATTTGGTGTCTGAAACGCACTCTTAATCATCCTTTGATTGATACAAAAGCACTGCTTATAAAACCATGATTCGACGTGTTCTCGAATATCCGTCCCAGGTATGGAGCCCTCATACAACTGCAAATTTTGAGAAGTGAGAAATAGTGCAGAGATAGGTATTGCGAGAAACGAATCTTCGGCGTCACGGTACGAGAAAGCCCTACTAGAGTTCCTATCGCTCAAGGCGCCTTACAGCGAGGCTACAGCTTTTGTGTGTTCTACTGAATCCCGATTTTAACATTGATGCTTCGGGATATTCAACGCCACGACTGGTCCGAGCTACACGAAGCTTGCACAATGGGGCGCTGGTTTTGTATAGTTGTCGTGCTGTTTCCTTCAAATTTAATTTTTTTTTTCCTCGAAAAATCGAAGAGTAGAACAGCCTTTCTAAAGTACCCATAAACTATCCAGCAGTCCAATTATTTTTAAAACACTGGTATGCTGTCCGTGAAACAGTTTAATGTTTTCGTTCTTTCGTTTTTATGCTTGTTGCTTTATTATATTATTAAACCTTATTCACTATATTTCACTATTTTCTTGTATAATTGCTTGTGCAGTAAAATGTTCCAATATCTCCTACCACTACCTCCAAATGGAGGCCTAATAGTATTTATAATTAAAAATATATTGGGTCGTTATGTTATTCTAATAATAGGGGCTTTTTGCAAACCGTCACCGTGTTCCGCGTATACAGACTACCGGAGACTTTTAAATAAGTTTTTCTGCGTGCGCACGGGTCATACTGTGACCGCGAGGAGCGCGCTTAAGAGCATGCTTCAAAGGTTCCGGTAGTGCAGTACGCGACACACGGTAACGATTTGCCAAAAGGTCCCCAATAGCTTCTGGCCCGGGAATGGACACTCGCCTGCGTGGCGGGATGCAGTCCCGCTGGGGACAGCGGGTGCTGAGGCAGCCCGGCCCCGCTGCTGCTGCTGCTCACGACTCCCGTGCTGCTGCTCGGCACGGTGGACGTCGTGAGCGGAGACAGATCTGAGGACCGCACATTGCCGTCGTAGCTGAGCGGGTTGTCGTGGTCGTCGAGCAGGTGGTGTGCCGGTACCACCTCCGGCCCACCGGGCCGGTGCAGCTGCGGGATCAGGTGGAGCCAGAGGGACAGGCGGTGCGCGTGGTAGTGGTCCTTCACCTTAGGCTTCATACCTGCGGTGGAGCACAAGAACCCTAGTCAGACATAAAAGATTTACCGATGCCGCTTTTAACTGGGACCTGAATCTGCAGATCGTTGCGACTGCAGGATGTCCCCGTTGATCTACCTGGCAATGAACGCCATGTACTGCTGAAAATGCCGCAACAATTTCCTCAGTCATTCTGAATTAGACATCGATCCTCTGCGATAGGTATGTCCCGCCGTTCGAAAGCGCGGCGGATTCCTTCACTTTAATTGTGGCACAGCATAGCCACGCAAGCGAGATTCACAGCACTACCCGCTAACATCACCACTAAAGAAAAAAAAAAAAATGTTACCTCAAGGTTTTTTGGGTTTCTTTTTCGATTCAGCATTGCAAATCAGAGTCGAAAAACTTCTTATAAACAAGCTGTACCCATGAAAATGTAGCATGTGGCCACGCAGCTAAGTAACTCTATGACATTTAGCGTAGGTTACTTATCCGTCCAGTGTGCCAAGGGCAAAGAGAAAGGTTGGGTTATGGTAATAAATTATACTGCGCAACTGAATAATGTTTCAAAAATAAAATTTAACTCTGTGTTGCCACATTGATTCTTGCAGTTTATTTCATGCTTTATCAATGTTCGGACGATGCAAGAATGCTCTAGAGTAATAGTAATGCCGTAAATTAAAGACCCGTTGAAAAGGTTCTCTATGTATCAATTTGATCCTCTCTACGGGAGTTAGAAGGGGAGATGCCACATTCGCACGGGTAAGCGTGGTCTCGCGAATTAGCCTACGTAATGTACACTCTTAGAAAAAAGGGTCAGTATAGTCCTCCCTAAAGGGAGGAACGCTCTTGACACATATGTTCCTTCAGAAAGGGAGAAACTTTCGTCCCTTAAGCAGGGGAGGAAAAGTTCCTCCGTCGACTGCATCTCATTATGGCGGCCACGAATCGAGCAAATCGAGCTCGGTAAGGCTTAACGAGAACACGAAGTCTATTGCACGAAGCGAGAGGAGCAGGAAATAAAAACGTAACACGAGCTTTCCGCGAACTGTATTTATTTCCGAAGTTTCTTTACCCCTGCAGGTAAAGAAACTTACGTTTCGAAAGCATGCAGTCACTCAGTCTTCTCATCGTCAGCACTGGGATGTTCAACGGAGACAACCGGCACTCAGTTCGCGCACTCTATGTCCTACCTTTGCTATTCCTCGAGCCACAATTCCTTCGTCAACCGTTGCGTCAATCGCACACCACGGAGGAGTGAAAATCATTCGCCCGCAAAACCAAAAGTTGCTCTCAAAAAAAAGCAAATCCGAAGCAACCTCTCGGCTTATCTCAGCACGGTAACACGGAAATTATGGCGTAGCCGCGTAGCGTAAAAGGATGTTAAATCGCTTGCCACCAGATGGCAGGGGCGCTAGGTGGCGCTAGATACCGCCTAATTCATGTTTTACAAAAAAATATTTTTATTTCTTTACGCCACAATTGCGTTTCCTTTTCTTCGGAATCTCTAACACATGTAGACACGTTGCGCACACAAGAAACATCAGGTCAAGATATATTGAACGCATACACAGGCATCGCACATACAAACATTAATACAACAGCACACTACCCCAATCACTACTACCGAGCCCTGCGTTTCCGTCTTTTATAGTGGTCATTTTGAACGTACGGAATTTTTCGGTGACACCCTAAGCAAAAAAAAAAATATTCCGAACATGTTCCTTTTTTTCCAGCAATGTCATACATCTGAGGCTATTTTTAATGGCTCAGGGGATGAATCTCTTATTAAAAAGAAGACGCTCGATCATGCCGTAATTATTTGAAAGCCAATAAATCGAGGCGCTCCAATGTGGTTCCAAGCCATGAGTTTGTTTTCCCACATGGCCCTTCGTAGCCAGTATTTATATTGTAGTGTTCGTTTTTCTATTTGTGCTATTCGCGCAAAGCTGCAATTGCCGTCTTGAATTAATCTCTGTAGAGCGGATATCCACTCAGCTGGAAGTGATGCTTCACGGGCACAGAAATCGCTTTTCGATCAACTTGAATGCAGTCAAAGCCGCGACTTGCGACAACTGTTAAGTGTACGGAGCTGCGCCGTTGCGAGCTCGAAAACTTCGAGCGCTCATCCCAGCGCGCCACTTAGAGGGCAGTTTCTGCAGAAACCGTAATATATTTAAACAGTAAAATAAAGGATAGCGTTTTCGGTTTTTTTTTCGATTTTGCCTGTCTTTTTTTTTTTTATGATAAACTTCCATTATAAATATACGTACTTTCCGTCATACTTTCGTAGTGTTGTCTTTTCCCCAGAGCGCAATCGCTCTCGGGGACCGACAGTCACATTGGCCACTGTATGATAGGAGTTTACCGTTCAGACCAGCGTTCCAACATGACTATCCACACGTCGATCGACTGCACCTAGTCCCTCAAGTGGTTTTAAACTCTTTAATGTAAAGCGGAATGTTAAACTGCAACACTCGGCCTCCTCCGATCACGGCCCGACCAGCGGCATCAATGCCCGACAGTTTACGTCATCTCATCTTGTTGTTACACCACTGATAAGCGAACACACGGTCACATCGGCGATAATTCCAGTCTTCTGTTCACAACCCACAACACTGCCATCACGATGTCGCTGACACGAAGAAATACAGAACCACGTTGACGATGTTGCTGACACGCAGAAGAATCACGTTGAACGCCGGTTGGCACTCGGCACGGGACAACGGAACCGAACTCAGCACGGAAGGCATCCAGGCAGCCGGCAGGAAAACCTGCCTTCCTTGGACGCAGTTCCCGCGATTTCCATAACGTCGAAAACGTCGACACAGTTCCTCGTGGTTTCGCTGCTGTAGTTCCGCGTGTGTCCCGCAAATTGGAGACGGCCGTCTTACCCAGTGTATGTAGCGCTGCTGGCACTGCTCCGGAACTTCGCTGTTTCTAGCGGCTTCGTTAGCTCGTTTGATAAAATTAGTGGTAAAAACGTCAATGCAACCGAAATGTTCTGCACGTTTGGACTAGAAGACAGAATTACAGGCGGCCTTCGCTGCCGCTGAAGCTCAATCAACTCAACATTAATTTATTAAACAACGTGCGCGATGTGCTCGAAAAACGAAACCGAAAGAAGATGGGTCGGGAGGGCGAAAGCTTTCTCCGGTCTGCCTGGAGGAGGAAAACGTCTCGGAGAATAATAAGGACTTTAATTTTCCTTTCATCGGTCTGGGTTTGTTTATGTGTGTTTTGGTAAACAAAAAAAAAAAAAAAAAAAAAAAAACTTTACAAAAAAAAAATAAGTAAAAAAACCCACTTTTCTGGGGATCGAACCGTTGACCACTTGGTCAGTAGCGCGATGCCCTACCCCTGCGCCAACTGAACAAGGAGGAACTCGCCCTCCTCCTTTCATCTGAACTGCCGTTCCTCCCTCCTCTGGGCAACTTGTCCGCAACAAGGAGGAACAGTCGCTTTTGCTACCTTTCTCCTCCCTTTTTTCTTAGAGTGTAGTGTCACCTGTTCGTCGGCAGCAGCGGCACCACACGATCCTACAGACCGGATAAGAGTGTGTGGTCAAGAGCAAAACAAATACATTAGTCGGTGACAGGTCGAGAACAAAGTCCTCCCACGCCTTCTGCTTCAGCGGAGCGAACGGTGGCTTTCCAGCGTTGCAATACTAAAATGAAAAGAGGTGGGAGGAGCTTACACTTCCTTTTTGACCTGTACTCTACTCCGCTATAAACGGGACACCATACCCGCCTTTTTTTTTTTTCTAAATTCACGGCATATGCTTTGAACTTCACTGTAAGCGCGCCTATTTTCAGTTTCGACATCAACCGCGCAAACAGCATGACTCCACCTCGCCTCCTCGTTGTCGCCTCTTCTCCTTTCCTGTTTTCGGGAGATTAATGTACTGAAGACAACGATGCCGGCAGTGACAAGAGCCAGCAGAGCGTGGGAGTGTCGATCCTGACCGAGGCGATGAGCATGCTCTAAGCCTCTGTCCAAGGACGCGCAAGCGGAAGGATGTTTTCTCCTCCCCCGTTAAGAAAAACAGGCAAAAGCTGACCGCAATACGAAATACCGTATTTACTCGAGTAATAGCCGCACTGTTTATGAAGCAAACCCGAGGGTTCGCTTTTCCGCGGAGCACGCGGATTGCCAATCACCGCGATCGACAGCATGACTCCAGTGGTTTACAGGACAGAAATATCGTCTTCGCGCGTAAATTCTATCAACGAAGATTGCATTTGTATGGAGAATCGTGTTCTAGATCTGATTATTCGCTATGTTATTTATGCGCAAGGCGATTATTGGCTTTATACGTGCCTTGTGGGAAAGTAGAAGCAAGGGCCTTGGTTCATAAATAGTCCGGCTATTACTCGAGTGAATACGGTATGCCATACATTAAACAAACAAAAACAAAAAAACACAAAAAAAAACAAAAAAAAAAACACAAAAAAATCTTTTTTTTTTTTAGCTGTGAGGAAACAGGCCATCTGCTGTGTTCTTTTTGGACAGGTTTTTAGACCGCGCTCCTATAGCACCAAATCCTCGCTTTTCAGAGCGAACACCATGCTACTGAGAACCGTGCTGAGAACTCATGCGCCTCGCGCTGTCGACGCTCTCGCGCTTCCGTCTTGCGCCGACAGAGGGGGCTGCCGCCGACGCACCCAGATACCCTATTCCCCGGGACAGCAGAGACTGCTGTGAACGCTGCTTCGAAGTCTGTCGCCAACGGCAGATGGCGGCAGCCACCCAGTTCAAAGAGAAAACGTCGAGGCTTCTTTCGTCCGGCTGTTTTTACTGCGCAAAGGCTGTTGGCTCCAAAGCCATTGCATTTTTTTCGGAGTGAGATATATTTTCTGTAGCTGTTGCAAGATGAAGAATTTAGAAGACACTAGTCACACCTCTCTCTACTTTAGCAGAGCGACGCTGGAGAGGAGGCTCGCTCTGCTAAAGTGCACGATGCTCAGAGAGGAGTCTCCACTGAACTCTTAACCTGTCACCGACTATAGGTAAGCCTATAGTGGAATAGAGACAGAGAGAGTAGCTAACGACGGCCGATTAGGGCAATGGCGCGGCCGTCGACCTAGAGATGATGCTACGTTCATCACGGTGAATCGCGGGACAACTCTCGTCCGTCGGGCTCAGCGAGCGACCGTCACAAGTCTACTTTTAGCCGACCTTATAGTGCCTTATTACGAGTTCCTAAATTTATTTACCGAGGACAACTCCGAATGTCATTTGACCCCTTACTTGTCACTGATTGAATTACACCACGGTTCCTCGCGCAGCTTATTGGCGAATCGACTACAGTATGGCGGAGCCTTGTGCAGCTTTTTTTCCACGCAGATCTGTTTGTCCAGAACAAGGCCTGGATTCTCGACTTCACCTAGTTCGATTGAGCTCCGGGAACATATTTGATACGACGGCTGCGTCGGTGTTTGGCTGACACCCGTGTCCAATATTTTCATTGCTCGTTTAGTACGAGTACTATAGCCTAACGCTGCCAACATCAGCCGAACGCTATTAAAAGATAAATAATAAACAAACAATTAATAAATAAACAAAATATGGAGATAACAAAGTGGAATGAAAACAGTTATTCAACTGAATATTAACATTAGGATTGTATACCACATAAGAAGATAGTTATAAATCGTCAAAAATGAGGCAAACGACATGGATGGTGAGGCTGTCTCTCTCTTCGTCTGCCTCCAGTCACGCTCATGCGAGTTAAGCTTGGTATTCTAATTTAACTAAGTTGTGTTTCGGTGCTTTCTTGTTTCCTTCGCCAGAGTTCACCATTAGCCCCCTTAGCCCCCCCCCCCCCCCCCCCTACACACACACACACGCACGAACAATATAACCTTTTTTGTTCCCACCTTATTACACCGCATGAGCTTTCCTCTTTATTGTAATTCGGGTTTTACAACCCCGGGTCGTTTGTTTTTTCTTTCGCACACTTTAGAAAAGCAGCAAACAACCGAAAACAAAGACGACGCCACCTCATTTATTTTTTTTAATATTTACTCTACGGAAAGTTTTTAGCGCAATATATTGCTAGGCCTATGCGGCCATGTACAGGTTACAATACATAGCTTATTAAAAAGTGAGCAAATTTGAGTCACACAATTATTTGCCTGGATTACGCTGTTAGTGAAGCTCAACAGTAATAGGCATGCTTCAATAACCCTTGCGAGGATTCCTGAGTATTTTATTTTGTATGTGCGTATTGTGCATGCTTCATACTCATGGTTATAAATAGTTTATAACATGTGACTGATGCCTTTACCGTTTCCTGCATTTTGAAGGTGCTAAGGAAAAAGTTACAATTGGAAGTCAAACCTTCTGTAGTCAGAGACAAATTAAGGTGCTTAGGACATTACAAAAAAAAATATGAAACAACTCTACTGCTAGGATTTAGTGCATGTTTCTATAATCCTGCTAAATATGGTTTGAAAAAGGCGCGATAGTTTGGTGTACAAATTGATTTTTACGCGGGACCCTCGGATGCGCCCCATTCGAAAATGCTGCACTGTTTGTTGGGTGGGGCGTAGTGTCTTCTATTCTAGAAATCCCATCAAATCGCGAAAAACGTGGCCACTGTAAGGCAGAAAGGATATGAGATGAGAGGGTACGCGCAGGGGCTCTCTCTGGCAGCGCCAAGCGATGCCGCAACGGTAAAATCCGAAAACACGAGCGCGCTGCTTTCTTGTTATTATTATTATTATTATTTTTTTTTTTTCAGGAAGGGAGAACATTTTGTTTTGACCCTCTTCTATTGCGCCTCGCTTCCGTTTTTCCCCGCGCCTATTTTTTTAATTTTTTTATTACGGCTTGTCGTTTTTCGGAAAGGCAAACGCGTGTATTGTTGGCGCCAATTGAAAGGTTACCCTAGAGTTCCCCTACAGATACCAATGGTAGCAGGGTTGCGCGTTCATCCTCGGCGGGTGGCCGTAACGCCGGCTTTCCTGCACGGTACTGGACTTTTTGCTCGCCACGTGACTGGATTGAGCGAACAGTGGCGCAGCGCGCGCGCCGCCGCGCATGGAAAACGGGAAAGGAGGAGAAGGAGGCGAAAACAGGGGAACATACACCGGGGCACGTGCAATTTCGGCGAAAAGACCGTTTCGGTGGCTTTCCTTCCCGTCACTGGGTACTTTGCTCCTCACGTCATCGACTTCGGCAAATGTCGGCGCGGCGCACGTGGAAAATACACGCGAAACTTTGACTCCCGTAAACATCCTATACAGGAACTCTAGGTTATTCCAGGGCCCAGAATACCTGTATAGGCTCCGCTTGCTTAACCAGAGAATTGCATCCCTTTTCCTCTCTCCGTCAACTCCGTAATGGCAGGAGAGAGGTCATTTGAGCCGACCTAAATTCAAATTTTACGCGGGAAAGCGAGGTTGCATGTGCCGAGTTTCGGGCGGAGCATGTTTCTCGCTTTGCGTTTGCGAAAGATGTAAGCTATACTAAAATCTAACGAATCGGAAGGTTCACGTACCATTAAACACGATGTGTAGCCACTGGGCACTGTACAATCGCATTGTTTTATAACGCGGGTGATGTATTCAAGCATGTTTCCTCTATAGGGAAGCAGACGACACGGAGGTCGATCGCTTTGCTCGCGTCTGCAGCACTCACGGAGTAATTCGCTTCCGGCACATCCGGGCACCTCGGACAAGACAAAAAAGCGCGGCTACGGCTGACGAATCGACGAAGTTTTCGTCGGCCACTACGCTCTACCGAAGTAATAAAGAGACACAGCGTCGTCCCCTTTTGCTGTTTACAGACATGAACCGCCGCTTGCGTCCCAAGCGACTTCCGGTTGCACCGTCTTTGCAAGCATGTTGAGCTTGCTTATGTCATCAGTGCCAGAAAGCTTAAACGCTACACGGACAACAAAGTTGGAGATTTAACGAGTGCCCTTTGCTGTACAATATCACATATTGGAGGAGGCAAGATGGTTTACAAGAATACTGGAAACATTTTAACAGATCTCGCGCTCCTGCGTTCTTTTGGCGTTCACCTGGAGGACTGGGGGTTAAACAACTCATCTACAATTCATGCAGCTGTGTTAAGGTGGCTTTTGTTCATTCTTTTTATACACCGGAAGTTCTCTGGCACGTGAAAGACTAGAACACCACCTGGTGGCCCTTGCAATAAAAATGGTATATTTCTTCTCTGCTCCGCACGCCGCAGTACGCCGCCTTACAGCCACGTCATCCACGACTACGGGTCTCTTGCAGAAGCGACGATCACTTCCCTGCAGTGCGGCTTGGATTCAACACGGCCGCCTTGGGAGCACCACTGCGATACTCTTCTTACCAAAAGGAGCATGTACAGTTATTCTAGGATACCCTGGAAGTGGCTCTGCTCTACCATTTAGGCTAACGTTCAGCGCTGCTCGTTGCATCTTTCTGGCAGCCGCGCGTTCAATGGCTCCGTCATGGAACTGACAGGGTTTCTACAGGGTGTCTCAAATAGCGGCCAGGCTCTTTAATCAACAGCAAAAATCGGTTTCTTCACCTATCGCGCTATGATTTTGTACTGCGGTGTCCAGAGGTGGTGCTCTTTTTCTACAAAATTTGCAAAGAGCGCTCTTACCGGAGGAAAAGGTAAAAACAAATGCGTAACTTCTATGGAAACGCAGCGAAGCCAACGGTCTTCAAAAAATAGGGCACCGTTTGGCACAGGAGACTAGAGATGGCGCAAGCGGTAGCAACACCAACTGCCGCCAACGAACGAGGATACGGCGCCGAGAGCCACCGTTTTTAGCAGACTATTTTTCCGACTCAGCAGCGTGTTCGATCTCAACTCAAAGGAGTGTTCGATCTTGGAACCATCCCGCTGGCTTCCCCGGTATTCTACCGAGCTCTAACCATTGCAGCCTCAGAAAAAGAAGTCCCCACCGCTCCCCAACACGAAAAAAAAAAAACAACAACAAAAAAAACGAGTTCTGTGAGCGGACAACCGGATACACTTCGCCGAGTGGCGCGAGCGAACACGTTACCCTTCTCTCCTCTCTCGGCTTCTGATTGGTCGAACGCACAGCAACGCTTGGGAAAGTTGAGCGAGTCTCTTGCGCCGCGCTATTAGCGTCGCGGGACGGCAGGCGTCGTACCCCACGACGCTTTCAAACGCGTTCGAACGCCAATGTGAGAATGGGCCTTGAAAGTGTGCGATCGTACTGTGGCTAGGCGAGCTGGGCTGTCTGGGCGATCAAGGGGGCGCCTAGAATGAGACAGCGTTTAACTAAATACGATGATCACGTGGTTTATGTGGACCATGATGTGACTAGCATGAGCAGTATTGCCTGGCCGCCAGACGGAATGATCAACATTCATAAATTAATTATTGCAATTACTACAGCTCTAAGAATTCGCGAAACCTGGTGTACATGCTATGTAACGTATAATCGTTCGACTGGGAAAATAAACTGCCTGTTTAATTTTCGTGCCCCCTTTTACGAACCCAGGCCGCAGCGAGAGCGTCTATTGTGGATCGGCACTCAAGAAGATTGCGGAATTCTTCGACAAGAGCGCTGCAGAACGAAACACCGCGCATCGTGATCATAAGAGCCTTTCTGAAGTTGAGTGACTAGACTGAAATGTCCGCTGCAAGCACGGGGCTCTATAGAAATTAGTGTAGATTATTAGACAGATCTTGCAATGCACGCCCCTAGAATCTCAATTTAATTTGAATGGCAATATTGATTCCGGGCAAAAAAGACGCGAGGACGCAGAAGGGCGATATTTGGTTATGCCCCGGAGTGACATCTCCAATGAAAGCGATCAGAGACGATCAATAGGTGAATACTTTTGTACTTAGGCGCACAGGTCGTGGTTAGTGAGAAATAGCAGAGACTCTCGCAAAGTGTTACCGTGTTTTTAACGCGCCTTCGAATGGTTTTACGGTCCCATACCCCCTATGAATTCAAAGCGATTCTCAATTGGCCACAGACTGCGTGACAAGAGCCTTTGTGTTATGCTGTCGGATGTCGCCATCCTGGCGGTTCATTTTAGAAATTCTGGCGAAAATGTCGAGCTGCTGCAAAGGTGGTAGATGTCGCGGCATCTCAGTTCGTGTCTGCTTTGGTTTTCTGTCCACTGTCTGACCTTTGAGCGACCTGCAGCAGAACAGGCGTCTATCGCATCAGCTTCGCAGATGCGCCAGCATCAGGATCCCGGCAGGCATCATGCACGACACCTTTATGAAGTCGTCAGGCAGAAATTTGAGGGCCAAAAGTTGAGGGCGCGGTGAACACAGCAGTCGTAGGCGCGCTCCACGCTCCCTGGTAGCGTCAGCGAAAACTCACCAATGAGGAGGTACTTCTGGTGAGCGGCCTCGTACTGTGGCCACACGAGACGCTCAAAACGACCTTTCCCACGGTCGCCGTGCACTTCACCATCGTGCGGCACGTAACTCGGATCCCTGTGAAGGAGAGAAAAAAAATCAGGTTGTGGAGCGCCCTTTGTGCAAATACTTTACTCGCAAACACATCGTAAGGCTCGTTCACAAACTGGCGACTGCTTGCGATTGAGTTCGTTACGACCTTTTGTGATCTCGTACGAACACGACGAGAGAAGACATCTACGGCTTAGCCTTGGGACACTTGCGATTTTTGTGTATTTTCGATTTTCTCGCGAAGTATTCCCCTGTTGGCTTGAAAACCTATTGTGAGTTTTTTTGAACGACCATCTTTCATAAATAGTAGGCAAGATTGACTTCGTAAATACCCTAAAACCTACGCGCTAGTGAAATTCCGTTCTATGGCACGTCATAGATGGCGTGCCAGTGTTCTCTCTCGTCGTAAGTTAGGCAAAGATGTCCGAATGGGCACTCCATTGTAAGCAGTCTAAAGTTCTTGAACCAGCCCCCTCGAAAATCCAATGGCCTTGGCTCCGACAAGCTTTTGCGTAATTGGAAATGGCTGGACGCTAGCAGCCTCGGGGGTTTCCATTTGGAATTGGGAACGGCGGCTGCCGCTATTTATCGTCGTGGAAACCAGTTAAGAGAGCAGGCACAGCCGTCTCTGCTGTCTCGGCGGTTCCGCTACCTCGGTGCCCCTGCGGCAGCCCTCTCTCTCACTGCAGTGGGAAAGTGCGACCGCGTGGGCAGCGCAATGCGAGTGCGTTTTCAGTACGCAAAGTGCTCACACCGCTAGCGGGGGGGGGGGGGGGGGGGGGGGGTGTCTGGTGCTGTAGTCGCGCTGTGTAATGCAAATGAGAGGAGTAGATTGCGGTCTGATAATAAACTATATGGCTCCTGTGTCTTCCTGGCATGCTGAGCCCCTCATGTGACTAAGCCACGCGAAGCCTGCTTGAGCTACACAAGCGACTTGGTGTCTGCAGCGTCAATGCCTAGTGGCGCAACTATTGTTGGCGACCGGAAACAGAAACCGAAGGGTATTTTGGGACCCAAAGGAAAAAGGGAAGATAATTATTTTTAGACAATTTAAGCAACAAACTAGCACAAACAAACATTTTAGACAATTAGCTCAGCCGTTATTTGCGGTTGGTTCGGGTACGCCTTGATCTTTGGTGCGGATGTGTCTATCTAAAAAAACCGAAACATTGCCGTATCAATTACTGTTGTGTGTATGCGAAGGTACTGCAACACTTGACGGTTAAAAAGCTTAATCGCTACTGCGTGATGAAAGAAACCCAAATTAGCTTTCTGCGTGCATTGGCGAAATTGCTCTTGTAGCGTAAGAGTACCATTCGCTATTTTAAGCAGATAAACCTTCCACTACCCAAGCAACCAGATAATAATGTGTGTATTTTTTTCGGCTTCTTCACTTACATTGAAAAACAAAAACAAAAAAATTAATCGCTCTAAAAAACATTATATTCCCTAGAGGCTCCTTCCGACTGCCCCATTTTCTTAAGCTAAGGTACGTTACGTATAAGTAACACAAATATTCGTGTCTCGAATATCGCGTATCATGCTTTTTTCTTGAACTGGTAGCCATGCTTAATGCGAAGCACACAGGTACCGGTGACTTGAACGGAATATCTCGCAACGTAAATTAATGTAAGAAAATGGGGCAGTGTGAATGAGCCTTCACATTGCACTATAGTGATACACACACACACACACACACACACAGACATACACACACACATGCAAGCAAGCACGCACTCACGCACACACACACACGAACGCACACTCACACGCGCACACAGACACACACACACACACACATATATATATATATATATATATATATATATATATATATATATATATATATATACAACACGGGCACTTCACGTCATCGTACGTGGTCTCCGAGGAGGATATGAACGAATATGTGCAGATGAATGAACCGTACTTAATCCAATGAATTAAAGAATCCAAGTTTTTCAAGAACCCGCCGAAAGCCGAAATCCTGGCTCCGCCGTTTTTCGGCTTTCGGCGGGTTCCTGAAAAACTTGGATTCCTTAATTCATTGGATTAAGTACGGTTCATTCATCTACACATATTCGTTCATATATATATATATATATATATATATATATATATATATATATATATATATATATATAGAACCGAATATATATATATATTGCTACGAGGAAGAAGACGACGGGCTGTCTCGGCGCCACGGACTCGAGCGAGGGGCTCGCGCCGGTGGCGGTCAGTTTGGAATTAAAAAGCCGAACCGCAAACAGTCGTCTCCTTGCTTGGACCCGGAACAACGCAACATACTTGGTGGAGGTTGGTCCTTCCTCGCACCTCTGCTGCCATCACGTTACTTCGCAGCAACCGCCAACTACCACCGGCCGGAATGGCCCAAGGTGAGCAGCAAGCCGCTCCACTTCGCACGGGATCCATCCTGTATCGTCACAGGGACCCCCCCAGCTTTGCCGGCTTCGGGACAGACGACGTCGAGGAGTGGCTTCGTACATTCGAAAGGGCAAGCCTCCATAATGCCTGGGACGACACATTTAAACTCGCTAACGTCGTGTTCTACCTCCGCGACACCGCCAAGGTCTGGTTCGACAACCACGAGGACCAGATCAGCTCATGGGATGACTTCAAGACGAAGCTCTCTGACGTGTTTGGTTGCCCGGTTAGCCGCAAAGAAAACGCAAAACACGCGCTTGCTTCTCGTGCACAGACGGTGGGCGAGGCAGTAGTCACTTACATCGAAGCCGTCCTAGCCCTCTGCAGACGCGTGGATCTTGCAATGCCCGAGTCCGAGAAAGTGGCACATATATTGAAAGGCATCGCCGAAGACGCGTTTACTATGCTGGTGTCGCGCAACCCAACTACGGTAACTCAATTAAAGGAGGAGTGTCGACGATGGGAAGCGCATAGGAACCGACGCATCGCTGGCCAAGCCACCGTTTCCAGGCTGCAAAACTGCGTCCCCTCAGCATCCGCTCCGACTAGTGAGCTGAAAACTCTCATCAGAGACCTCATCAAAGAGGAACTCGCGCTCCTGTTGCCGTCGGCCCAGCTTCCTCTTGCAGCTGAGCAGCAAACCACGACTAAAGACAGCCTTCGGCAGCTCATCCGCGAAGAATTATCGGCATCGACTCCAACTCTCACAGAAACTGTGTGCGCTGCCTCACCCGCACACTACCACCAGAATTCTTTCAATCAGCCTGTCGAGCAGCCAAGATATCCTACTCAGCGTAACAACAACGGGGATCGCGGTTGGCACCAGCAGTATCTTCAGCCCACTCGGCGCCCTATTTGTTTCTATTGTGGCATCCAGGGACATGTCGCACGCTACTGTAACCGTCGCCAGTGGGACACATCTCGACTTGTATACGCGTCACGACGGCCAGTTCCATATGACCTCAGCGAAGACCGTTACGACAACCGAGATCGCGGCGATTGGGACACGAGGTACCCCACCAGACTCAGCTCGCCACGACGTTCAGCGTCCCCCGGCAACCGTGGTCGCCGCAGCAGGACCCCATCACCTGTCTATCGCTCATCATCACCCCTCCGGTCCGACCAGACCTTTCCTAAGTCATTCATTCACGGGGAAAACTAAAAGCGGCAGCTCAAGGGGGTACAGCTGCTTCTACATCAAATCAACATCCCCCGCCATCATTTTCATCTTCAAACCTACTAGACATTATTATCAAGAAGGTGAGATTCACGGCATTAATCGACACTGGTGCATCTATTTCGATTATCAGTGAAAACGTTAGAAAAAAGTTAAAACTTGTTGGCACGCCTTGGGAAGGTGGATGTATCCGCACTGCTAACACATCTCTGACTCATCCGCTCGGCGTGGTTTCCGTCTCCATAACCATTGGCACTGACTCTCATCGCCATTGTTTTGTCATTTTATCTCACTGCAGCCATGATGTTATCCTCGGATGGGACTTTTTAGCTACCCGTCACGCCCTTATTGATTGTGGTAGGAAAGAAGTGCATTTAAGTGACATTGAAATCTCGCCCGACTCCGCTCCGTGCCAAACCGTTGATTTTCGATCCGCCTCCGACTACCGAATCCCACCATTAACCACAGCGCTCATACAGCTAGATGCAGACGTCAGCGACTCTGATTACTTGATTGAACCTAACAGGGAACTTCTTTTTCAAAAAGGTATTGCCTTACCTACAGCACTTGCAGCCTCCCGCGGCCACCGAACTTCTGTTTGGGTTACTAATACGACGCATCTTACTCAGGTTTTGTCCGCTGGTACGTGCGTCGGCACCGCAGACATTCAGGCAATCCAACACATTAATAGTGTTAGCCTCACACCATCCCAACAAGAGTCACCACCTACTAAACCATGCGAACACAAATCTGACGCACTCTTGACAATGATCGACCCTCATTTACCGCCTACACAGCGTGACAAGTTATCAAAGCTTCTACACAATTTTACCGATATATTTGACATCGATGCGAAACCTTTCGGTGGAACCTCCACTGTACAACATACTATCGACACAGGAGACCACCGCCCAGTACGAAGCCGTCCCTATCGCGTTTCCCAAACTGAACGCCAACTTATTCAAAAGCAGGTCAATGACATGTTACAACAAGGAATAATCGAAGACTCATCTAGCCCCTGGTCTTCACCGGTTGTCCTCGTGAAGAAGAAAGATGGCAGTTGGAGATTTTGTGTCGATTACAGGCGTTTGAATAAGATCACAAAAAAAGATGTCTATCCTCTGCCACGTATAGATGATGCCCTTGATACCCTATATGGCTCCCGGTACTTTTCCTCAATCGACATGCGCTCTGGTTATTGGCAGATTAGTGCCGACGAAAGGGATAGAGAAAAAACAGCCTTTGTGACACCTGACGGCCTTTACCAGTTCCGCGTAATGCCCTTTGGGCTTTGCAATGCCCCTGCCACATTCGAAAGGATGATGGATACCTTATTACGTGGCCTAAGATGGACGACATGTTTGTGTTATTTAGACGACGTAGTAGTGTACTCTTCTACCTTCGATGAGCATCTATCTCGACTGCGCGCTGTTCTCTTGTGTTTCCGAGATGCTTCCCTGCAGTTGAATTTTAAGAAATGCAAGTTCGCCTCTCAGACACTCAAGATACTCGGTCATGTCGTCGATACACAGGGAATAACGCCAGACCCCGACAAGCTCACCGCCGTATCCCATTTTCCTCGTCCGACAAACCCCAAAACACTACGGTCTTTTCTAGGTCTGTGCTCGTACTTTCGTCGCTTCATCCGTGGTTTTGCTCACATCTCTGCGCCCCTCAACCACCTTCTTAGAAAGGATATACCATTTATATGGCGCGAAAATCAGGAGAAGGCCTTTCAATCCTTAAAAACAGCTTTAATAACACAGCCCGTGTTAGCCCATTTTGACCCGCGAGCCGATACCGAAATACACTCAGACGCGAGCGGTCTTGGACTAGGCGCCGTTTTAATTCAAAAGCGTCAAGGCCACGACCATGTCATCGCATATGCCAGCCGATCATTGTCAAAAGCCGAAAGGAACTATGCCATCTCAGAAAAAGAATGCTTAGCCGTAATCTGGGCCATAACAAAGTTTCGACCCTATATCTTTGGACGTCCATTCAAGGTAATCACCGACCACCATGCCTTGTGTTGGTTGGCTAATTTAAAGGATCCCAGTGGACGCCTAGGCCGATGGGCGCTCAAGATGCAAGAGTACAACGTTTCCATCTGCTACAAATCTGGAAAGAAGCATGAAGCCCCCGACTGCCTGTCTCGGAATCCAGTTGATGCTTGCCCCGAAAACCATGGAGCCCTCGCCGCCGCAGTGTCCCTAACGGCGTCCGTTGATTTCGGTACCGAACAGCAGAAGGACCCAAAACTACAGAGGATTATTGCTACTCTTCAAAACCCTAACCTAACCCAGAAGGACAAACGAGGAACCCGCCTTTATGAATTTCAGAATAACATACTGCATCGCCGAAACTATAATCCACACGGTCCTGATCTCCTGTTCGTCGTTCCCAAACACCTCAGAGCGAATATTCTGTTGGCATTGCATGACGACCCTACTGCCGGTCATATGGGCGTTTACAAAACGTACCTGCGGGCCCGCACCAACTTTTACTGGCAAGGCATGTATAGTGATATCTTCAAATACGTCACGTCCTGCATCAAATGTCAGCGGCGGAAAAAGCCTACCCAACAACCAGCCGGTCTCCTTCAATCCCTCCCACCACCTCACTATATATTTGAGCGAGTCGGCATTGACTTGCTCGGTCCGTTTCCTAAATCCTTCTCAGGCAACCGCTGGGTGATTGTCGCAATCGACCATTTCTCGCGGTACGCGGAAACTTGCCCTTTGCCTCAAGGTACAACCAGAGAACTTGCCACATTTCTTCTTTCTCAGGTCATTTTACGGCATGGCCCACCTCGCCAGCTGATCAGCGATCGTGGTCGTGCTTTCCTTTCTCAGATTCTTCAAGATCTTTTGCATGTTTGCGGCACTGTGCACACACCTACGACTGCGTACCACCCTCAAACAAATGGCATGGTCGAACGATTCAATCACACACTTGTAAATATGCTGTCTATGTATGTCCAGGTCGACCAACGCCGCTGGGACGCAGTACTCCCATTTGTAACATACGCTTATAACACTGCAGTTCACGACACACACGGCTATTCTCCTTTTTTCCTTCTTTATAACCGCTTCCCAGTATCCCAGCTAGACACACTTTTTCCTCCCCGCGACAATGTCACCCGGCTCTCCCCCAGCGTTGCAGAGATAATCTGTCGAGCGGAGGAAGCACGCCAACTTACACGTGAACGTACCCGCGCCTCGCAGCAAAGACAATCCCTGCAGTACAACGCCACCCATCGGCCTGCAAGGTATTCTGCCGGCGACTTAGTTTGGATTTGGCTGCCAACTAGACAACTAGGCAAAGCAACCAAGCTGCTTCATCGATATGCCGGGCCTTACAAAATCATCGCCAAAACTTCCGACGTCACCTACAGAGTGCAACTCCCGCAACCCCTCCACGATCGCCGTCGAACCTCAACAGACATTGTTCACGTCAGCCGCATAAAGCCCTACCATCCCCCATTCACACCATAGCACCCTTCCCCATCACCCTCAACGCCTGCAGCCTTCGGTCGGGACGACCTACGCTTCTCCCCGGGCATTTGCTACGAGGAAGAAGACGACGGGCTGTCTCGGCGCCACGGACTCGAGCGAGGGGCTCGCGCCGGTGGCGGTCAGTTTGGAATTAAAAAGCCGAACCGCAAACAGTCGTCTCCTTGCTTGGACCCGGAACAACGCAACACACTATATATATATATATATATATATATATATATATATATATATATATATATATATATATATATATATATATATATATATATATATATATATATCATTTCTTTTAAGTTCAGACTAACGCGAGCGAAAAAGCACGCGTCGACGTATTCTATTCGTTGATGCCTGTATTGAATAAAATCTCATAAGTGAACTTGAAAAAAAAATATTGCCATCAATTTGTGTGAAGTCACCATGTGCTCCAGAGTATAGTAGGGTCACGTGGTTGATGACTATCTGTATATTGGGTAGTTTAACTCAGCATTTCGGCATTCTTGAGCTACTAGTAGTGTGTGCCGCATGGAATGAGCGCGCACATGCAGGGCCCGCTCTCCACAACGTACAGAAAACTAAAACTCCATTGTTTGATTGAGCTCTTTTATTTCACAATGGCGCTTAAATGCGTCCACTCCGAAGCTTGAAACACAAGCATATCTGTGGGCGCGCTCTCTAAGGGTTAAAATGTGCTGATTGTAGCGCTAGATAGAGCAGTGAGAGGTATTTTTAGAGCTTTGAGCTGGCACTCCAAGGCTTCCCTTGTATCTCGATAGGATTGATGCTATTCTCGACGCGCTGCATATGTACAGCAGAGTCGCCGTCTTCGTGCTAACCATATGTTGATTTAGTCTAAACATTGGCAGCGACCTTTACCTCCAAAATCCTAGAATGCATGAAATGCAGTATTTAAAAAGTGGTCGTTTTAATTTGTTTACAGGAAAATATACAGTCCTCTATAATATAGCAAACGTGTCATCAGGGACCTAAGTTTTCGGGTTTCATTTTTTAGAGCGCAGCTGTTAGGCGCCCGTTTCCGGCTTGAGCGGTGTCAGCGTCGCCGTCGGCGTAACCGCGCGGTGCATTATGGGAAATTTCCCATGATACAACGCGCGGGAAGGAGGAGGGCGGAGGAGGGGGAGGAGGACGAGTGGGAAGGGAGGAGGAGGGGCAGGAGGAGATGGAGGGGAGGGGGAGGGAGAAGTAGGGAGGGGGAAGGAGGTGGAGGGGGAGGAGGGAGGAAGAGAAGTGAGGAGAGAAGGAAGAGAGATGAGGAGGAGGAGGGGAGGGAGGAGAAAAGGAGGAGGAGGACAAGGAGGAGGAGTAGGAGGGAGGAGGGGAGAAGTAGCAGGGAGGATGAGGCGGAGGGAGGAGGGGCATACCCTCCCCTCAGTACCCTTCCCTCCTCCTCCCCAAGATCTGCGCTCTAATTCGGCGTTACAGGGTGTTCTAAACGTCAAGTCTATGACATCATTTCCGGTAGAAAGGATTTTTTTTGCCTGCTGAGCTCACTCTATCGAAAATATCTTTTCTTCAAGGTCTTTTAGACTACGATCCTAAATGAAAAAAAGCACACAAAAGAAAATTTAGGATAAGCCTAATTGCCCCAGCAGAAAAATGAACCCATTAAATACCTTAGGTGCTCCGAACCACTAAACTAGAGGGCAAAACGAGGAACTGCAGCCCTAACTTAGAAAACACGGAAGACAATGGGGACAGAACCATCGGAATGAGGTGAAACGTGTACTAAGTTTTATCTTGTCCCAAATGTTTTGATAACGGACGTTAAAATAGTCATTGACAAAAACAAAACCCCGAAAACAAAGGAAGTCAAATATATATACATATATAAAAGCTAAGGGTCAGGTGGAGTGAGGACACGTAACGTCAATCTTTCCGCAAAATTTTGGGCGGTACTAGACTGGTGCATAGTTCACGTGACATCAGGTTACATCACATCAATTTGACCACCAGAATTAGCCGGGAAACTGAATTGCTGTATAATTGATGTGACGTCAACGTTTCCGCTAAATTTAGCGGGAAAACTAAATTGGTCTGTAGGTCCCGTGACGTTAGGTCACGTTACATGATATTTCCCGCTAAATTTAGCGGAGAAACTGAATTGGTGTAGAGATCAAGCAAAGCTAATTCTACTGCTAAATTTAGTTGGGAAACTGAATTGGTACGCAAGTATCGTGACGTAAGGTCACGTGATGTATAGCCCATAAGCCGCGGACAATCCTCGTATATTACTGCCAGGCGAGATTGTCACGCGTTGATGCCTCCAAGTGGCAAGGATCGCAACTGCAGTACCCCTGATTGTGCATGAACTACTGACGTCACGAGCGGGATACGCATTGCGGTTCTCGCTGTCCGACTTTGAAGCGCGGGGTAGAGAGCTGGGGCTGGACGTTATTTTATTTCCGTACCGCTCTAAGCTCAGAGTGCAACCAATGCCACAAAAACTAGGGCTAGAGGTCGCTGCTTGAAAGCGTTCTTCCGGAGAACTAGACTCGCGCTAAACAAGTAAGGAGTGCGGGCTAGCTCGCGCTTGTATATCTTTGGCTGCAGTCTCAGCTTAAGAGTGAACGGAGTGTAAGAGTTTGAGTCAGCGCGGTCTAAGCGTTCTTTTATTTTGTGTACGTGCAACCTTAGAGTGCTTGTTTTGTGACTACTCGGTTACGTTGTGAGTACACCGACACAGATGGGCGCACCTGCAAATCCCCACACTCCTTTGGAGTGAAAAGAAACGATTATATATATATATATATATATATATATATATCTTGCCGCGCGCGCTCGCCAAGTAGGCAGCGCGCGCGTGGCCTAATGGTTATCGCGCGTGCCTCCCACGCGAAAAGCCAGGGTTCGAATCCTGGAGCGACATGTCTTTTGTTTATTCCTCTAATTTAGTGTTCTGGAGAATTCGAGAATCATGTTGCTTGTTCCAGGCCCGAATGTTCCACGCGTCGAAGTTTCTTCGCCGATTATTCCAGAAGACCACGCATGTACATAAGGGGCTCCGCGTGGCGAGCCGCAGTCAGTTTCGCCCCAGCGTTCGACTGTGCTGCTACGCCGGCTTCGACGCCCGCGACGCTCTGTTATTATCTTTGTACACTTTTAGTTTTTGGCACAAGTTCGCCACATTAAACGTTTCTTTCTTTCTGTTTATTTAGTGTTCCTTTGGTCACCACCCGTGACATTTTGGTGGAGGTGCGGGGTAACCGCATGCCCGTGCAGCGCTCCCCTCCGAGTTCTCGGAGTGCAAGTCCGAACACAAGCCCCCAAGAACCCAACGAGGACCAGACCGAGATCCGATTAAGTCGCCGGAACCTTGGCCTACCCCCGGAGTTAGGACCCTTGCCACCCAGGACCAGGCAAACAAGGAGGACGACGATGGCCAACCAGTCGGAGACCCCGGCCGCTCCAGCCGTCGTTTACCTGCCCGTCGTACCGCGGACGGCTGCTCCATTCCACGGCGAGCAATACGAAGGCGTCGAAGACTGGATTGACCAGTATGAACGCGTTGCCCGCCACAATTGCTGGACCGACGAGCAGCGCCTGAACAACGTCTATTTTTCGCTTGAGGGTACCGCCAAGCACTGGTACGAGAATCATGAGTCCTCTTTGACGTCGTGGGACATGTTCAAGACCGATCTCAAGGCTACGTTCAGCAACCACCACCGCCGAGAGAGAGCCGAGGACCTACTGCGAACCAGAACCCAGGGCCCCAACGAGAGCGTCACCGGCTTCGTCGAGGATGTTCTTCGCCTGAGCGCCCGCGCCGATCCTCAGGCTACAGAGGAGAAGAAGCTGCGACACCTGATGAGGGGTGTGAAAAGCGAGATATTCGGAGGTCTCATTCGCAATCCCCCGACAACTGTGGACGGGTTCGTCACGGAGGCGACGAATATGGAACGTGCCCTACTAGCACGCGCCAGGCACTACGAGCGACACCCTGGCGTGACTACTCTGGCGACATCCGGATACAACCTTGGTACCGACCTCCCAGGCATCCGTGACATCATCCGTGAAGTCGTCCGGGAAGAAATCCGCAAGATGCTCCCCGCTATGGATCGCCCGTCCTCCCTATCGCTCGCCGAGGTCGTGCGAGATGAAGTTCATCGGGCCTTCCAACCTGAGGTTCCGATCAACATGACGACGCCAGAGGAGCCGACTTTGAGCTACGCCGCCATGGCCCGACGACCGCCGCAAGCTAACCGCCAGGCCACGGCGCCACCCCGACGAGACCCTCCGATGCCACAGTATCCTCGACGCCAGGAAGGGCAAGTCCAGGACGTCCGCCCGGAGCAACCCTCGTCGAGGAAGACCGACGTGTGGCGAACGGCCGACCGACGCCCGCTCTGCTACCACTGCGGGGAACCCGACCATGTGTACCGCCGATGCCCATACCGACGACTCGGGCTGCGCGGGTTCCACCCAAACGACCCGCGCCCCCGGTATGGTGAACGCCCTCGGGAGATCGACGAGTACCTGCGACGACCCCAGTCCCCCGAGCCTGCGTCCCGCCGAGAGTTCCGGTCGCCATCGCCGCGACGTCCAGCTTCGCCGATGCACCGACCCCGACGTGAAAGCCTGTCACCCCTCGCTCCTCGCCGGGGAAACTAGGCGCGGCAACCCCTGGAGGTGGAGTTGCCGAAGACGACCGACGTAAAGAGCCTCCAAGAACGACGGAGCACTCCCACTCCCCTGACGCCACGCATCGCTACGACGCCCCTGCAACGGTGTCCAACAACCTAAACGTCGTCATTGACGGCCACGACGCATCGGCACTCGTGGACACCGGAGCAGACTACTCAGTCTTGAGTGGGAGGCTCTCCCGCCGCCTTCGAAAAGTCATGACGCCGTGGGAAGGACCCCAAATACGAACCGCTGGAGGACATCTCATTACACCAGTCGGGAGATGCACTGCTCGCGTCGAGATCCACGGTGAAACGTGCCCTGTCAGGTTCGTCATTCTACAAGACTGTTCGAGGGACGTTATCCTCGGAATGGACTTTCTCTGCGAGTATGGCGCCGTCATCGACCTCGGAACAAACCGGCTGACGCTACGAAAACCTGCTCCACCATCGGAGGAACCCCAAGCGACGTCACCCACGGTCCGAGTCCTCGCAAACCACGTAAACCTACCACCGCGGTCGAGTGTTTTCGTACTTGTCGGGATCGATGAAGCTTCCTATGGTGAAGTTCTTCTCGAGGGAAACCTCCAATTGCTCCTGGGAAGAGGCATAGGCGTCGCAAGGGGAGTAGCTGAACTTCAGGATGGGCGGACTGTGGCCCTCGTGACGAACTTCCGAAACGAAACGCAACACCTCACGAAAGGTGCAGCCGTGGGCCACGTCGAGGAACTCCGAAACCCCGCCGAAATCACCGCGATTACTGACGAATTCTCGCCGTCCCAGCAAGACAGTACGTCGCCAGCGCAGCTCGACATTGACCCTAAGCTTCCGGACCCTAAACGACGTCAGCTGGTTAACCTCCTCGCCGAATACCGCGACTGCTTTGCGACGTCGTCGAAGGTGCGCCAGACCGCGGTTGCCAAGCACCGCATCGTTACCGAGGACGACGCGCGCCCTGTGCATCGATCACCGTACAGAGTCTCCGCGAAGGAAAGGGAGGTGATCCAGCAGCAAGTTCAAGAGATGCTGAATGACGACATAATCCAACCTTCAAGCAGTCCATGGGCCTCTCCAGTCGTGCTGGTTAAGAAGAAGGACGGAACTCTTCGGTTCTGCGTGGACTACCGGCAGCTCAACACGGTTACGAAGAAAGACGTCTACCCACTGCCCCGCATCGACGACACTCTAGACCGGCTGCGCCACTCTCGATACTTTTCATCGATGGACCTGAAGAGCGGCTACTGGCAAATCGAGGTCGACGAACGGGACCGAGAGAAGACAGCCTTCGTCACGCCGGATGGACTCTACGAGTTCAAGGTGATGCCCTTCGGACTATGCACGGCGCCAGCAACTTTCCAGCGTGTCATGGACACCGTACTGGCAGGGCTGAAGTGGCAGAGCTGTCTCGTCTACCTGGACGACGTCGTAGTATTTTCAGCTGACTTCGACGAGCACTTGCGACGACTCCGCACGGTTCTCCATGCCATACAGACCGCCGGGCTCACTCTCAAGCCGTCAAAGTGCCGGTTCGCCTATGACGAACTGAAGTTCTTAGGTCACGTGGTTAGTAACGAAGGCATTCGTCCAGACCCAGAGAAGACTCGCGCGGTCGCAGCATTTCCAGTGCCAAGAGACAAGAAGGCCGTGCGAAGGTTCCTTGGGCTATGTGCCTACTATCGGCGCTTCGTTCGAGATTTCGCAAGGATTTCCGCACCGCTCACAAACCTCACGAAGGACGCCGAGAAGTTCGAATGGGCCGAGGAGCAGCAGCAGGCATTCGACGAGCTGAAGCGACGACTGCAGACGCCTCCTGTTCTTGGACATTTCGACCAGGATGCGGAAACCGAGATTCACACGGACGCAAGTAACGCAGGACTTGGCGCGGTACTGGTTCAAGTTCAAGAAGGCACCGAGCGAGTCATCGCCTACGCAAGTCGGACATTGTCCAAGGCGGAGCGAAATTACTCCACGACTGAAAAAGAATGCCTTGCGGTCGTCTGGGCAATCACGAAGTTCCGCCCGTACTTGTACGGGAGCCCGTTCCGTGTAGTCACGGACCACCATTCGCTCTGCTGGCTTGCTAACCTGAAGGACCCGTCAGGACGTCTTGCTCGATGGAGCCTCCGACTACAAGAGTTTAACATGACAGTGGTCTACAAGTCCGGCCGGAAGCACAGCGACGCCGACTGCTTGTCCAGAGCCCCCGTCGAAACCCCTTCCGGCTGCAGCGACGACAATGACGACGAGAGCTTCCTAGGAGCTGTAAACGCCGACGACATGGCACGACGTCAACGGGACGATCCTGAGCTGCGCGCATTAATCGAGCACCTGGAAGGGGGTGGGGGTACCGTGCCACGTGTCTTCTCACGAGTATTGCCGACCTTCGCCATTCGACAAGGTGTACTCTACAAAGAGAACTTCGGCGACAACAGCACACCGTGGTTGCTGCTAATCCCGACCGACCTTCGGGAGGAGATCTTTCAAGCATGTCACGACGACCCGACGCCGGGACACCTCGGTTACAGCCGAACACTGGCCCGTATTCGTGAAAAGTATTACTGGCCAAAGCTCCCCAAAGCCGTCCACCTCTACACCCGATCGTGCCACGAGTGCCAGCGACGTAAGAAACCGCCAACGAAACCGGCCGGTCTCCTGCAGCCGATTGCTCCCCCGACCGCACCGTTCCAGCAGATCGGAATGGACCTACTTGGCCCCTTTCCGCCGTCAACATCGGGAAACCGCTGGATAATCGTCGCCACAGATTATCTCACGCGGTACGCCGAAACGAAAGCCCTCCCTTCAGGGACTGCTGTGGAAGTCGCCAAGTTTTTCATCGAGTCCATCGTCCTCCGGCATGGCGCCCCCGAAGTCCTGATCACAGACCGAGGGTCATCGTTCATGGCACAGCTGACCCAAGAAATCCTGCGTCTCAGCCACACCAGCCATCGTCGCACCACGGCGTACCACCCGCAGACCAACGGGCTCACGGAAAGACTCAACAAGACCATCGCCGACATGATTTCCATGTACGTCGACGTGGAGCACAAGACATGGGACGAGGTGCCGCCGTACGTCACCTTTGCCTACAACACGGCCGTACAAGAGACCACCGGAGTGACACCCTTTCAACTGGTGCATGGGCGCAGGGTAACGATAATGCTGGACGCGATGTTACCCCACGAACCGGCTCTCGACGGAAGCGACGACGCCCAGGTGGTTGCCCAACGGGCAGAAGAAGTCCGCCAGCTCGCCAGACACCGTATTCAAGCCCAACAACGTGTCGACGCTGGCCGCTACAACCTTCGTCGTCGGGACGTCCACTTCCAGCCCGGAGACAGGGTGTGGGTGTGGACACCGATCCGCCGCCGTGGTCTCAGTGAGAAACTCCTAAAGCGCTACTTCGGACCCTACAAAGTACTTCGTCGACTCGGTGATCTGAACTACGAGGTGATGCCCGATGGAACACGGACTTCATCACGCCGCCCTCCACGACCAGAAGTCGTCCACGTCGTGCGCATGAAGCCGTACTACGCTCGATAGGACAGTGGACCTTACGTATTCCAAATGACTCTTTAGTTTACCGTTCTTTTTGTTTGCTTTTTGTTTTGTGCTGCATCGGGGCGATGCACTTTTTAAGGCGGGGAGTAATGCCGCGCGCGCTCGCCAAGTAGGCAGCGCGCGCGTGGCCTAATGGTTATCGCGCCTGCCTCCCACGCGAAAAGCTAGGGTTCGAATCCTGGAGCGACATGTCTTTTGTTTATTCCTCTAATTTAGTGTTCTGGAGAATTCGAGAATCATGTTGCTTGTTCCAGGCCCGAATGTTCCACGCGTCGAAGTTTCTTCGCCGATTATTCCAGAAGACCACGCATGTACATAAGGGGCTCCGCGTGGCGAGCCGCAGTCAGTTTCGCCCCAGCGTTCGACTGTGCTGCTACGCCGACTTCGACGCCCGCGACGCTCTGTTATTATCTTTGTACCCTTTTAGTTTTTGGCACAAGTTCGCCACATTAAACGTTTCTTTCTTTCTGTTTATTTAGTGTTCCTTTGGTCACCACCCGTGACAATATATATACAGGTCAGGCAGAGTAGTTTGAGAACAATAGAGCGGGAAAATGTAATAAGTCAGAGATCCGTACTTCCGGCCTTGCTATGCTAGGGGTTTATTGTATGTATTACGACAGTTTCACCGAGAGGCTCGGCTTCGTCAGGAGATGGCATACATGTGAGGGCATCAGACTGCGCAAAGCAGTAAGCGGCCAATGGGGCGAGAAGGACGTGACATCAGGAAGAATAAAAGTAAAAATACACATGAAAAAAAGCAAACATACTGTCGGTTACAGGTTAAGAAGGTAGCGGCAAATGCCCCTCAAAGGGAATGCCATATCCCTCCGCCACCTCCGCATCCAATAGCGTCCCACCGTTTCCGTGACGTCGCGGCCAACGCGCGAAGAGGGTCTTGCCTTTCTGTACATATTTGCTTTATCTTTCGACTTTGACTTAGCATTGTGGAAGCCACGAGAGGGAGATTAGAGTTTTCCCCTACCGACGGAAACAAATACGACTTTCGGGGATTAGCTTCCCCCCCGATGGATACAAAGGCTGCTTTCAGGGGCTCGGTTCCCTCCCCGATGAATACAAAGGTCGCTTTCTTAAAAAGTGGGATCGGAGACAAGTTGGAATCCATTGAAGCGGAACAAGGAGCGTTTTCAGCGAACTCTTCTTTCGACTGCGGAGAAATTTGAAACGGGCGCATCGCGCTTGTGGGAGGAGCTTCTCCTACCTTCTTGACTTGTAACCGACAAAAGAAAGTCAAACGCCCCTTCCCCCCCCCACCCCCTTAAAAAAAAAAGCAAAAATTGACTTGGGCGCGCTTTTACGGTAGGGCGGCGGGTTTCAAGCTAATGAGACGTATATGAGATCTCCGACACTGCGGTAGGTACAATGGGTCATAAACAGACGGCACAGGCTCTGGAACGACAATAAGGCTAAGCCGATGTGGGCGCCCGCTGTCCGAGAGGGAGCGCGCTCAAGTCAAACTTTTTTTTTTTTTTGGGGGGGGGGGGGAGGGGGTTGATTTTGTTTTAATATGTTTGCTTTTTTTCTTATGTCTTTTTACTCTTATTCTTCTGGACGTCACGTCCCTCTCGCCCCCTTGGCCGCTTACTGCTTTGCGCAGTCTGATGCCCTCACAAGTATGCCATCTCTTGACGAAGCCGGGCCTCTCAGCGAAACTGTCGTAATGTATACAATAAACTCCGAGCGTAGCAACTCCGCAAGTACGGATCTCTGATTTAATATATATATATATAAGTGTGGCTTTAGCACAAGATGGCGGACCTACGCGCAACTCTGTTCCTCCGTCTGGGAGGAATTCTAGCACCACCCTTAAAAAGAAGCTGAAAAACTTCTTGACGAAAACGAGTATGAGGTGAATTCTGGCGTATTTCTTATCCCGTGAATCGGAATATTACGTTCGTTTTCCCCGATGATGTAACTAAACGCGAAAAAACACGAAAAACCTCGTACCATTCGTGAGGTCATACTAGGATCTTTGGACCGCCAAGCGCGTGTCGCTTGTGTGGGCAGCGCGTGCAATTGCAAGCTTGCCCGGTATATTTTTACGTAATGACGCGAGTCGCGACGTCTATTTCTGACTATCTTGAAAATAGAAAGAGTTAGTGTGCAAAGCTTCGACAGGCGCTGAAGATGCTCGAGAGCAGGGATTCCGAAAATTCCGAATATGACGTCACGCCCCAGGAAGGAGGGGCTTCAGTAGTATTTAAAAAATTAATTCCTGCAGCCTCCGTGCACAAAATTGCAAAATAATCTCGATATTCGTGATCCTGGAGGCCAAATAAAGACAATTTAGGTGTTTTTTTTTTCTCAAATACAGAACCCCTTAAATTTCCCCTTAACGCGTGACACGTTTGGAGGTTCTGCTGGTTTCATGAAAAGCGTGGCAGTGTACACGAACCGGCGAACTCAACCAATCGTGGTTGAGTTAGAGATTTGTAGATGGCGCCACTGAGCCGTCTGACCTAACGCGCCGTCTCTATTCTGAAATGGGAGAACGAAATACTCTAATAATTTTGCAGTCACAAGTGAAAATCTGTCCTTTTGACGTTTAAGCTTTCCGAAAATCGCGTATAACTTTTAATGAGGTAATGGTTAACTGGGATACTCTGGCATATGGTCCGGGCGGCAAGTGCTCCGTTTTAGCGGGATCCTATCCTTCGGATATGCGTAAATTAATTTTGATGTATTAAAAAAAAAAAAGCTATTGATTGTGGGGACACTCGACAAGCAGCTTATTTAAATGTTTTGTCACATATACAAAATAAAAAAAAAAGATTTAATGTATGTGAGCGAGGTCAAATCCCTATCAAGAGAAATCATAAAAATGTCTTTTCTCTCTAGATGCTCATAGTAGTGCTGAATTCGTTCAACTTCTAGGAGGAGAAGCCGAGCGGTTTGAAAAGAAGAATTCTTTCGAGCCATTTGTGGTTGTTTCGAAGAATGAGCGAGTTGGTAAATTTCGTGGCTAATAGCTAGCTCTTATCACGCGAGAAATGGTGTAATACAGAACATCACCCGAAAAAGACAGGCCAATTATAAGAGCTACCGAGCTGAAAAAAAAAAAAAAAAGAAAAAAAGAAGGAAGGTAAAGTAAACAAACTCCATTCAATATTTCGAAACATTATATCCTTCCCTCTTCACATCCTTTTTGCGTCATACTTTTAGGCGATGTGGTAAGCAAATGCCATAAAATGACGTCAGTAGAATTTGATTTCTGAGAGGCTTAGATTGAGAAATACATCAATTCTTCACTGCAGAAGCTTTTAGAGTGGATTTTGACGAAACTTTCGTGCTTTTTACTTGTTCATACACAACCTGTGTTATCCTTTACATTTCTTCATAAATAAAACAACATAAAACAGAGTGCTAGTCAGAGACTTCCTTTACCCTTGAAGTCTAGAATAGCGTATTAATGAACAATTTTTAAAATGTTTTGAGCACTGCTGCATGTTTAAATAAAGTAATACTATTGGCAACTCTCGCGAAATCAATGTCGCATTGCAGGAACACCTAGAAACCTTGAAAGAAGCCCTTTTCCTCTCCTTTCGGCGTTGATTTACTTTAGGCAGCGTAGCTTGACGTGCTTCTTTAATATTGTGCACTTAATAATTGCGGCTCATCGATGCGGAAACAAGATAACAGGCAAAAATTAGGTGATCCAACTTTGATTGTCTGCAATTTTCTTCGTCCACAACATAAAAAACTATACCAGAATAATTTGTGTCGACGACTAAAGCCAGGACACCAGACAAGCTCAGCGAATGGTGTGCCTTCACGCATCTGCGACCCTCACTATATGCGCTATTTTGAAAATATTGTAGCGCAACCTATAGAAACTTGGAGTCACGTATAAGTGGTATTTCTATGGCGTCTAAAAACCCGCGTTTAGCCAAATAAATCACACTCACACTGTAGCAAGGTGCTTGTTTGTCGACATCTCGAAGGAGAAATTGCAAACAACCGAAGCTGCGGTCTTCCTTCTACGTTTGCAGCCCCTGATGCTGAACAAAACATAGCGTACAGAATAGAGGCACTCTCTTTTGTCAATCAATCGCGTCAGTGCTGTGAATTTCACACGTGAAAGAAAAATGGACCCGTGTATCCCTAGCGCTAAATTGATTTCTTGAGCGTGGATATATTTCCCGTGACGCCACCCATCCGCCAATCGGGCGATTGCGAGTTTCGACGGAAGAGGGAAGGTGATCTGGTTTGTGTCATGGAGCAGGGGCCTCCCCTTCTTGCCCGATTTCGCGTGATCAATTCCAGACGAACCGGGCGAAACCCCGACTTAGAGCGGGCAGCGCGGGCCGATCAGTTTATCATTAGGGCAGCTAACCCGGGGCAGATCCATCACGCCCGGTTGGCATGGCGGAGCAGCAACCAGTTTGGAAACGTTCGAAACGAGGTGGCCTTTGGTGTTCAGGAAGGCGGGTGGAAGAAAGGATCTTAAAGGGGCATTTAGACGAGGTCCCCTTGCGTTTTCTCGCTAGAGAGCCGACTTTTTTTCTAGGCGCGTGGTGCGTGGACTCAAGTGCAACACTATGCTCACGACGCGGTCTGCCTTGGTAATATCACTGGAACTAAACGGCCATACAACTCCCGGAATTGCCCAATGTATTCAGAGAGTAACCAATCGTTAGTGTATCCTCAACATTAATTAGACGTTAACATGTACGCGCCTTCTCTTATAGTCGACGATTTCCCTAAATTGGCTCAACACACTAATGACTTTGCCCCACATAAACGCCAATAAGATGTAAAGAAATATTTTAGTTACGCAAAGCTACTACATTTTGAATTGTGGTTTTACCAGCTATTTATTTTTCAAATCTAGAGCCTTCATTGGAAACACTGAAAAGTGGGGCCTGTAGCAGGGCAAGTGTTCTCACTGTTCAGGAAGTCTAACTTGTTTCCAACTGATTACAAAAAGTTTGATTGTGTCAAATAATTACTGTGGAAACTCATTCTAGCCCTTGCAAGTATATGACATATTTTGTTTTCGAGGCTGCCTGCTTGTAAAAGGGCACTTTTGGGCCCAGTAGGTTTTATGATTATATAAACAAAAACGGAAAAAAATACACACGGACGAGAGAAGGTGGACAGGGCTCACTCACTAGTGGCATTTATTGAATAACCAATCACTTACATAATCTTGACAGATTGCAGTCACCACTATTGCCGGTGCAGGAATTTACGTAAAAGCGTAAATTCCTGAACCGATTGTCATGAATATATTGCGAGCCTTTTGCTTTGATTTCAAGCGCCTCACGCCCTGTATTGCCAACTTTTACTAATATTTTATGAATATCTTCTAAAAGTCTAGAAATAATTACATATCAAAGATTATACAGTTATTGTGAATAGGTTTCTATTGTAACGTTTTGTCAGGATGGATTTTGAAAAGATCGTTCGTCAGAACTTACAATACTGAAGCAAAAATAGCTCTTTTTTAAATAATATTGAAGATAAATTTATAACACTGGGATATAAATAGATTTACATGAAGCGTTTAAGCGCCTTTATCGTGACACGTTAATTCATAAGCAATATATTTTGGGTGTTGGGGGTTTAGCGATAAATATGATAAAATATATCTTAAAATATGTTATCAGGTTGTAGAAACTACTAATAAACGATGAGATATCAGGCCACTCAAAATTGGAGTACCGCAAGATAGAAACTGGGACCACTTCTTTTTTACCTATTTGTTTATAACGTAAATTATATAGTATATGCCGATGCCATCAGTCTATATTTTCAAGCGTGATGCTGATGAAATTATGGGTAGGGTAAATCAATTCTAAAATATACTCAATGCACGGGCAATATCTAATTATTTGTGCATCAATTTCAATGAGACAAAGGCTATTTGATTGTGATCCCAAAATAGATACCTTACGTATTCCTCCAACCTTTCCCGCGGTGTAATTAATGTATACATAGTAGATTGTACACAGGTACTAAGAGGCATAATATTTAACTGGTGCATAGTACGGGACGTCGAAACTGCGTAACATATATGTAATAAACGGTCGAGAGTTGCGGGTTTTTTATATAAATATCGAAGCGTGCTCTACACTTCTGTTAATCTCCTGTTATACCAATATATATTACGGGACGTCGAAACTGCGTAACATATATGTAATAAACGGTCGAGAGTTGCGGGTTTTTTATATAAATATCGAAGCGTGCTCTACACTTCTGTTAATCTCCTGTTATACCAATATATATTTTTATGTGCACTACCAGCTAATGTTACGTATTCAGAAAAATACCTCTACAAATCTAAAAAAATACGCACACATTCGAAAGAATGTAATTCGTGTTATATGTCCCGTGACATGCGTTTGTCATTCAATGCCAACGTTTTATGAGTTCAATATTGTACAAATACCAAATCGTGATAATTACAACTTGCATCTTTCAATAAAATTAATTTTAAACAAAATTCAAACAGTTTACCATGCAATTTCCTCTATGGAACCTAAGTCTATGGAACTCGCGGTGTCGAGACCGGCTTATGCGCACTCCAGAACAACTATGATAATCAAATTATATGCACTTCGTCTGCTTCTAAATTGTCCATGTAAGAATCAATAAAACAAATGCACAATTTTTTTTCACCGGAAAAAAAAGTCGACTTATGGCCGAACTTCCATTCTTCACCCAAAGGAAACCAGATATCACCAGTTTGAGCCCGAACCGATATCATATTAAAAGATTATGAGTGAGGTGTTTTTTTGAAAATTTAAACGAGAAAATGGCGGCCGACGGAGGTACCGAATACATGAGGGTCTATGGCGGCAGAAACCAAAAACTGGAGAAAATTATCTCCATTTTCTCATTTGCAAGTTTCAGAAAATCACATATCTTTTAAATACGATATCGGTTCGGGCTGAAAGTGCGGCATCTGGTTTGGATCTTTAGCTCTACCTCTCGGCGAAGAATGAGCGTTGGGCAATGCGTAAGGTATTTTCGCAGAAAAAAAAAGAAAAAAAAAGAAAAAAAGATTTTTTAGGGACATCCCGTAGAAAGATTGAGCGAGTCACCGAAAAAGTGAGAGAAATAGCTGTTTATTTACAGTGACGAAGAGGACAACCTGCTAAAAAGCTGATTTGCTACTGGTTGACCTCTTTGTGACACTAAATAAACAACTATTTTTCTAAATGTTTCGTTGACTCCCTCAATATTTCTGCATTCCGAAAACTTTATCTGCGGTATAAATCGACTGGTTTCACCCGCAGGTGCCATAAATAGTTGAGCTCTGTATACATTGAACGTGTTTCATTTCTTTTTCCTACATTCTAATATGTTCTGTAGAGCTTTTCCGGTGTTGCTTCATGAGCGTGTCATACGTACTTCTTTTTTTGCAATGATGTGATTCCCTTTTCAGCTACAAGGGTAGAGATTTGTGAAGGAACAAGTGCAAGGAGTGAACGTACGCAGGCCAGCTGGTGTCAGGTTGAAAGTCAGTCAGTCTGGCTCAGCTGCGCCAAGTTTGCGGCGGCATGACTTTTCGTCTGCCCTCTTTCCTGTCCGTGTGGACGGCTCTATATCGCTGTGATTATAATGCACTTAAATGCAAACGTGCAAGCGAGCTGGACAGGAATGACGAAATTAATCCCTGGAGAAGGAGAACAAAAGGGACAAAGGACAAACACAAATCTCCAAACAAAGCTTGGTAACTGGTGCGCGAACGAAAAAATCCGCCTGGTCCGGGTATCGAACCCGGGGCCTCTCCATTTCCAGTGGAGCGCTCTACCGACTGAGCTTACCAGGGGTTAGGCGTCAGTAGAGCAAACGGGTTTTATGAGCTGCCTCCAGTCTAACACCAACAAGTTCCGTCGGCTCAACTTCAGTGCGCTGTACGTGAAACTGAAATTTTGGGGAGTATACCGTTTCCGGAATTCAGTCTGGCAACTTTGATCACTATCATCATCTGAAAAATAGCATATGTGCTATACTGATAGCGGCCTTCTGTTTACTGAGGAAGGAAGAAGTTGAAGATGCTCCTAAGCAGATGATTCGATGCTTATACATTTTAGACGTTAACGCGGCGGGAAGCAGGATTTGGATGCAAGAGCTGCGTAAGCGTCCATTTCTAACTCGGGCCCAGTTCATCTGTTAGTAGCACAAACTCGGCTTCAAACCCCCTTGATGTATAGACCATTCCATTTAGCGCTCTCTGGGCGGCACCATTTTGTTCGACCGCTGCGCCCTCTCCACACATCCGGGAAGTTCAGCGGGTTCGGCGGGGTAAAACGAGAGAGAGGGCACGCCGCCGACTCCGCTAGCAGACGACAAACCGGGAGGTTGCCGTTCTCCATCTTTGGGCTGTATCGGCGGGCTGTACGGAACATCGAACTCTCGCTCGTGGCTGCCGTTGTGAAGTGGTTCGCGTTCTTAGAATAGTTGTGGCTACTCCAAATCAGCCTATAGCTCTCTGTTGTTCTATTTGGCTAAATGATAAACTAGCATATCTTTTTTCCGTTACTTAAATAGCAGTTGAGTCAGCCGGCAGTACTACCCTCAACTGTTGCGTGTATTGCGGCAGGAGAGCACGTTTTTATTTATTATTTCAGACTTCCACTCATGGTCGCTAAAGGCCTACACCAGTACGAACTTTTGTATAGTAAAAGAGGTACAGCAACCGGGTTTTCTTTTCGCCAAAGAGACCGGCCAATCTGACACAGTTTTCCCTATTTTTGTTTTGTATTTGCACGCCGGTAACAGTGCAATTGGACCCTGTGAGTCTTTTTATCTAGCATAGTATTACACGATAACTGGCATACCAAAATCTGTGCATCTGCGCTTGAACGTTCCAAAATGACGCGATTTTAAACAGTTTGCACGCCAGCCGGACGCTAGCTACAGCCCACTCGGCGGAGCGGACGGCTTGCGGGGGAGAGGGGGAGTGCATTTTTTTTCTCTTTTACCCTCTCTGCTATGACCCTAATGGAACGGTCTATAGAATGTTATCAAGGCGTCTAGGTGGGCTGGCGCTTCGTTCTGACTGGTTGCATCTTTTTCGCCATCGACATTGAAAGAGATTGAAAAAGAATTGTAAAGTGAAGCGCGCGTTCTTGTTTACCGTTGACTTGCGAAAGTGACGGTGGCCCATAAAATACTGGAGACCACGGGTTCATTGCCGCCATTAGTACGGTAAAAGTTAAACTACCATTTGACTTACCAGATGGGGCTGAATTCCGGAAAGGGTCTATTGTATGTGACGAGCGGTGTAAGAATGTACCATTTTTCTTTCATAAACTGTAGAGCACAAAGGCGGGCATGAACCCAGTGGTGAAGCCTCAACACCTCATATTTTCATCTAAGCTTCAACACCATGTAATCCAACTATTAAGTTACTCGCATCCCGGCAAAAAAAAAAAAAGCAAAAAAACATACGGCGCTAGAAGACTGAAATTTACATATAAGGGCTGCATCGCTACACCCACCGCCAGAAGCAGCCGTGACCGGACCATAATAAACAACACTTTTCTGTTTCCACGAGTGACACTCCTAAAGTATATCGAAATTAAAACTAAGCAACCGATGGGGCTTTGGAGGTTTTCGCTACCGCAGCTATGAGATTGTTCGTTGTTTGTCGTTGACCAGAAGAAGTGATTGCGAAAGCAGAATCCCCTCGTTTCACCAACGGCAACTTTATTTTTCTTGGTGGCCATTATAGTAAGTGGCCACATTATCGCCATATAACCTCTGTGTAAAATTTTCAGATGGTATCTAATGGTGGCAACGCTTTGCAAAAGTGTAATGCATCATCAGTCACTTGTTTATTTCTCAGGATGTCACGATATATTGCTTCCTTAAAAGCACGTTTACGTTGTCCCAATTTAACTTATTGGAACCGTTCTGTGTGTACGCATAATACGCGTGATAATAAAATGAACTTCGAACACCACGTTAAAGGAGCGGAGCTCTGACACTCGAAACTACACAGGTTTCTGCAAGAGCAAACGAACGGTTCGTGTCATAAAAAAATATATATATAACAGTAAAAAACTCAGCTAGGGTGTCCAGCACCCTAGCTGAGTTGTTATTTTTTTATTTATTAATCACGCGCCGATATACATATCGAGGGTGAATACATAAATGACAACACATATTAGAAGTTACTCCGCAAAACAAATATTTTGATACTTGCAAAGTTATTGAATAACAGTCTTGATGGACCCTGGATGCTATGAGTGCTAGCTTATAGTCCTGGCAGCCTCTCTAAATATTCAATATCGTTCTTAGAACTAGGCGCACAAGGTAATTTTGTTATCCGTACCTGTCCCACGTTCTTAGACATTGGAACCGCAATCAAGCCTATTCCGCAAGTTTTGGTTGTTGTATCGGCAAGCTACCAGCGGTCCGCTTTTCATAATTTTTTAATTCACGAATGGGCGCCATTTTGTGACACAACATTCTGGAGACGCATCGATGTCGAGCATACAAACGGTGTTAACTGCTCAAAGCATTACGGAAGTTAACCAAAACATTGGACGGAGGGATTGTCAAAGGAGTAGTGAGTTAAACAGGAGCATCGCTCACAGAAAATCTGCTAATTGAAAAAAGCTGCCGGGTTTCAGTGTGTAACCCACAGAACTTTGAGAACTCGCAACAAGCCAAACATATATTCAACTCTGGAAGCCAGGTATTGCCTGCTTAAGGAGATGGGAGACGTATTCATTATGGCATGAAGCAGTTGTAGCAATAAACCAACGTCACCGGCACCGGGCATTTGCATTCTATTCTATGTCTGACTAATTCTGACCACGTATCTATATATTTCTTGAAGATAACATAAAAAACTTACAGACATCAAGCAACCCTAAATAATATGACTTAGGAAGTTGTTGAAGCCTTGCGTTATTCGAGCTCTAACCTATATATTTCGTTGAGTAATCTCAATGCGGCAACATATTATCTTAAGACAGATAGTTAGAGAATCGAAAATAAGCAGCAAAAAGTGCTACACGTCAGGCAAAGTAGAGAGAAATTATATTCTAATTTGTTGCGATTAATTCACTGTTTTCTCTTCTCGAGATTATATATATGATGTTTTTCAAAAGTGAAAGCCGTCTGCTAGCACTCTTAGTATTATTTTGTACACACAATAATAATACAGAAATCTCATAAATGGGAACGCTTTGAGCTACGATGAAAACACAAAACTGTAAAAAATTAAAAAAAAAGAAGAACTCCTTTGTATTTTTTTTAGACTCGTCCAACATTTCCTCACCTTTTTAAATATCTGTTTCACAAGTTCCTTGACGCAGAAAGGGCGTGCTAATAACAATAGCAACAATATTATTAACAATACGCCCCAAAAGAATAAAATGAAGAAAACTCCGGGCGCACGAAAGTTTGCCGCGTTCCACGCCCACTTCGGAAAGAACCGAGACGCGTCAATAATTTCGTTTCCATGGCACACGGCTGAGAAGAGCCGCCCGCAAAGAAAAGCCCGTCCTTTTTTTCTTTCTTTCCTACCGCTGCAGGGAGCAAAAGCGACGGCGAGGACGAGGCGGGAAAATTTAATTTGACGCCTCTCGGTCCGAGCGAGGGGCCGCCGCCGCCGCCGCTTCCGGGCCTAACCTGGTTGAGGCGTGCACCATTGCAGCTCAACTGAAACGAAGCAAGGAGGACGTTTTTTGCCCTCTGAGGAAAGCCTGATGGATCGCCGCCATCTCGGCGATTGCTTCGGATTCGGGTCGAACCACGCTCAGGCTGCGAACATGTTCACTGAACGTGTGGCCAATGGCCGTCGTAAGGACGGCGAAATGGCGAGAAATGGCGAGATATAGTCGGATTATAACCGGTGCTCATCACTGATGAAAATATTTATTTATTTAAATACGGCCGGGTCAACGGCATTACAGACTGCAGTGCAACGTAAAAAAAAGGGAGAATACATAAACTCAAATAAAAAGGCGAAAGGTAAGTTAAGATATGGCGTTGCACAATATATCAGTAATAGCTAATTTAAACGTGTCATCAGGCTGGATTGTGGCGATAGAAGGGGGGGGGGTGGTTCTAGTCGAAAGGGGTTTTGGGAATGAACGGCTATGCTCTGTTTCACCGTATGATGTACCGCAGGAAAGGCTACAAGCGCAAGGTCCTTGTTCTAGGGCACATCTAGGCGGCGCAAGCTCTCGTGCGCTAAGAGCAGCTCCTAACGCTATGAGCTCGCGCTTCTAGCCTTTTTTGCGGTACAACATAACGTGAAACGGAGTATAGTGGAATGCGTTAGTGTTGCATATGGTTACGTTGTTGTTATGTGTGGTGCCTAGTTTATAATGATGATCAAGACGGGATGAAATATAAAATTGTTGCGTAGAAAGGTTACAAAAGGTAGTGTAGGGACTGGACACACACCAGTAGGGAATCGAGTGGAATACTCGTGTTTCTGATAGGGATCCAGACACTCAGATGAAAAGAGTGACAGAAGTGAAATCGGCATGGAAGTGAAGACGGCTTCCGCCAAGGGTAGAGAATCATCCCGAACCGATATGGCAGAGGTGCGTTATCTGAAGGTTACAAGGTCGTCATAAAAGGGGCTTCAAGCTCTGATGTTTTCGCGGGCGCGAAGCTATTGGCACTTTTCCTCCCTTATCAATATGACTAACTCATTATAAGGGGTGGGAAAATATTTCAATCGATAAAAAAAGAAAGCAGGGAGAGACACGTCTATATTTCTACCACTGAACAGAAAATGTCCCTCCTTGTGCCCCAATTTCAGGTGAGAGTGGTCATGATAAACTTCCAGCAGCTCGCCTGCGCACCAACTATATTTCACTTGTTTGGTTTCAAACTGACACACCGGACAGCTAAACCTCTTTACTCAACAACACTCTGAAAAATTTATTTATTTTAATTCAAGGAACTGCAACACATTTATAATATACTCTTTTCGAAATTCAGTCTGGCCGCTTTGATCACTATTATGGGCAAAAAAATGTCATATGTGCTATACAAGTGGCGGCCTTCTGTTCACTGAGTTCAATCCCCGCCCCTGCCCGTTTCGACCTGGATGCGCATCGTACCGGCGTGCTGTCGTGTATCACTACTGCGTGGTGCACGTTAAAAACCCCGGGCTAGCGGTTGTGCCGTATTGGCTAAATTGCCCATCTACAGCTGAGACACCAGGCGCCCACTGAAGCAGACTAACTTCCGGCTGTATAAACAAAAACAAAAACCAATTAGTCGTTAGTTGTTTATACAGCAGGAGTTTAGTCTGCCAGAACATGGCGACATTGTTACCCACTGTAGATGAGCAATTTAGCCAGTGCAGTACAACCGCTAGCCTGGGGTCTTTAACGTACATCACGCAGTAGTGATACACGACCGCACGCCGGTACGATGCTCATCCAGATCGAAACGGGCAGGGATGGGGCTCGAACCCAGGATCCCTGGGTTCTGCAGCGCGAGCTTTCGCTCCACGCGCGTCGAGCTGGGTGTGCGCTTTAGCCCACACAACAATTTGCTTCGCTTTGCTGTTCACTGATGAAAGAAGAAGTTGAATGTGCTTCTAAGCAGATGATTCGAGGCCTCAACATTCGAGGCGTCAGCGCGATGCGAAGCAGGAATTGGAGGCAAGAGCTGCGTAAGCGTTTATTTCTAACTCGAGCCCAGTCGATCTGTTAATAGTACATAATCGGCTTCAAATCCTTTTAATGCATAGATATTCACCAAGGCGTCTATGTGGATTGGCGCTTCGTTCTCACTGGTTGTATCTTCTTCGCCGTCGACACTGACAGAGATTGAGAACGAAGTGTACTGCGAGGCGCACATTCTCGTTTGTTGGACTTGCGAAAGTGACGGTGCCCGATAAAGTACTGCAGAATATAGGTTTTTTCCCGCCATTAGTACGTTAAAAGTTAATCTTCCATTTGAGCCAACTGATGGCTCCGAATTCCAGAAAGGGTCTGTTGTTATGTAAGAAAAAAGCCGAATATTTAAAAAAAAAATTAGGAGATTTTAGAAAACAAGATATCCAAAGACTACTTTTTGTTCCTACACTGACCCCTGCCAGGGTCAATATTGTTGTTCCCGATATATATATATGACTTCTCTTGCATCTGAAATAAAGACTACATACATAAAGACACATACACACACACACACACAGATATATATAAATATATATATATATTTAAAATTTGAAGTGACTTTTGTTTTAGCATTATATTTAATCGCTGGCGAAACTCCCTAGATTACTCTAAAAGTTGGCCGTATTACTTTCGTCATAGTATACGCGACCACATGCCCATTCAAAGGTGCTTTTCATGTGGCCGCTTATGATTATAATGGCGATTTTCAACTAATGACTAGAAGCCACGTGTAGAAGGATATATACGTGGTCAAGAAATGCAACATCAAGCGACTGTGGTGTGAGCAGCGAACTTGGTTGTTGTGGATGCTTCTTTAGCGAAAGCGCATTCTCCTTTGGAGGCTTGATTCTGTTTGTCCACCGCGATAGGGTAAACGTTCAGCCAGTGGCGCACTACAGCTAACCAGGTGTATTTAACCTGAACCCTGCGGAAATAACTTCATGGCCACGTGCGGTGAGCTGGCCGCCAATTTAAAAATTTGCAGCGGCGGAAGATGAGCTGGGAAGCTGCATATTCTGCAGCGCGAGCTTTCAGTTGGTCATTTTACCTGCGCTGACTTAAACGCTAGTGTCTCCCGTGTAGTCAGCAAAAACAGTGCGCCGTTTCAGACAATACTGCGACTCTTCAGCATTAGTAACAAGGAAAGTGTACAAACCCTAACTTTTCTTTAAGGAACACCTCGTTCTCTAAACAAACAAGTCTTCATTAATGAGCGCAACGAATGTTCTTTTTGATTAAAAAGCATTCGTGACGCTTTCGGCGCATACAGAATTACAATAATGGGAAGTAGAGCAAGTTAAAATATTGTTATGGGTTCGTGTGAGCTTGGACGGTGCAAGTTCACCAACGACGTTACAAATGCGAAAGGCAGAACGAGAAAAAGACAAAGGAGAACAACCCGTAGACTTCCGCCCCTTGACTGCATGATGCCAGAGAGATTGAGCCACCCTGCATGCCCTACTGGTGCAGGACAGAGCGGTAACGTAACGAATTGAACGTTTAAGTATCAACGTAATTGGTTCTAACTTTTGACTTAGATCCGTTACCATTACGGACCATTGTAGCGTAGACAACTACACAGATTCGTTCTTTCTTGGACAACACATTAATGTCCCATTTATTGACTACACTTCGTTTTACGATAACTTGGCGAACTGTGGAGGCTGGGGCCCCGGGATCCAATGAGAGCGTCGGAGCGCGGCACGTGATCCGACGTCACGGGAGCATTTGTGTCACTACGCCAAATGCAAGGCGCGAGACCCGGAGGAACCGGCTGTCGTCTGCTAGCCAAAAGTCGTCTGCTCCGAAACCAACCAACTACAGATGAACGCCCACCGCAGCAACCTTTCCGTCCGCTAGAATAGCGAGCATTTTGAGAAGATTTTATGAAACAACCATACACTCAATTTAGCCGCGAATCTGCAACGGGTGCTAATGCCGGCGCACTGTGCGATGATTTGAGCGGAGACGGTCGATTACACGGCTGCGATCGCCGGTGATCGCCAACGGCCGTGGCGCTATACAAAGAGAAAACAATCGGGAGCGGATACGGCTGTGACGTCACTTTTTTGTTAAAACATAATGAAAACTCATAAATGTGTGATCATTTATTCCTTCTTCTTCATATCGTCTTGTTGGAAATTGAAGCTCGGGCGGTTAATTGCCATTAAAAGAAAAGGAAGCCTAGAACTACTTTTTGTCACGCTCGGCACTTGCTGTGGCGATAACAAACCCCGCCCTGCCTCGACCATGGTGTGTTATCACGTGCCTTGCTCTGCGCTCTTATTGGGTCATGGGGGCCGTAGCCCCCACAGTTCGCCAAGTTATCATTTAACAGAGTATACCTCAGAAACTGCCCAGGGTTGAGTTGTGAATTAAACGTAACTGTACCAATATTGTTGCCGCTTCACAAAAATAAAATGTCGGTATGAAATCAAACCACATCTTCACTTCGTTGAATATTCTAGATGCAATAGACCATTTGCTAAGTCCCCCAAGTGGCCCGTTCCACTGGGAGATTTAGCTCGATGAATCATGGGAACGGCGTTCCTTCAGCTCCGTAGTTATCGGAAATTTTGACCAATTACATGACTCCACAGTTTTAGCGTAATCCCTAGTCATGCTGAACAAACGTCGTATATAACTCAAGGAATTGTCATATCACTTTTAAAAATGCTCGTCAATGTCAGTGTTTTCGATACTGTGCACACTGTCCACCTTTCAACCTGGTTGAGCTGCAGAAATCTCTTACATTGTTATCATTCTCGTACAGCTTCAAAGACGATGATATTAAGTTAGAAGCGCTAAAAATGCAATAAATAGTCCCGCTGACACAGAGCTAAATCCTGTTTTTGGTTGCTGTGAGTTCTCGGCTTTTTGAGCAATTCCCGTTAAGACAGGAGTCACGAGATTCATATAATTGCAGGAGTTTTCTGCAGCTCAGCCAGGTTGAAACTAAAGTCACTGGATCCTGGGAAAGTAGCGTCATTGCCTTCCCTACCTGCTAGCCCGACACTAACTTATACTAACATACAGACGACCAAAACTTCGCAAGTCGATTGGCTAATCTGTATACGTTGCCGTGGAAATCGCCATCTTGGTCCATTCAAATCTGCGAAGCTTCCAGATGGTTGTCCTAAACCAGTCCCCCCAAGATCACCATGGAGCATCATCGTACTGGAAGCGTTCCTAGCCAATATAAGCGTCTCTGGCACTGTGTGTGTAACCAACTTAAGAATCATGCCCATCTCCACGAATATCTAACAATTATATTGTGGTTCTTGCGTATTTAAAAAGAGTAAAATTATTGTTCAGTGCCTCCAAGCACCGACACAGCATGTGGTGGTGGTACGACGATGCGCGCTTGTTTCGCCGGTGTGTGGATAGCAAAATCTCGGTAGACAAAAAACGTCTCCATAAAGCTACCCGCAATAGAAAAATCAGATCGGCTCACCAAGAACGGTGGAGTCAAGGAGAAATTGCTTATTTCACGGACCAACATGGTGACCGTACAGGTAGCTTGGCGCTACTTTCCTAGGATCCAGTGACTTTAGTTGAAACGTAGATCGCAGGCAGAGAATCAAAAACACTGGCATTGACAATACACTTTAAAAGTGATATGACGGGTCCTTGGGCTCCTCTATACGACGTTTGTTCAGCTTGAATCCGAGTTACGCTCAAAACTCTGCAACCATGGTATTTGTCGAAATTACCCATCACTAGAATGTTGAAGGTAAACCGTTCCCACGATTCCTCGAGTGTGTGCCCTGGGCGACTTGGGCGTTTAGAAAATGGTCTATTCGAGGAGCTTCTGCAGTTGCAAGAAAATTTACCTTTGACTACATACCTCTGGTGAAACTACAAATTGCGTGCGCAACTTCGGTACATTTTATTTTTATTAAAGGTTGTTCTTACATAGTACTGCGTAAGGGCAACATTTACAGCTCTCCTGCAGACTTTATTTGAATCCGTGAAACACAGTGGGTTATGTTATGAGCTCCGTAAGCTGTACGATCTTCGATCAACAAGCAGATTTGCGAAGCTTGTCACTTCTTAGCTCGAGCATGCAATTATTCAAGTTTTTCACCGAATCAAAAATAAACCACGCTGCGATGTGCAATGGTCACATAAATCCAAAGTAGGTACCGAATCATTGCAAGGTGTTTGGCAACTATTCCGCAGACAGAGCTGCATATAGTTGATGTTTGCAGGGTGCCCTTGTTCTCGTTTCCTTCGCAAAAATATATAACAGTGATTTAGCCAACTACCTTGGGAGAACAGTCAGAGCTTTAACTAATTGGTTTCAATATACAAATATAGCAAACCTCACATATAAACCTGCACATGGTCATTCATGTGCCGACCATACTGACTTGCTAGTCAGATAGTGCACTTCATGAACCTTACTGTTATTAAGAGTTTTCTTACTGAGAGAAAAAATAAAAACACACAAAGAAACATGAAATTACTGCCGCAAATTCGCGTATCCTGAAAATATCCATATGCATTTCCTTACATTACATTGGGTGTGCAGCTGTCCGTGTAAACGTATAACATTACTGGCCAGCCATTTTTACGTCTGCAAATTAAAGTTATATATGCATATCTTGTTCATTGTTTTCTTAAACATTAATTACACAAATATCTGTAGAGTACTCGAAGGTAAAAGTGCAAAGGTAATATTTTATAGAGACGCGTATTTGTCTATTTGTATATCATACGTATAACATTACTGGCCAGCAATTTTTACGTCTGCAAATTAAAGTTATATATGCATATCTCGTTCATTGTTTTCTTAAACATTACTTACACAAATATCTGTAGAGTACTCGAAGGTAAAAGTGCAAAGGTAATATTTTATAGAGACGCGTATTTGTCTATTTGTATGTCATCTAAGTGGACGCACACATACGTATGAATATGTGTGCACATGCATGCAGCGTGTGCTTATTGACCTGTTTGCTTTCCTGTAAATAAACATACATTCTCTCCATACGTACCCTGCTATATCTGTTCGTATGTCTTGTTTATTGGCTTGTTTTATCTTTTAGTATGCTCTTCTACATCATAATTTTAGCCCATTGCCTCCCGATCCCCAATACATTTTGCCAAAGAGCAAAGAAGGACTGTTCACCTTGTTTCAAATTCGCATATTGTTCTTTCGCTTAAACGATCGTTTACATATATAATTGAATTTTGCAGCTAACTAAAACAACTTACAGAAAAAAAAAAATCCAGCGGCAAGAGCAGGTGACGCGAAACCTAATGAACAAAGTGTCTGTCATTAAATGACTAAATGTAAATATGAACCAATCTGAAAGTATTGCGAAAGTTATATAAGTATGCTAGAGTTCCGTAATTAATCACAAAAAAGCTAATAATTTGGGCACTTGCTTTTTTATAATTACCTTAAAAATACGCCTCAGAATTATAAGATCCACTCAATATTTATATTGCTCGATATAGAGTCAGACGTCTCGTGCGTCAGGAAAAAGCATTGTTAGGGAACTGTGGGACATGTCATGTATCCAAGGAAAGAGGAAATAAATTAATTCCAACTTTATTTCTGTTACCCGTACCTTCAAAAAAAAAAAAAAGAAAAAGCTCCAACAGTTTAAAACTTTGTTTTTATCATAGTAAAAATAGTGGCCCCCGATATCATTTCAGACGAAAAGTTTTATTTTATCCTTGCAAGTTTTCATCTAATCGTGATACTTTCAAAATTTCCCAAAAATGCACTAGACCACTTAGCCACATTTTCGTGGTTTGTAGCAAGAGAAACGGAATTTTGAAATTCAATTGAATTGGAAATATCAGTTTCATCCACGCGGCAGTGACGGAAAAAATATACGCATTTTTATCTGAACATTTTGAAGCAATCTGAGACATGAATCCGAAGAGGAACAGAAAGAGAACGTTCTCCTTCCCTTCTTTGGTGTCCGCTTCAGTATTCCTAAGTCTCGCGTTGCTTCAAAATGTGCAATATGCACCAGCTCACTTGGGCCCTTACGTTCTTTTCGTTCATTTTTATCTTATGGCGGAAGCGATGAAATTGGGAAGTCTTGAGCCTTAGTCGTAAAATACTAACGCATAACAGACACGCTCCTTTTTTTGTGTGTTTCGTTCTTTGAAAATTAGGACAACCCAGAAAGCTGCTGGGGCTTCGATTGTGACGGGGACGAGAATCCGGAGACGTCAGAAAGGGGCAGAGTGCATCAAACTGGGGACTGGCCGCACATCTGTCAGGAGGCACTCCAAGCTAGATTTGCCGAGCTCAGACGGGAACAGATACGGACGGGCGGTGTCCCCGAGCCGCCCGTTCATCTCATACGCGCTGGCCATTCGTCATGGTTGCCTCTTCTCTTTTTACGTCTTTTGTAGAGAGGGAATCTTTTTCGTTCTATGACTGATGTCCGTGTCGGCTGCGAGGGCGACATGAACGAGTAGTTCCACCACCAACGCTACAAGGTATGAGAACGGATTGACGTTTACGTTGGATTGGGTCGTATATATTTCGATAGAAATTTATTTTCAATTATATTGATACTGCAGGGTACAGGTCTACAAATAAAAATACGTTATTTTTAATAATCTGCCTCTTTATCAAACCGAGCTATGCGAAAAGTTAGTATTTGGCAGAGTTGGGCAGTAGTTCAATACAAATGTATCGCGATAGAATTTCAGAAATACATCTCGTATCTGTATTTCTGTATCGCGATATTTTTTCACCAGTATCTGTACTTCTGTATCAAAATGCATTTGGAATGTTTTCTTGTATCGCAATACAATCAGGATAAAATGTATTTCGTTACATTTTTTGGGAAATAATCCCCCCCCCTCCCTTTTTCGAAAAAAAAAGAACCTAAAAAAACCAAGTCCGATCGCACTTTTTTTTTATTTTGAGGGTTCTTGCAGGGTCAAGGAGATGCTGGGGCATTGTTGCTATGCTGGCCAAGGTTCCTTCCGATTCTTGAAACTATTTTCTATGCGTCCAATTATCTCTTCTGAGAGGCGCTGCATTGTCGGGGACTCGAACCAGGTAGCGTTCCAAGAGTGGCATCGGAGCATCTTCTGTCGCAGGTCGCTAGGTAGAGATTTTATAGGTCATTGTTTGTTGGCATCCAATGCCCGCTGCTAACCGCATTGCCTTAGTGTACACAGTACACCCAGCCGGCAAAGCTGAGTCACAGTCTATTGCAGCACGAGCCTGGAGGTGGTTGACTTGAAATAGTAGGATGACTCACGCAGTGAAGTTCAACACATATTCGAATGCGTCTGCAGCTGTGCCCGTAATATTGCAAGGCTCAAGGGTACGTCATCAGCCGACGTGGACGTGACCCGCTGCTCTGGTAATCCGAAACCCAGGAAGGAGGCCAGGCGTGGCCTTGCTGTGCCGACACATAATTTCGTACACCTGCGACTCGTCTCGAGCGCGCTGCTTCTTAGAGAGCTCGCACTTGTGCCGGCAATATCAAGTCGCAATCCTCGAGGTCCCTGTGAGGATGATGCTAGGCGGACTGCAATCGATGCGTCGGTGGCGGAGGGTCGGCAGAAAGGACCTTCACAACAGGGATGCCACCGTATCGTTTTTTTTTTCAATCAAAACAGAAGATTAGACATGTGTTCCAAGATGCTTCAGTTGGTCCACTATTTTCGAAAATTCCAGATGACACTGCCTGCGCAATCTTCAACGAGATAAACTATAACAAAAGTACGTACTGTCCTTTCATACAGCATCGTGGTAAAGTCTCATGTCCAAGGCCATACCTACACATAAAAAATACCAGTTCATTCCATCGTGACGTCATGCGATCAATGTTGACAGCGGCGTCCTTATCCGAGAGGGGCGTGGTGACGTTTTGATGGGATTTAGCTCAACTTAGAATTTATTTAGCGGTCGAAGTCTTTTCGTATCCCTCGTCTGACAGACAGGATTTCAGTGAAGGGACCGCGGAGTCCTTGATGGAATGTTTTTTGAGCCCATTGAAGATTTCTCGTCGTCCAAAACAACTACCTTCAAGACAAAGTGCCAAGCATACGGGACAGTAATTTCAGGATCAAAAACTTCCACTTCGAACTTCAAGCTTCATCTCAGTTGGCGTCTCAAACAAATTTGAAAAATGTATTGCAGTATCAGTATTTCTGTATTTGTATTTTTGTCCTCCCTAAAATGTATTCCTGTATTTGTATTTCCAAATACATTTTGCCTCTATTTAAAATGTATTTCTGATACGTATTGCTGTACATTTTTACAGATATATTTTAGTATCAGTATTTTAGCTACTATTCTAATGTATCCCAGTATTTGTATTTCCAAATATATTTTTGAGTACTTCTGCCCAACCTTAGTATTTGGTATGCGATTCACAGCAGGCCAAGAGAGTTAGTAGGTTATCATGTCTCATATACAGGGTGTCTTTTTTTTGTTTAGAGCGTAGCTCTTAAGGCTGAACTCCATGAAACGGATTATGTGACGAATAACTGGCGAACGCCGCCCGACGGCACGCTCGCTTTTCACGCGACGTAGCAGCCACTGTGTTGATTCCACGCGTAGAGCAAAAGACGCCGGGCAAAATTCGTCGGTTATTCGCAGCATATTCGTCCCATGGAGTTCAGCCTTTAGGCGCCCGTTTCTGGCTTGAGCGGCGACGCCGTCGACGTCGCCGTCGGCATAACCGCGCGTTGTATTATGGAACGTTTTCCATAATGTGTTTTCCCGTGTGACGTCACGAGGGTCATATCGTGAAGGTCACGACCTTCACAGTGACCTTTACAAGTGACCCTTGTGACGTCACTCGTGACCTTCGACGTGACCTTCGTGACCCTCGTGACGTCACGAGGGAGGTTGAAGAGGAGGATGGAGGGGGAGAAGAAAGGAGAGGAGGAGTAGAAGGGGAGGAGGGAGGAGGAGAAGGAGAGGAGGGAGGAAGGGAAGGAAGGAGGAGAGGGCACGGAGGAGGAGTGGCATATCCTCACCTTCGTACCCTCCTCTCCTCCTCTTCCAGAGCTGCGCTCTAATTCGGCATTACAGGGAATTGTACACGTCTTTCATTTTTTTTTAATTCGAGCAGATTTACTTTTTGGAACAAGGTGATGATCACTAAATAAATACCGTCTTCACGTCAGGTGTATCGGGCTAGGTGTGCATGCTTTTGGAGGATAACCGTCATGGACGGTGGCCTAAGTGATTATACGTTGTTAAGTGATTTCTAATGTAATGGTTTAATTGATAGCGTTTCATTATCCGTATTAAAGAAGGTCAATATACAAGGCTAAGTCAATAAAAACAATACAAAAAGCAACGGGTATCGAGGTCAGTTTTTGCGTCTTTATCTCATGATTCCCACAATAGGGAGTTTTAGAATAACGTACGCAATTTTAGCGCACGCTTGCGCTAAATTTACCGCTTGTATTTGCTCACGCGACGCAAGAGAGTTTTAGAATAGCGTTTCCCCGTCGCGACGCAAAAGCCCAAGCAGCTCGCGCTTGCGACGCCACCAAGATAGTCACAATTTTTATTTCACACACGAAATTCTGTAATTTTCGAAAAAAAAAGAAAAAGTTTTTTTGGTTTAAAGTACCATTTTAGATTTGTTTAAACATGAGAATGCGACGCGAGCGGTTGACCGGTCGTGTCCGCGTGCGTCGCCTCGACAAGAGAGGACTCGTGTACTGACCTTCGCACATCGCACCTTCGCCGAGAAATGTTCGCGCGTCGCAAGTATCAAGTTGCCGGTGATCGTTGCCAAACCGAGAACAATGTTTTCCCGTATTGAAAATCGCAGTCGCGAGGATGCCGCCGACGTCGCACTCACGACGCCGCCAAAGCAGCCGCCGACGTCGCACTCACGACGCCGCCAAAGCAGCCGCCGACATAATCCTGGAAGCCGCCATTTTTAAACTCTGCTCGTCTTGGCTTTAGACAACTTCTCATCACGAATCCTCCTTGGAAAAGCGCAAATACTCTTCGCGTACGCACGCTATTTCCGAGAAATAGCGCACGCTAAAATTGCGCATGCAAAGCGCGAAACCTGGTTTGCGTTCGGAGCATGCGCAGTTGCGACGACGCTATTCTTTGCGTACGCAAAGCTTTAGCGTGCGCTATTCTAAAACTCCCTAATGAAAGTTCAAAGAGTGCCGGAAATGTTTCCCGGAATCACGCTGAGATTAGTTACGTACTCATGTCTGGCACGTCGTCACTATCTGGTTGGGTGCCATTGGTATACCATAATAAAACCGCTCGGTTCTGCCGCTCCCAGCGCTAGACGCCTACCTTCGGCAACGCATCGGCGTGTAGTGAGTTTCAAGCGTGCAAATGCAGCCAATGGACGGCTGAAGGCAACGAGCCCCTGCCTGGCGGATTTTTCGAGTATCACAAAAAACGTTTTGAGACATGACAAGCAAACATAGTGGAGGAAGAACTTAAGTGTAGCGCCACGAAGCCTCAGTATTTTCTAGAAAGACAAGTGGCATATCGGCAATTGCAACACCGCCTACTGTCAGCCACGAACCTGGGCAGGCTAGGACACGTCGCTTCATTCGTCTTTGGGCATGGACGTCGAAAGACGTGATTTTCAAGCGGAAATGGTTTAAATCAGTCCAAATCGCTAGAAAGGTGGTCAATGCCTTTGGGGACACTGCAATATGACATGGAACAGCGTTTTGGACGTTCGCTGTATTTAAGAGGGGCGGCGCCTCTCTGAAAGAAGATGAGTGCACTGGCAGACAATCGATGACGGTGAACGAATAACATTTTCCTTCTGTGGCGATACTTTCTAGAGACAAATCTTAGTTCAGTTACGATGCCATTGAAGCTGCTCTTACGTTTTGTTCGCCAATTGTTTCGACGGCTGTTCATAAAAGAAACTTCTTCCTAGAAAGTTGTATCTCGCAGGTGACCGCATAATTCGACGCAATTTAAAAGCTGGCGCTGCTGAAATGTTCCCAAAACTGCCGCACAGAATTGAAATTGGCGAATCTAGGAGTGGAGTCAAGACGTTGACACAGGACGGAACCTGGATTTACGAGTGCCGAAAGAAAGTGCCAGTTTTTTGTTTGGTTCTTTTTTCTAGAGACTTCACTTCTGAAGGTTAAAAGCCGAGAGGTGTCGGTAAGAATGTGATGGCAACCTCGCTTTTAATCGGTATACGTCTGACCACGGTTGCTCTCGAAAACTAAAGCACAGTGACTGTACAACGGTAATCGACAGCTCACCTACTATTAGTTCTAAACAAAAACCAGGAAACGCGACCAAAAAAACCCCCTGGAAGAAACCCGTTTCACCCTTACAATACATCAGCCCGCTCGGCCACCACGACACTGAGCTTGCTCGAAGGCACTCCTGTAAAATAATCCACTTTCACAATCCATGCCTTGCACCATGCTATTACTTCTGTTCTTGATGGAGAGAGAAGAACTGAGACGCTGAGACTTGGTAGGCTGTAACACAAACCCCTGAAAATGTTGTCACAACCTACCAAGTGTACGAAATGCAGTGCGTGGTACCTAGGGGGGCACGAGGGGGGGAGTGCTGACAGGATTGCAATGATGGGGCTTTCTTCGCAATGCCAAGGAAGATAATTCGAAGAGGTGTTATACTTGGAAGAACATTATGATAGTTAGAAGTTATAATATTGTTTAGGTTTAATACTAGTTAGTTGTTACAATAGTTAGAAATATGTACTGGTTTGAAGAAAAATGAAAAATAAAGAGACGGGTTTCTCAATTTTTCTAGTGACCGTAGTACTGATGCCTTCTTTAAGGCAATTTTCACTGTATTTAAATGCATTTGCTATAACATTGGTCATTTATATGCATTAAAGGTGTCCAGATATCTCTCGTGTGGAATCTATGTGGTACCACGGGCCACTAAAGCAGGTTTTTTGCACCTTATGCTGCTATCCACTGTCCCAGATGCAGACGGCACTTGATGATAACGAGCCTATCTCTCGCCCCGATTACCATGCTTCAAGCAAACTAAATTAATACAAGAAAATGTGCTGCAACGCGGTGTCAGAGAACTTTGTTTTGGAAAAAGACAAGTTGAGAAAGACCTTGTTTTTCTTCTATTTAAAGCAAAATGCATTAGAATAAAATGAGCTGAGGCGGTCCTCATTGTAACACTTTTTCTCACCTTCCACTGAATATTGCATATAATGAATTATTTACGTTCAGAGCCAAAACAAACACTGGCTAGATTTCCTCTCCTCGCAATGGCAGTCGAATAACATTTTGAGAAAAATAGGGTTCCGTCCCTCAACTCACAGATATAATCAGCGGCCATATGTAATTTCCGATGTTGATCATAGCCAGGCGCTGGGATTGGCTAAGCACCTGGAACGTGCTGAGCTCCAAGCATTGTTGCACTGTGGTTGTTCCCGTCATTGTAGCGATTTCTTACGAGGCACGACAGGAATGTTCATCGAGGCATTGGTTATCGCGAGTTACAGTCAAGTGCTCGGGTACTGCAGCTCTCGTGTCCATTCTATTATCTCCATATGATAGTCGCCATCATAGTGTATTCATCGAGACTTCGACCACAATGTGATCCCTGTCACTACATCATTGTATTTTTGAAGGAAATACTGGAAAAGCGGTTCTCTTTTGTCCTTAAAATTTCAGTGGGACAAAGACGCCGTTTAGTCAGTGGCGTTGCATGCGGTTATAGTTGGGTCGCATAGTGCCAGTAAGCTTGTCTCAAGTAAATAATATCCGAACCCAATTACGTTGCACGGCCCCTTCATGTGGTGTACCACGCAGATTATCTTGGTTGGTTATGCGTCGTTAAACTAAGGAAGAGAAAAAGACGAGAGGTGACGCCATAACGCCTAACTCTGGTCGGAATGATTACTGGTCTACCACTGCAGTCGGCACTCTCAGTTTGTCTATAACGTGTAGAGCCCTTCGCTGGGCCCCGTGCAAGTTCTATACCTGGTGCTTCCGCAAGGGCATTCAAAACTTTTTATCAATAGATTGGTTGAAAAAAAAATTAACTCTTTACACAAACAATCTGCCAGTCACGGCAGATGACATGAATTCTAAAAGAACTTATGACTTAGCCAACAAAATTTCCTCATTTTTTTTTAATTAGTGAAAATAAATGATGAGGTTTAAACCCTGAGATTGGGAGAAACAATTGAAAATATATCAGAAGAAACAAAAAGTTGAGAGAAAAGCGTCTCAAACTGACTAGAGCTAAGTTTGAGACGCTCATCTATCACATCTTCTTTGTTTGTTTTAATATATTTTCAAGTTCACTTCCAAGTCTACGTGTCTAAGCATCATGATTAATACGCAGCAGCTCGCCTGCACGTTGACCATTTTACAGTGAAGCTGCATATGACTTGTTGGTCTGGCTTTTCGTGTGCGTCGACAGAACAGTAGTCGAAAGAAAACCATAGCGCGCCTTATCATTATTCACGCGTGCCTTATCACCTATGCTGTGGCTTTGACACTTGCTTCAATTGGAAAACCACAAAGCAAGTGTCTAAACCACATGATAGATGATAAGGCGCGAGCGAACAATGGGAAGCACGTAGCGCACCCGCATGCGTTCTCGGAAAACATTGCGGTTGAATAAGCTGCCGCGGCAACCGCAGCGTACTAAGCCTTTCATATATAAGAATAGTTTATGTACAGTGCGTTTACTTTCCTTTCGTCAATCATTTGGTACAGACCCCTTTGCTATTTACAAACATGAGCAGCGGCATGCGTCCCAAGCGACTTCCGGTCGCACCGTCTTTGCAAGCCTGTATAGCTTGCTTATGTCACAGGTGCTGTAAAGCATAAATGCTAAACGGAAAACGAAGTTGAAGAATTAACAAGGGCCTCCGGCTGTACAATATTACTTCTTGGAGGAGGCAAGTTGGTTTACAAGAATACTCGAAACATTTTAGCAGATCTCGCACATCTTCGCTCTTTTGGCGTTCACCTGGGCCCGTTTGCTCGTAGCCGGATAGCTTTAACCGCTGTAAAACGTTAACCGCGCCCTTCCCAACAAGGTACCTACAAGTAAAGCCCCTTCATGTTTTAAAAGTAGCGCAAGGTGCGTCGATCCACGAGGCACGTGCAGCCCTGGGGAAGATCATGGCGGCACAGTGCAGCGCTGAGCTAGATTTCAGACGGCATGTTCTTCCCAGAACTGGCGCGCGGCACGTGTCTCAAGGATTTCCACCACAATAAAAGGCGCCACTCTTCCAGGATAGAGGGGCTTTACCCAGAGCCGTGTATGGAGAGAGTTTGCTCCAATGGAGGCGCGAGCAGAACCAGGGCTTGCATCAGACTCAGAAAGAGGGCTGGACATGTTCTGTTGACCAACCAGAAGCCGAAAAGAATCACCCTAGCCTTGGTAGCGAGAACCAGTTTTCCATTGGTATACGTTGGCATGTGGTTTTAATCAGCGCGTACGAGTTAAATATAGTAACACTTCATGGTTGAAAATAGGGTGCACGTGATGTTTTGAGCACGATCTTGCAGAAAGATGTAAGAAACGAATCTGCAGCTCAACTCTGTTTTGCTCGGAGAGAGTGTGACCGCTCGGACGGCAGATTCCCGGCCCTTGGCGCCTGGCCCTCGGCCCTCGCGCTCTTCCACCATGATTTTGGATGACCGTGATTGAAACATCAGGTGATCCATATTTTCAGTCACCGAGAGTTACTTCGACGCATTTATTAAGTTTGTTCCTTGCGACCCCCACCAGGGTATTATTTCCGGCTTCTGGTTGGCCACATTCGAATTTATGAAGATGCCCTGGAACACGCTTTCGGCCAATGGTGCCTCCTCATTTTTCTCTTGTACTTCGCGATTAATGGCCAAACTCTCTCTATACACGGCTCTGGCTTTAGCTACAGGTACCTAGCCAAGTAGGACGAGGGCTGGATGTGCGACAGCTCCGTGTTCAATTATGGGGTGGTAGCTGGTGTCACCTAGAGCCACTCTATGTGGCAGCGTAGCTGCCAGAGTAGCGCCACGCTTTTCCCTGCGTCGCCTTTCACCACTATTGGTCACCAGAGGTCGGCAATTTAGGTCGCCCTCATTCACCCTCACCCTCACAGCCACACTCACCTAAGCCCCTCACTCACCCTCACCCTCACAGCTACACTCACCTTCAGCCCGTCGTTCACCCTCATCCTCACAGTCACACTCACCTTCAGCTCTTCACTCACCCTCACGGCCCTCACGCCCCTCACCGTCCTCACGCCCCTCACGGCCCTCACGCCCCTCACGCACTCATGGCCCTCACGCCACTCACCGCCCTCGAGCCCCTCACTCACTGATGGCCCTCACGCCCTCACACACTCACCACCCTCACGGCCCTCACGCACTCATAGCTCTCACGCCACTCACCGCCCTCACGTCCCTCACGCACTCACCGCCCTCACAGCTCTCACACACTCACCGCCCTCACGCCACTCACCGCCCTCACGCCCCTCAGGCACTCATGGCCCTCACACCCCTCCGCACTCACCCCCCTCACGGCCCTCACGCACTCACGGTCCTCGCAGCCCTCACAGCCCTCACGGCCCTCACTCACCCTCACACTCATGAATTTTCCTGGTTCAGAAACTCACTCACCCTCACCTCACCTGTGAAGATGAGGGTGAGTGAGGGTGGGTGAGGGCCCTCATGAGTGAGGTTTGCCGAGGTATGTTGGTCACACACGGTACCATAGCAACGAGCCGAGCTAGCACCGTGCCCATAGCAACCGAGTGACTACTCGTTATGTGACCTCGCAAGAGCCGTGATGTCACCGGTAATGGGGATCCACACGAAGGAGAAACCCGCCACTTTCCTCCGCGGAGGGCGCATCAGGTGACACATGCGTCATCCCTTTTTGACGCCTCTCGGCGCCGTTCTCCTCCGTGGCAGAGGCGCGGAGGCTTCGTACTGTCAGCACGAAAGCTCCGCAGGTGGGCGGCAGCCGAGGACGGAGTTTCCCGGGTGGTTGACGTCACGACATCCGTCCGCGGAGTTCTCCTTCGTGTTGATACCCCTAAAGATGGCAGCGCCCAAAGCTGGTGGATGAGAGGTTGTTCGGTACGCGGTAGTCATAATGTGCTGCTACTTGCCGACGATTTTGGACTTACTCGTGCTCTCTGACGCAGGTATAACGTGAAAATATGAAAAATGAGACTTTATACATTTTTGTGTGCACGATCGCTCTTGATATTAGCCCCTGTGTGCTAATATCGAGGGCACCTGTGTGCTAAAACGAGGGTGACACCCTCGTCGACGTCACTCCTCGCCAGTCAGTGAGAAAATATCATCTTAAATGAATGATTGGGTCTAGAAGAATTATGATGCTAATCATACATTCACTTCCTACAGGGCAGTCGAGCAACAGTCATGTCCCGAGGCAATCGTCCTGTTATGGCCGGCGTAATCAAATTTTGTTCCATAAGAGCGAAGTCCGAAAGCACGAGGACGTACGGTACGTACGTCCCACGAAGCGGCCGCCATCCCGGGAGCGCGGAAAACCACTCGCCTTGTCCGTGCACCTACGATACTTAGCAGCTCTCGTCGCCCGACCTTCCCGGGGCTGTAAATTGTCTCACTTTACAGAAGAAACAGGCACCGTTTCTCCAGAGGCCCGTGCCGTACTGTCATGGGAAACGTCTTTGACCACTTTTCAATGAGCGAATGGAGATATCAACTAGAAAAAAGTTGCTGTCCGGCGTCGCTAGCAGCACGGTTACCATGGCAGCCTCCCTAGCCCTAAATGGAGATCACTACCGGCGTTTCTGACGTCATGCATCTAGATAATTTTGCGTCGTGTCGCTACTCTGGCAGCTACGCTACCATATAGAGTGGCTCTAGTGCCACCTACTGGTTCTAGCGAATATAAGTGGCTTCCGTGGAAAAAGTTCTCGAAAAGGCGCTTTATCGGGTTTTCGCGACACAGCGCGGCATACATTTGAGCAGACACATGTTTTGTTGTTCGTGGTAGAGATATTGGGTACGGTAAAACTAAATTAACCCCTGTTCGGAAATTTTCTAAATGTCTAGCTGTGTGAAGTGAAAACAAGCCTCCTTGAAAATATTTTTCCAAGTATGAAACTGGACGACGAAGGTCAGTTCTAGAAACGACGAGGAAGAGGTGAGCAGTGAAAGGCGGGCGGTACACCGGCAGCATGGTTGGCAGCATGCAGGAACTGTATATAACACCATGATGGATTTAAAACCGTGTATCTCGGCTGAAATGATAATAGCCTTACATTCTAAATTACCCAAGCATAACGGAGAATGTTGAAAATGTGATTATACGCTTCGCGCACGCTGACATTCCACGTGTAAAATATTCGAAGAAAATGATTATACTAAGACTTTAACGAACGCGCGTGCAAGGCAATATTTGTTTTAGGATTTCGCTTTAGAACAGTTACTAGTGCCATAGCCTCCTCTATATTCACAAACCCTGGCAGTTCGACGACGGAGCCATAGAGTGCCCGGTCGCAGATTTGGAGCGCGAGGATCTGGTAGCAGACAGCATTTATCGGGGAACCTGGTATTCAGCGCACAGCTTTTGCAGCGCCGAGGGCCCAAACATGGTTTCCAAACCCGACGAGAAAAGAAGCGGTAGCGCGAGGAACATGAGGAGCACGAGCGGGCATTCCATCGCTCGGGAGAATAGTGCTACGTCGAAACGTGAGGCGAGCGCCTTGAGTGCGCGCCCGCCTGTGTTTAGTCCTCTTTCTGTTTTATTATTTCCGTTAGTTGAATACCTAAACCAACACGCTCGTCACGAATAATAATAAGAATATCATCCCAACCTTTGCATCGCCAGCTTTGAACTACCATACGTGCTTTAATTCTTACTAAAATAAAATACTTTATGTCAGTTCAATGTCGCTGAGCAAGTTTCATTAGTTTATTTCATATGCATAGTACGGGTTCTTTCGTTCCTCTGGTCACCTTGCGCCGTCCGGACTGCCAGGTCCGGATGGGGTGACGGGCTTCGTTGTGGGAAGCTGGGCGGGTCTTGCCGGAGACGAAGTTGCTTCCCTCGGCCGTCGACGACTAATTCAGTTGACTTTGGGAATTACTTTTAAACAAAACAATTTAATACTTTGGAAGCAAATGAAAATACAGAGATAAACGATACTGCGAAATGGTAACTTCCCCTGTACGGGGTTGGGAAGGAGGTGGTCGGGTGTTAGCTTCTCCAAGCTCGGGAGTTGGCCGGCTCGTGGGATTACGTCCCGATTACGGGGACAAAAGTCCCTCGGAATCCCACGACCTGACTCGATTACGGAGCGACAGCTCTCGAGCCCCAGCACGAACTAAACTCACTCGCTGAGTTTCTAATCCATGTTACTCGTTGGTCCGTCCCCTTTTAGTGGACCGGCGAATCCTCGACGCGTTGTGAGACAGGCGTTTCCCACCGCCAACCAATCGGCTCACTTTCTCGCCACGTGGGAATTGCTTGTATTCCCGGGTGGGAACCCGCGGTCTGCGTACATCTCACGGTCAAAGGTCGGGCTGGTTCGGATGCAAGCAAAACCATTTTTCGCATGGCGAAGTGGACAACCGACCCCAGTGTGGATAGCGCCGACTAAGTGAGCCATCCCGCAATTCATTCTGCCAGAGGCGGTCTGACGTTGCCGTTCTGCCGCGACCCCCCACACTCGGGCGAGAAAGACTAAACCGATGTAAACGCGCCGTGTAAACAGCGCCGGCCAGAGCCACTGCGCTCTGGTGGCGGTGGTGGTGTAACTTTACTTTTCCGGCCCGGAACGCACGCTCCGATTCTCTCGGCAGAAAACGCGCGCCCCGAACCCCGCGTCGTAAAGTACGCCTGTCTCTCGAGGTCGCCCGCCAAGGGAAGTGTTTACAACAGCGCTTTCCCCCCAGTCAAATCTCCCTGGTGCTAACGGCCCACCCGCGGAGCTCTCGTCGATCCTTACATGCATCTTTTAGCTAATCAGTATATGTTGGTATAGCCCGAGACGCCCACCATGGCTCTCAGGTTGTTCTCCCAATGTTTCTTAAATTGAGCTATTTCTAGGAATGTTTTTGCCTTCGCAAAAGAAACAGCATACTGTTCGCAGTGGAGTTACCTGTTTTCCTGTCCAACATATAATTAGCAATAGACATTGTCGTAGCGCGAGCGTTCTTATCTAGTCGATAAGTTGCACACGGCCCGTGTGACGTCACCCCGAAGGAATATAAGAACAAGCGGTTCTTGGCAATAAATGTTTTCTTTGTGGTTCCGTCCGGACCGAGATCGCTTGCCTGCGTCATTTCAACTGGCGACGAAGATGGGACTCGCCGGCCCTGGCCCACCCACCTTCGACGAGCAGCAACGTCGACCCAGGAGAGGCAAGCTACAGGGGCGGATTCCGGAGCCAACTTGATAAGTACCTTCTTGGCTCACCTGACAGGACATGTCGCGGCTAGGAAAGCTGGATGAGTACGACCCGAAGGTCCAAAATTTTGAATCGTACGTGGAACGTTTCGAACACTACGTGACCGCGAATGACATTGCTGCAGAAAAGAGGCTGCCAGTTTTCTTGACAGCAATTGGCGCGGAGGCGTATGAAGTAGTGAAGAATTTGGTAGTCCCCGCGCTGCCAGGGGAAAAAACTTACGAGGAAATAAAGGTTCTCCTGAAGAACCGCTACTGTCCGAAAACGTCCGTAATTGCGGAAAGGTGCAAATCTAATCGGCGAGTACAACTTGAACAAGAGTCCGTGGAAGACTTTATCGTCGAACTAAAACACCTTGCTCGAAAATGCAATTTCGGGGAATTCCTCAGGGACGCCCTGCGCGACTGGCTGGTAGCAGGGATTCGAAGCGAAGATACGCAAAGAGCGCTGTTCGCAGAAGAAGCTTTAACGTTTGACAGCGCCTGCAAAATAGCCCTCGACAGGGAATTGGCCGCAATGCAAACCGCCGCGATACAAGAGGGAACCAGGAGCGGGTCAATCAACGCCATGAAAACAAGCGAACGGCGCGTCACAAAGACTACAAGCTCCACTAGACAGGAAGGCAAGAAACAAAAGTGCTTCCGTTGCGGCAAGGCGCATGCGGCGGAAAACTGCTGGTATAAGACCTATGCGTGCAAGAAATGTTCTAAAGTAGGTCATCTTCAAAACATGTGCCGAGCCAGCAAAGAGGAATTAAAAGCGCACCGCGTATCTGAGTCGTCTGAGGACGACGAGAACACGTTGTACAATTGCACAGTGAACTCAGTGGCTAAGAAAGGTTACATAGTAACCATGAATGTGGAAGGTCAGGATCTACCAATGCAGGTAGACACGGGAGCCGCGGTGACTATTGTACCAGAAAGTGTGTACAAAGCTAAACTGTCGCATGTGAAATGTGAGCCCAGTGTTATAGTTTTGAAAACATACACGGGCCAGAAAATGCATGTCGTGGGAGAGTGCACTGTGAACGCGCGCTATGAAGGGCAGACAGCTGTTTTACCAATTGTTGTCGTGCGAGAAGGTGAGCGCAAGCTACCCGTACTCCTGGGACGAACATGGCTCGAGAAACTGCAGCTCAACTGGGGATCCATTTTGTTTCTGAGTACCGATGACAGAAAAGCTAACCTGCGTGCAAAGTTCCCAAGCGTGTTTTCGCGTACCCTCGGAGCAATACGAAATTTCGAAGCAAACATCGTCCTGAAACCAGGTAGCTCCCCGGTGTTTTGCAAGGCACGACCGCTACCTTTCGCGCTGCGCGAACAGACTGAAAAGAGGCTGTCTGACCTTGAGGGGCAGGGCATTGTCACAAGAGTGAGTCGGAGCGACTGGGCTACTCCACTGGTGGTGGTTCCAAAGAAAGAAGGCGATGAGCTGAGGCTGTGTGGTGACTATAAGGTCACAGTGAACCCAGTGTTAAAGACGGATCATTACCCGTTACCGCAACCAGAGGAGTTGTTCACCGCCCTTGCGGAAGGCAAAGTGTTTTGTGCGCTAGACTTATCATCAGCCTACCAGCAAGTGTTACTGAGCCCGGAAGCCCGACAGATTCTAACAATAAACACTCATAAGGGGCTCTATCAATATAACAGACTCCCTTATGGGATCGCGAGTGCCCCTGCTATATTTCAGTCCTTGATGGACAAGGTCTTGCTTGGTATCGCAAACGTTGGGTGCTACCTCGACGACGTTATCATAGCTGGCCGCGACGTGGATGATTGCCAAAGGACACTCGAACGGGTACTAGAAAAACTAAGCGAGTACAACCTTACGCTTAAATTCGAGAAGTGCAAGTTTTTTCAGAGCTCATTAGCATACCTTGGCCATAAAATAAGTGCGGATGGCATTTATCCAACAGATAAAAAAGTAAAAGCAATCACCCACGCTCCAGAGCCAACAAACACTACGGAACTCAAGGCATATTTGGGACTGCTTAACTTTTACGGCAAGTTCTTAAAGAATATGTCATCGGTGGCAGAACCAATGTACAGGCTGCTTTGAAAAGGAGAACGCTGGCTTTGGACGAAAGAGTGCAGTAACGCATTCAGCGCGACAAAGCAGCTGCTTATCAACAGCCGCGCCCTCATTTTCTACGACGCACGCAAACCGTTGGGTTTGCAATGTGACGCGTCAGCCTACGGCGTCGGGGCGGTAATCTTTCATGTCTTGCCGAATGGAGACGAGCGCCCGATAGCCTTTGCGTCGCGAACACTGACGACAGCGGAAAAAAATTACGCGCAGTGTGAAAGGGAGGCTCTTGCTCTAATTTTCGGGCTTAAAAAGTTCCACAAGTATCTTTTCGGCCGTGAATTTGTTCTATATACGGACCATCAGCCCCTTTTGGGCATTTTGAGCCAGGATAAAGCGACTCCATCACAGGCGGCTGCAAGGCTGCAAAGGTGGTCTGTAATCATGGCAGCTTATCAGTATACCCTTAAATACCGCAAGGGATCGCAAACCGAAGTGGCTGACGCGCTTTCAAGGCTCCCTGTTCCGTCCCGACCAAAAGCCGATACAGCTGAATGCCTTTCTGTCTTTGAATGTACTCCATTAACAGCAGCAGACATAGCCAAAGCCACAGCACGAGATGGTACACTCTGCCGGGTAGTTGAGTATACTAGATCTGGTTGGCCTGTAGATATCGCAGATGATCTGCAACCGTTCTTTGTCCGACGACTAGAACTATCTATTGAACAAGGTTGCCTGACTTGGGGCACAAGGGTTGTTGTGCCAGAGGCATTGAGACCAGCCGTGTTGTCACTGCTGCATGAGGATCATCCTGGCACCACCAGAATGAAAATGTTAGCAAGAAGCTACATTTGGTGGCCGGGGCTAGACAAAGCAGTAGAACAGTACGTCAGGCAATGCAGAGTTTGCCAAGTCGTGCAACCGGCGGCACAAGCTGTTCCCTTGCACCCCTGGCCTTACCCTTCTAAATGCTGGCAAAGGGTACACATTGATTTCGCTGCAAAGGGACCACACAATTTTTTGGTTCTAGTAGATGCATATTCTAAATGGATAGAAGTATGGCTTATGACATCTACTATCACTTCACAGGCAGTCAGCAAACTTCGAAATGTGTTTGCAGCGTACGGGTTTCCTGAGGAAATCGTCAGTGATAATGGGCCCCAGCTTGTTTCCCAGGAATTTGAGCAGTTTCTGGCGACTAACAACACCAAGCACACAAAGGCACCGCCCTATCACCCGATTTCAAACGGAGCTGCCGAACGCTTAGTGCAGACCACAAAGCGTGCTTTGTTAAAACAACTGTTATCCCAAGCTCAATCCCGATCAAAAGAAACGCTACAGGAAGCGTTGGACAGCTTTTTGATGAGCTATCGAAACACGCCGCATTCCATAACAGGGAAGACACCTGCCGAGCTTTTTTTAAATCGGCAACCGAGGATCAAGTTGTCTTTCCTCAAGCCAAATTTTGTTCGGGATATGCGTGATAAACAGTTAAACAGCAAACAGCAGAAAGATAACATCGGGGCACCGAGCGCGCTTTTGCTGTTGGGGAGAGAGTGTATGCTAAGTGTGTGCGTGGCGAGAACATCTCCTGGGACGACGGCACGGTGACTCAGGTTGTTAGCCCAGTGACGTATCTTGTGCGCGTGGCGGGTGGTCAAATTCGATTTATGCACGCAGACCATCTGCGCCATTCCTTCGCACGACCTGTTACAACTGAACCAGTGAGTGTGTGTGGCGACCAGGCAAGTGTGCGTCGCGACGAGCTACAGCCACTGGTGGTAACCCCACCGCAGCCTTCGGACGGTGCATTGCTACCAGCGCACGGCTCGACAAACTCAGACGCGTCTTCGATCCCAGGCTACGAATCGGAACAGTCAACGCCGATCCATCCGACGTCCGACGCGGCCCCTACGACAGACGACGGTGAACTTCGCAGCCGGACTCAGGACGAGTCGCACATCGTGCTGCGTCGTGATGTTCGTGAACGCCGTCCCCCGGACCGGTTTCAACACAAGGACTTTCGGAAATAGCAAAAATGTAAGCCCGGAGGAGTGTCGTAGCGCGAGCGTTCTTATCTAGTCGATAAGTTGCACACGGCCCGTGTGACGTCACCCCGAAGGAATATAAGAACAAGCGGTTCTTGGCAATAAATGTTTTCTTTGTGGTTCCGTCCGGACCGAGATCGCTTGCCTGCGTCATTTCAGACATGCTTAACCATAGCGAAATAGTGCGTACTTTTGAGAGGTGTCCGCTATACGAAGGAAGTGCGCCTAAGTGCTAAAATACTTTCATTTGTTAAGAAACGACACGAATGCATAAAGGGAAAGCAAACGTTTTGGCGATCCATAATGTCCAGTGTATATTTATATATATATATATATAAAAAGCTTTTGAAAGTGCTTTCACTGAAGCGCTACTGCAAGCACGAAGAAAAAATAATGAATAATTACTTATGAAGGAGAATTGGCGTTTAATTAGGCGCATTTTTAATTATTCAGAAAAACGAAAAGAAAAAAATCAATAAATTATGGCGCTAAGAGGATCTTAGCCAAGAAATTCGCGTAGGAAAGGTGACGCGACACGACAAACTTCTCGGCTCGGTCACGATATCACAAAAATTTTAATTATGTTAACGAAGGAACATAAGCCTCTCTAGGGGATGTAGGCTTAGGACGTTATTTTTGTTATATTTTTTTTTATTTTACGCAATTATTCTTAGCATGAACTTTTCGTGCTGTTTTTGATGAATGAAAAGATAATTAATTTTACTCTAATTTCCGGCCTGTTCACACTTCTTTTGTCTGTTTTTCGCGCTAGTGGAACCTTGGTGGCGTCAGTGTGCAATAGAGTTTTAAACACAACCGGTTTTGAACTATACGGCGGGTTTGGCAGTATCTGCAAGGACACGCCTGCGCGCTATCTTCGGTAAATGTTCGCGCATAGCCTTCAGACGTTTTTCATTCCTTTGATGGATGGATGAAGCATAGAAGTATGGAAATATTTGCGGACCAGGAGTGTGCCAGGGCTACCCGTTGGCTACCGCCTCCGAGTTTTTTTTTTTTTCAAAAAATTAAGAGTGCAAATAGTGAGCGCAATTTCATTTTTGTAATTGAAGTGAAGACGTACTTCCCGCTCGTAGTTTGGCGATCGTAGGATCGACAGGTCGGAAAAATGGAAGCGTATTTCCAAACATTCTACTGAAGTGGAGTGGCAGGGAAAAGTAAATCTGCTTGTCCCAAGTGCAGTTTATGTTTAATCTAATATCCGCCGAATCATTCCTATAGGTTCCGGGTCCTACACCTCGTCTCGATTACCATAGAAAACAGCTTTCATGCCTTCACGCTTCACAAAAATCACTACACTCTTTCAAATCTATGTTTTGTGTAAGAGTCGTAAGTTTCTTTTTAGAAAACGCCTTCGTTAGCGATTTAGCTGCGAGATTGAGATAGCATGCTCTCGTCATGCAAACAAGAATGACCAGAAATTAATTTCTCCTCGATTGTTTCTCTCGTATCTGAAAGCAGCGGTCCAATATAAAACTACAAAATAATATAACCTTTTTTTGTCGATTTCAAGCTGCTGTAGAACCTAAAATGCACAAAATATACACAAGAAGAAGAAGGTGGGGAATAGAGTCCACTTTTTATTCGTTGTTTATATTTGTCACCGTTCTAAGTGGTAATTAACCAAGTGCCCTATTGCCGTTTTAATGGAGTAGGATCGAACTGGTTAGCACTAAAGCAGCTCTGAAAAGGGTCTTTGGATACTTGACAAGGAAAACCGTAGAGTACGCACCCAAACTTGGCGAAGTTAGTCCAGAAGGTGACCGTGGCCTCCGCGAGGGACTGCTCGGCCTTGCTGTAGTTCTTGGAGAAGTGGGCTAGTGATGTGACCAGTGGCGCTCCGAACAAGTAGGCCAGCTCCTCGCCGTGGATACAGCCCAGGCGGCTAGGGTAGTCCCCGGCCTCGCTCTGGTAGCCGAACACGTACACAAACGTGGACGGAGACACCTGCGCGTGAAGATTGGCGGCGCGCACCAGCGGAGCCACCACCAGGGCGTCGCCCACTGCCTCGCCCGTGCCGTCCAGGATGTTCATCGGGTGCTGCGAGACACGGCGCCCCAAAAGACGTTTTAAGCAACCCCAAATTTGTTTGTAAGACACAACCGCGGCTGTCCTTATAGGAGATATTCATTCAGATCGAAGCGATGCATCATGGGAAAATAAATTACTTTCCTACCAGCATTCGTATGGCGAAAACGGTAATTCGTTGCAGGAATTGTGTAGGGTTCGCTCCTCCAGGGTGGGTTAAAAAGTAAAATTCGGGTGTGACTTCCTTATATGAAGATTTATTTCGCATCGAGAGTGATAGGTGGACTGCGAAAAAACAAAATCAATAAAAATATAGGCCATGGATTGTACCGAGAATATTCCGGCGAAGCCGGTGAGCGATATCGACATATTAAACTGGTAAAAACAGCGCAAAAGACGGAAGGCAGGTAGAGGTACATACACAGAGCGCTGACTTACAACTGAAATTTTACTTCTGCGCAATACAGCAAGTGAACATGAAACTAGACAAGAAAGACGCAAGAAAACCCCGATAATATACCTCCCCATTCATGCGGGTTCCCACCAAGGCTATTGCCAGGGCTATCGACGGAGCACCTACTCACATGATCGCGTCAGAGCTGGCAACACAATAAACCTTGTCATTTTTTTTAGAGATATTACTTCTATGTCTTGCTAAATATTACCAAACAGCAAAGAACATACACATCTACCACAAAGAACCGCGACATGACCAGACAGCAAGGAGCGCAATGTAAGGGAATGTTACCTCTCCCGGACGTCGACGCACCTTCCCGTCTGTCCAGTGTAAACTTTGTCAAAGGACAAAAGCATCAGGTACGCTACTCCACATATGCAGGCAGCATGCCTGCGGTGGTGGTTGACGTGACATTGTGCTTCTGGGCGTCCACCTCGATTAATAGTTCCACACATTTGCGACAACGTGGATCGCGCCGAAAAAATACGGGTACGACGAACCTACTAACAACATTATTAATATAGTGGGACACCTGGTAAACATGCAGCAAGACCACTGGTCTTGATGTTGGTCTCTGTGTTGCCTCAGAACAAAAACGCATCCTAAACAGCTTCACCAGAAACTCTACAGCACCCACAATAACCCCCAAGGGTAGCAGGCAGCTGACAATTTGTTAATCTGCATCAGGAAGCTATCGCTTCACCTATGATGACACGACTTGGGGGGATCACGGCCACAAGCGGGCCGAACATGGTCCCGCGGGGGCCAAGAGGAGGCAGACGAAGATGGCACGCGGCAGAGCTGAGACAGTTAGCTCGACGACGGTCGGCTACGGTACGGTGGAAGGACAATTCGCTGCCTCCTCCAACTGTGATACAGTAGATTCTTCGTACTTTGCGTTGTGTGATCACCTTCGGGGCGGTCGAGGCGGGGCGTGATCGGGCGTTTTCTAAAGTGAACACCCCACATTATCTGGCACTCGAACGTGGGGCCGGACCAGCTGGCCCTATCTTTCGGTCGTCCCTTGGTGGTCATACTCGATGCGTTCCTCGACCCATTTAGAAGAATGGCGCTCTACTCGCTGAACGCTCGTTATCGTGAGAGCCAACGTTGCCCGTCGATATGAGGTCGAGCGTGGCCGCAAATAGGGACGCTTCGTCCGGGAGGGAGACTCGGCGAATGTCGGACGCCGCCGGACGTCTTCCGGTGGGTGGGATCACGGGCACCCCAAACACTTTCGGAGCCCGAGGCACCAGCTCTGGTGGCGACAATGGGATACGTCCGCGAGCTCACGAGCGCAATGACGGCAATGTTCAAGTCTCTTATGCGGGTGTTGGAAATGCTGTGCCTACGTCTGTGCCCGACAGCTGTTGAACTTCCCTAAATCAATATATAGGGGATACCCCGATGGAAATTTGGCACAAGATTTCATACAGGAACTGGATGCAAACATTGCCCTGTAAAGGCATCTCTGCTTTGTCGTCAACGTCTGTGTGGCTTAAGAAGGCCGTGAGTGTCTCTACGGCACCTTTCCGCCAGCCGAGGATATCTCGGATCCCGGCTGCGCGTGGATGTAGCAGAACAAGGACTCCCAGATCGAGCAACGTAGCAGTTTTAGGACGCTGCATGAAAGAGCAGGTTATCGTCGTAAGGGAGGGAAAAGTTGTTGAGCCCCAGAAAGCAGATAGGTTTTGTCAGCGGGTGTTGGGAAAACATCCGGAATTTGCAGTTATCACCGGGAACGCTGGCGGCGAAGGTAATGATCACTTGGATTCATCTCTGCTGGACGGAGGTAGCTTGCTGCTTCCATATATACCCGAATGATCCACGAAGAGGAGAGTAATAGTTTCCCTTCATAGTCCTAATTCGCTATGGAAGATGTTTATTGGGTGCTTCCACGATTCCGCTGTGGCTCGTCGTAGTTGCGGCAGCAAGACGTTCTTAAAGTTATGTGGCGCCGCTGCTTGGCCGGGGGTGAGGGGGGACGTATTTTGGTACACTCATACAAGCCCGGCTTGCTAGAATGCAAAGCCGAGAGGCGAGAAGCCTTCATTTTCGATGAAACCAGTGATGAGTTACTACCCGTAGGAGGAGGTTGTCTGCGGTGTTAGCGCGTGTAAGGTTCCTTGATCTGGGAAAGTAATGCCATTGCCTTCCCGTCTGCCAGCCGGACACTAACAAATACCAACGAATAGACGGCACCGTCTCTCAAGGTCATTGGCTGATCGGTCTTGGTTCCAATGGTGATTTTCATTTTGGGCCTTTCCATTCCCAACAATCAGGGACATGGGCCACTTGTGCCATCTAGCTCCAGCCGCCGGTACCCTGTAAAGGTTTCAATGCGAAAATTCGCTTTCTCGCCATAAAATAAAAATGAGGGCTCAGGTACCAAAGCGACTGCAGACATGGGTTTTCGATGAGCGGTTTCATCGCCTCCACACAAAAAGGGTGCCTAAAATTAATAAAAGGTGGTTCCAAACGCGCTTGAAATTCTGCTAAAATTTTAAGGGAAATCTTTCAAGAGAGACGAACTTTGCGGTATTAAATTCATCTAGCCAGACCTCTAAACAACATAAGCGTTCATTTAGGCCAGGACTATGGCCTTCTCATTTAGCCAGGTAGATTCACGGTAGTAACATTGAGAGAAGTTTCTGAACTCATTTTGGGCGACATACTCCAGGAGCCGTACCGAGAGATCGTACTCGGGGTCATAAGCAAGGTTTATTATCTTCACGTTGTCTGCGGTGTGACGGAGCGAATAAAAAAAGAAAAAGTGAAAGCCGTTTACAAATCCCTGTAACGCCGAATTGGAGCGCAGCTCTTGAGGAGGAGGAGTGAAGGCTACTGAGGGGAGGGTAGACCCCTCTCCCTTCTCCTCCTCCTCCCCTCATTCTTTAATATGCTCCGGGGGGGGGGGGTCACGTGACCTCGGGGGGGGGGGGGGGGGGTGTCACGTGACTTCGTGGAGGGGGTCACGTGACCTCGGGGAGGCGTGACCTGGGGGTCACCTCAAGGTCACGTGACCCCCAAGGTGACCCCCACGTGACCTTGGGGGTCACGTGACCTGGAGGGGTCACGTGACCTGGAGGGGTCACGTGACCTCGGGGGGTCACGTGGGGGTCACCTTGGGGTCACGTGACCTTGAGATGACCTTGGAAGGGGTCACGTGACCTTGGGGGTCACGTGACCTCGGGGGTCACGGGACCTTGGGGAGGAGACCACGTGACCTCGGGGGTCACGTGACCTAGAGGGGTCAAGTGACCTCAGAGGGGTCACGTGACCTTCAAAGGGTCACGTGACTTGGGGGTCACGTGACCTTGAGATGACCTTGGAATGGGTCACGTGACCTTGGGGGTCACGTGATCCCAAGATGACCCCACGTGACCCCCAAGGTCACGTGACCTTAGGGGTCACGTGACCTTCAGGGGGTCACGTGACCTTGAGATGACCTTGGGAGGGGTCACGTGACCTTGGGGGTCACGTGACCTTGGGATGACCTTGGTTACGCCGACGCCGACGGCGACGCCGACGCCGCTCAAGCCGGGAACGGGCCCCTAAGAGCTGCGCTCTAAAAATGCGGTGTGGCGCAGGGGTTATTGCGCCGGGCTTGCATTCTGTTCAATTGAAAACCCGAAACCGTATCGTTGAAGCATCGTATTTGTTAAGAAGCATAAATATCATGATTTTTTTTTTACCTTCGGTAGTGCCCTTGCTGAGACATCCTTCTGGAAATGTGAAGTGGATATTCGAACCCCTTCTTCCGTAAACATGTACAGTTTATTAGTGAGAAGACTGTAAGTGCACAGGGTAGCTGGTAATAGATTATCATGTCGTCTGACACTCGAAACTGTGGTACAAAAATGGAAAATATTTAGTTGAAGGAGGGAAGAGACGTTCCTTTCTGTGTCTTTCCCTTCGACTAAACATTTTTTTTTCTTCCCTGCACCACAGTCTCAGGTGTTCAACGACTTCTATAGTTTGTTAGTTAGTTGTTTCGCTTCTCTCATAAACTTCGCTGATTCATACTCGTGCAAATCGCTGTTTTGCGGACACGCAAGAAATATCTTAAGAACGCACTCCTTTGAAGATTCGGCTAGAAGACAAGCGAATTCGGTTCTCAATTGCCGATTTCTCAGAGCCAAGAGGTCTTTCTGAAGGACCTTAACGTGACCTGAAACGGCGCATATGTGAACAAATGTTTTCCTTTTATACTTTAGGTGTCAATAAAGAACAGAGTGTTAGTTTTAAACGAATGTTTAGCGTACTTGCTCTTATTACTTATATATCTGAGTAATCAAAAAATGCTTTTTAACGCAAAAAGAACAAACAAAACAATCAGCGGGTATCCAAGCGCGCGCGCGACCGGGGGACAGCTAGCGTATAATCTATCGAGCTTTCCGAGCGGAAAAAGATGTCTACATGAGAAACGTCACAAATGTGACGTCGCGCGATAATAGGGAGTTATAGCAGGTCGTTTCCACACGAACGGTTTGTCCTCGAACGCATCGGATAGACGCCACTGCGCATGCGCACGCAAGTCGTTCGGGACGTTGGGAGGCTCTTCTCGTTTCTACTCTCCCATTCTGGCCGCTGGAGTCGTCGCCGGAACTTAGCCAGCACCGTTCACGACTCGGGTAAAAAAAAAAGATGGCGGTCGGTTTGGCGACTGACTTCGCCGACCCAGCGGAGCGTTAGGCTTCGGACAGCGGGAAGCGATTTGCCATCCTGTTACTCTGCTTCATTTGAGAGGATGAACCAAATCATTTCGAGGACTGCTCCAATGGTAAGCGATCGTGAATGTTCTAAACTGCACATGCTTGCGAATTTTTGCGATCTGCGGGCAGACTAGCTGCTGTGGCTATCGCGAGCAGACTAAGTGATTTGGTCGGACGGCACAAAACGTGAACGATCGTTCAAGTTCAAGATGACGGAGACACACCACATACCTTTACGGTTGTTCGGATACATTTTACTCTATCTAGCTTCTCACGTCTTGAAATCCGACCGTCAAATGTTACATCGGCTGTCTTGTTTACATCAGTCGTACGCCAGAAGCACGAGCCGCTGGGGATTTACGCGTTGCAGAATGTTTCAGATGTTTACTAGAAGATGGTGCCACGGGTCAAACACAATCATCATCATCGTTCACAGGGTTGCGCCAGTTTCGCAATTCGCTAAAGTAAGTGAAATTTCAGGTACGGTTTCACGGAACGAACCAGCTGCACCAATCGTGGTTTCGGAACCGTGGCCTCGAAAAACGACTCGCTAAAACTCCCTATTTTCACGTGTCCTGTACGCTTCTCTTTGGAAGGCAAGGTTGGGCACTCCTCGTAGAGACTGTCTCAACTTTTGACGCGGAAGTAGTGGGAGCGCATTACGGTAGACTATTCAGAAGCTGAGAAAGGAAAGGAGGGTCACGTTATCGCTCACGCCACTCGACGGTGCGTTTCTAGTTCTCCGTTAGAAGAACCTACTTTTACGCTTTCGGAAGTGGTGGGGAATGCGGGAGCGAGTTTGTCGAAGGATGCGATGGTTTCTAACCGGACAGAATGTCGGGGAAGCCAGCGAGATTGTCCCAAGATGGACCACTTTCACACTGTCTCCGGGCGCCGCCACGTTGCCGTGAATTTCGCTTACTATTGGAGCTAGCATTGATAGTGCGTTGTTATTGGCTCTTGGGTGTAGTCGTCTGCGTGTCAACGCTACTGTGTAGACAAGTTTGCCGCAACCGCTCTTTTCAATGCTACGCATCCGCTTGCCGCTACGGTATACGCACCAGGTCTAAACGCGAATGAGCACAGGCCTTAAGATGTCTGGTACCGTCTGCCAACGGAAGCAATGCTAAACACACACTAAGGTCAAGACGCACACGTCCGTAGTTTTGCTGTGCACAATCGTCCAGCTTCAGCATGTTTACAGCTTGGGGCCAGTCGGGGATTTTCTAACAACAACGTAATGGGAAGTTCCTCTAATCATTGTGGAACTAACTCAATGCGATTCCCAGTAATTTATGATTTTTCTCTAACTTTCAGGCGATTTCGTTTTGGAAAAATAAAGTATTTCTTAAAACAAATCCATTATAACCTTCTACTCCCAAATATACTACTGAGTTGAAAGTCTCTGGAACGTGTATTTTCGGAAACCAATAATTTCATTAGGCAAGCAAAATATTAACTTAATTAACTACCTCCAAAGAAGTGAAAACAAAATGAAAAATGATACGTTTAGTGGCTAAATAAAGGCACGACAAGGGTCTACGTTTATTGAAAATTATCCTCTAAAAAGTGGCTAATATAGAGGCCGACCACTGCTTTCTTAATATTATAATGCACAGGAGCTTATTAAAATGGCTTGTTTGTTTTCTTGAAGCTTTAGCAATGATGGCACTAAGTTTACGATGGATGCTCAGTGAAGTCTAGTTGCGCGAGTTCGGTGTTTTTTTCTTCTACACGCCTAATGATCTTTCTACACACCTTAATCACCAGACGCTCCTCGAGCAGAGTTCTAAAAGCGTAGTGTTGACTTCAGAAACTCTCGCGTCGCCAAGAGTGATTCCGAAAGTCCGATAAACAAGAAAGTGGCATTCACGCGTGACGGACGTGCCGACGAACATCCCGTGACGGGAACAGGCGAATTACTGTCATCGTGAAGAGTCGGATGATTCACACAGTTACATTTGTGTCTGGTTGAGCGCGCTGCGCTCACTGGTAACTGACTACGAAGAGATCAACACACTGGAACACAGGCGTCATCTATCAGGTAATTCTTAAACTGGTATTACTAGGCTGTCGGTTTGGCACTATTCACTAGATCAAATCAACGTACGCAGATCATTTTTATAAGTGTTTCGAGCTCACGATGAAATTATGATGCTTCTAAACATTCAAAATGAGAAAATATTCGAACGATACCTGGTAGATAACGCCAGTGTGTTTACCGCCATCCGCGCTTACAGGCAAGCGCAGTGCACTCGATCACGCTTAAACACAACAGTGTAAAGTAGCTTACAGTCGCTGTCACACGAAGAAAAAAAGGTTTTGCGCAGAGTCCATACGCTGCGCGAAGTAGTTCTGACGTTATTTTGTTCAAGAGGCAAGAAACAATGCTATTTGCATTTTCAACGTGCACGTCCTGATACAATTCTATGTTGCTAATTTAAAATAAACTTACACACGTGTTATTTTACCACGTAAAAGGGGAAATTAGGTATACTCCGCGTGGAGCCGGACTTTCTCCACGACGTTTCTTGAAGTGAACCCAAGTTTAGAGTGCTCTCGTCATGGCTTTCGAGCTTGTTGGTGCATAGGTGCTTTGAACGCTCACCTGGAAGGGCCTGGTCCAGTCGGTGTACTCGTTGACGATAGTGAGAAAGATCTCCTGCTGGTGGTAGGAGTACAGGTTGCGCACCAGGGTGCGCAGGATGCGGTCCCGGCGGTCCACCTCGATGCCGTACTTCTCTTCGGATGCCGTGATGAAGAAGTACGACTCGAAGCGGGACATGCCCAGCATCACGTCGTAGTTGCGGTACTGCGAGCGCACAGATCAACAGAAGTACTTGAATTCGTATACGAGGGTTAACCATCTTTTGCTGTGATGTTCCCGAATCATAGCTATCGCATGCATTTACGAGCCTTGGCAATATGTGTTCGTTGTAGGAAACTATTATAAATATCTTATATAAATGTTCCAAGAAGTGCCAATAATAATTAGATTTTAACAAAGTAGTGTTTTAAGGTGCACATGGGTTGGGGCGTGCTAAAAAACACAACGTAACATATGATGTGCAATTATATAATACGTAAAATACATTGTCTGCCTGTGCGACTTTGCTCTATTTATGTACAACATTTGATACCTCAGTAGATCGCTTTAGAATTAGAGCCTTCAACTTTTTGCGTGCTGACACTTTTTTAAGACCATATTTATTGATTTCCTCCTATTCTCATACATCTTTCATATATATATATATATATATATATATATATATATATATATATATATATATATATATATGAAATGATTCTTTCTCACTTTCATATATAATACAATAAGCATTGACCACATTGAAACAAAAACTAAAAGACTGGCATGTGAATCAAAAGCAATCTGCCATGTTGCTTTGTATATCATTTCAAGTTTTATAACAGACAAAGCAATATAGACCTACTATGAAGCCTGTTAAACACGTTTATTTGAGGAGTACCAGATCAATACCTTATCTAAACTAGTCTTTCTCTTCCAGAAATAAAAAATGTTTGACAGTGCGCCTCTGAGTCACCTCGTTTGCTCAGAGGCAAAGCGCTGGTCAACGAATCTCCAGTGTGGCATGTAAGCCTTTTGCGTTGTCACGCGTGTATGATAGCATAGCCTAATCTATACTGACAAACCCTGGAAGATCGCCACGAGAGGCGGCCGCCGAAGGTGAAGAGGTAGAGCGGCAAAAGCAACGAATGATAGGAGAGCCATTTAAAGGGCGCCCCGCTGCGGCGAGTTACCGAAACACACTTGTCCCGAGCGATGAAATGTACGCTCGTGCTCCCAGAGTTCCTTGGGTACCGTTTTTTTTCTCGTCGGGGTCGAGACTCGTGTTTCGGTTCCTCGCCGCTGCAAAAGCTGTGCGCTGTCTACAAGCTCCCCGAGAAATTCTCGGTGCTACCAGATCCTCGCGCTCCAAATCTGCGACCGGGCACTCTATGGCTCCGTCGTCGTACTGCCACGCTTTGTGAGTATAGAGGAGGCTATGATGATAGCCAAGATAGCTGAGCGCGGAAGCGTCATCTTCCAAGCTACATTCGTTTTTGTTTTGTTTATTTTCTAGCTGCGGCGAACCATACAAAAGGAATATCCCGCCGCCGCATATCCCTTTTCTTCTTCTGACGGCGATTCTACGCAAAACGACATAGAATAATCAAAGCCTGTGCGTTCGAATTTTGACATCATCGCAGTGAGATCGGGCGAAGACACTGATTGGATACGAGCGCCGCGTCAGTGCTCGGTTGGACCTCGTGTCCAATCAACGGGTCGAAGGAAGCTCGGCATCTGGCTCGGGTCCAATTGTTGCGTCAGTGCGACCCGACTATGATGACGTTCCATGGAGGAGGAGTAAGGCGTTCGGAGGACATCATTACTCTAAATGATATTGGTCTGCCTCAGAATTAAAGCCGTTTTGCCCGTCTCCTGAACTGTCTTATAGCCGTGGCGTGGAGCCTGTTCGGCAACATGCAACGAGACACTAATCTTGGACGAGGTACCCGAAATCCTAAGACGCTTAATCACTCTGAAGACAATGTGCAACTAAGTGCATTCAATATCAGCTTTTTGTAAGACGTGATAGATGCCCTCGTAATGGCTTTTCCAACACCTCTTGATACGCCTCCAGTAGGGGACCGAGCCCCCCCCCCCCCCTTCCCATCCCAACAGACATACACACAGAATTTCGTACCTAATGTACACAAGCCCATGGTGTACACCTCCCAACCCCCCCCCCCCCCCCAAACTTCTACCAGGAATTTCGAAAACCATATAGGTTGGCAATCCCGAAGGAATCCTTACCAAAACATTTATCATCGCGCATTCCGTTTGATATATCCACAAAGCAAATACTATTCGAGTTATGTGCACATTATTCTGAACTTGCAGCATCCCAAAATGGGGGTCTACTTATACAGTAGAAGGCGAAAGAGGAGAGCCTTGAGCTGGCTTTGAATGCGAAGTGCATATCAATACAACAATATACTCTTCAAACCAGAAAGCACAGGAACATTGCGCTATAAATGAGCGATAATGTCGACGCTTATGATTACGAATCCTTGAGGTGGCCACCCCAAGTGAAATGTAGCTTGGTTCTAAACATTCGAGAATAAACAGAGGTAACTACAAATACTCGCATAACATGAATTAGGATACCGTTCGTGCTAGCCGCACTGTGTGCTGTCTCGCCAGAGGTGTGAAAAGCACCGCGAAATAATGTAATTACCTACACCTTTCTTTACCAAAAAGTACTTGAAATAAGCTTTACAATTAAGCTTTCCCGCTCACTTTTTCAATTAGTTTACAATTTTTTAAAATAATTTTCCGGTGTGTGGTGTTCGAGGGTGCACATAAATTCCTTGTTAGGAAGAAAGTGTGTAATAACAAGGAAGGCAGTGTACTGGCTACACGTTTCCCCCTTCATAGAGAGTCTATACGTACTTTTACTTATATCTACCTGCACGGATCTTTATGGTCGTGCTACTATAAATACAATGATTATAGTGGCCGAAGAAGCTTAGAAATACATAGAATTAAATGTCGTCGGAGACTGGGAATGGGCGGCACGTTCTCATTGAAAATTTCCGAAAATCGTTTATAACGTTTGAATTAGATACCGGCAGCTCTGAAATGTTGGCATCTGGTCCACACATCTAAAGCTGTATCTTCAGCTTGCGGAGACTGAGTGTTCGGAGATGCGCAGCTGACGTTTGGAGTAAAAATACTAAAAGTTTTATTCCTTAAGACATTGGACAGTACGTAAGAATCCTCTAATCCAAGGCACCAATTTATGGTAAAAAGAAGTTTTGTTGTTCTACCAGCAGTCTGAGGAAGGTGCGAGAAAGCGCAAACCGATTCTTCACGTTAACAGTAGCCCCAGGCAATATCCCGCAGAAACGCTGCTTCTTCGGCCCAAGCGGGTTAAGGGGCCCGGAAAGCGTTTCCGACTCGTGTGCTTTCCAAGTTTTCAGAAGCGGTCTCTCCCTTTGCGACTGATGACGTCGTGGTATTGCCTGGTTGTCGCCGGACGCGTTTAAAGGAAGTGTCACGGCCGTTCTCCAGTATGACAATACACAGAAGCCTCAGCAGCCAAGAGTCTAAAAATCGCGACGACAGTGAGATTCGCGTTCGCTCGTAATTTTTCCATGGACATCTACCACCAATTGCCAGGATGCCAACATCCGACACAATAAGACACCGGCTTCTGTGCCCTCATTTATTGCTACATTGGGACCACTTCTGCTCAATGGATGGGATAGGGCGTTAAAGACACTGGTCAAGGACGGTTAACAGACGCCATACCCGAGTCGCGGGCTGCTCACCTGCGTGTTGAAGTCCTCCATGAGCGCCTGCGGCTCGGCGACGAGCACGATGCCGTCCACGGTGGGGCCGAAGGCGCTCAAGTGGTCGGGCACGGCCAGGGGCACGCGCAGCATGTCGGCCACGGGCCGGACGCGCAGGCACTCGACGAGGCCCTGACTCTCCTCGGTCGGGCAGTCCAGGGCGCGGGCCACGTGCAGCGTGTGCCGAGGAGCGTCCCTCGCCAGCGCCCAGGGGCTCAGCGCCGAACCAGACATCATGATGGCGCGCTGGAACAGTCCTGCTTGGATATTGGCAAAGACGAAGAGAGGGAGAAAGAAGATTACACCGCTGCCTTAGGAGAGGTCACGATGAAGAGATATAGTTATTGAGATAAAATATGGGAAACGATCCCATCTTATTACCACATATTTGGCGACGTGCGACACCAACGTGCCGCTTTGTCGCCTTTCTACTGTTGGCAAGACGCTCACTATTATATATTTAGTTGCATCAAAGGGGCCGTGCAGCGATATTGGATAGAAATGTTTCTCGCCTTACAGATGCTTTCTGGCACTAGCGGAACGCAAGTATACTGGCGCGCAACAAAACTGAACAAGGAGATTTCTGGTCCCGCTCAATTTCAGGGACAAACATGGTCTTTTTTGTTTAGTCTATCCTTCGCAAACTTGGTGGCTACGTCGCTGGGTTCGCAATGTAGGAGTTATCAACAAACCGATCGCCTTGAATTTAACATCAAGCTTTGCGATTGCCGCGATTTAAGGACGGCTCACGCTGCGGACACCAGCACTGCGTAAACATTCAATTTGGACATTTGACAATGAATTTCTCGGCATACATTCGGGAATCGCCTCGTTCCCAGTCACTGTAATGACAAAAATATCCAATCCTTCAAAAAAAAAAAACAAAAAAAAAACAACGTTTCAACGGTTTTCCGTTCGGTTAGCAAATATTAAACTTGCAAGACTAAAGAATGTCATATTTGAATATATAAAAATCCCTGGTCGTTTCGGGGCCAGCTCAGCGCCTTGGTCAAGGATCATTGGCGGTCCACGTGGACGGCTTGTTTAAAGGGATACAAAAAAAAAAGAATTTAAACCGTGCCAGAACATTTGAGAAATTAGTCAAATATAATTGACAATATCCGTCAGCAATAATCTCACATTCGTGTTCCAAACGGATGGCTGTATTTTTCGTTCTATATGCCCGATTCTGGCAAGCACTTCAAAATCAGCCATCGAAGAGAGCCGTGCGTTTCGGTATATCCATCGCGCCCGCGAACAGCCCTCGACGTCATGGCCCTTACTATAGCCAAGCGCACCGTGGTTATGAGCGTTGACGCTTGGCTGTCAGGTATCATCTCGTCAAAGAGATTGATATCACTCCGCCAGCCAATCGGTTCCACTCATTCCTTGACATCAATGACGTCGGGGATTCACGAACAGCGTGCTCAGCTTTTCTGAAGCTGAGCACGCTCTTTTCAACGTCTTTTTCGCGGGGAATGCCGGCTGCTCGAAGTGACCTTGGTTTACATCACATAACTGTGCTGGTATCCTCCTTTGTGTGCGGTAGCTTCTTCATTGCGATGTCAGAATTCAGCGACCGTCTTGTCATCTTACTTAGTCACCATCGACGTGCTCACTGCCCCCGATTGGACGATCGCGTAACCCTCGCTTGACGAGGCCGGCGAATGCAGTGCCGATTGCTTCACTTCATTTGTTGAGTGTTCGTTATAGAGCCAATTCGTGTTGGAAAATCGTGGCTATGTGAACTTCTCTTCGTGGTAGAATTTCGTGTGCCGATGTGAGAATTGTACAGTCTTCTTCCTTCTTTCTGCTCTGTGCCTCTGTTTGGACAATCGCCTCAGCAACGCCTGCCGAGACCTCCTCAAGCTTTCTGAGCGCCGATACCTCCCCATTCGCTCGCTTAGTGTTCGCTCCTGTTGCGAGAGATGTCACAATATCGTCGTGGCGAACGCGTTTTTCCGCGGGGCATGACAATGCTGCGGTCAACATGATGCGATATGCTGCGTGAAATACTCAGGTTACGCCACAGCCGCCCTGCCTACCGATGTGACGCCTACTGGTAGGCGCCATAACGGTAGGACATCTATTCTTCCGGGAAGTTTGCGCCCTCACCGAGTCCATTCGTTGTGATCAGTGGGATTATAAATCAGGTAGGCAGCAATTGCCTCGTCCTACCATTTTCGCATATGGAGGTGTCCTGCCGACACCTTCGACAACATGAGATAGAAAATCTCCCTGGCCTCGTACGTGCAACTCAGGCACCTTTGCCACATCGCGACGTTGTCGTTCAATCCAAAATGCAGCCAGCTTTGCTCCGCCTTCTCTGGTGCTTGAAATTGGCGCTGCCGATGTCGCCGTATCGGCCATGTCGCAGAGCAGACAACACACTTTCTGACAGAGGAGGCAGTTGCAGTGGAAGCATTACGCTTGTGGCGTGGCGCCCCCACTACATTCTTCGCCTGTCACATACTTGTTTTTTTTATAGACAAGTTATGACCGAGAAAACTCTTCGACAGCGAGCTGTTCCGGATTTCGCTTTTTGAAAAAGACACTTGGAATAACTTTGGGTTTTAACCAATAGACCTTTTGCTATATTACCCAAGCATTAAGGTGAAGGCAGGGATTGGTGTTCCACGCGCCACACGTGCTGGCCTCAGCAGTAGTAATTTTTCTAAAGCAAATACCTAAAACAAACGACATCTTGCACGCGCGTTCGTCAACGCTTTATTTTGGTTATTTACTTCGAATCTTTTATACGGGGAAGGCGAGCGCGTGTGGCGCGTGGAACACCAATCCCTGCATTCTCCTTGGTGCTTGGGTAATATAGCAAATGGTCTATTGTAGGGTGCCCTCATGTGCGCTTTGCTTGGGTTGATGACATCTGGCCATTTTGTTTCGAACGATTATTTTTATTTTTTGTTCAGAAGCGCGTGAAAAAGCTTGTCCCTGCACGTGCTCGTGGCGCTGACAGTGCTACGGCGACATTTTGTTTCCGGCGATTTATTTGTATTTTCCCTGTGAGCACGTGCTGTCGGCATCGGGTACTACAAACAATGGCATCACCCTAAACAGAAGGTCACTGAGGCACTCTAGTCTATTGTAACTGAAGGTCTATTGCAATATTACCCAAGCATCAAGGAGAATGCAGGGATTGATGCTCCACACGTTGCACGTGCTGGCGTCAGCAGTAGTAACTTTTCTAAAGCAAAAACCTAAAACAAAAGGCATCTTGCACGCGCGTTCGTCAACGCTTTACTTTGGTTATTTACTTTGAAACTCTTATACGGTCGGGGCGTGCGCGTGTGGCGCGTGGAACACCAATCCCTGCATTCTCCTTGATGCTTTTCTAATATAGCAATAGGTCTATTCGGCGAATTCACACTCTGGAGAACACTGGGGTTCCTGACGTAGTCCTCATTACAAAAGCGCTCGCCGTACACGCGATCACCTTTCCGTGGAGCCCATGTGGGAAAGGACGGGCGCGCGAGGTGACACTAATGGTAACATATTGTGTTAGACTACCAACTAGTTCAAATGTCAACTTTACTTCTGGTAACAAAGCTTCTCGTCCTTCGGAAACCTGTGTAACATTCTGAAAAGACTCTATTCCCACAGCCTGTTGCCATATGGTGTTTCGCCATCTTGCCGTAGACACGTCGAGAAAATCCGCTGAAAAGTGTTGTGAAGGTAACGATACATAGATACCACGACACACACACGGGAAAACCCGCGAAACGGGCGGAACCACCAGATTAACAAGACCGAAATGGACTTGGATTCTACCGGCCGAGAGCTGAATCTGAAGTGGCCAACTGTGCTTTGGATTTCTTCACCAAACCTTCGGTCTTTCCTTCAGGCCTAAGTAATCAGTACTAGTGAGCGCACTTCCCATATAGTAGCGCTACAGCCCGGAGGCCGCTGCCTTTAAGGCATTCCAGTGAAGCTACACAGACAACCACCAGGCGTTTTTTGGTTACCGTTTAATCAGCTTAAAATATGTTTTCTTATGTTTCTCGACGCATATTGGTGTTTTGAGGTTGTACTGCTTCATACGTTGAGCTCCTGATTTTGGTTTCTGTGACCTTTTAAGTAGGCTTTCACCCAGACCGGCTTATATAGTATCAAGTTCGCTGTATGTGCAAGGATTCGAGCAGAAGGCGTCTCCGACAGTTTCCTTTAATGTCGAGGACAGCGTTATCCTCGAAGGCGATGGCGTGGCCATTCATCTCAGCGTGTTCTGCTAGCGCGGTGTCTTACGCGTCCTTCTTCCGAGTGTCGGGACGATGGTGGCGCAAACGTACCAGGTAGTTCTGTATCCCGAACGTACGAAGAGCTTCAGTCGTCGCGTCAGATGATGTAGACCAGTCCACCTTCCTTCTCCTTTGGGGACGATTTTTAGGGGCGAAGCTCCTTGGGGGCTAGCCATGTCCGTATGTCCGTCCGCCGTCCGGCGTGCCCCTGCTCGTGAGCTCACGAGCAGGAGCTCACGAGCTCCTATTCATAAAGTCATCAGCGAGAGCAAAAAAAAAGAAAAAAGATGAAAAAAAAATAAAAAGAAGAAAAAAATAGGGGGCTCTGAGATGCCATCCCATCTGTCTTCTTAAAAAAGAAAAAGAAGAAAACCACATATTCACCTACTTTTTTTAATGAAAACGGCACCATCAGCACTACCTATGACCAAAATCAGTATGATCAGCACCACCCGAGCTTCGCCCCAGTCAACATCATTCACTACGTGGAGATGCGGTATTTGGCTCAGAGTGGAGTCGAGAATGGTTTGTGTCACGCTAACACCGTATTTTCGCACATCGCGGCTCAGCCTCGCTGATGTTTTCTTTTTTTTTTTTTATGTACAGGAGAAACATGCGGCTGGGAAAGGGCGTTCCAGGACTGAGACGAAGATCCTTACTGCCGTCATCCTTTTTTTTTTTTTGTGGGCTCTTCCGTTGAGCAGACCGTGATTGCCCACCCGAAGAGTTCGGTGACACGAAATACAGGACGACCGGCGTCGTGCCGGTGTAAAACGTAATCACCTGCTTTTCATCTTGTAATACCTGACACAAGAAGCGCAACTCGTCTTACATCTACACTGTCATCGGCAAGAGATGGCGCCCTTACAAACTGCAGTCAGCTGACGGTGGCCACTTGGAGGCGTGCTTGGAAGTGTGATGTCAGCCGACGACAGCGCTGGCGCCTACAAAAGCTACCATCCCAAGGCACCTGATGGCAGTCCGGCGTTGTGCCGGTGCAGAACATATTCACCTGCTTTTCATCTTGTAGGTAAGACAGCGTTATCTACGTAACGATATCGGGCGTTGTATTCTGCCGGACTGCCAGTTTACCTGTTTACCGTGCGTTTCTTTTCTTGTCCTTTGCCGAACGTTTGGGTCTCCTGAATGTTTCGCATGGCTTGAGACCCTGTGTATTGTGTGCGTCCAATACAAGAATTGCTACCATGCAGAGAAATGTTGCGGTACGACCAATATATTGTTTAGAAACACGACTAGTGAAGTTCTGAAATCCTGGCATTGTACCTCATGCAACACACGCACTAGGCGATGAAACAGCCTGTCAACACTGGATTCAGACAAAGCTATTGAGGGTGATCTGATGGCTCAGGATTCCCAAGGTTGTAATTTGGCATCTGTTATGACTAGGATGTCAGAGATAGGCAGAAAGTTGACTCACGTGTTGGTAAAGATTGAAAGTTTGGAAAAATGACTCAGTGCACAGTCGAGCAAAGGCTATACCATGATAGAGAAAATCGAGAACCAGACTAAGACAGCGGGAGGAATGGAAAGGAGCTTAAATGAACTTAGCACCAAATACAACGAGGTTCTCTCGACGCTAAAGACGTACTAAAACACAATGAAAGAGTTGAGAAAGAAATCGGAAGACTTGAAAACGAGGTTAGAGCAAAATTCCCATGAGATGGTCAAGCTCAGAAGTGCACTAAGTTAGGCGGAAATGTACTCTCGTCGAAACAATATTGAGATTCACGGCATAAAGCAGCAACGACAGTAATATGTTATGAAGATTGTTGGGGACCTTCTATTAAATTTTGAACTTCCGGTTCCCGCTCCTGAACAAATCGAGGCCGCTCACAAGCTAGAGGCCAGAGAAGTAAAAATCCCTCCGATACTGGTTAGGTTCACGGAGAGAGCGAGCAGAGATTTGTGGACGGATACAAGGACAACACTCAGAACTGAAGGAGTATTCACTAACGAAAACTTTACTAAAGATTTTCGGGCGCTGTTTTGGAATACAAAGAATATGGCCAAAGAAACGTCATGGAAGTTTGTTTGGAGGCGCAGTAGTAAGATATTTGTAAGGAAAATAGAAGGAGCTTCTACTATTCCAATTGAGAATGCAAGAGATTTGAACAAGATTCGCTGAAATGGAAAGCTCATTTCAGTCATTCGCAGATTGGGATGTTTATACACAACGTACAACAGTAGAGAATGAAAGTAATGCATTAACACTACTATATATTAATATTAGAAGTCTGCAAAAACGCTGGAATCAATTGAAAGTATACTTGCTAGACAGGTTGAGTAAGCTTGATGTTCTAATATTAACTGGAAGAGATGTCGATGAAGCTGCCTATCAAGGTTTTAAATTAAATACTTTCAGTCCACATTACGTGTGCCGCGAAAAACGTAGAGATTGAGGTGTGTTTACGTTTGTCCGAGACGACTAGGTGTCAGAGAGCCTGGAGACCACATTTATTATTGCAGAAGGGGTAACACTGTGAATAGTCGTTTACAATGTGTGCTGTGTACAGACCGCCTACCAATGGCATAATATCTTTTTGTGAGGAATTGAGTTTTTTTTTTAATTTGATAATAACTCGCACCTAATTTGAGCGGGTGATTTCAACCTTTACGTTAAAATTTGTTTAGGTGTGGATCACCTCAGTACCAAGACATTTTAGCTGAGTTTTGGTTGGAGAATACTATTAACGACTAAACAAGACAAGAATGTCTAGAGGATAATATTACGCGGAGTTGTAGTGATCATATTTTCTTATATTTAACCATCTTCAACCATTCAGTTCTTGGGGGCTTTATTCTATGAAAACCTATCATGTACGCCACATTCCAATTCTTTAAGAACAAAGCCTTTGTCGAAATGTCGGTGTCTTAAATAGATTAAGATATCTTCCAAAAAAAGTGAAACGTACCAAATTTATTTTGCCCTTGTGCAATCCCGCATAAGCTACTGCCTTTTAGTCTGGTCAACGACATCCCAAACAAATCTAGACAATATTGTATCCATACAAAACCGAACATTGCGAGCCATTGGTAACATACAACTTCTTAAAAGACCCATACCATATGTTAGGACATATCAAATACTCAAGGTAAGAAACCTACATAAATACAAACTATCACTTGAAATTTGACGGCAATTTCAGCTCGATAAATTGGTGTTCCATGCTAAGTACCACGCGAACGAGAGCCCGTATAATTTAAGGCGACATTCATTGATAAAATTGCGTTCACGAATGAATTATGGAGACCGGAGGTAGAGTTTTCTGGTACCAGACCATTTAAACCAGTACCCGTACATTTTAGCTTCATAGGATTGCGTACGATCACCCTATCAATATAGAAATATTGTAAAAGAACATTTACTTACAGGGGAATAAAACCGGATGTGCTTTAAGCAAAATGCTTAGGATGATAACTAGCAATTGTCCTTTCACGTTATGTTGTTCTGTGATGTACTTGTTTTGTATATATTTTTAGTTTGGAGCGAAATTGTATCGCTCCTCATTTGTTGTTTTTGCTACCGTTGCTGGCAAAAGGGTGGCATGGCCCCGTCAGGCATTTATGCCTTAAGCCATGTCCCCTGGGACATCTCTGTACCGTGATGTCTTAAATAAAGGTATCAACAACTACATATTGTATTCAGAGTAAGTGAATTGATAAAACTGTCTGGGGTGATAAAGTAAAAAGTTGCAGATCATCACTTTGTATTTACAACACTACTGTCAAAGAAGATATTTGAAAACTCGCGGACCAAAAATGATAATATATTTATTTTTGATGTTAAAAAAATATTGACTTATTAAACCCTTTAATGCCCAAAACTTTACCTTGAGTCCCGCACACCTACAGACTTCGGTGCCGATTTAAAACAGACAAAAAAAAAAACAAAAAAAAAAACACCTGATTTTAGAAAAAAATTACCTTAATTTGTGAACGCATACTGATATATTGCTCCTGAGCAACTTTGAGCATCTGCGGCACTACTTCACGTGAAACGAGTGAAAAGGGTTGCGACTTGGGAGAAGGCACTTGTGCATCTCGCATTTTGCTCAGTACAGGAGCGTGTAACCAGTTTTGCTGTATTTGCACCTGTTCTTCTTTTCAGTGTACTGAGGCCAATGGTGCGTTCCATCATACCTCAGATCCAGTGGCGTACGAACTTCTTTTTGAGCGGGGGGGGGGGGGGGCAAACCAGACCCCCATCCCCCCCTTCCCCCCCCCCCCCCCCTTCCTACAGTGCCCGGGGGTTGTGCCCTTGGTGTCTCTTGGGCGCCGCCGGCCAGTGTTTGCCCTGCCCAGTGGCGGCTGTCTCAGGGGGGCAAAACACATGCCTTCCCCCCCTCCCACTCTGAGAACGGAGGGGGGGGGGGGGGGGGGGGGGCAAGCGCCCTCCTTGCCCCCGGGGTTTGTACGCCCATGCTCACATCATCTGTCGGTCTTGGCTTTAGTGGCCGAGTGGTTTTTGTTGGAGTTGCATTTTCATTTTCCAATGTGTCTGGCCTTCTCTTCAAAGCTTGGCCTTCACGTGTGCCAGGGCTTGTGGGATTTGAGAAGGGAAAGCGAGCAGATAAAGGCCTCTTTTGATGCAGAGTTGCGTGCAGTGTCGCTTGTACAGGAGATAAATATTTATATATATATATTTTTTTTTAATTTTATGTGCAGGAATTATTTAACCATAAAAGTCATTCATATTTTATGATATTAGCCGCGGATGAACCATAACAGATACGCCACCAATTTTTCGTCACCAATACCAATGCTACCCACATATGACCGATGTTTCTCCTGGGCAACATCATAGTTGTCAGGCTGCTACTGAGCTTTCCCAAACTGTAAGCTCATTTTCACTGCACATAGGTCTCTGTTAGTCAGTCAGTAGGAGCTTTCAATTAAGGATATGGTTCATTATCACATCCTGCATTTGTTTTCATCGATGTTCGCTCACCTGGTACAGTCGCTGGAAGAGGTCGCTCGCCGGTTCAGACACGTGGAGCGGAAGAGTGAAAGCGAACAAGTGCCGCCCTCTTTTTTTTTTTATTTCTAGAAGCTCAGGTTGCCTCGGCCTTGCGGCTGATGGCGCTAATTGCATCGATTCGCGGGTTTTGGGGGAGAAAAAAAAAAGATATTTGAGTTGTTGCTCCTAGGCAACGCTGGTCATCAAAGGATTAATACAAGCTTACGATTGAAACCTGCTCATTGAGAGTGATTATATTGCTACATATAGGTGACTAGGGGACACATTTCAACAAATGTATTTTAACTAAGATAGAAAAAATATACAACAAGAAAAATATATAAACGTGTGGACTGTAGAGATACAATGAAACTCTGCTATTTAAAAGATAAGCTTTGGGCAAGAAGTAAAAAAAAAAAAAACCCGGAAACTGTACTACTTGAATATTACCTCAAGGATTTTAAAGACTGCAAGTGAAATTCTCGAAGTATATGGCAACTAACACAGTAATTATCTGGTACAAATGCTAAACAAAACCTTTGCGAAGCTATTGCAAAAAGCTTTGGGGAAACAACGAATTTTTGAGTTTTTTCAATCTCTTTTAACCTAGGGTCTATTGATTCTGTCGAGAATTTAAGAACCATGATACATAAAAACAATGAGACTCCGGTCTATATCGGAACTAGTGTAAAATTCGACGTTTTTACCTTTGATGACGGAGTACGATCTAGAAAAAAATACTTTCTAGTATGTCTGTAATGAAGCCAGCTAGACATGACGTAATAAGTGTGCGGGATCTTTACTGTAACTTTTATAAACTGAGAGGTGTTTTGCTTTCGATTCTCAATGGAATATTTGTAAGCGGAGATATTCCAGACGGGAGGAAATTGTCTATCATAAGGTCACTACACAAAAAAGGATATAAAAACGAACTAACAAATTATAGACCAATATCCATACTTCCAGCCATCACACACCATTGAAAAGTAGTTAGGAAAAGCGATGACCTCATTGTGTGACAAGGTTTCGTTAATCCTCTCTACACAATACGGGTTTCAACAAAAAAGCACGACTTAGCTGATGGAAAATTTTTTGGGCATCATTTATAAGGCTTTAGACAATATTCAAATCGCTGACGCACTGTTTCTTGACGTATTCCGAGCTTTTGATACCATAGATCATTCAGTCATGTAAGTAGAGCACTACATAATGGGTTTTAGAGGGCCATTCTATACCGTTCTCAAAAGTGGCTTTACTCACAGATTTCAAATGGTGAAGCTTAACGGTAAAACAAGTGATAAAATTAAAATGAAGTTTGGTGTTCAACAAGGATCTACACTAGATCCCTTATTCTTTAACATATATATATTAATGACATAAGTCAGGTGAAGCTCAAATCAAATTTATTTCAATACGGAGATGACACTGCATTAATATTGGCACACGAACAATAAAATCTCGCTGCTTCTATATTTCAAAACGATATGGTAGGATTTATGAGCTGGTTCACAAACAATTGTAATTTTTTCAATCGGGACAAAACTAAACTCATGTGTTTCCCAAACCCTCTTAAAGGTGTCATAAAACGATTTTCCTACTTCTTCCTCCTTAGTTCTTTCTTAGCTTTAATCCTCAACTCAAATGCGAATTGTAAAACCACGTCGTAGTGACATTCAGTCTTGTACACGTTACTAAAAAAAAGTAATCGATTACAATTACTATTACTCTTGGCTAAAAAGTATTCGATTAGATTACTTGATTACTCGACGGCAAAAGTAATTGGACATTACTTAAAGAAGTATTCGTTACTTTTCCGATTACTTTATTGTGTGAAGACACATCTTTAGCGCTCATAACAATGAACTACTTACAACCTATATTTCACATTTGCACAAGTATTGAAGAAGAAAAACTGGCTCCCTCTTCGTGGTCGTTGCACCTTCACAATGCGGACACAAGCATAGAATTCGTTGGAAGACGTTTAAGGATTTGGGCGTTCGCCAGTGTGTGTGTGTGGGGGGGGGGGGGGAGGAGCGGAGGGGGTTCTAGATCTTGTTAAGCTTGAGCAAGGGTTGTCGCTCAAAGTTTGCGTGGCTCATTTTATTATTCACATGTGGATTAGCTCGCATGTTATACAAAAGAACAGCAGCTCCAGGATTTGAAACGGATCATGTGTAGTATCCGTTAGTGGAAGAGATCGCCCCGACCACTTCTCAACTCGAAACATTGCTCGTCACAAAGACCACGTAGGGGAAATGGGGAAATATTTCAACTGCCTTTGTTATATTTTGCATCCGCTTTAGGCATTCTTCGGTTCTGGTTCTTCTACGGGCTGCGAGTAGGTATCCTAAGCAGGATTTTTTTTTTCATTTCTGTGTGTGCGTGTGCGTGTGCGTGAGGGGGATAGTTTGAACGAAGGACTCACAGGCTACATTCTGCCTCCTCAAACTTTGCCCTGAATGGCCTTTCTCACTCACTGTGGCTTCCCACTCCCAGTCCCAGCTCGAAAAAAAAAAAAAAAAAAAACGGAAATTCCACAGAAACTGTACATAGAAAGAGATTGACCTCGTTTCTACAGCTCCGCAAAAATCTTTCTTTTTTCCGTTAAAAAAAAAAATTATTTTTTTCATTTCATAAAAAAAAAAAGGCGTGTGCCGGGGGAGGGGGGGGGGGGTCCCGTGGACAAATTGTAACGGTTACAAGTAATTTTATTACTTCAAAAAGTAATCAGATTACTCTTTTGATTACTGCCTAATACAAGTAATCAACTGATTACAAAATTACTCCAAAAAGTAATCGATTACAAGTAATTTGATTACTTGTAATGTGTACGGTACAAGTCTGGTGACATTCTTCGGCACCGGTGCGATGACTCCTCGCTTCCACCGTGCTTTTTATGGACACCATAGAACTTGTCATTTCCCAGTGACGATAAGCTCCGTCAGAGCACTCATTGGCCACGAAACCGAATCCGAATATTCGTTGACGGATTTATGGTTAACGAGCGCATACGTCCTAGTGACGCAGATATCGCGTCCAATGCGTGAGCTGGGCTCGGCTGACGTCAGGTTGGCACCGCTGACGCGCTTTGGGAACCCCGGATGTATCATAGTGAAAAGGCGGAGAGGTTTCGAAGGAAAGAAGAAAAGAAGGTACAAAATAGTCCGCTATATCTTCAAATGCTCGTACCGAAAGGCTGGCTTTTGACTTTCCACCCTCCTTCTTTTGACCAACTAAACGATATGCGATTAGTAAAGTCCCAATTTAAAATCAATTATCCCAGCCCAAAATTCGTTTCATGGCATCTTTAAACAAGTTCCGTTCGATGTTACCATAATTCTTGATGATCAACATTGTGATCAGTGGACTGCCAAAACATATATACGGTTAAAACAACACCATACCTTGATTTCTACTTCGAAAAAAATGTTTTGTGGAAAAATCACATTGATCATGTCACACAAAAACTTTGCGTTCTTTCTGCGCGTCTATAGACTTAAAAATTGAGGTCACGTCAATCTGAGGCGTGAGTTTACCTATCATCGGGGGAATCTGTAATACGTCACTGAATCACTATACATAAAACATGTCCTAATCAGTGTTCCGGAATGGGCATCCCCATTTCATTCCAATTCCATTCCGGGGAATTAGTGTTTTCAATAATTCCATTCCTTTCAACTCCTAGGAATGGGGACACTGGGCCCATTCCCACTCCTGGAATGGCTGAATCGTTCCATTCCATTCCTCTAATTCCTAAACGTTAAAAGTGTCACTTGAAACCTGCATTGCGTTGCAGGGTTGGCCAGAAATATTAAAAAAGATATATCTGGAAATACAAATACTGGGATAGATGAAAATAGTTGCTAAGATACTGATACTCAAGTCTCAAAAATATCTGTAAAAATGTATCGCGATACGTATCGGAAATACATTTTAAAAAGAGGCAAAACATCTTTGGAAATACTAATACAAGAATACATTTTAGGGAGGGTAGAAATATAAATACTGATAATGCAATACAATTTTCAATTTTTTTGAGACGCCAACTGAGATGACGCTTTAAGTTTCAAGCGGAATTTTTTTTTGTCCCGAAGTTATTTTTCTGCAGGCTTGGCACTTCGCCTTGAAGATAGTGGTTCCGGACGAAGAGTCCTTCCTTCCGGAAGAAAACGTTCCATCAAGGATTGATCGCGGTCCCTTCCCTGGCATCCTGTCTGACTGACCAGTGATGCGAAAAGACTTCGACCCCTAAATAAATTCCATCAAAACATCACCACTTCCCTGTCCAATAAGGGCGCACCTGTCAGCACTGTTCACATGACGTCACGGTGGGATGAACTAGTATTCATGAATCTGTAGGTGTTGCTTTGAACCTGAAACTTTATCCACGCTGCTGTATGAAAGGACAATACGTGCTTTCGTTGTAGGTGACCTCGTTGAAGACCATGCAGGCTGTTGCATTTGAAATTTTCGAAAAAAGTGGACCACCTGAAGCATCCTGAAGCACATGTCTTACCTTCTGTTACCGTTGAAAATTCGATACGGTGACATCCCTGTTTTGACGGTCCTTCCTGCCGACTCTCCACCTCCAACGCATGAATGGCAGTCTTCAAGTTTCGCCTAGCATCATTCAGAGACCTCATGGACTGCGACCTATGATGGCCGGCACAGGTGCGAGCTCTCCAAGACACAGCGCGCTCGAGACAATTCGCAGGTGTACGAAGTCTGGGTCCGCACAGCGAGGCCACGTCTGGCCTCCTTCCTGGGTATCGGATCACCAGAGCAGCGGGTCACGTTCACGTCGGCTGATGACGTACCCTTGAGCCGTGCAATATTACAGGCGCAGACGCATTCGGATATGTGATGAACTTCAATGGTGAAAGGCGCCACCGCCCCCCCCCCCCCCTTCTTCACCCCCCTCTGTTCTTTGCTTTGACGCTTGTATTTTGTATTGCATTTTTTTTTTTGCGTATAGGTCTGTTGGGGCCTTACGCGGGTTCCCAGATTCACGCTCATTTCATTTCTGAACAACCGACTCCCTGACTGGCTCGGTATAGCTGAACATGAAAAAAAAAAATTACTAAAATATAAAGAACCTGGCCCATTCCATTCCCATTCCATTTCGGGCAAAAGGCATCTAATTCCATTCCCATTCCATTCCCCTGAACGTTGCCGCCATTCCATTCCCATTCCATTCCGGGGTCGCAAAAATGCGGAATGATTCCGGAATCATTCCAACTCCGGAGTGGAGTTGGAATGATGATAGTATCAATAATAGATGTGTTGACAAGATAGTAAATTGGGCAAAACATAAACTGAACGAAACTAAGGACAAGAAGAATGCAGTAGGATTATTATTGTTTGAAACTATTTTTTTTTAATTTGTCGTTTTAACCAGCCATTATTTTTTTGGAGGAATTCAAAGAAATACCTAGCAGGATAAAAACACTCCGGCACACAGAAACCTATGAAATTCCAAAAGTATATAAAAACTACGAAAAAAAAAATAGAGAGACTATTATGTTTCTGCAATATTTAATAGCTTACCTAAAGACATCCTAAGCCTGTTATCTAAGAGGCAGATGTATAAAAAATAAAAGAAAGGTGTTTTTGTCGAACTGAAATGCTGAACATTGAGGTATTGCGTATGCGTCTAGTGTTCTCTATCGAGTTTTTCTCGTTATATACGTGCGAATTCTTGCTGATATGTGTTTGAATTCGAAATGTTTCTTTTGTAACCATTGAATGATTGTCATTGTCGAAGTGGGTGTTACTTGAGAACTTAATGTTCCACTTGGGCGTGAATTTTGTTGTTGACTGTGTTATTTTGAATGTTTCTTTCATGTTTTACTTACATTTAACCGTCATTTGTGTCTACATGATGAAGACGACTGCACTGCCATGACCCGCATACCATCGTACCACGCTTAAGCTGGCAGGATTGAATGAGAGTTTTTTTTTTTTTTTGTAATACAATAAACTTATTTTTTCTTATCTTAAACTTAACTCAATGCGCAGACGTCTAGAAACGGAAGATACCTGCCCGACTCAAGCTCCACGGTGAGGTAGATGGACGGCTCGATAGAGTTAAAATGTTTCTGGAAGCGGTGAATAGTAGTGATTTTGCAGCACAAAAACAGAAATGTCACCATAGTGTAGGAACAGTGACGGCGCTGAAGAAGTGTCGAACGTTTTCTGTTGGATCACCTTCATCGTGAAGTTTGCTACCGTGACAAAGAGCGCAGATTCCATAGCAGTGCCACTGTTCTGCCTGTTGAATCAACCGAAAAAAAAGTAGTGCTAGCACTTATGTCTCTTTTCCCGCTAGATGAGTTTCTTTTGTTTCGTCTCAATATACAATGCCGGCTTTTTTATTTATTGCTCAGTAGGCACGCTGGAATGCCACTGATGCTGTCAGAATACCCGCGAACAGTTTGTTCCGTCTCAAGATAACGTAATACAATGGGAGGTACGGTCCTAATGAGCCAATAGGAGCCTTTCTGCGCTTCATGTGAAAGACCTTCACTACTTGTACAGTCGCGTGACACTCTCCGGGGCCTAGTGCCAGCGCCCTCATTGACAAAATCGGGTCGTAGCTTTCTCCTGTTCAGTATATCCACGGAACCTCAGTATAGAGTTACGGCTCTGCGGTCGAGGAGCGGTTTTCTTATATCAAAACTTGGACACGCTAAAGGACAGGGCATGGGGAGGGGGGGGGGGGGGGGGCGGGGGGGGGGGCGAGCAACGGCAGTTTGCGGCTGCTGACTTCGACCGGTAAACTCAACTTCCCCACAGGAGCTTCGCGTGTGAAGATATCAAAGGAACTTTGCAACAACCGCAGGTTTCGGTGCAGCCCGCTGGGACCGCTGCCGTCGCCCGTTCTAGCCCAATTCCCTCGGCGGTAATAAAGCGACGAGCTGGAGGCAGTTGCAGCGTTTTGTTCCGACTCCGCCGGTGCGGAGAAAGTAAGGAAGGCACTAGTGAAAATACTGCTGCGTGAGGCGCTGTGCTATCCGACGTTAAGAAGCCAGGTTGCGATTTTTTTAGACGGCCCAAGGGCTAATTAATGCCTAAAACGCATACCGTAAAGGGAAGGCGGGGGGAGAGCAAAGGAGCAGGAAAGGGGGCTCAACCTCCGTGCAGTTCTTGTCGACAGCCGGTGGTCTGAAGCCTTCGCTTAGCAGGAGCGCAGAAATTCTAGGAGTGCAAACACACACACACACACAAATATACGGCGGCAAGTAATTTAGGACTGAGAATCTTAGAGTGGGTGCGGTTGTTAGTGTACGCAAGCTGGCAGACTGGAAATTAATTGTGTTCTTGAGAAATGGAGACAGGGCGGACGAAAGATTTCAAAATATCAGCCTATGTGTACACAGCCTGTTTTTCGCGAGGTTGTTAAAGGGCTGCTCTCTAAGATTTGTTAAGATTTGGATAATAAACACATAAATCATTAGCTTTTTTTTTTCGTTGAGCTGCATGATGGTATATAAAAAATATTCGAGCTTCAAATACCTATTATTCATAAATAAATAACTTGGAAATATAAAGAGGAAACGGGGTGAAGCTTACACTACCTAACAACATACCTAACCCTGAAGAGAATGTGCCATTGCTCCCGATGGCGATGGTATAGCTTCATTATGCAACGCAGGAATAAAACGATAACTATATCTCCTTGAAAAGTAAAAGTACTATACTTACTCGGTCATGGTGATCGCGTATTTGACCAATTTTAATTTACATAAAAGCACATGCTCTAGGGTAATGTTTGTAATGAACGACAGTGAAAATAGGGAAGCTTGGCGGATTGTTTCTTTATTGAATTGGTTAAGGCGAAAAGTATATGTAGAGAATTTCATGTTTGACCTCTCGCTGTTGTTTCACTTCTCACACTGCTGTACGAGAACTTTTCTGTGACACCAACTAAATTTTATGAAGCTTAATTTAGTTATAATAATAATATTATTATTATTAATGATGATAATAATTCATTCACAGATACACCGATAACCAAGTTAATTATCGAGTAAGGTCAAAGCCAGCAAGGACTTCTGGGAACTGGCTCAGCATTAGAAATAATTAGCACTAAAATATATTTAGAAAACTAGTATATTAATATAATAAAAAAAGGAGAGTCGAACTTTCGTTTTAATGATTTTTGGCAAAGTTTTGCAAGTTTTTACATTTGACCTGCATAAGGTATTTGAGAAAACTTGATATCACAAAAAAAAAACTAGTTTTTTATGCCTATAAATTCACAAATATACGTGCAAAATAAAATACGTCATACACAGGGTGTTTCCCCAAAAAGATAAGCAGGTATGTTTTTGTTTTTGTTTGTTTGTAGTGCAAAATTAAACTTCGCGTTGCCGAATGATAATTTTCGCTCAAATGTAGCTCCAGCGGTCCGCACCAGGTGCCAAGGTTTCAACACTAACCGCTACTTTATTCGACAGTTATACAAAATTTTCCTAAATTTCTTTTAAAAAAAAGTCCGAGGAGACATAAGCGTTTCTTATGAGTTGGGAATACGAAAGCAAGAATGTCGTTTTTCCGCTCCCTTAGTTCAGTACTGCCGAGGTAGCGGCCGACGGTCGAGCGATCGCTCTTGCGAGCAGCGCTGAGCTCGACTGTACAACCTCCTCCGAGTTCGCCCGAGCGGGTTCTGTGGCCAGGCGGCAAGGCTCAAAAACCGTCGCACATCGCCGGGCCGCCACGTGCGCTGCGCCGCCATGGAGAGGGATTCTCTCGTGGTGACTTCTGGAACCACGCCGCACACGAGCCAATGGGAGCCTCGTTCCTTGATGACGCGCGCCAGCCAATGGGAGCACAGTGGCTTCACTGCGCTCCTATTGGAGAGGCGATTTTAGCTGAGGGTTTTCGTGGCTTATTGCGGGGCTTCGAGTCTGGGATGCTTCAGATGGCGGCTCCACTTCGCTCCTTTGGGACAGGGGAATTGCGTTGCCGTTTGGCGCGGCTGGTAACGTCGGCTTGCTCCATGAGACAGTCAATGTTTTCGCATTAAAATGCCGGCCGACCGAGCTCTCGAGTTGCCGAAAACAGGTGAAAATGACCCCATTTTCTCCTTGAAATTTTGAGAAAATCACTTATAACTTCTGAATAAGATAACCGTTGGTGCCAAAACTTCGGCATCTGTTTCGGACGGCTAGAGCTTGATTTGGACGCAGAATGAATTCGCTCGTCGATGAGTAGTTAATTGTTTACGGTGCAAATAAGTAAATATTTGGTGGTTAAACGCTGTATGTTCGAAAGAGTAAACGTTTAAAAAACCTAGCAAAAATTAAAATTTAAAAAAAAGTTATTTTTATTTGTTTTATGTTTACTAGTAACAACGTGTAAGTGCATTTATAAAAAATAAAAATAAAAATATAATATCTTACTTTTTGACTATAATTAAACTTGTAGCTTATCAGCAGTGCTTTGGGACAGCGTTTTCATATAGATGATATTCTGGACAATATTGTGGCATTAATATGTTTATTTAGCTCAAATTAATAACTAACACGTATAACAAAAAACAAATACCTGCAATTGTTCCCGATCAGATGCAAAAGTTATTTTAATCCGCAAAAAAGCTTGCTGTTTTCTAAAGCTCATTTAAAAAGATTTAAGCTTTGCTGAAGCTAGTGCGTGGAAAATCGCGAGCGTTGACATGTGTGATCGTGAAAGGAAGAGGTTAGGTTATACCTTTCATTTTGCCGTCACTGATTGTTTACCTTTGTACACTACATACCACCGGCGTTTTCTCGTGCAATAAAGCAAGAACAGATTAGGCAACGACCGTGCATGTTATAGTTTGTTACCTCTTCGTGTTTATTTAAGCCATACCAGCAATCTGAACTCCATTATCGCAGTCGTTGCGCGTGCCTCGCCACTTCGAGGCGACCGAAAGAAATGTGACGGTGGCGAACGCGGTCGGTTTCCTCGTTATTTTTGACATAGACTTCGTGGTACGGACATTTTCGTCCGTCTTGTGTCCCGTGTTATTTTTGAAGCTAAGCAGTGACAGTTGTCACTGGTCACCAAAGAGATCAGTCGGCTGAGGCGTTGGTCGGCTTGTCAAGTTCGAGCAGCGGCCATCTCGAACGGCCTGCCCGGGTCGGTAAGTCGCTCCAGAATGGCGAGTCCATCCTCCGTTCGTCGATTCGGAGCGGGTCTCACGGAGAGCTATTTTACCTTCCTCGCGGATTTTGGAAACTGCTCCGGATCTACCCGTGGAATGCACCATTAAACAAAACCTCAAAACTGAAAAAAAAACCGAAGGTCGCAGAAGACGAAATCTTTCGTTTTTTCTCCAGTCTCGAAGTCTTCTCTTGAAATACCTTCAACCATCCCCAGCAAGGTTGAGCCCAAACGTCTAGTTCATTGAAGCAGCATTCTGTAACATCGAGTCGCCTTTCGATTGTTAACGCATTGACCAGATAAGTCAATCAACAAGCGTCATTACCTTTATAGCAGAAGTCCTTGTCAACCTCTGTCTTGAAAGAGAGGGCCTGCTAAACGTTTACGCCGAGCAATATTTTGTTTCTTTTTATTAACAAAAAATTAACAAGTCAAGCAGCCAGATCTTTTTCTCACTCTATGATGTCTTGCTCAAAATGATGTAGAAGTTATTGCACCGTGCATCAGAAGCCCATTACAGAAAATAAAAGCCGTCCAGATTGGTATCCTCCGATAGATGAGCTGACTGAGGTAGCTTGTTTTGGTCAGTCACCAAGCAAACTAGGCAGCCTGGCACCACCTGACGCGGGCGAGAGCACGCCGTGAACGTGCAACGTGCACAAGGGACTAATCAGATCATCGGTGCCACGAGCCGTAGCACAGTACCTCGGCCACATGGATCGGTGTCGCCACCTAGGGGTAAAATTTTAAGCTTCTTTAAGATGGCCGCCTTGGTCCTTAACATCTTGGGTTTGGCTGATCTCTGCGTTAGCCAGCCGTCGGTGGCTTTGAGTGAAAAAGGAGTTGCTTTTTTTTTTTTGCGGTCATTTGGTTGCGACTGATCCGTACTCGCCCTGGTGCCGGTGTCCCCTGTCATGAGTCTTCCTTTATCTTCCTTTTCTTCAACTCTAAAACCAGCATTGTTAGTACGCGATTGTCTGTGTTTTGTCAGAGCCGTTTATACTCAGAGAGTTTGGAAAATTGGCGGAATTTGTTGCCCGCTAGAACTAGCGGACTTCGCGATAACGCAAAATGGAGTTACTTCTTTGCCATGCTTATTGAAGACCTCATTAACCTCGACATCTTTTCATTCATTCATAAGTTTATGTGAAATCTACGTGACTAAACGTCTGCGAACTAGTCAATAATCAATTCCTGCATTATGTTAATGTTGCACGACTTTTATTGATTTTAGTTGGTTTTTTTCGTATTTTTAGGTTTTACTCCATGTATGTTTAGTGCACCAGACTTTAAACCGAGAGATTATTTGTGGATACGAAAAATAAAACAATTTATTATTATTATTATTCCTAAGAAATCGCATAGAGTTCCTGTGAGTCAGAGTTACAAAATGGCGGACGGAGGTAGTGATCCCCTTTCTCAGACTACGCTGCTGTGGTTGCCAGGCTGTGAAAATCTCCTTAAAAAGGCCAAACTCTCTCATTATGAACGGCTCTATGTATTGTGTTTCTACCTCTTTTCTCCTTGTCACTTGATGCGCGATTCTTCATCATATTCTTATCTCTATTTGTATCTTTGTATTTTCATATTTTCCTCTTTTAAGTCCGAGCTTGCCCTATCCTACACTTGCAAAAAAAAAAAGGTGCATTCTTACACCCTTTGTCCCGTATAAGACACCCCAAAACTTCAGTTGGACGAACAACGCACTGACGTTGATCTGACGGTACTAACTTTCACGAGAGGCTTGATAGCCGTGTGGTGCAACTTATTAAAATAGCTAGAGTACGTGTTACTGACTACAAAAAAAATAATAATGTTTTTTTTTTTTTGCTTTATTGCAAAACCTCGGTGTCTTCTTTCTGTGGTTTTCGGTGCATATTTTAGCTATTTAAAAGTTATATCGCACCGTTCTCAAGCCCCCTCGTAAAATTTGGAGCCGTCTGTTCGACCTAAGTGCGCTGTACGTCAAACTGAAGTCTTGGGGTGCATTATACGGGACAGAAGGGTGTAAGGTGGCACCCTTTTTCTAAAGTATAGTAGGAAGTCTTCAAGGTTACATAGATCGCATTGCATTTGAAAGTATAGATAATAAAAGTTTTCATATTGAAGTCCCAAATATCGTAAAGCTTTCGTCTTTTAGTGCTCAGAAGTCTGAGGTAAAGTAGGTATACTGTTGCACCGCAGCGCTTATAGGCGGAACAGACTTCAACTATAGGTAAGATTAGCAGATTTTGTTTACAGATGATTACTTCCTGCACCGCACCTGAAGATCTCGTGCATGAGCAGAGCTAATACTACACAAGTGTTGCCGGGCTGATATAAGAAGTGGCGCGAAAACTGAAAGGATTTGCAGAAACAAGTGAACGTCAAATATGTAGTCAAAACTGAGAAAGTGTATATAAAACAAGAAACAGCAATCAAAGCGAAATGAACTTGAGTGGGGCGAAAATATGTGTAAAGTTTCTGTTTCCTCGAAGGCCCCCACAGGCGGACTAATACATGAGGGCGGGGGTATTTACGGTGGGTTATACGCAATACAAATATTTTTATAACAGGAGAAAACAGCGCAAATAAGACACAAGGACAAGTACACGAAAGACACAAACACAGCGCTGACTCACGGCCCTTTTGTTTCCCCCCTTTCTCCTCTTCTCCAATACATAAAAGCAATGAAGTAAGAAAGTGACCAATATATTTGCATTAATAGCCCGTTGGCCTTTCGGAGGTTGTATGGCATTTCAGTAAAAACAGATTTTAGATCTCTGCTTCTTTTTTAATTCAACTTTTATCACTTTTGAGAGAAACACATTTCTACAAAACTCTGGATTATATATTGGTCTAGTCTCGCTCCCGTTTTCATTCCTCTTAACCTCGCCAGATGTGATTGTTCAATTGCAGAAAACCTGAATAGACTGGTTGTGAAAATGTTCAGATACGTGGATAATTATCTGGTAATTTTTATTTTTACACAGGGCGAAGAAAAGTGTAGACATAGTTTCCCATTTAGTGGACATTTTAGGGAGTGCTCTGGAGGTCTAAAGTTAGCGTTTGAAGTTAAACGTGAAAACGCCTCGGACTTTCCGGACCTAGACTTAGATCTAGAACCAAATCACGTGTGCTGGGCTACCAGCCCAGGACGACAGGTCATTCTTGGGGGTATGTCTCGCCAATATTGATTGGCGAGACATACCCCCAAAAATGAGTAGGGAACATCACGAGGCATATAACATTCGTCTACACGGTGCTGATGTTTGCGGTAGTGGAGAAGTATTTTGCTATAAAAGAGTATTTTGCTTTCTTATTCCCCTTTCACTGCTTTCATGTAATGAAGAAGAGAACAAGAACGAAGTCGTGAGTCAACGCTGTGTTTGTGCCTCTCGTCTACTTCTCCTTGTGTCATTTTTGCGCTGTATTCTTCTGTTAGCAAGATGCACCGACTCGACCAGCTTCAAACTCTATTTCAAGTCCTTTGAATCAGCCATTTCTCAGTGGAAGTTGGGGGCTTGGTTTTTTTTTTTCTCTGCGCCACAACCCAATGAAAGATACATTAGTATACACCGAAGAAATCTGCTTGACAAGAAATCTGACTTAAAACGAACTCTACGAAGCTCAATATAACTCTTGCAACGGCAATATCCCGCCTACCGGATTCTATAACCTCAACTGCAAAATTCCTGAATCAAAACTTTCTCGGAATCGCTTGATTCCTTGTTTGTCTTCACGGAAAGTAGGAGACACGGACGGTACCCTGAGACTGCTCAGGCCCAATGAGCGAAGAAGACCGTGTTTCCATTAGGGGATTAAAGGCCGTACGCATGAACAGTCTGGGTTACAGCCTAAGTAAGCCTCGTTAGGTAGCCACGGAGAGCAATGGAGAGAATCGCAGGAACATGGGGTAAACGAGAGGAAAGGGGTGTGTCTGGTTAGATATACACTGGTAGATATATATGCATATATATAGTGAGATGGAAGCAACACAGTCTAGGGAAGCATAGAGGAAGAAGTAGCAGTTGTCAGACAGCCACAGTGAAAGGGAGGATGAAAGAGATAGGGAGAAGGAGAAATAAAGTGAAGAGGTAAAAAAGGGAGCGGCACTCGTTAAGCAGTCACTGAGAGGAATGAAGGGATGAAGAGAAAGGGGGAGAGGAAATGTAGGAAGACTCGGGAAAGGAAGCAGGACGTCCTTGCCTAGGCTACTTAAGGCGATTAAAAGTGAGGCCTCGCCCGAAAAAGGCTTATCTGAAAGGGGCAGCTTGCCACTGATTAGAGACGCTACGCCTCGGAGAGCCGCGTGTCTCCTCGCACGGCGCCGCCAACACTCGGCCATTTCTTTCTCGCCCTGAAACCTCTCGGAAAACCGGGACGCACACATTGGCTCTCATTTCTTTCACCCCTCACGTTCGCTGAGAGTGCCTCCAGAAAGGTGCTCTGGATAAGAAAGTGACGAAAGAATAACAAGAAAATGTTCAATTTTAATCCTAGAGAGTCGCATCAGATCAAGGGTATACTGTACTTGGAAGGGTTGTGCTCGAGAGCGAAGTGATCGCCGTAGACGTTCGTTGACCTACGATAATGCGGCTGACGAGGAACAAAGAGAGGATAAAAGATTCACCGGGAATAAAATGTTAATGCGGGGCAGGAGTCAAAACAGCTACCTCGGTATTCTGGCATTGCACCGAGCCGTTCGGTCAGCCTCCAAGAAAAGAAGAAATAACAAAAACAAAATATATGAATGGACCTCTTCATTGCCCAAGGGGTGTTCTCAACCAAATCCGCATTAGCCTGTGATAGAGTGGAGTATTCCTCAACTCATATGAGTATGGTGAGTATTAACCAACTCAATTCAATGCCGGAACCTATGTATATATTTTTTTTTGTAGTGCATCCAGAAAAAAAAAAAAGATAAAATAGAGAATTAGTCTCAGCACCTTTTTATCATTGAGGCCAACCAAGTTGGTAGCCACGGCGGCCAGAAGAAAAAGGCGAAATAGGGCCAGTAGTTTGCTCAATAAATAAACAATTTAATTAACTTTATAGGAACGCATCTGGTATCAGCTAATGTAAATTATTTTCTTAGTCGCTTGAACAGGAACCTGGAAGGTAGGGAAGATTATTCCTATTCACAAAGGTGGCAATCAGTATAATACATCTAACCTTCAATCCGTTTCTTGAAGCAGTATTCCGTGCGAAATCCGTGAGTACATCATTTAGTCTTAACTGAGTAACCTTCTGGATTACACTTATTTTTTTCACTCTTCCCAACATGATTTTTGCACACTCATGTGAAACGCACTCCTCACGTTTACCCCTAATCTTCACGTCGGTCATGAACGGGGATAAAGATCTGTTTGCATTTATAATAACAATACGAATCATCATTTAAAGAAAAACCACACAAAAATAAAAAAAAGACTGGCCCACGAAAGCATGTTGTGTGTAGGGACCCCATGGCGACCAATAAAATACACGTTAGATATACACTAAGACTAACACCGTATGGTACAGGAACCATAAGAAACTTTGCACTACCAATGAAGTAAAATTGTGAAACGATTAACGAACATTCACAAATCAGTAAAGGAGCAAAGAAAAAAAGGAACCAATATAAACAAGTCCACACGCAAAAAAAAACCCAAGGCATGAACATATTAAAAAAAATAATCTACAGCGGTCACGTTACGATAGTCGAACAAAGATGTGCTTGACAACATTCTTTCTATCTTTTTTTTTTTAGTATTGTGTTATAAACTACTTAAAAGAAAAAAAGAAACCTGCATGCAACACTGCTCGCTTTGCATTAAGGTACCACTTTGGCCATGGAGAAGAGTGGCATGGTTTGATTTTATGTAATGCGTCTCAGCACTGCATAAAAGTGAAGTCAGCACTCTCTTTCATTGCAGCCATTCATCTTCGTGAAAGCAACCGCGGAAACTCGAACCTCCTATGGGCGTCAGGACCTGCCTAAAGTTAAAGGGAAGGTAAACACTTTAAGAAAAAATAAGATAGATGTTGATTTTAGCGTAGTTTTATCCTATCAATTTGAATATCACGATCGTTTACCCCGAAGACTAACTAAACGCGATAAAACACAAAAAACCTCCGACCTGTCACTACTTCATAAGAGGCTCTTTCGACCGCCAAGCGCGTGTCGCTTGAAGGCCGCGCGTGCAATGGCAAGCTTGCCAGGTATGCGCGACTCCAACTGTCTATAGGTGGCGCCACTCGTTTTCCAAAATGGTGTTTCTAGGGAGGGTCTGAGGTGCGTGCTGGTATATTAGTTGCTGAGCCTGTCTAGTGAGCAGGCTTCACTGGGCTACAGAAATTATTCCCGCGCATACGAGGAAGCTAGGCTCTTATTCAAGCAGGTCACCTCTTATCCTAAAACCAAAACCAGTGTTTAACGTACTATTTACGACAGGAAGCACGTTTTCAGTCGGGAACGAAACCGAAACTAACTACTATTTTGTATTTAATTTATGAATGTGAGTCTTGATTTCAGTTTATCTCCTTAGTCGAGATGTGTCTCGGAGCGTAATTATAGAGCTGATGAGATTGTTCGCGAAAGTTTTATTTTGTGACATACGTGTCTGATCCAGTCACTTCAATATATTCTGGAGTGTTCCGTGTACCTTTAAAAACAGGGTCTTTTATACACCTTAGACGTGAAATAGAATATTGCAGTGTTAAAAAAACAAAAAAAAAACAGCGCTGATATATGTATGCTCTTGATTAATTCTCTCGCTCGAATAATTGTTATGTAAAACTATGAACTGCGGGCCCTTTAGTGGGTTTCGCTGAATTTTAATAATTAAATTCTTTAGCATTACCTCCAGCACAATAATGAGAGAGTTAAAGCGCATTTGACAAAATATCACCAGTGGTGAAAAGTTTAGATGTTCACAAAACGCACAAATTAAGAAATGCGATTCTTAACAGCAAAAAAAAAAAAGCAAAAACGGAATTTGAGTCAGACAACAGAAGCGTGCGTGTGTTTTCTTAAGGCAACTTGTGACGCATTTGACTTCATATTACATCCAGCATTTTGGCCTATCTTGATAACGATGTCAGAGTTTTTTATATGATAAAAAGAAAACAAAATGGTACCTTTCTGTGAAGACTATTCTGGTTCGATAAAATATTTTCGTGATTGTAGCGTTTATTGGGGGCCTACATAACCGGAATTTGTATTATTAATAAAACAATTAAGTATTTTAATACGTAGTTTTTCAAGCTCTAATAAAATTTGATGCCTATTGTGTAATTTCAAAAGCCCAAACAAGTCGCGAGGTCACACCACCGCCTTAACTCCGCGATATAATTTGCATTTCTCCTACCAAAGATCTACAATCAATCGCGTGGTCTCATCAACGAGTTTCGTCTCCGAATATCAAATAAAACTCGCGGTCCGATCTGCACCAGTTTCAATGGCCTGTATGACTTCAGATTGAATACATCTGTGTTGTGTCTTGACATTTGTTTCGTTCGGTTTTTTGTGTATCGTTCGGTAGTATACGTTTACCTTGTGCTGAAATATTTGTTTTGTTCGATTAATTTTATGACTGACGAATAATCGTGTGCCATTTCATAAGTGGGGTTCATTCCGTTAAACAAAAATAAATCTGGTACATATGATACATGCGTTTTATTTCACTAGATTCGGCCAGTGGATGTTTCCACGAATAGAACTTGCGGCCGTGTCAAATACACAGCCTACCCGTTTTTTTGCATCACCGCAGAATATGTTTACTCTTCAATTTCTTCATTAAAGAAAGCTCGGTCTGGTTGATGCTTTTCCTCGTAGCGTGGGAAGGCTGCAAGAGCCTCCAAGCACGCCCACGCTATGGAAGTGCTTGCAGCGCTGGTCAGTGAAGCGACACAAGACCAACTCAGAGCAGAAATCTAAAACGGCTGTAAGTTTGCAACATTTCAAAGTATCCTGCACTCTCTGCATAATGAGACATCATTGCAGAAAAACGTTTACTTACTCGATCTGGAGTTGTCAGTGGTAAATGTAATCATGTTAAAGGGAACCGGATTGGTGGCTGCCCGATAGCTTTAACCATTTTTGAAAAAATACCGAGACACGGGGGAAGGAAGGACGACACAACACGAAGTCTCAATTGAGGCTTAGTGTTGTGTCGTCCTTCCTCCCCCCCCCCCCCCCCCCCCCCCTGTCTCGGTGTTTTGTCTAAAATGTTAAACCTTGACCAGCTTGATGGCGCCCTAACTTCACGAGCCTTGACAAGTTCTGCTAGTTCAAGTTCGTCACGGGCACTTGGGCGACATCAAATGCAATGAAAAAAGCAGGCCAACTCACGTTTTGGCACAGAATGGTGAACATATTAGAAAGTTTTAAAATAGCGGGCCCCAAAGCTTAGGGGCCCTAAACAAAAAGGGGCTCACCACTGCGCATGCAAACCCCATACTGCGTTATGGGTTTTGGGTTGGCGCTCGCCTCGAACGCAAAACTTGAAAAATCGAGTGTTTTAGAATGGGGACCTCAACGTGTGGGTATCCCCAAAAAAAAATCGGCGGACCAAAACGCAACAAGGTTGGCGTCGCCGGCTTATAAAGGGTTTTCGCAACGCAGCGCATCTCGCTTGCGTTTCGCCGCTTGCAGCGTCAATGAGGCTAACAAAAAAAAAAAATAATTAAGAAACGTAAAAACATATGCGCTAAGCAAGAATTTTTTTTATAGAAATATCAGTTCAAGTAATACCACATCATGCCGACTAAAACAAAATTCATTCTAAAATTAGTATAAATAATGTTGCCTGTTTTCGGCCAAAACAATCCAATCCGTAGCGCTCTAATTTAGCATTCCTTCTCTGATTGCTTTTGGCGTTCCTGTACCGCGTTGGCCGTCTGTCGACGAAGATTTAGGCCTTCAACTATGCAAAAACTGAGACAAACGCGAACGCGAGAGAGTATACTTTGCGAGCAGCTGCTTTATTCAGATCTGAGTTGGAGAAAATCTCAAGCCTTGGAAGTCTTGTTCTTAAGGTACAGGAAACGTGCCACGCACAAAATCCTCTCGGAGTCTCGGAGTGGCGAGACGTCGCCATGTCTCGCCACTCCGAGAAGGAGCGCCAAAACTCTCTAATAACAGAGTATGCTCGCTCGCGTTCGTCTCAGTTTCTCTGAGAAAACCCTATTCTATAGAGCAATACGTGGCGCTGACGTCTCGCCGCTGTGGTGGCGCTGCTATTGGAAAAGGCGCATGCGCAGATGGTGCAGTTACTGCGCACGTGCAATGCCCACACCTAGTGCGGAAACTGCGTGTTTTCCCACACCTCGTAACGGCTTGTTTGGAAAGAGCGCGTTGGCCTATAAGCCGACGGCGCAAACCTTGTTGCGTTTAGATAACCTAATTTGCTAAGGGCATCAATAAGCCGGAACCCCCTGCTTTAAAATCGCTCTTTAAAATCGCCTTCGTTCCGAGGTCAGTCGGGTGAGCAAAATTTAAAATATTTGCGTATCGACAGCTCTCAGAGCCAGTGATAATGCGGGAAGTCTCTCCTTATTTACGGTTTCGGTTTGGAATATACTTGTTTACCTTGCGTGGAAACTTCCACTGAGTGGCATTTGATGCCCACTCGAGGAGCTAAGAAGTTGAGATGCTCCATAATACTTCTTAAAAAACAGTAGTTTGGGCTTTATCATCATGGCTTGAAAGACACTGACATTGGTATAGTCATGCGTTGGTAATTGTCCAGAATTTCATTATAATAATTTAGGTCTTTTCAGAGCCTATAACTTCAATCCCGTGACATCAAGTTTACACTTCCCTAAATTCCTCCACGGAACTTAGAACGCCTTAAGAGGAATTAGAAGATCGGCTAGAAACAGGGCGTTCACCTCATCAAATAATTATAGACGAGTTTGCCATGACATTTTTTATTCCTTTCTTAGACTTTTGCGTGTATTGCGTGTGTGCGACTCTTTATACATAAATGTTGTGCAACTGTTTTTTTTTTACTGAACTTTGTTTTGCTTTTTTCAGATATCGGAGAGTATTGGAATCGCCGAGACGCTCCCGCAGCGGACACATGCACATGGATAAGCTACTCACTGGGCTGTAAACGTCGGCAGTGTCCGCCCTAGTAAGTCTTGTCAACAGAAGTGACGCTGATGTAAGTAGGAGTAAAATGTAAATAAAAAAGCAAAAGGAAAAAAGCAATATTTAAGAAAATCTATATTTTCTTAAAGCAGATGTAGCGCCCTTCAGGTAGCGTTTCAAAGATACCAAAATAAATGATGTTCATTTTCTCCTGGTTGATGTTGCAGTTTAGTTTGCGGAACAAAGACTATTTTGAGTATCCGGTTGGTCTCCTGGTATGCGTGTGTGAAACATCCGCACAAAACTGAAACGCAAATCAGCTGACCCTAGTGTTGGAAATAGAATACAAGAACTAAACAAATCGCGGTAGTACTCTACATTTATGGCATAACCGACAAATAAAAAAAAATAGATAAGAGGCAGGGAATTAAAGTCATGTGTCCTGCTCTAAACAAATAGTATTATATGTACCTTAATATAAACTGCAACATTAATCAGACGAAAATGTACAACACATCACACAAGACGCAATATCCCCGGTGTGAAACAGGGGTTATTTATCACATTCACCTATCATGTGGCAATGTTACATCGGTAAAACTGGAAGGTGTGAGTAAAAGGTTCGTCCCTTGAGTGAATAGATGATGACTGCCCAGCGGTGTCTTGCGGGGACAATTGTTTGACGAGGCTTGTTCGGTGGGTGATCAGAAGTGTGCGACAGATGCGGGAGGACTTCGTCTAAACCATTTATTTGGACGTTACGAGCTATAGTACATAGTTTATGCAAAGCCAGGGAAAATCCCCGTCCTCCAAATTAGTCAAAGTCCAAGCCAGAAAGAGTTTCTCTCTCTCCCCAGTCACGGGCTTTTGAGGGTGCTGACCCGCTCACTCTCGGGTGAGGATCAACCAATCATTTCAAAGGTTTGCTGGAGCCATGTGATATCCACCGTCCAATAATTGGCAAGGGAGTCGATACACATTCGTTAACTTGCCAACGGACTACAACCGACAGCTTCCTAACTTCGTCCGTGCATCCCGTTGCAGACACAGCGGCGCCTCTCCGGAACCCCCAGGTTGAAACCCAAGAAGCCCCGTAGAATGCGCAAGCCTCCAGATTCAAAAGAAAAACAACATCCCTTCCCGATGGGTCATCCCGAAGGGGGAGACACAGGGAGACGCTCTCCAGGAGGGACAGGTCGGCGGAAAGGCCGACGCGGTCCCTTTTTAGAAAAACAAACCCACACAAAAAGACTGGGGAGGGAGCATCATACACGCCGCCAGACAAGACGACCGTCGCCTGGCCGATCGAGAAACAAGCCATCTCTTCCAGAACCCTTAGAGCGTGTAGATGACAAGAAAAGAGACCATGCAGCTTTTGTAAAAAAAAAAAAAACAACAGCAAGTTATCTACCAGCTCATTGCCGCATCTGTGAACAGTGCAGGGGTTAAAAACATCGCCATCCTTGCAAGAAAAGAAAAAGACCGTATTCACGAGAGATACCGTCGAAGGAAACCCAGCAACATGTGTCAGCGTGCCTTTTACGACGCTGAGCACAAATGAAGAGCAATATTTTTGGTGGTTTACGTTCCGCTGATATGCGTTACATTTTAAACTAAATTGCTCTTAGATTAAGAAAAAGAAATAAGCCTATAGTCTAGGTACAAAAATAGAAGGAATTTGGAAGCACAGTTCATAGTCCCGCGATATCACTGTCCTTTTTCTATCTATTTACTTTCGCGTTTTCATCCCTTAAGCTCAACTTTGCTTTATCCTGGTGTTAAGATGCTTCGAACAAAGCTGCCTGAGACTTTCTTGCACCCGTGAACTTTCTCGTAGGCAAGAGTATAAGGTTCCCTGATGTGGCCCTAGAGTTTAAGGTTGGACACGTATTCTGTGGATACAAGCCAGATCATGTATAGCGTTTTTCCCATTCGACTCCGGGCATACAGAATGCCAAAATAGGGTTTGCCACTTTACCTCTGACATCTGTCTTTAAAAAGTCATTCCTCCATCAAGTCTAACTAAGCTTTGACAGAGTTCTAAACTAAAGGCAGCTGGATACCCAAATAAGATATTGGTATGAATTTGTGAAAATATCTTCAAGATTATGAAGTTGCAACCGGGGGGCACGACCAAGCAAAAAGAATAACCTCGCCAAATTATATTGCTTGTGCCATAGGTCGACGGCGTCTACCACAGTTCAAAGAAAGTTGATGGCAAGCAAAGCGTCCAGTCGGTGTGTTCTGCGCCAAATGAGACTTATTCCATGTGCCATAAGATATGCCAAGAGGAAAGCAACGAAGAAGTAAGTATGTGGCACAGCTCACAAAACCAAAAGCTCCACATGTGAGAAATTTCATTAACACGCGGTAGAGGCTATGTAGGGAAAACTGGACGGTGCATCAGTGAAGGAACACGAGAGCATGCAGCTTCAGTGAAAAACATCTTGTCAGAAGGGAACCAAGTAGTTCATCGACGAGAGTGTCAATGCACGGCAAGGTTTCATAACATCAGCATCGTTGGAAATAACAAAAACAAGCTTGCACGAGAATTATTGTAGGCGCTGGCCATTGAAGAAATGGCTGAAGTCTGTGTTTCTGCTCCATCGATGGCGCAGCACAAAAAAAAAAAAAAAGTTATCGTTTCCGGGGAAGATTACTTCGGGGATATGAAGTCGTTATGTGTTTTCGAAAATTCAAGCTGGAGCGTAGGGGAATCAAAGAAGAGGAAAAAAATAAAGGATTTTAATAACATGCAGTTGACAGTCCAGGGTTTCCTTCTCTTTCTTTCTATATACTTATTCACGTTCAGCTGTTTTTTCTCCACGGGTCGTAATCAGTGCGTACTGCAGGCGTGGCAGATTCTGTGCTCCCCGGTTTATAAAGATTTTTAATAGTGTGTGATTACTACCACGTTAAGCGTCTTAGCACTTTTGAGCCCCTATATACTATTGTTGCAGTTTTTTTTTGTTTTTTTTTTTTACAAAGGCAATTATGCTTTAGAAGCAGCGCGAAGACTTGATTCAAGCAATAGCGAAAACGGCTTGACATAACAGGGATAGCAATTTAGTTAAACGTTTCGTCTCCCATGCGGGAGGCATTTTCAGTATGGCAAAGAGCTAAATAAGAGCTGCACTCCGAATTTAATATATTTACGCATAAGGTCTGTATACACATCCGGCAGGGTGCCACGGTTTTTGTTTACCAGCGGTGAGTCACTCTCGCGTCGATAGACTCTAGCAGCTTTCTCAGTCCCCACCTTCTCTCCTTGGCCAGGGTCGACGAATTGTCAATGTCAAAGGTATGGCCTGTGGTCGATGCTTGGTCGACGAGTTCGGCCTTGAAACGGTTGCACTGTTGGCTTTGGCGACGCCCCGTGCATGTTCTTTTAGTCTTGTTTTTCTTTTCGCCCCGTCTCTCTGATGTAAGACGCTTAATATATTTTGCATTGTACTTGCTAGATCACCCCCATTTTTGTCTCTGAAGGTTTTCGAGATAACGTTGCAATCGTCTTGTAGGGTTGGTACACATTTCGTACACCTAACGGCCTTAGCGCGCACCCCAACAACCCCGAAACTCCTTTGATGTAAGTTATGCTTACGACGTCCCATGTTCGTTAAACTGAATTCGTGTGTTGAAGGGAAATATATTTCTGATCCTGGTTGATAAAACGGTCGGCGTAATTGCGCTTACGCAGAGCCTCCCGCACATGGTTAAGCTCTTGATTACAAAGCGATGAGTTAGATGGGAATGTTTATGATCGATGAAGTAGCGATCTTACAACTGTTTTTTTGTGTTGTGTGGGGTGGTGAAAGTGAGAGTCAAGAAAGTTCTGCGTCACATGTCTTACGATATGCCAATGCCTCCATCGTAAAGTCAAGTTCACTCGTCCTACGGATACTTGCATCCAAAAACGGCAAGGCCTTATCGGTTTCAAGTTCACAGGTGAACAGAATAGAGGAGTAGCAACTATTCAGATTGCGGTAAAAATTGGTTACGTAATTTCTGTCAATTATTACAAAAGTGGCAACGACAAAAACACGCGGTAGAACTTTACGAAGAAACTAATGCTAGACGTTACCTTTCACTCAACATATTCGATGACGGTATTCAAACGTTTACGGAAACTGGGCTACCCATAGGGCATCCGCTAACTGGATGATACATAACCCCATTAAAACTAAAATAGCACGGGCTGAAGCAGAAGCGTAGCAGAAGTGCAATGTCGTCAACAGGGAGGTTTGTGCAATAGTAAAACGACTGGTCAGCCAACAAGTGGTCACGGGCAACATCACCAGCCAAAGCGTTACGGACATTCGTAAAAAAATGAAATAATGTCAAAGAACGCCATAGTATCATGCGGTAGAAGCGTCTGCGCGCGTACACGTTAAACAAAGTCATGGGATTTCCGAATAATACCTCCGTTGTTTCCTATAACAGATTCACTTTTTCAACGAAATATTTGGTCAGGCTCTATGGGTGCGAACCAATGGAAGATACAATTGGGCGAAGGAGGCACCCAGGTTAGTGAATTTAGGGAAGTTCGTACGACCTAGGTGTCGCGATATCAAGTTAAAAAGACGACTTTATAAGTCGTCACTAGTGCGTCCTTTCTTTTTGAACTCGCGAAGTTGTTCAACTAACCCTCTTTCGGAATTATCAGTGGGATCATTTGCTAGCGTCACAATATAATTGTGGTCATTTATAACTTCATGCATCATCATCATGTCGTCATCCTTATTAAGCACGATGGTTCCTTTTACCTTGTTGGCCTTTAAAATCATGATGGATGTGTCCGACTTCAACGCATTCAGGGCAATGTATTCTTGTTTGTGTAAGTTCGATCCGGCCGGTTTAGCAATGTTCAAAACACTGACAACGCGGCTTCTCGCGAGATTCTCCCGTAACATGGTGCACATGCGAAAGTTTCTCTTCAATATCAATTATGAAGTCACGTTTTGGAACATAACTCGGAGTGAGGGCATAGTTCAGTCCTTTGTATAGCAGACTTACATGACGTTGGAGCAGGTGCTTGTAGGTTATGTAGACCACCACACATTTTTCCGTCCGTGTTTACGACCTCCGACGCAGTAACCGTGCGAGTTTGTTGTTCTCCGGCTCTGTTCACCGTCTTTTGTTTGTTGTTTTATTCTAGGTATTAAGAGCGTCTTTGCCCTACAAAGACACGCTGTGCCCATTGTATCTTTTTTTCTTCCGAAATGTCGCATTATTTTTTCGCGTTGTAGTTCTCTAAGAAAAACATTTTTTTTAAACAAAACAACGTCTCTGCATCGATCTCCTCTCCTCACAGTAAGTTCGTTCACCAGGGCATGGACCTATCTCCCGAGGGTCTCAGGTTCGATCAAACATAAATTCAGTTTTGCAGGAATTGGGTTATTTCTTTTTGAATACGTCAGCATTTATTTCTCTGCTGTATAAAGCCGTTTTTGGTTAGGACTGAACGATACTGGAGTGGCTTCCCGGGGCCATGGTGCGGTTCCCGCCATTCCCTTTTACTTCGTTCGTTCGGTCGATACGTCCACTTTCCCTCTTACGTATGAGGGACACATTTTTCTTACTCGCTTCCAATACTGTGTCGCTGTTGACGTGCGCTACTCTGACTATGGCACCGAGGCGTAGGACCATGATTTTGTTTCCCCAGTGCGCGCAACATTCGCGACAACGTAAAATCGAGGCGAAGGGACGACGCCCTTTGCACAAAACCGCCGACACCCGGAAGAATGATTGATTGGCTCTCAAAACAAAACAGTATGAGGACCGTAGGCGGCGGTCTTGGGAAGGTGCGATGGCTGCATCCGAAACCGCCGACGGCTGAGAGAACAGTAGGGTGAGGACTTGGGCGAGTTGGTTTTGCACGTTAACGAATAAAAAAGCGCGAACGAGTAGAAGGATGAGAGGAGATGTAGACAGACACATCGCTGACTTTCAACTAAACTTTTTATTGGAAAGCAACACATACAATTGCCGTGATTAAATAGGTAGCAATCCTTATCACCTTGTCATACGCTAAGTCTACCATACACGTGCTCCCAGAAATCCCAGCTCTGAAGCAGACGGAGGGATTGAGGCCGCACTTACGCACACGCGGTGTTGGACAAAATACTCGATAAAAGTATTTGAGATAAGTTACAAAATACCTGCTTCATAAAGTATTTAAAATGCTACTCAAGTTACTCTCAGTGTAAAGTATCTTGAGTAGAGTGTAAATACTTAGAAATGTAATTAAATTACTTTTGAAGATACTTCCGCATTGATTAATTTGTATCGACGTCATTGACAACGACAATTATACAGCTGTGCAAATCTGGTTTACCAGAATGGTTTATTAGCACGCATAAGAAGCAGGATATTGTCACGAATAACAAATGATAAGGCGGCGAATGACTGAAGAAACTCAACGTTTAAGGGGGCGACCTTGTGCCCAAAACTATAGAGAAAGGCTAGCGTCGCAGGCGTCGATATCGGCGAAACTGCAGGATCGAGGGCTGGGGTGAGACTCCGGACCGCCATTTGGAGCACCTTTTGTACCCGCGTGGGTTTCTGGAACATTCGGCGTAGAACGCTCCGCACGTAGAACATTCGTAACTCGATCAGACGACAAGGTTCTCGAACTTACCAGAATGTCATGTTGAAAGAATAAATAAAAGAGGAGTCCGCCATTGGTATCAAACTCGGAGCCTCCGTGCGAGAGCCAAACGCGGTAATCATTTGGTCATCTGCTCGGTCGGCAACGCACGTGGCAATATTGCTGATACATCTTCTAAAAGAGTTCCGTGTTTTCGGTTCAATCCGAAAAAATTCGAAAAACACTGGGCCGGTATACCCTCCGTCAAATCGGATTTATCCGAAAGACTCAGAATTTCGACATCATAGAGACAAAATAACACTAGTTGCACACGGGCAACTCGAATGCCATTTACAACGAATGACATTTGAGCGGACGGACAATCAGCGCTCGACACTATGGACGTGGCGCATTCCACGCGCGACAGATTGCGAGTTGATTCGCCGATCACACAAATGTCATCCGTTGTAAATGGTATTCGAATTGCCCGTGTGTCACGAGTATAAGAGCACAGGGTCAGTTGTCCCGAGGGAATTCCACATCAGTTTCCTTTGAAATCTAGAACTACTGACAAAAAGGGTTTGCCTTTTCGCACGTCGAGGTTCCTTTGGGACAACGGGTGATGGTACCCGGACTTTATGTAATTTTCAATTATTATTTTTAATATTACGCAGTAAAAAAAAACTCTGAATTTCAAAGAATTGGGTATCTGACAAAAATAAACTCCAAAAAACACCGTATCCCCAGCGAAAAATGAGCTCCGAAAACCACCCTCCGAATTTCACGAGAAATAAACTCCGAAAACACGAAATCCTAGTTATAAAACATTTATGGGACAACGAGAAAGAGGTCGCTTTAGGTATTGGGGAGGAGATTAGACCGTGGCGCCCCAAGCGGTTAACTTTAGAACTACACGGATCGGGACAACGAATACAATGACTTGGCGCTCGGCTGACACACCCGAGCGCGGCGGCAGCGTTCGGCTAGAGTTCGTGTTCTCCGGTGAGGCGAAGGAGGGTCTCTTTTTTTACCATTCCGGTCTGCATGAACAATGCAGCATGCAAGGAGCCCAGCTCAGCAGAAAGGCCCAAGTGGGTCAAGCTCGCATCCTCTGACAAATGCTTTCGGGGGAGATCCGGTACTTAACGTTACTTCGCTTATTGTTAGTATTTTTATATTAGACTGTGCCTCGCGCTTTGTTAAAGAAGATAACATGAACATGCCCACAAGACCCATGGTCATGTGTACAGACCTTGTATTGGGCAAACACCGAGATGTGGGGGCAACAAACGGGTCAGAGTGCCTCGCCATAGTGACATCGCTGAATATCACGTCCTGCGGCGCACTTTAGACGCATCGTTTAACTACAACCCATAAATCCTTTATGGGGCGTTCACTATAAACGAACTTGGGATACGGAGATGAGTGAATGCATAACAAAGAGAATCTACATAATAGCCATAGCAGTAGTTGCACCTTCTTCAAGGTGCGACTACTGTCATAGCTATCCGTCAAGTAGGTTGCGTTCAGGAAGGCACTCAACGTTGGTGGGCGCTTTGTTGGCATTCTGAGAGGTCATCTAGCTCGTAGTTCGTTTTCTATCCTGTTGTCTGCAGATGATTGCTCGCTTACAGACAGTGCTCGCGAGAGCAACAAGTGCCGAACTGACGACAAAAATAAAAGAAACAAAAGAAAAACTTGATGTTTTGCCGTAACGGGGTCAAACATTCAAAAAGGAAAACGATTTTTTTTTCGCTACTTCTTATTTTTTGTTTTTGACATTCAAGCCTGCATTGTTATCGTAGGTCATCTCCCGGCCTGCGTTGCGCCTCAGCGTGGCATTCTTTAGATCCGTAACACCACCCCTTTTGTTTGAAAATTTTTTGGGAAAACTCTGGGAAACAAAAGACGCTTTTAAAAAGGCGAGGGGAAAAACTTCATTGTACGAAGTTGGGCTGAAATATGAGTCACAATCGGCAAAAAAAACAAAACAAAAAAAAACGATGTTTTCACGAGCTCAATCTAAGTCACAGTAGCTAATCGGAGATAGCAACCGGATTTGGTTGCTCGAAAGAATGTTCACGCTTGGTCGTGCCACGCCCCACACCACATTATCCGAAAAAATCGAAAAATGGCGAGATGTCGAAAATGCATTTAAAATAGTGAGTACAAGATACTAAGAAATGTAATTAAGATAGAGTATTAAATACTCCCGATTAAAGGTATTCCGAAGATAACAAGATACTTCAAAGAGTATTTGAAATAGAGTATCTTGAGTAGAGTATTTGAGACAGGCACAAGTCTGCTGACACACGTCATTTCCCTATCTAGGTATGTTGTACGCCTTGGCAATCTTCGTCATACAACTGCTACGTAAACGAAATTTTTTTTTTAAATTGTGTTCATGACCTTTGGACGCTGAAACCGTGCACATATTGTAGTGGGTTTTGGACATTGTAAATCCAACAATTATATCAGAAATGCGGAACTGACTGCAGTATAATTCGTTCCGCCTTAAGTTTGAGCTCTGTCAAATCCTAGAAGGCACGTAAACGCGTACGCACAAACTGAAAGCTCAAAGTGACGGCACATTTGTTAGACTATATTGGAATAGCCGGTGGAGTAGCGCGCACATAAATACGGCAAAGTTTGTGACTTTGCGCTTCCGGCACCGCTAGATTGGTCTCTCGGTTCGTATCGTTGGTAGAGCTTTGACTTCAGGTGGAAGGGACAATATAGTTTCAAACTTTTAACTTTCAGTTCGGCCATTAGAGAGCTGTGCCGTTCTATTTTAACTTTCCGGAATTGGTTATGCATAAATGTGATATCATTATTTTTTGTTTCTCGACTCACACCACCGTTATACGGTGGATTTTTTTAATTTTTTTTTGCAGGTTATTAAATATACGTGATGAAGTGATATATTCTCTTAGATTCCCGCTTGTAAAGCGGAATCGCAGACGCACCTCATATGTGTTATATACACAAGACAAACCACAAATATTTACCACAAGGTAAATATTTTAGATAATTTCGGCAATCTATACCGAAATTAATAGAAATAAGTCCCTGACACAAAAGGGCACGTTGTACTAAAAATCTGTCTCGGTTTTGTATATCAATGTAAGCGTAAAAATGAAAGGTTCGTCCCTCTACATCAGCCTTTGCTGAAAACAAAAAAGTGATAAAAAATACAAAACTTAAGACATTGTACTCATGGTGCTTTGCTGCAGACTACGTTGAAATTCGATTGCATTGCTCGTCTTCTATGAAGGCTACCTTCCGCTGATTAAAGTGTGACAAGCCCAATGGTGGGTAACAAAACATTAAATGTCCGGAAATGTTTATGCGATTAAGGTGGTAGTACTCAAGGCTTGTGAGATTTGCCAGCTGAACGAAGGAAGAATTATACAAAATAGAGAGAGAGACAAGGAACATACACACGCACTCCCCTGGACTAACGACCATTTACTGAATAACCTATTTTCCTTCATCAACTTTCATATACTGATTATCGTCTTTTCCTTCGTCGACTTTCAATACTGCCTGAATGAAATATATCTCCCTCGTGTTCATCACTTAAACCTTGCATCCCCAGAGGTAACGTCATCTGTGGGCTCATACAGGCTGTTTTACATAGGGGGCGTTTCATGCAAATGCTTCATTTCTTTTGTACGTAGCACGATGGAGGCAGTGCTTACACATTCTTCCTTCCTCTCCTCAATGGCTAGGGACTCTAGAATTTTCCTTGCGATCTGTTTCTTGTGTCGAGCCATGATGGCGATATTTGAGGAAAAGGGAGCACATTGGCATTTTTGACAATGCGCTGGGAGATGGCCCGCTGCTCCGATTGTGCACACGGTACACTCTGGTATGGTCATTGACAGAGCGCCTAGTTTGACCAATGTAAAATTTCCCAAATGACAACTTAATGTTGTAAACAACAGCGCTTTCATAGGGGGCCTATTGAGTCATGTGTGCAATGCCGCACGTGTTCTTTTCGCTGTTGCCGGCCTCAGTGTTAACCTTGCTGCACATGTCATATGCCTTGTTGGGAGCTGAGGTGCCAGGAGTGAGCACACTCCTGGTACCTGTTTGTGAAAACCTCTGCGAGCAAGTACGACGCAAACCAATGGAGACTGCACGACCAACAAAAAAGAAGCCTCCTTAAACCCCTAGTGGTGTTGCCGTGTATCCACGGGGTGAATCCCGGACAAAAGCTCACCGGACAAAAGCTCACCGGACAGAAGCTCACCGGACAAAAGCTCACCGGACAAAAGCTCACCCATTTTTTCACATACCCGGACAAAAGCTCACCATAAAATATTGCATGTTGTTTTTAACACGAGTGCAGACAACTTAGGTGCATGAAGCAATGGTGAGCAATGGTGAGGGTGCAGGCTAGCTGGTGTAAATTGAGCATAGTTGTAACCCGAGACTGGGGATACGGACAAGGGACAAAACACAGAACGTGTGCGCCACTAAAAGGCTACGATAAATTAAATCTGACAGGCGCATGGTTTGTTGATTAGAGTGGAAACATGTTTTTTTTATCGATTAGTAGGAAGCGAATGCAGTTCCCTACTGCCTCCAGCAGTCTTGGTAGATCTGGGTGTACCTGGATCCCCCAGCAAATATTTTTCATACGATTCTGCAGGCGCAGAGTGGATTTTCGCATCCGCTTCACCAGGGGACTCACCTCTCCGGGCTTGTTTCAATGCCGTGGCAACGAGCGGATGATCTTGCTGTAGGCATTCAATGAGCCTCCAGACGCTTGGATAAGCGTGGCCGACGAGCTTCTCGAACCCGGTATTCCATCCTTCGAAGGTGTTGTTCGTCCAGTCTTTATTTTGAAAAGTGGCGTCGTACATATTCCACCGTTCTGGAGAAAGCTCCGGTCGTCGTCGGCGCACAGTCAGGCAAAGGGAAGAATTCGCTCTGGGTGACGCCGCAGAAGGATCAGAAGGAGCACGGAAGGGGCCACTGACATCCGTGCAATCAAGTAGTAGGGCAGGTCGCCTATGCCACCCGTAGACTTTTCCCTGAAGTAGGTTAGTCCTTCGAACACAAACTGTGGTGGAGGGAACGCCAGCCTATCCAAACTCCCGCACAGCTTCCTTAAGTGGTCGTCTGTCTTGTACTTGACCAAAAGGCCCAGATCCCGTTCCTTCAAAATATTTTCAAAATTCGCAACTCAAAAATTTGTATTATACAGTTTTGCTTCCGTTTCCCTTTCACGTCACCCTGAGGTAATCCTTGATTTTAAATACAGTTACGACGCACAATGAAGGAAACAATTATATCTTATCAGCCATTCACTTCAAATATTAACCTGAACCAACCAAAACCCATGTTTAGTAATGAAGAGACATTCTGTCTAAACTTTGTATGCGCCTTTAGCGTGACATATGCACAATGAAAGAACGAGGTCACCGAAGGGTGTCTTCGCTTCTTCGGTCACTCTTCTGGTTAAGAACTTCAATTGAAGAAGTGTCTTGGGCGTGGCACAAGGGTACTCCGGCATACCTTGAGTCAAGCAAGCCTGATCTTATCCGCTCCACTAAATTTTTAGAGCGCAGCTCTTAGGGGCACGTTCCCGGCTTGAGCGGCGTCGGCGTCGCCGTCGGCGTCGGCGTAACCAAGGTCATCCCAAGGTCACGTGACCCCTCCCAAGGTCATCTCAAGGTCACGTGACCCCAAGGTGACCCCTACGTAACCCCCGAGGTCACGTGACCCCCCGAGGTCACGTGGGGGTCACGTGACCTTGAGGTGACCCCCATGTGACACCCAAGGTCACGTGACCCCCATGTCACGCCTCCCCGAGGTCACGTGACCCCCCTCCCCGAAGTCACGTGACCCCCCCCCCCCCGGAGCATATTAAAGAATGAGGGGAGCAGGAGGAGAAGGAGGAGGGGTCTACCCTCCCCTCAGTACCCTTCACTCCTCCTCCTCAAGAGCTGCGCTCCAATTCGGCGTTACAGAGATTTGTAAACGGCTTTCACTTTTTTGTAACCTATTTTTAGAGCGCAGCTCTTAGGGGCCCGTTCCCGGCTTGAGCGGCGTCGCCGTCGGCGTCGCCGTCGGCGTCGGCGTCGGCGTAACCGCAACCCTCGTAACCCTCGTGAGGGTTACGAGGGTTACGAGGGTTAATCTCATGAGGGTTACCCTCACGAGGATCACGAGGGCCACGAGGGTTACTTACCCTCGTAACCCTCACGAGGGTTACGAGGGTTTTTACCCTCAGAAGGGTTACCTTCACAAGGGTTACCCTCACGAGGGTTACTTACCCTTGTAACCCTCACGAGGGTTGCGAGGGTTAGTAACCCTCGTGAGGGTAACCCTCGTGAAGGTAACCCTTTTGAGGGTTACGAGGGTTAGTAACCCTCGTGAGGGTAACCTTCACGAGGGTTACCCTCACGAGGGTCACGAGGGTTATGAGAGTTACCCTCACGAGGGTTACTTACCCTCGTAACCCTCACGAGGGTTACGAGGGTTAGTAACCCTCGTGAGGGTAACCTTCACGAGGGTTACCCTCACGAGGGTCACGAGGGTTATGAGAGTTACCCTCACGAGGGTCACGAGAGTTACCCTCACGAGGGTCATGAGAGTTACCCTCACGAGGGTCACGAGAGTTGCCCTCACAAGGGTTACTAGGGTTACCCTCACGAGGGTCACGATGTTACCCAGGTCAAGTGACCCCCTCTGGGGTCACGTGACCTGGGGATACCCCCCGAGGTCACGTGACCCCCGTTGACGTCATAGCCACTGATGACGTAATCAGTGACGTCACTGATGACGTCACCGGCATCCGCATCGTCATCGTCATCATCGCTGATGACGTCATCAGTGACGTCACTGATGACGTCACCGGCATCCGCATCGTCATCATCATCACTGATGGCGTCATCAGTGACGCTACTGATGACGTCATCGGTATCGTCACGTGACCCCCCGACGTCACGTGACGCCCCAAGGTCACGTGACTCCCACAAGGTCACGTGACCCCCAAGGTCACGTGACCCCCCGCCCCCCGAGGTCACTTGACCCCCCCCAGTACCCTTCCCTCCTCCTCCTCAAGAGCTGCGCTCTAATTCGGCGTTACAGGGAGTTGTAAACGGCTTTCATTTTTTAGAGTGCAGCTCTTAGGGGCCCGTTCCCGGCTTGAGCGGCGTCGCCGTCGCCGTCGCCGTCGCCGTCGGCGTAACCAAGGTCATCCCAAGGTCACGTGACCCCCAAGGTCACGTGACCCCTCCCAAGGTCATCTCAAGGTCACGTGACCCCACGTGACTCCCAAGGTCACGTGACCCCTCGAGGTCACGTGACCCCTCCCAAGGTCATCTCAAGGTCACGTGACCCCGACCCCACGTGACCCTTTGAAGGTCACGTGACCCCCAAGTCACGTGACCCCTCTGAGGTCACGTGACCCCCGAGGTCACGTGGTCTCCTCCCCAAGGTCACGTGACCCCCAAGGTCACGTGACCCCTCCCAAGGTCATCTCAAGGTCACGTGACCCCAAGGTGACCCCCACGTGACCCCCCGGTCACGTGACCCCTCTGAGGTCACGTGACCCCCCGAGGTCACGTGACCCCCCTCCCCGGTCACGTGACACCCCCCCCCCCCCGAGGTCACGTGACCGCCCCCCCGGAGCATATTAAAGAATGAGGGGAGGAGGAGGGGTCTACCCTCCCCTCAGTACCCTTCACTCCTCCTCCTCAAGAGCTGCGCTCCAATTCGGCGTTACAGGGATCTGTAAACGGCTTTCACTTTTTTTTACAGAGTCGTTTCTTTTTTTTCTGTTATGGCTTATATGGCGACACATTTGCATGGGGTGGGGTACCAGTTCTAAAATTGTGCAATGTCATCGCGTCCGCATTTTATCCCAGCCCATGTTTCGCCCTGGTAGCAAAAAAAAAATTAGGTGAGCTTTTGTCCGGGTCTGTGAAAAAACGGGTGAGCTATTGTCCGGTGATCTTTTGTCCGGTGAGCTTCTGTCCGGTGAGCTTTTGTCCGGTGAGCTTTTGTCCGGATACCCCACGGGGTTACACATCGTCTTAGAAAGGTCGCTGGCCGACATGGAATACAAGTCGTCTTCTCAGCTCCCAACAAGGCATATGCCATGTGCCGCAAGGTTAACGGTTGCGTCGACAACAACGAAAAAAACAAGTGCGGCACCGCAACCAGGACTCAGTACGCCCCATGTTAAAGCGCTGTCGTTTACAGCATTCCGCTGTCTTGTGGGAAATTGTACATCGGACAAACTGGCTGCTGTGTCAATGGCCGTACCTGAGGACACGCCGCTTCCGTGCGCACAATTACAGCAACGGGCCAGCTTCCAGCGCATTTTCGGGAATGCCATTGTGCTCCCTTTTTCTCAAACATCAACATCAGTTCTAGACGCAAGAAACAGATCGCAAGAGAAATTCTAGAGTCCCTAGTCATTGAGGAAAAGAAGGAAGAATGTTTAAGCACTGCCTCCATCGTGCTACATACAAAAGAAAAGCAGTAACTGCAGCAAACTCCTTCTGTGTAAAACAGGCTGAATGAGCCCACAGATGACGTTACCTCTGGATATGCAAAGTTTAAGTGATGAAGTCGAGGGAGAAATATTTCATCTAGGTAATAATGAAAGTCGACGTAGGAAAGTAAGATATTCAGTAACTGAAAGTCGACGAAGGAAAATATGTTATTCAGTAAATGGTTGTTAGTCCAGCGGAGTGTATGTGTATGTTCCTTGCCTCTCTCTATATCTTGTATATTTCTTCCTTCGTTCAGCTGGCAAATCTCACAATCATGAATAACCTACCAGCTCATCTCCAGGTAATCATATACTCAACACGCCGCCGCTTTTGTTCAGCTATCTCCTTTTCAGGTCGCTCCTTTTTCTTGAGAGACATTGCGAGGTCTGCGACACATCCAGTGAGGAATTCCTCCCGCGATCCGCATATGAACGAGATAAGGAGGTGTAGAACGGCATATTATGACTATCGCTGTAAAAGTTTCCGCCTTGGCGAAGTGGTTGAGCGTTGGGCTCACAATGTAAATAGAATCAATAGAACAAAATCAACAAAATTTGCTCGTTTCCAATTTTCCACTTATCAGTCTCCCGCGCATGCGTAGGCTCTTTGTGATGCAGAATAAAATGATCTGGAAAAAACTCCCCCCCCCCCCTAAATAATGTTAAAAAAAAAGAAAAAAACGTTATCGCCTTTTTTTTTCAGAACGACGTTCCTGAATTTTTGTTTTAGAAGACAGTTCGTCGACAGTTCGATTTTTTTTTTGAGGGGGGGGGGGGGGCGGTTTCAAGAACTTTGAAGGGCCAAAAAGTATTTGCGTTTTATCATCCAACTCAGACTTGTGCCTGTCTCAAATACTCTACTCAAGATACTGTATTTCAAATACTCTTTGAAGTATCTTGGTATCTCGCAAATACGTTTAATCGAGAGTATTTAATACTCTATCTTAATTACATTTCTCAGTATCTTGTACTCATTATCTCAAATACACTTTTGACATTTCGCCACTTTTCGAGTTTTTCGGATGAAGTTGTGTGGGCGTGTCACGACTAAGCGTGAACATTCTATCCAGCAACCAAATACTGTTGCTAGCTCCGATTAGCTACGGTGACTTAGATTGAGCTCGTGAAAACATAGTATTTTTTTGCCGATTGTGACTCATATTTCAACCCAAACTTCGTACAATTAACTGGCGTCCGCGACAGGACAAGATATTCTGTTCCTTCGTTTTTCTAGGTAACAATAATTAATCAGAATGGAGGTTAAAGAGTTAATGTCTTTGGGCGCTGAGTTGGGACTGCCAGGAGCGGAGTTGAGGTCTTGGGTGGACTAGGAGCGAGCACGCCAACGAGAAGAGAGGGCTGCTGAGAGGGAAGCACAGCGCCTCAAGGCAGAAAGTGAGCAACGGATTATCGAATTAAAGATTCGTCTTGCAGAGGCTAGCGCAACCGAGATAGGACGAACAGATGGCAGTGAAGGGTCACGTCGCGCATCTATATCGCTATCTCCTGGTCCTCACAAGCTTATGCCTCCCTTCGATGACAAAAGGGACGATCTCGACTCGTATTTGAGGAGATTTGAGCGTGTAGCGCAGGGGCAAGATTGGCCGCAAGAGAAGTGGGCGACTGCTCTAAGCATGTGCCTGGTTGGCCCAGCTCTGGAGGTCATGGGTAAGATGTCACCTGAAGACTCTCTGAATTATGATAAGGTCAAGAGGGCTTTGCTCCAGCGGTTTCGGTACACGGCAGAGGGGTACCGCGAGAAGTTTAGAGAGAGCAAGCCGTTAGACGGAGAGACAGGGAGCCAGTTTGCTGCAAGACTAGAAGGGTTCTTCGACCGGTGGGTCAGAATGAACGCATGTCCAAAAACGTATGAGGGGATTCGTGACCAGATGATCGGGGAGCAATTCCTTCGGAATTGTCATCCTAGGCTGGCTGTCTTCTTAAAGGAAAGAAGCTGTAAGACCATATCGGCGCTGGTTGAAATGGCGGACCACTTCCTGGAGGCGCGGGGCCAGCCTAATCTGGCCAATCTCAGGAAGGAGGCCAAGGAAGCCTTAGATTCCCTGAAGGAAGATGTGCATGGCAGCAAACCCGCTTTAAAGATAAAATGTTTCTTGTGTGGTAAGTTGGGCCACAAGGCAGCAGATTGCCGATCGAAGCCAGAAACACGCGCATTCTGTCAAGTGTGTCTGAGGTCAGGCCACGAGTCCAGATCATGTCCGCGAGAAAAAAACGGAAAGACAGAAGTTTTATGTTTCGTAAAACCCGATGAGTATCCTCTTGGTAAGACGGACGCGTTCTCATGGGGAAGGAAGAAAATCACAAGAAACGCCTTCAGAACGCCCACCATGAATATGACTGAAAAGGCGAGACCAATTCTGTCGGACGTTATGCCAATCACAGATGGGATTTTGAACGGCAAAGCAGTAAAGGTGTTGAGAGACACCGGGAGTAACACCGTGATAGTGCGCCGGGAACTGGTCTCATCTGAAGATTTTACTGCCAAAGTCAGTCCCGTATTTTTAGTGGACGGGACGTGTCTGATGTTGCCAGAGGCAAACATTCGCCTTGCGTCGCCGTTCCTAACGGGACAGGTAACTGTCAAGTGTATGGACCATCCTCTGTCTGACGTCATTGTGGGAAATATTCATGAAGCGAAAGTCTCGACCGAACAAACCCTGACGGAGGTGCCTGACGCGGAAGGTGAATACGTCGCTGCCGTCGACGGTAGTATGCCGAGTAGGTTAAACCAACTTAGTAACGGTGGGAGTGCCAGGGAACGGGAGGACCTGCGGCTCTCGCAGTGGAGTGACACCGACGCTAAAGAGCGCTTGAAAAGCAGGCCAACCACTCACGAGCAGTACCTAGAGAAGGAAAAGCTGCTGCAGCGGGTCTTCGACATGAAGAAGCCGGTGTACCCCGATCCCCGCAGAGTGCTCTACCCGAGGCCGCGCCTCCAAAAGAGGAATCCTGAGGTTCAAACAGTGCTTTCGCCACTGGGCACGACCAATAACTACCCCGTGCTGGAGTTATATTCTCACGACAGCGTCCCGACCGAGGTCATCGAGGGCTACAGCCTGGCAGGAGCCGACCTTTCCGTTTCGTCCGGAGGGGACACCATGGCCCACGTAAACGAAAGAGCCAAGAGGAAGTGTCAGGATAGACGGCAGAAGTTCCTTGAAAGGCAAGCGGACCGGGAGCGAATGATCAAGGAAGAAGACCTGCAGCTTGAGGAGCGAAGGCTCAAGCTCGACGAAGAGCGGCTGGCCTTTGAGAGGACCAAGTTTGAAGCAGAGGTGGCGGTCAAGGTCAGAAGGCTAGACATGGAGGAGAAGGAGCGCCGGATGCGCGACGGCACAGACAAGATGCACCTGGAGCTCATGAAGAAGATGTTCGACGAACTGGTCCGGAAGGCACAGTGATCGAGAACTGCCAGGAAATTCTTCGTCGCGTATGAAGTGCTTTGGTACGATGGTGGGCATTATCACCGAGCGTTAGAAGAAGCGTAGTGGATTCAAATGATTCTTCATTACGATTCATTCATTACGATTGAAAGGAGTGCAAAGTAGAATGAACTGTAATAATTTATCGTTAGAATTTGTTTTAGTAATATGCCTCGGGTTATGCATTTTTGGGAGCGTATTTGCAAAAAATTTGAGAACATGTGGAGGCGTTAAAGCAGTTTTTTTTAGAGAATGCGACAAGCCGGTATTACAGTAAACCCATGAAGTGCGAAGTCGGTATGAGGGCAATAACATTCCTGGGTGTGATGTTCCTGACATACGCACTCGTAAATAAAGAAGATGTGTTGGGGGAGCTCGAGAGATCGAGGCAGGATCTCGGGGCACAACGCTTATGGAATGGCTATGGTTCTAGTGTCAATCATTGACGTCCTAACATAACAAACTGGCGACAAGGTACTCCGTCTAGGATTGACTTCAAGGAAGCCGCTCAGCGCTACTATAAGGGCCATGTCAACGCTTGGAAGCATCGAACCCTTCGATGAAGCGGAAGGGGACTGGCCAACGTATGCCGAAAGAATCGGCCAAATTCTTCATCGCCAACGACGTGAAGGAACCGAGACGAGTGGCGGCATTCCTGAGCATCATCGGCGGAAGGACCTACGCGCTACTCAAGAGCCTCGTAGCGCCGGAAGCCCCATCAAGTAAGACCTATTTGGAACTTGTCGAGATACTTCGGGCGCATCTGTCACCGAAGCCAATTGTGATTGCTGAACGCTTCCGCTTTCACAAGAGGGACCAGAAGGACAGCGAAACTATCCTTGAGTATGTCGCAGCACTGAAAAAGTTAGCTCAAACCTGTGAATTTGGAACAGCGCTGAGTGAAACTTTGCGAGACCGCTTTGTATGTGGCTTATGCAATGACAGCATACAAAAAAGGCTGCTTTCAGAAGAGGATTTGACTTTCAAGAGAGCGCTTGAAATGGCGGTAGCAATGCAAGCCGCATCCTCCAGTGCGAAAGTTCTACACGGCTCAGGGTCGTCCAGCGCGGAAGTTCTTAAGGTGGGAAGCAAACCTTTAGAAAAAGAAGGTTGTTCACACTGTGGTTACAAGAATCACGAGTCGGTCAATTGCCGCTGGAAGGGCCTGGAATGCAGAAGATGCGGAAAAGTAGGGAACCTGCAAAGAGTTTGTAAAGGCTCAGCTCCAAAATGACAAGGACAAGCGTCTAAACCCTTCAGTAAGCGCAACGAAAAGAAAAAGATGAAGGCTGTAACTGTGGAAGATTCCTACGAAGAGATAGAAATGCACGAGCTAAGAAGCGCGCGAAATGATCCGTTAGAAATAACGCTATCGGTCAGTGGAATTCCTTTGAGAATGGAAATAGACACAGGAGCAGCAGTATCTGTTTTGCCATTACATGAGTGCCAGGCTAAGTTTTCGCACCTCAAAAGACAACGAAGTAATGTCGTTTTGAAGGCATTTAACGGAGCAAAGATTAAGCCGCTGTGGGAAGTACAAGTGAGGGTGATGCATGAAGACAAGGAGTCCAACGTGAAGATGCAAGTGGTCGATTTCAAGGGACCACCTCTTCTTGGACGTGACTGGCTAAGAGTCATGAAGTTGGACTGGGCAAACATCAAAGCGATACACTGTTCCGAAGAGATAGGAAGACAAGAGATTGAAGGTCTGATGAATGAATATAAGGAAATATTCTCAGATGAGCTGGGATGCGTAAAAGGAGTTGAAGCCAAACTCAAACTGAAACACGGAATGTCTCCACCATTTCAAAAGGCGAGGCCAGTACCACACGCATTAAGGGATGCTGTGGCCAAGGAACTGCTGGCTCTACAAGAAAGAGGCATCTTGACTTCGGTAGAAACAAGTGAGTTTGCTTCTCCAATTGTCCCAGTCGTCAAGAAGAACGGCGAGATCCGGATCTGCGGGGATTACAAATCCACCGTGAATCCTCTGATTGATGTGGACAGTTATCCTTTGCCCAGAATCGAAGAGCTGTTTGCAACGCTGGCGGGAGGGCAGCTATTCACTAAACTTGACCTAGCCAAAGCGTACTTAAAAGTTCAAATGCACGAAGATTCAAAGAGGTACTTAACCTTGAACACGCATTTGGGGCTTTTTCAAGTCAACAGGCTTCCTTTTGGAGTAGCCTCAGCTCCAGCAATATTTCAACGAACGATGGATCAGGTACTACAAGGCCTGACGCACACCACCTGTTATATTGACGATATCCTAGTAACAGGAAGAACAAAAACGGAGCACCTGAAGAACCTGAAAGAGGTTCTCAAACGCCTTAAAAAGAATGGCATCCGACTTCAAAAGGAGAAGTGCGAGTTTTTCAAAAAAGAGGTGTCCTACCAAGGCCATGTCATCAGCAGCGAGGGACTACGGACACTGGATGACAAGGTGGCTGCTCTACGAGATGCACCCGAGCCAAAGAACGAAGCAGAGTTGCGCTCCTTTTTGGGGTTAGCTAACTACTACGGCAAGTTCATCCCAAACTTGGCAACCATCTTGAGTCCTCTGAACCTCCTGCTGCACAAGGATGTCCAGTGGAGTTGGAACGAAGAATGTAGAAAGGCCTTCAAGACTCTGAAAGAGAAGGTGACGTCAGCACCCGTGCTGATTTACTTTGACCCCTTCCGATTGTGTTGGCATGCGACGCCTCAGCGTACGGCGTAGGAGCGGTGTTGTCCCACATCATGAAAGACGGGACAGAAAGACCCGTATCGTTTGTCTCACGAACACTGTCTACGCATGAGAAGAACTACTCGCAGCTTGAAAAAGAGGCCCTTGCCATTGTTTTTGGTGTAAAAAGGTTCCATTACTATCTGTATGGGTACCCCTTTACACTAATAACCGACCATGCTCCACTTCAAAAGATTTTGGGACCTACGACTGGAGTTCCGACGATGACGGCAGCACGCCTTCAGAGATGGGCTTGCAGACTGGCAGGACATCGATACAACATCGTTTATCGTTCGTCTAAAGAGAACGCCAACGCCGATTGCCTTTCAAGACTCCCGCAAGCTGCGAAGACTTCAGACGAATTCGTCGTAGATGAAACCTACGTGTTCTACTGCGACTATTTCAGCAACTTACCAGTGAAGAGCACAGATATTGCAAAGGCTACGTCCCATGATCCTGTCCTAAGCCAAATCTTGGAGAAAGTTCTCAAGGGCTGGGGAAGTGAAAAATGCGCAGAAGAGATGATACCATTCTTCACACGTCGGTTGGAACTATCGGTTCATCAAGGCTGCCTAATGTGGGGCCTACGGGTAATTGTTCCCCTAACCTTGCAAGAGAGAGTCCTTAAAGAGCTGCATAGCGATCACTTCGATATCGTTCGAACAAAAGAAATAGCTAGAAGCTATGTGTGGTGGACCACCATCGACAGAGACATTGAGGACGAAGTGGGAACCTGTAAGCAGTGTCAAGTGCAACGAAATAACCCAGCACAGGCACCGTTACACCCGTGGAGTTGGCCAACACACCCGTGGGAAAGAGTCCACATAGACCTGGCTGGGCCATTCACGAACAAGATGTTCTTCGTGCTAGTCGATGCACATTCTAAATGGCCAGAGGTATTCGTGTTGAACTCAACGACGTCCGAAGCCGTGATAAAATGCCTGCACCAGTGATTCGCACGCTTTGGACTGCCTGTCAGCGTGGTATCCGACAATGGGCCACAGTTCGTGTCTCAAGAGTTCAAGACCTTTGTCAAGACAAACGGTATTGTGCACATTACGTCTGCACCGTATCACCCGTCGACTAACGGATTGGCAGAGCGATTCATCCAGACCATGAAGAACCACTTAAAGAAGACAACGTCTGAGGTGTCTATTGACACCAAGGTTTCAAGGTTTCTTCTATCCTACAGAAACACGACTCATCCAACAACAAAAGAGTCTCCGGCCAATCTAATGATGCGGAGAAAGCTGCGAACCAGACTAGATCTTTTGAAACCCACCATTTCGGACACAGTGGCGAGGTCTCAGTTCAAACAACAAAGGGCGAGGCCGGAACACGAATGCACGCTGACAGAGGGTGATGATGTCTACGCGAGGAACTATCGAGGATCGTCAAAGTGGACGCGTGGTACTGTCGTTTCTCAAACAGGACCGGTATCCTTTCAGGTACAGGTGTCCCCTGGCAGGATATGGAGACGCCATCAGGATCAGCTGATCCCGGCTCAGCCGCAACGAGAACAGTCACCAGACAGTACTCACATGTACAAACCGGTGTGTGTCCCGACATCATCGGAAGAGATTTCAGTGGCCAACAACCAACAAACGCGTCCTAATCCTGGAGCGTCAGCGGTCATTGTGGAGGCCGAGGACATCGAGACGCAGACTCCCACAACAAGGTCGGGGTCGAGCGACGTAACGGGAGACATGACTGATGAACATCTCAAAGTGGGGCGGTATCCTACTCGAATCCGACACCCACCAAAGCGTTTTGCAAACCAGTAACTACCTTTGGTGGTTGCTTAATTAAAGGGGGAAAAATGTGATGTTCCTGACATACGCACTCGTAAATAAAGAAGAAGTGTTGGGGGAGCTCGAGAGATCGAGGCAGGATCTCGGGGCACAACGCTTATGGAATGGCTATGGTTCTGGTGTCAATCATTGACGTCCTAACATAACACTGGGTCATGGTATGGGTAATAGAGAAGGTTCGTGTGCATTTATATGGAACTTATTTTGTTGTTTAGACGACCCACCATCCTTTACAAGATCGAAACAAGGCGAAACAACTTAACAGCCGAGTGTTACGCTGAGGTCTGATGCCCCAAAAGCACTCGTTTCGTGTGGAGTACATTTAAAGAAGAAAGAATGTGGGTGCGGGTTATCTTATTAGGCTGCAATGAACTTGCGCACATCACCATGGTCTTGGTTGTTTTTTTTTGTGTATGTAATTTCTTTTGGTACCTAAAGAAAAAAAAATACTTAAAGGGGGGCTCCTTGTGATGATGTGACTTAATGTGGAAAAGAAGTGCAAGTCAACCTATGGATCGGCCCAGAGGGAGAAAGGAAGACGACGAAGAAGGGAAGATTTTTAGAGCGCGTGCTCGGAGCGCGTGAAAAAGACTGGCCGAAGAGGACGTGCAGAGGGTGGAACGACACCATCGACCAGGGCAATCGGCGGTTCGCTCCTACTGTCTGACCGGCAGCCTGTTCCAGCGAGGGCAGCGCACAGAAACCTGCGTTGCCCGGCTCCCTACTGCGCGAGCACTTGGTGCGCTCTTGGGTCATCGACGGAAACCAGCCGCTCCCGCTCCTGACTGCCTGCCACAACCGTCGGCCGACAACGACAGCCCCAGACACAACACCCGCTGCTGCGCATGGTGACTCGAAGACATGGTGACTGTTGCGTTTTCCTTCCTTCCATTTTTTTACTAAGTTTTTCTATTTCTTTTAGTATATCCATATGAACTCTTTGATTTCTTTTGTGAATACATGTTTTAAGAAAAACGAAGGACATTGAATCTTGTCAATTATTGTTTTTTTATGGTTATGGCCGCACAATTATGGCCGCACATGAACGAGATAAGGAGGTGTAGAACGGCATATTATGACTATCGCTGTAAAAGTTTCCGCCTTGGCGAAGTGGTTGAGCGTTGGGCTCACAATGTAAATAGAATCAATAGAACAAAATCAACAAAATTTGCTCGTTTCCAATTTTCCACTTATCAATCTCCCGCGCATGCGTAGGCTCTTTGTGATGCAGAATAAAATAATCTGGAAAAAACTCCCCCCCCCCTAAATGAAGTTAAAAAAAAAAGAAAAAAACGTTATCGCCTTTTTTTTTTCAGAACGACGTTCCTGAATTTTTGTTTTAGAAGATAGTTTGTCGACAGTTCGATTTTTTTTTTTGAGGGGGGGGGGGGGGGGGCGGTTTCAAGAACTTTGAAGGGCCAAAAAGTATTTGCGTTTTATCATCCAACTCAGACTTGTGCCTGTCTCAAATACTCTACTCAAGATACTGTATTTCAAATACTCTTTTAGTATCTTGGTATCTCGCAAATACGTTTAATCGAGAGTATTTAATACTCTATCTTAATTACATTTCTCAGTATCTTGTACTCATTATCTCAAATACACTTTTGACATTTCGCCACTTTTCGAGTTTTTCGGATGAAGTTGTGTGGGCGTGTCACGACTAAGCGTGAACATTCTATCCAGCAACCAAATCCTGTTGCTAGCTCCGATTAGCTACGGTGACTTAGATTGAGCTCGTGAAAACATAGTATTTTTTTGCCGATTGTGACTCATATTTCAGCCCAAACTTCGTACAATGAAGCTTTTCCCATCGCCTTCCCAAAGGCGCCTTTTGTTTCCGAGAGTTTACCCCAAAAATTCTCAAACAAAAGGGGTGGTTTTACGGATGTAAAGAATGCCACGCTGAGGCGCAACATAGGCCGGGAGACGATCTACGACAACAATGCAGACTTGAATGTCAAGAAAATAACACAAAAAATAGGAAGTAACAAAAATATATTTTGCTTTTTGTATGTTTGATTCCCTTACGGCAAAACGTCGAGGTTTTCTTTCGTTTCTTTTCCTTTTGTCGTCAGTTCGGCACTTATTTCTCACGAGAAACACTGTCTATAAGCGAACATTGATAAGCAGAGACAAGGACAGGAAAAGAACTACAAGCTAAATGACCTCTCAAAATGCCAACAAAGCGCCCACCAACGTTGAGTGCTTTTATAAACGCAACGTACTTGAAGAATAGCTATGGCAATAGTCGCACCTTGAAGAAGGTGCGACTACTGCTATGGTTATTATGTGGGTTCTCTTTGTTATTCATTCACTCATATCCGTATCCCAAGTTAGTTTATAGTTAACTCCCCATATAGGGAATATGAATTGTAGTTAAACGATGCGTCTAAAGTGCGCCGCAGGACGTGATATTCAAAGATGTCACTATTGGCGAGGCACTCTGACCCGTTTGTTGCCCCCACATCTCGGTGTATGCCCAATACAAGGTCTGTACACATGACCACGGGTCTTGTGGGCATGTTCATGTTATCTTCTTTAACAAAGCGCGAGGCACAGTCTAATATAAAAATACTAACAATAAGCGAAGTAACGTTAAGTACCGGATCTCCCCCGAAAGCATTTGTCAGAGGATGCGAGCTTGACCCACTTGGGCCTTTCTGCTGAGCTGGGCTCCTTGCATGCTGCATTGTTCATGCAGACCGGAATGGTAAAAAAAGAGACCCTCCTCCGCCTCACCGGAGAACACCAACTCTAGCCGAACGCTGCCGCCGCGTTCGGGTGTGTCAGCCGAACGCCGAGTCATTGTATTCGTTGTCCCGATCCGTGTAGTTCTAAAGTTAACCTCTTGGGGCGCCATGGTCTTATCTCTTCCCCAATAGCTAAAGCGACCTGTTTCTCGCTGTCCCAGAAATGTTTTATAACTAGGATTCCGCCTTTCGGAGTTTATTTCTCGCGAAATTCGGAGGGTGTTTTTCGGAGCTTATTTTTCGCTGGGGTTTCGGGGTTTATCGGAGTTTATTTTTGTCGGATGCCCAATTCTTTGAAATTCGGAGTTTTTTTTTAGCGCTAAAATTGAGGATAATAATTTAAAAAAAATCGATAAGGTCCGGGTATCATCACCCGTTGTCCCGAAGGAACCTCGAGGTTTTAAAAGGCAAACCCCTTTTGTCAGTAGTTCTAGATTTCAAAGGAAACTGAAGTGAAATCTCCTCGGGACCACTGACCCTGTGCTCTTATACTCGTGACACACGGGCAATTCGAATACCACTTACAACGAATGACACTTGTGTGATCGGCGAATCAACTCGCAATCTGTCGCGCGTGGAATGCGCCACGTGCGGAGTGTCGCGCGCTGATTGGCCGTCCGCTCAAATGTCATTAGTGGTAAATGGCATTCGAGTTGCCCGCGTACCACACGGGCAACTCGGATAAATCCAATTTGACGGGAAACATACCGGCGAGTGTTTTCCAGAGTTTTTCGGATCTAACCGAAAGCACGGAACCCTATTTAGAACATGTATCAGTAATATTGCCACGCGCGTTGCCGAGCGAGCACATGACCAAATGATTACCGCGTTTGGCTCTCGCACGGAGGCTCCGAGTTTGATACCAATGGCGGACTCCTCTTTTATTTATTCTTTCAACATGACATTCTGGTAAGTTCGAGAACCTTGTCGTCTGATCGAGTTACGAATGTTCTACGTGCGGAGCGTTCTACGCCGAATGTTCCAGAAACCCACGCGGGTACAAAAGGTGCTCCGTGTGGCGGTCCGGAGTCTCACCCCAGCCCTCGATCCTGCTGTTTCGCCAACATGGACGCCTGCGACACTAGCCTTTCTCTATTGTTTTGGGCACAAGTTCGCCCCCTTAAAATTTTAGTTTCTTCAGTTATTCGCTGCCTTATCATTTGTCATTCGTGACGATAGCCGACTTTTCACGCGGGCTAATACAGCATTCTGGTAAACCAGATTTGCGCCGCTGTATAATTGTCGTTGTCACTGACGTCGATACAAATTACGCAGTGCGGAAGTATCTTCAAAAGTAATTGAATTACATTTCTAAGCATTTGTACTGTACTCAAGATACCTTACACTGAGAGTAACTTGAGCAGTATTTTAAATACTTTCTAAAGCAGGTATTTAGTAACTTAAATTAAATACTTTTATAGGCTATTTTGTCCAACACTGATCCAACTGCAGCCTCAATTTTCGACAGAACCATGAAACTAAAGAGGCAAACGCAACGAAATCATACTATAATATCGGCAAAGGCCTATTCCAAGCGTTTCCTAACATCCGCGCTCTTAAAAAGAAAAAAGAAAAGAAAAGGAATAAAAATCGGTGACCTGCAAGACCAAGGCTTCACCTTACGTCGGCTCACTTGACTCTGGGGCCTAGTGTGTCCCCGTGAGCTCGGAAGAGTCGACTTTCGCGTAACCGTACCCCTCGACCTCTGCCGCCGCCGAGGGGACTCCGATGAGAGGAACCCTGGCTGGCTTCTTTCTGCCTCCGCTTCCCCCTCCGTCGCGTCGTGCTTCTTAGCTAGGTTTGGAACAGCACGCCTTAACGAGCGTAATGAGACTCCACCATTCCGGGTCGGCCTTATTTCCACGTACGTTCTCATTGGCGTTCTTCTTTCCCACTTCTTTTTTTTTATTTGTGGGCTTTATATTTCTTGTTCCAGCGTTCGTCGTTCGGCGCAAAGACCCACCAGGTTCATTATTAGAGTTCCCCTCGTCGTTGCGTAGGTCGACGCCACGGCGCAGCTCCACGCGCACAAATTGGTTCCGTTATCCTCATTTTTTTTTTCTCCCTACCGCAAGGAAGGAATTGGTCGCCTGATTTCCTTCGGCACGCTCGTCGTTGGAAAGAAAGTGCCAGAAAGCCCGGATGAAAATGTCCTCTCCCGATGAAAGCGCCGAGGAACTGGAGCGGGGTGTTTATCGTCGTCAGGTAATGATTAATGATCTCGCGGGGTGCTAATAGAGGGCGCGGATTCCGCCGCGCTGTCTCCGAGGTATCCACGTGCATTCGGGAGATTGCTTCGCGCCCCTGCTGCCATCTTGTTTCGTCTCACTACTTTCCTACTTCTACGCGTTTGTCTCGATCGTGTTGGTGGCTGCCTTGCTTTATATAAATTCAGGAAACTTAAATTTAATTTTTTTTGCCGACTTGGAACGTAAGCTATCCAATCTCCTTATAAACATCAGTTGCCGAAAGGCTCATCAACGAAATCAGGCGAAACGTCGGCACTCGACAAAAACCTAAAGGACAGAACAAAGAACCCCATCCTTGTACCATACATTCACAATTCTTCTCACGGACTGATGAAAATAGCTAACCGAGTAAACTTGGAAGTCATCTTCTCAGCTCCTAACAAGCTTGTGCAAAAAAGTAAGTACACCCCCCCCCCCTCCCAATTACAACTTTTGGCTGCAAAAAGAAGCATAAGAACACCTCTCTCCCTTGCACGGAGAAGGTGCATATGGTGTATTCCTTAGCCCTCTCTTGTGCAAAAACTATACATAGGTCCGACAGGAAGGTGTCTCAACGATCGCCTTCGTGAACATAAGAACGAGTTCACAAACAAAGACTCCGGAGAGAGATAGAAATGTTGAAAAGAAAGGAAGCCTGGGACATAAAAGGCTCCGGACATTTAGGAATCCACTGTCGATACGGTGGCTGCAAACAGCACAACCAGCTAACAAGAGAAATCACTCAAGGATGAAATATTAAAAAAAAAAAAAAAACATAACAATAAATGTGTTAGTAATCCGTCTTTAACCTTACCACAAAAAGAACTAGATTACCTAGCCTTACATTAATCTCACTTTTAGTTTTTTGGTTTATGGTGTACCTTCTCACTGAATGACAAAAAAAACTCCGACTAATCTCAGTGGCCCTAATTCACAATACCAGAAAGAGGACGAAGAAAAAAAGTGGAGTTGTTAGTCAGCGCTGCGTAAGTGTGTCTTTCTTTTGTGTGCGGCGACTTGAGTAACTTTTTTGCGGGTGCGCTGTTCCCCCAGTACATCATGTTTATAATACTCTGCCAACGCTCCGCTAAAACCTTCATTAGCATCGTATAGTCTACGTTAGGTAGTGTGATCGACCGTGCGATCGAGCAAAATAAAATTTTGACAGCTCGTCAGCTTTGGGTATGAAAATCGTGAGTACACAAAGTAATGGTAAAAAAAGAAAATCTTTAAGTCTGTAAGCTTCACTAAATGGGCAGTGCAAAGAGGGAGCAAATTTATTTATAAACGCTTCGTAAAACTCAGCGCCCAGACCGTCCAATCTTGGAGTTTACCCTCGCTTCAAATTGTCCATCGTTTTCCGATAACGTGATGGGTTGTTCTAACTTTTGTTTTAAATCGGCTGCAAATATCAGCAATTAAGACCAATAAAACCTTCGGCAGACTTTTTTTTTTCTTTTTTTTTACGCACGGTAATTGAATTTTTGTTTGCGTAATATTCTATTATTACTCACGTATTTTGTTCTGCCCCTGCCACACTTTTCGTGTGTATCTCTCGGAACGATAATCGCCTCCCCCGTCCGTGCTCGCACCATAGCCCTTAGATGCTGCTCGGTATCAAGAACCTCGAGGCGTTTTTCTTATACTTATCATTGCGTCAGAAAACAAACCGGGAGAAGTGCATTCATCCCTCATCAGCTACTGAAGGATTGCGTATAAAGAGCTCGCTCTTTTGTTTTCTCAGTGCTTTAAAAAAAACTGCGTGAAGGCATAGAAAAGAACGAGGAGGAAAACAAAAAGCAACGCGGTATTTATTTTTCGTTCATGGCCGTGTCTTTGCGCTGTATTTAAGTTTTAACCATAAAATACCGACTATCATTAACGTAAAACGTTAGTCCACTGCACTTTCTGTTTAAAGAATTTTTATTTAATGTTGCATTCTTCCCTTAGATCTTCCCAAAACTTCACGATGTCTGCGAACCGTTTTTGCAAAACGTGTATCAATTAGAAGCTTCGCATTAAACTTCCGTAAATTCCAAACAGGCGTTTCTTTAACAAAACAAAGCGTAAAGGATACAAGAGCATGATCATTAAAGGACACGTGATCTGCTTAATCATACTGCTTGCACGGTCTGACAAGATCGAAAGAAATGTACGCTCTATCCAAGCGCGCGTGTAACGTATACCTCGAAAATGCGTGTACTGTACACCTCGTCCGGTTTATGCGCCAAGGGCACCACCTTCTAACTCAGTGCGTTCGACCATAATATTACAGAACTCACTGCGAGCGCCTTTATTTTGCTCCCGTTTTGCTTTGTCATGCCCTGCATAAACACAGTAAAAATTGCACCAAAAATAAGAAGTCGATCAGTTTGAACATACTTTTCAAGCTGTTCCAAAACATTAAACGCTCCTCCGCCTTAGCTTGGGTATGTACACAGGGCACCTTGCCACGAACGCGGCAATATCAGCTATCCTTCGTTTTACTTTTCAGTCCAGATGCAGACAATGTCACGAGCTGAGTGGATGAATCAGGCAACGTCAAGGCGCACCTTGATGATGTTCGTAATGCTTATGTGCGTACTTTATTATGTCTGATCCAATCATAAAGAGAAGAAGGATTCGTGAGTTGCGCTTTTTGACGCTGTTTGATTGGTTTATTAGCCCAAAGGTGCTTGCTTTGGACTCTGAGCCTTTCCATTCGTGCTAAAGTTCTATATGGCTTGTGGTCCTTTTACCTTTCAAATTCGACCTGTCTGTACCAGTGTTTCTTTCTACATAAGCAAGGAGTCGTTATTTTTTCAGAGTGAAGCTACCTTTAATCTAGCGCGTGAAATCACGTTTTGTGTTTCTCAGTATAAATTGAATATACTGTCTTGCTTTTCGACATCATTATCCAAGATATAGAAAACCATTAGAGAGAACTTTGAAACAGGCGTCGGCCACTCCCGCTGTTTATTGTGTAGTGAAGAAGGGCTTTGTACATGGCGCACCTGTTTTGCCATGTTGGTCATGGTCGCAGGTGCACACTTCACTTTAAGTGTCCTTATAGAAAGACCTCAAAATATTTTCCAGAGGCTTTGTATGAATATTATCTCAGTAAACATGATGATACAAAATAATTCTTGGCTCATTAATGTCTTCAGTTTCTACTATAAATATGGCCAATATTAATCATATTTCGTAGTGACATTAAAAAGAACTGTGGCGCATATAATCATAAGTTTTCTCAATGTAGAATGCACAGTCCAATTTGATATTTCGTCAAGGTAGTCTGCCAAGCTTTCCCCGTCAGATGGCACGTATGTGAGATTGTTTGCTTCCACTTTTCTGTAATCGTTTTCCAGTTACTAATGCTTTAATTAAATTAATGTAGCACACTGCAGTAGACAATATTTTTTTGTGTATAAGCGCATAAGATAGGGATGATTTTCTTCAAGCGCAGAACATTTTGATGTTCACTAATACACTACATAGTGCTCAGATTTTTCTGCATACGCGTTCTTCATATGGCGTAATGGAATTGTGGGTAGCATGAGCGCATATCAATGAACAACTGTAACAATTATTGATCTGTTCGAAAATAGTTCGTATATATGAGACTTCTGTATTCATATTTTAATAGGTGTGAATGATGTACCTTCAAGCAAGTCGTACAAACTCTTCACCGAACTATACGCAATTGAGACAAATCCCCGATAATGTTTCTGCTCTTGTGGCTATTTTATATTTAATAAGATAGAAACATCTTGGGTATATAGTATAGCTAGTTTAAAGCTTAAATATAAGTTATTTTTGTTGTTTCTAGGAATAACCCTTGTTAATATGCAATGTTGAACACGATTGACTTATTTTGTTGATTGTGCTTTCGGAAGTCAAACGCATCGGCATATGATGTGAAGAAAAGCACGGCCCACATCGAGAACGTGAAACAAATTAGCTCCTGACGTGAAGAGGTTCCATTTGGAGGTTGATACAAGCCAAATATTTCGTGCACAAAAGGATTTGCCTCCCAAAACCCTTCGCAATTAGATATTTTGTAGCAGATCGACCTTTTGAGTTTAAATATCAGGCAATGCGTTCCTCCTAAACAAAAAAGCCACATGCAATGTCCAGTGGCGTCGCAAAGGGGGAGGCTTATAAAACTAGCAACACCCCCCCCACCCAAAAAAAAAAAAAATACAAAACAGCCGATTTGATACATAAACATGCATTTTGACCCCCCCCCCCCCCCCTCCGTACACCAAAGTATGGACATCCCAGCCACCTCCGCCCATCCCGATAAAATTTCGTATATACGGCAATGGTAATGTCACATACTTTTCAACACCAACAGGAACCACTCGAGAGGCACTAAGGCGGCAGCTGGAATTCCTACCCCTCAAAAAACAGAGAAACTGACAGCTATGTGTGTGACTGATTCTCCTCTCTACGTTTTCGTCCCTAACGTTCTAGCTGACCTTTCATTTGCATTAGTGTATCAACTAGCTCAACTTCAGCCCATTATCTTGCCCCTCGCTATTGTAACAGGGAGCCAGCAGTATGTGCAAGTATAATTACTAGTGTTGTGCAATAGTATACGTTTAGTTCAACGCAAATTGTTATTTTGGCCTAATATTTTCAAATCGAATATCGAATAGTTGTGTGGACAACATTTGGCCAAAAAGGTGTATAACGAAAAACTATTCCATTCTTGAAATAATTAAGAAGTGTAATTTTGTGAATGAATGAAACCAAGTTTTACTCGAGCGAATGTTTTATATCACACCAGTCAGGCACACAGGTTAACATATTCTGTTGACACATGATAGAAAAAGAAACAGCAAGAATACGGAATGCAGCTTGTCAGGACACCACTGCCTAACATATGATTTTGCATAATAAGCTCAGTTTAACTTTAACAATTGTACTGCTATGTAAATACCTTTACCTAGTGCCAACATTTTTTTTTTGTGCAGAAAGTGGTAACTACATTCCTGGGTTGCTGTTTTACAGTCAAACTGTGTATGACTCTTTGGTCGGATTTCTTCGTTTCAACGTCCTCACATATAAAAAAAAGAAAAAAAAACTTTAGCGATAGAAGCTAAATGTGCAAATCACAGATACAACATACGGCACAGTATTCATGTTATTAAAAAAAGAACAAGCACAAAACAAGCATCCAAGCCACATTATGGATGATGAAGCGCGCCTCATAACAATGCGAAGCACGTAGTGCTCACCACATACGTTTCACGGTAATGACTACTGTTGCTCAAGATGCCGCGGCGACGGCAGCTGGCGACGTGGGGAGTAACGTCCCAAGCTTTTCATATATAAAAAGTTTTGGTGAAGTGCATTTACTTTTATTTCGTCAATCATTTGGTAGAGTGCAGTGGGAAATTGTTGCAGGTGACACCACAGCTTCGCTAGCCGACCACGCTCAGAGCGTGGATTAGAGCCCCGACGTTTTTAACGTCCTTTCAGGTATCAACGACTTGTCATAATTTTTTATCTTAAGGTGCAATTTCCTCGTCTTGACGGTCATTCAATTGTGCATTAATAAGTTCTGGTTATGACAGTCACAATACTTTATGACAGTATCTGACACAACGCATAGGGTTCAACCACACAGCATCGTCTTTTTGAGACATAAGCAGCCACATAAAAAACAAGTCTCGTAAAAATAAATTGGCACATGCCACGAGCAGTTGTCATTAGGACACAAAATGTTTCTATGGCTCTACTAAAAGGACACTTTCAGTTTGAGTTGGCCTGACACCTTTTAAATACCAATACCTTAGTGCTGGATTTTCTCTGTGAAATATTATATTTCAGTGGAAGGTACAAAGCGGAAAATATTGTGTTGTCATTGGCCTTGAACTCGCGTTTAGTTGGTAAGAACACTGGTGCTAGCGGAATGCTAATGCAGCACTTATTCCAGTCTGCCTTGCGCTGACCTATGAGAGGTGGCAGAATTCAGCACCACTAAGGCCTTGCGGCCTAGGAGGTGTTGAACTACAAGTGAGCGATATCTGAATATTGAGTTCTTTAACCTATTGATTTCGGGCTTCTATACTCCTCTGTCTCTTGTTGAATGTTATCAGAGAAGTGCTCGTGGTGCAGAAAAAACATTCGAGTACTGGTGGAGGGCGGACAGAATGCACAGGGTTGGTTCATGAACAGAATGTTAGGGCGCAAACGAGCCGGTGGTAATTGAGACTCGTGTTTCGGTCCGCCCTTTCTTTTTCGAAATCTCGGAGCGTTTTTATTATGTTCAAGGTTGGTTTAGTTCGTTCCTTTTAATTTTCGGAAGCTGTGAGTATCCTCGCCCATGGCTGAAGATTGACATTTCATAGGTGGCCACATGGACGCAATGAGAAGAGAAAGGAATAAAACGGCTACGGATATGGAGATGGTCAAAGATGCCACGGAGAGGACGTTTTGGGCAAAGAGAGTACATCAGCACACGCCCCACAATCTCCAATATTGTAGACGACTATCCAGCCCTAAAGCGCACAGACGAGATAATATGTTGCTTACTACCCCTAAAACTCCACCTGCCTGTACCGATGTTGCTCATGCTCTTGGGAGCTGTAAGTACCCTGATAAGACCACCACCACCTCCGTTATGGCGCATTCACACCGCTAGCGAAGGGAACCTTCCTGCGGGAGTTCCTATGGGTTAACGACAAAGCGGTTGGGAAAAAATGTGCCCCAACGCGCGGATCTGCTTTGCGGGTTGCGGCTCATCTCCTGGCGTAAACGTGCCGTTAGTCGTGTCATGTTGAAGCCTGGCGCCATGATGGGTTTCCTTTTTCATCCCACTAGCAGGATTTGTTATTTTGTTACAACTAATAATTTATGATTTCTTCCCGTTTTCTGTACTTGAAAGGGCGGTTTATAAATATTTTCGAGCACACTAAAGATGTCAAAATAAGTTTTATTACAGATCTTTGCAGAGCTTTATTTCGTATTAGTGGCGTCAAGGCGAAGGTGCGATATTTCGGTGTTGCCTCGGAAAACCTGCCAACGGTTCTCATGGCGACTAAGGGAAAACCAAGACCGGCCCTCTTCTGCGAGATCATCATATGGCTACATGATTCAGAATATATATAAAAAAGTGCAGTTTAGCCTTTGTTATTTTAGACTTCTATTTTTCAGCAGACATTTGCAGTAAATGAAGCCGTTGTTCGTATCTTGCTATTTATTTACTTCCAAGGGCTCAACTTACTGGTTGGCAGAAACCATGAGCTCTCTAGACAAGTCTTTTACTACCTGACCCTGCCCTCATGCGCATGAGTATGTGCAGAAAGCATGGTTACCAGTTTTATAACCGACGGCTGGGTGGATCTGAGAGCACAGCCAACGTAATAACAAGGTTTAAAATGTCACTGCCCTGCCAACCTGCTTGAATGTCTGAAGAGAACAAGAGGTCAAGCACACTGCCATTGCCATGTTGCCCAATTCAGTGGGGATTATTTGCGTTCAACATGTATTGAAAAAAAACAAACAAAAAATCACTTCATAAGACAGTTCTTGCTTGGTAAGTAATTGTATTTTAGTTATATTTTCGGACACACAGAAAACCGTGCAATAGTTTTGTTTTTTGGCAAGTTGCTCCTGCTAAGCGAGAGTTGGTGCAGCTGAGGTGTCTCCTTGAGCAAACAGCTGTTGCGTGTAACCTAGTAGTAGAATAGTGGCATCGGAAGTAGCATTAAAAAAAGCTATGATAAAACAATACTAAAAAACTATAGTGTAGTGCAAATTGTTTGAACAGATAACAGCAGTGTTGCCTTTCGAGCGGAAATGAATCGACTACATGAGACCCCTATGGCGCACATAGTGCTTGAGACATCCGAACGGGGCTTTGTAGCCGTGGGCTTGCGGGCCGCATCCCAAAAATTCGAGGGCCGCGTGTTTGAGACCCCTGCAGTAGGCTGTTCCGTCGGATATGGACAGATAAAGCAATGAGACTGAATTTTAATGCGCTACAAAACTATGCTAATCCATCAAATAACCACTGTTGCTTCCTCAACTCCTCCTAGAGACTCAGGCTTGCTCCGATCTCCTCAGCTACTCTTAGGCAGTTATGATAATTTCTGACTGTTATAAGTCTGGACTGGGAATCGTAAAGTGGAACCTCAGGTCATGTTTGTTGCAGATGACAGCCTGTTGGTCCAGTGCCCCTATATCTTCACTGGCAGGGGGAAAGAAGAGACGAACCGGACAGGACATATCTCTGTCCTGTCCGGTTTGTCTCTTTCTTTTGTACATTTTTGCGCTGTTTATCTCATCAAGTTTCGCATATCTCCAGTCTTCACAAGCGTCATTACCATTTAGATTGGCGTAGGACATGATGCTGCTTGTTTGGTAACACAGGCTTGTTTTTCCCTATAAAGGATGGACAACTTTTCAGATGTACTTCAATATATCCACATTTCAGCTGTGAACGTGTGTGAAACGTCTGTGGTATTGAACACCTTCCTCTTCTGAAAAGACACTTTGTTCAACATTTCAGGAGAGATCCCTCTTCAGACAAGTTGCACAATCTGTCTTTTCGGAACCGGAAGTCATTCGATGCCGCAAACCTTTCACTCCTATTTACAGCTAAAGGGCCTCACTACTAGAAAATTCGTCTCTAAAAGTGTAAATATTCTTCGACAAGCGGACAAAAGTTACTTCCTTATTACTATAAATTTCATCTCTAAAAGTATCAAAATTTACCCTCAAAGGGACGAAATTTGCTCCTGTAATACTGAACGATTTGTGCCTAAAAACATCCATATTCCTCCAAAAAGAAAGAAAGTTACTCCCTCGCTTCTATAAAAATAGCCTCTGAAAGTGTCAAATGTCATCCTTAAACGGAAGAAACTAACCACGTAATTTCTATCAAATTTATTTATAAAAGTGTTCATAAGTTGTGTTCGAAGGGACAAAAGTTACTTCTCCTTCAATATAAATATCGCCCCCCTAAGTGCCAAAACTAATCCCCAAAGGAAGGAAAAGTTACTCCCCAATTCTAAAATGGATCAAAGATACTTCTCCAATTGTGGACACGACGGCGCATTAGGGACCATAATTAATTCGCTGAAGAGTCAAACTTGGTCCCTGATGCCCTGCTGTAGGGATCAAAAACACGCCGTATGGGAATCGCCTGTGCTAGTTGGTTATAATACACCCGGGTAGAAACAGCTGAACAAAGGAAGGAGGGAGACAGGAGAAAAGAATGGCGATCGACCCCTGCAATGCCAACTGTTCTATTACGTGATTGTAAACCTGAGACTGGGTCAGAAAAGAGAACACAACAGAAGGTAGAAAAAGAGGAGGCAACGTCTCAATCAGACGTTGCTTGAGACGTTGCCTTCCTTTTTTTCTACCTTCTGTTGTGTTCTCTTTTCTGCTCCAGTCTCAGGTTTACAATCATGCTCAACTTACGCCAGCTCGCCTGCACTCTGACTATTTTTTTGCTCTATTACGTCTTCCTCTTCTATTAATTTATATCCATTCCCCCTTTTTAGCCTCTGCTTTTTCTTTACGAACTGCTCTGATTTTTTGCTTCTGATTTTACTCAAATACTCACGGAAGGTACCGTGTACAAAAAGCTTTTCTTTGGTTTCTAAGGTTTTTGAAGGGAAGCTCACGGATTTCTCATATTGTTCGACTATAGCAAGGGCCTCTAATACCTCCCTTGCTATCTGCTTTTTATGGTGTCCTATTGTGTGAAAATGGTCCAGCTCTGTTTACACAGGGCATGTCCTACAATGGGCAGCTAAATGTCCTGTCCCGCGAGGTTCCTAAGTTTTGCTGCACGTTCGCGTGCTTTGTCATTAATACATCGACCGGTATGTCCTATATAGCAGCGCCCACAGGTTAGCGGTATGTTATAGATAACTTCCTTTTCACAAGAAGAGTATTGTGTTCGGTGCCTGGTGTTCCACTTTTCTTTCGTGTTCGCCATTCATTTCTCCTGTTTCCATCCTTCCATTGTTCAGCTGGTTCCGCCCGAGATTAAAAACACTCCTTTTAACAGATCAGAATTTCGACCTAAAAGGGGCGAATGCAAAAAGACTAAAAGTAAAGGGAAGGACTGAACTGGGGTTTTGCCATTCTGGGCGATCACTCTCAGTGATATCGACTTAGTCCCTTAAAAGAACGCCTTACTACTCCCCTTTTCTAAGAGTGTAAGCACGTGTAAACCGAGAAAACAACTTAAACCACTATTGTAGTACGGCCGTTTTGAACTAGCTAAGCATCGTGTGTAATGTAACCTCGATTGAAGGGTGCTTCTCGTTTGCATGAAACGTTCTCGTGAACCTGCATTACCAGATCTTTTATAGAACCCTCAATACTTCCCCACGACCTATGAAAGCCTTCTATTTCTAAAAAAAGGAGTATCAGTAGGTGTAAACAAGCCTACATTTTTACAAGGCTTTCTGTGCGTGCAGAAGCGGAGTTGGAAAAACCTGACATTTAGTGAACATCTAAAATATTTTTTTTAATCTAATTACTATATCATTTCGTATAAACCATTTGAAGGGGAGTATATGCATTTTTTTTATTTTTCGTGAGAGGATTTAAGGAATCGATTTAGTTGTTAGTTCAGGTTATTTTATGTTAATAAATGTGGATATGTAGGAAAACCCTCGTATATTAAATATAACATCCCGTCTATGCACCAGTCTCTTTCGTTTTTCTATCTCACGGGATAAAGACTTAGAATGCGCTATTAAAAGCCACGGAAAAAATATCATTCCCCAAATGGGCAATGTATCCCATAGGGCACTTGTTCCACGACCGCGGAAACACCTTGCGCCATCTGTTGGTGCCCCCAGAAATTGTTCTCTCGTTGAAGATGAAGATGGCGGCGTCTAGTGCTGGCGACGGCGTGGCCAAGGTAGGAACCAGTTATTATCCCGGAATTGTACCTGATAACCATAATCTGAAGTTTCGATTTTAAAAGAGAGTATGCAGACATGTGTGATGCATTTTTAAGGAAAAACTGCCATACAAATATTGAGAAAAAAGGGATCGTCCATCTGTTTCCCATGAGACACACTGCCCGTATAAGGTATTCGAAAACACATGGATAGATGGATGTATAGTGGCTCTACTCTTTCGAGCGCGCGGTAGCTTGCACCGCCTAGCCAGCCAACAAATTTAATGACTATATTTGCTACCCTGCTTCTCTCCATTTACAACCCAGAAGCTATCACTGTGTTTTGTCAACTTCCTTTTAATTTTGATTTAAAAAACAATTAATGCAGGAAATTGCTGCTAGAACATTTAATGGTTCACGATTGAGAAACAGAGCAAGAGTTACCCCTCCTAAAGTAGGAATATCCGACATCGACCCATCAGCCGGTAATGATACCGACACGGGAAATGACACCGGCTTCAAGCCAAGAGGAATTACCTCGGAAGTGGAAGAATCCTCGTCGGAAGACGAAGACGATTTGCCCAGGAAAGCTGTCCCGTCTAAACATAATGAAAAGCAGAAGTTTAAAAAGAAGCTTCGACCGCGACTTCCGAGCTCCAGAATCGACGCTTGCTCTTCCGAAAGAGCATTTTACACCAATGCAGAATTTTCTTATGTAGCTTGATGGTGAGTTAATCGAAAGTGTGGTTTATCAGATAAGTTTGTACTCCGCTCAACAGTCTGGCTCCTCAATCAACACTAATGCTGCAGAGATGAGGTCCTTCCTCGGAATTCTCATAATGGGAGCGGTCGGTATGACATCGTTTGAAGACTATTGGGACAATCTGACAAGATTTGACAAGATAGTGAATGTGATGGGGGTGAAGCGCTCCAAAAAGCTCCGCAGGTTTATCCCTTTTGTTGACAACCTGCAGCAAGGGCTAGGCGACTGAAAGCATAATCTATTCTCGATTGATGAACTAATTATTCCGTACAAGGGGAAAAAGGCAGGGAACATAAGGCAGTATATCCTCTAAAAATGGAACAATTGGTGCTGCAAGCTGTTTGTACGAGCTGGTCTTTCTGTTATGGTGCACGACTTTATGCTTTCCACTGGTGCATCAACGTTCGAAGGCATTATCTTTGTAGCAGTAGATAAGATGCTTGGACTCGGCGCAAAAGTCGTATTGAACTTGAGCAGCAGAATCCCTCGGGCAGGTGAACGCATCGTGTATTTCGACAATTTCTTCACATCCCTGAAACGTATCACGCGACTGAAGGAAAGGTACACTTTGCACAGTCGTGGTACCATTCCCATCAACAGACTTCAAGGCTGCTGCTTAAAGATTGACAAGTCCCTGCTGAAGGTTGGAAGAGGCAGGTATGAGTACAAGGTGGACAACGTGGCAGAACATGCTGAAGTGAAATGGGCCGACAACAAGACTGTAACACTTGCAAGCTCTTGTGCTTCGCATGACCCAATCGAGCCTGAAAGTATTATGACAAGAAGGAGAGTAGAAACATTGACATGTGTTGGGTGCATCTTGCAGACGTGTTCGCAGGGCTTTAGCGCAATCTATTACGCACAAGGCGCTGGTGCTTAGGCATCTTCGGCCAGCTTCTTGATATTTCTGTGAACAATGCTTGGCTACCTAAAGACGACAGTCACAACTCACCAACATGAAAGCAATGCGACTGAAGAAGTTTCAATGAGCTGTTTCATAGAGCCTCAGGCGTGCAAGACCATCAAAAAGAGGCAGGCCTTCTTCCAGCTTCGACGAAGAAACTGCAGAGCAGTACCCAAGAAAGCAGCCTACGACAGCTTCTGTCAGTGATGTCCGTTACGACGGTGTGCATCACCTGTATGCACTAGAAGCGAAAGGTCGCTGCGTGCACTGCCGCAGCGGGTAGACGTCACTGGCATGCGGAAAGTGCAAAGTGAGGCTTTGCGTAGTGAGAGGAAATTCCCCAAGAAACTGCTTTAACCTATTACATAAGAAGTAGTTCCGACTGTGTAGCTGGATTTCGACATTTTGTTCTCCCATAACGGGCAGTGTGCACTGGAGGATACATATCCAATTTCTTGGATCACAAATAAAAACTTTGAAAAAATATCGTTTCAGTGTTCAAATGGTTGCTATACCTAAGTACAGATTATTTCATAATTTTAGTCTTATTTTTATACGACTGCCCGAATAAGAGTTAAAGGGGCACTCAAGTGGTTTTTTGCGAAGCTACTTTTTGGTGCGATGGCGCTAAGGAAGTGTCAGTGAATGAGTATCTTGAGTTTTAGAAGGCAGAACCACCTATTAATCCCGCAGGTATAAAATACGTGCGGACTCTTTTCTGTTCCTGCGCCGACCAATGAAATTATCGTATGTTTGAAAATTTTGGCGGCCTTTGTAAAGTTTCACTAAAGAAACATTTTTCAGTTCCTTTAGATATGTTGTGCATGATAATTTCACAAGACGTAAAACATTTCTAGATTAGAATACGCGATATTGCAATTATCGTTTCACAAACAAGGGACTACGTTTTCTCCTTGCCTTCCTCCGCGAATGGTGAATTTCCCGTTCCCTCGGGCTGCGCGGAAGCGCACGTATCATGAACTCGCGCCTCAAACATGTCGTCGGTGGTGATCGTCGACGTGGACGGCGTGGTGAAAGCTCATCGTTCCGCGTAAAAGCGCTATCCTTGACTGTGAATTTCCGTCGTGTGTCGCTGTGATAACCCAGCACGTACTAGAAGGGAAGATCCACCTACTCGTGCAGCGATGTCGTGGCGGCACTCTCAAGACAGCAGAAACGCCCGTGCCGTAGTGTTTGTTTACTTCGACTACAGTGGTGCTTCCAAGCATTTGTTTCCTCGAACATCCCCCGGATTTCTTATTTGGCGCATTTCATGCGTGTGCTCAAGTTCAAGGTATTACTGACGCGTACCGTATAAAGGATGCGAATTTTCACGCGTTTTCATCACCGGAGAAAAGTGATTAATGTTAGCAATCCTGAACGCTCGCAACGTCTATCTGATCACGAAATTATATTTCTACGTCGCTATATCCCTGCTAAGATTACATGTCTTTTATATTCGCAGAAAAGGCGTGTGGCGATATTTGTACTATTGGCAAAGTCGTGTATTAGAGTCGTGATCGTCCAAGACGGCGTATTGAATCTTTTTCTTTTATTTCTTTTTTCATCCACTGTACCCTGCAAGCCTATAATGAAAAAAAAAATAAAGCTTTAGACTATAGAAACTTGTGTCTATATTTTGTTATGGCATTAAGTGGCAGTGCCTCCCCTTTTTAGAGGCGCCGCTAAAACAGCTAACGGCGGCGTAGAAGCGGTCGCCGTGCCGCCCACCCGCTGCGCTTGTTGCAGTGGTTGGAGGTGTGTGTACGCGCGGCGCAGAGCGGTCGTTCCGGTCGCTCCGGTTGCAACGGACGCAGTCGTAGGCAACGCGCTCGTTGCACATGTTTGAACCAACCTGCCGTCCTCCCAAGGCGAAAGTCAACGTGGCGACATCGTTTGACATCACGTACCAGAGGTTACGCTGCGATGCCAAATGTTTTTTTGGTTACGGCTTGCCCCAACCGCAAATCGAAGAACGCCCGAAAAGGTCTGCGTTTCGTCGTCCTCGGAACCCGAACACGACTCCGAAGCGCTGCTATCGTCCAGATCGCACGTCGGAGTGGCGTCATAGGAAATCATCCCCAGGTCGGCTGTCCGCCGAAGAATTTCAAACTCTAACGGTGTCAGGTCCTCGAGCGTAGAGAACTCCGCCATGATCGAGACTAGAATGACAAAGAGGTTCGGCCGGTGCGGCCGTGCGGCTACCTCGGGATCACTGCGCGACGAAACGTCGTCCAACGCCATTGGCCCGAGATCGTTTTGATATGCGAGCGGTGACCAATGAGAGTGGTTTCGTTTTCGGATGGATCCGAGGTTTGGCGGCCTTCAATTACATTTTTATTAAAGAAATAATCACTGCATGACTACACGTTTTGGTTTTTAGGGATGCTTAGGGCGTCTAGATTCAGTTTTCATCGTCAAAACACGAACTCAAAAACCACTTGAGTGCCGCTTTAAGGTGATGGTTACATCGAAGCCAATGATACCTCTAACAAGGTTCCTAGAATTGATTAATTATTAGGCATACAAATGACGAAGACCCAACTTCAAGTCTTAAAATATCACTTGAAATATTTTGTATATTAAATTTACTCATCTATATGTCCAAACCATATGTTACATTTGATTTTTATTAAATGTTCACATCTTACCGAGGGATATCACACGGAAAAATTAAGATATCTTAAAATTACACTTCAAAAAGAAGAGATTTGAAATTTGTACTTTTAGAGATTTTTCTGGTATTCAAAGACGTCGTTTACCGAAAGAACCCAAGCAGCGCGGCGATACTCGATCAGTGCTGTGCCAGTGTAGGCCAATATCGACCGAATGTACGCTTTTGCATCACATCCCGACATCCGGCGGTTATTGGCGTACCGCCGTTGAACCTCGGGACTAGTATCGTCGGAATATCGTGCGAGTACTGCCCAGATCGTGATGAAGGCGAGGTACCGGCCAGATGTCGCATGCGCTTCTGCTCTCTAACGGCCGGGCGTCGCCTATAAGCTCGCTTTGTATCAGAAATATCGGCAGTATTGGCTTGCACGTTAATTGTAAATATAAGGCGCGCCTCGCACAAATGCATACATAAACAGAATTGTTTTCGATTACACACGTAAGTCTATTAGACCACAGTACTTACACACAGCTTGTTCTTGGCGCAGTTGACTTCTTAGTGAAACGGAGAGCAAATTACTCAAATGAATTACTCACGAATCAAACACCGTGGAGATTAGAGAGTTTTAGTAGATCGTTCCGATGATTCTGATTTCAATACCAGATACTGCAACGCAGCCTTCGCTCATATATCGTACCGTTTTCTAGAGTGTCGGAGGTTGCCGGAAGCAGGACTACAATCAGAAGCATACTTGCAGTGAATCTACGAATAAAAAAAGCGATTTAATGCAATCCGTGGAACACGAATAATCTTACTTGGGCAGCAAAGAGCATGCTCGAGAAAGAACAAGGTCACCCAAATTCCACGGAAGAATCGCTGTCACCGATTAGCATTTTCTTTTTGTGGAAGCGTGAGCAACAAACACAGCACAATATGTTCACGAACTCCGACAAAGAAAGCAGCCATTACCTGAACGTTAGCATCAACGTATTCCGGCCGATCACGACGAAAAACAACGGTAGCAACAGCAATGCACAGAAAGCAGGAAAATACTAAACAAGCGCGCATTTTAGAAATCGCACCTACGTGAACCTCAGCCCTCCACCCATCATCATCACTTGTCAAACGGCGAAGACTACAGCCCCTGTGTGCCTGCGCGTCATCGCGTCAGAGCGAGTCACGTGACAAGTTTCGTCCAAGCGGTTCTGTCCCACGAAAAGCTGTCACGTGTTTTGCTCTATCCCTCTGATTGATCTACCTACCAGACTTACGACGACACAAAAGGAGGTGGGGTGGCTGAACAGAAGGCAAGGTCGTAGGCAGAGGGCCAATGCAGCCGAGCTCTCTCTGCTTGCTTTGTCTGTGCTTTTTCGGTCTAAAAGTAAGCGGAGTCCGTGTTGCTTATTTTTCTTCTTTTAATGCGAAAGAATCAACTGCCTCATGAAGCGATCCGACGTTACCAGCCGCGCCGAATAGCAGCTAAATACCCCTGTCCCAAATGAGTGAACTGAAGCCCCGATCTGAAGCATCCCAGCTTTGAAGGCGCGCAATTAAGCCACGCAATATGACAGTTAAATTCACCTCTTCAAAAGGACCGAAGTGAAGCCAAATCCCTGATGGATTATGCTCCCATTGGCTGGCGCGCGTCATCAAGGAACCAGGCTCCCATTGGCTCTCGTGCGGCGTGGTTCCAAAAACCGCCACTTCTGGCAGTGGTGCGCACGCAGTGGCTGCACAACGCGGAGGAGGTTGCACAGCCGAGGTCAGCGCGGCTCACGAGAGGGCGCGCTCGACCGTCTGCCGGAACCTCGGCAGTACTGAAACGTGGCCGCCCATGCCACTACGCCGCAGACGAACTAAGGGAGCGGGAGAACGACATTCATGCTTACGCATTCAAAGCACAGAAGAAGAGCTTAGGTGGCCTCGGATTTTTGGGAACGTCGGTTTTGAGTTGGTCAAGAAATCCGAACAGCTCGCCAGCATAGCCGATTCACAAAAGAGTCTCCCTACGCAACAAAAAACGGCGGCGGGTACGGTATGTCAAGATGACGTCGGCGCAACCCATCCGATACGTCACAGATATTGACCGCAACAAAATCCAGTCGGCATAATCTTACGGTTTTGACGCTAATATCGGCGCAGTACAGCGTGCTCCCTTGGAACATCATACGATTATAATCACATTGTTCTCGGTGAATATGTACTTTCATTTGGTACATAACGTATGTCGTAATATTGAACGAAATAAAAATAGCATCAATAGAATCCGGGAAACTATCGACAAGGGTCCTGTTTCCTGGATAAAAAAAAATAACAAATACCAACAACCGAGAGTTGTTGCGTATATATATATTTTTTAAATATAATTTTAAAAGCCAATGTAAACAGAATATTTGCTTTTCGGAAGGTATCCGAGTCCGGAGGTGCTCCCGCGTATGCAACATGTGACGATCTCCCAAATTTTAAAATTCGTTTTTGGTCTCTTATATCTCAAAAATACAAAAGAGACATGATTACCAAGCGATTATATGTTTTGTCCAAGTAAACAATTTGCCCAGCGCATATATTTTTTCAAAAATATTTCAGGGATGACCCTTTTTTTGCGATTTCAACTGAAATCGCCAGTATTATTGTATACTCATAATGGACAAAATAAAAGGGGCAATAACACACGCGAACGAGTTCATATAAAGGAGTGAAACGTGCGCAAAATAAGCACTTGTGATATAGCTTTGTATCCTTTTTTAGCGATCCGTTCCCTTGTGGCCTAGTATTGTATTTTCGCCGCTAGACCGCGGCGACTTTCTGTGGACATATCGGCAGCATGAGCTCCCCGTTTTTAAAATGCGCGTCTTTTCCGCTGGGTGGTGTTCCCTTCTCCGGAGTTGAGAATGGGCACCAATCTGTCCTTTTTGGAAGGCAGTCTTCGAAAAAGAATCTAGTGGTGTTTGACTAAACAGTCATGGGCAAGAATTGATTTGCTTACAACTCAGGTGGAGCTCTTGTGTATCAGTGAACAAATCCGTTTTGGCCGTTCGCAAGTAGTGCCACATTTCTACTGGAAGTCCTTTATTACTGAGTAACTATCCTCCATCTAGGGAAATATGTCTAATTTGGGATATTTAAAGAGTAAGGACCGAGCCAAGCCATTAACATGTTTTCTTGAATACCCTGTTGACCCAAGTTGGCACTCCAAGGTGATGCATGGTAAGCCCAATTTTGAATTTAACCATTGAAACGGATAGTACTTATTTTAGTAAAGAAAACAGCAGGTCTAAAGGAACTGGAAGCGGTTTTTTACTTTGGGAAAGTGGTGAGTGCGTGGATATATGCCTGTTAAAATGTGATGTGTGTAAACATAATTTACGACGTCAATATTGAACGACGTAATCAGAAATTAAATTCTCCGCGCAGCCCTGCCTTCTGCTCTCCGCCGAGAGCAAGGTTGGTGAGGAAGAAGGAAACCCAGTGAAAGTGACACGTCATCGGCGGTGTGAGGTAATTCTTGCTCACATTTCAGCTGGCTTGGAGATCCAGCGATGACGTCACTAGTCACCACGACTTTGGCACATAGCAGGCGGTGCAGCGATGCACCGCATGTTGCGCGGTAATAATTGCGCGGGCATTTTGATCTAAACTCAAGGCGGATTACATTCAATGCTGCCCAAACTCAGTCCGGGAAACGAATTGAACTGAGTTTTTGCTTAAATGATTCAGGTTCTCCTTTTCACCTGACGATGGACTGCATTGGGGGGAATGTGCCACCCTAAGCACTCCAGCGCTACGAACGTACACAAGCTGTCAAGGTGCCCCGCGCGACACTGCCCCCCCCCCCCTCCCCCTTAACGTAACGTGGCCCTCACGACATGGGGTTGTCTCCTATGTTTCGTAGTATGATTTGCAGTTCACTGCGAGGTGCAACAAGAGCGTCACGACATGCCATGCATATACAATCTGTTTTTCCGCTCTACGGATTCCATCCGTGCCGCCTGATCGCGCCCTTTTCGGAAACTCAATCGGCATGATCCTTTGGGACCTCTAGTAGAGTGACTGCTTTTCCGCTTGCTTTTTTTAAATATGATAATCCTTCTGAGCAAACGTTCCACACTTTTCGTGTCCGTCTGCACACGATAACCAAAGAATCAGGCGGCGCGTATCCGTTTTATACCAATATGATAACCAACCAATATGATACGATATATCAACTTCTGAACGGCAAACGCCGTTAGCAAGGATGTTATGTTTAGATGCACATTACGTTTATTCCGCTATGTCAGAGAGAAACTTTCCAATTTTTAGTAGTACTACAGCAAAATTCATTGCTTGGTCCACGGGAGGTATACAGTTTCTCAATTATTTATTTATTTATTTATTAATACGTTAGCCTATTGACCGTTACTGAATTAGGTTATTAGAAAAAAAATTTTAAGCCACACTTCCACGAATGAAACGCACGTGAATGTTTGAGACCCAGATGCATTAAAAAGTGCATACAAATTATGAAACGAGGAACACAGAAAATAAACTAAATTATGTATAGCTGGGTGAGGCCACTCACTCTGACTTCAAAACCTTCAAAGGTTTCAGATTCAAAAGTATTTTGCAGTAAGCTGTTTCCCTCGGTTTTGGTCTTCGTAAAAAAAAAAAAAAAAAAATACTTGACACTGTTGATCTGGGCTTTCATCGATCTTAGTATTTCAGTTAGGGTGCCTCGAAGGCCTCTAATAGAACGATGCCTTAAATATCGCAACGAATGTTGAACATATTGTTCAACATAAAACCTACTACTACGAAGCAATTACATAGCTTGCTTTTAGACCTCATGTATCTGAACGGAAAATACAACTATTATGTCTATATTCCTATATTGAGAGGGTAACAGATGAGTTTATGTAATGTTAAGCAAAAGTCATTGGTTTGTCTCGAGAAGTCCATGCGCTGGGTGTTACCACTAATTCATTATTAAAGAATGAACACCTCTCTCAACTAGATTAACTAAGACCCGTAAAAAATCTCGACTAGGAAACTAAATAAATTGGATTTATATTTGATAGAAGACTTTATGAACGCTGACGAAAAATGTTCTAAAATTTCCATAGCCGTACTAAAGCAGTGTAATAAGAAAAACATACACAGATTGCATGACAATACGAAAATGGTATTGCATTTTAACGACAATCTGCGGGGCGATTTTGTAAACAATTGTGTTTTTTTTTCGCGCAGTTTTCGCGTCGTGTTTAACTTGACAAGCGCAGTTCTGACTGTCCCATTTTCTCGCCTACTGTTTCCTAAGGCGACGTTCTGCCGCATTCTCACATTGGTTTGTAATAATACTACTAAAGCCTTAAGGTGAACAGTCGCGTTACAGGGGTAATATTGCATCTGTACCGCGGTAACATCAGAAGGGTTAAGTAGCTTCCTCCTTTCTAAACACCCATTGGCGACACCAGCGAAATCGAAAGTTCCTAGCGACATGAACAGAATACTGTGGCGGCAGGTAATCTCGTCAGCCTTCTTGAGCGAATCGAATAATTACAGCCCCTGGGGGCTTAAAGGTGAAGCCTTGAAAGTAGATTCTAAGACACGTGCTGAAAAATTGCCAATACATCCAATGATATTTTTCTAAGTATAGTAGAAGACGAGCTGACGAATCTCTTCTGGCACTTTGGCCAATAGACCCATCTCATCAACCGCTTTGTGCATGCGTGAACCAAGCCATGTTGGGTGCCGCCATAACTCTAGTCCAAGGTCGCGACGGACACGATGGAAACGCAGAGGCTCTGCGTACACGCAGGTAGAAAACCTAGCTGCCGCCGTCGCCTTCTTTCCTCGTTGACGCATCACACAGCCAGAGACAGATGTGTTCCACTTTTCCCACTCCAAGGAAGCATGAGTGTGCTGTCCAATTTGTTTTGTTTCGGTCCTGGTATTTAAACAGATGACCCACTCGAAGCGGCATCTGTTTGTCTTGTGCTTTTACCCCAAAGTTAATTTCAATGTTTAGGAGGGAATATTTTAAATATAACCGCGGGTTCATTGAACCCCTTTTGGGCAACAAATCACATGTTATTTAGTCCCTTAAAAATATATTGAGAATCATGATGCTGTTTAGCGGCACGCATGTTAATGAAGACTTTAATTTGCACCTACATGTAGTTTCTTTTATAAATATGCCCCAGGAAGGAAAAACCAATGTTGCGCAATATTTTGTGCCCGACATTTACCATTGTAATAGGACGCCCCGTCTGATTGTTTGTTGAAGATGAAGCTAGCATGTACACTCGTAGAAAAAAGGGTGTCGATAGTCCTCCCTATTGGAAGGAACGGTCTAATAACCTATGTTCCCTTAGAAAGGGAGAAACTATCGTCCCTGAAGCAGGGGAGCAACTCGTTCCTTCGTCGCCTGCATCTCTAAATGGCGGCCCTGAATCAAACAAATCGAGCTCAGTAAGGCTTAAGGAGGACGCTACACCTCTTGTACGAGGCGAGAGGAGCAGCAAATAAAAGCGTAACACGAGCTTTCCGCGAACTGTGTTTATTTCCGAAGCCAGATTCCCCGCCGGTACAGAAACTTGCGTTTCGAAAGCAGTTACTGTCTTCTCGTCGTCAGCACTGCAATGTTAAACGGAGACAACCGATACCCAGTTACTTCGCGCACTTTACGTCTTACCTTTGCTGTTCCTCGAATCACAATTCCTTCGTCAACTGCACATCACGGAGGAATGGCAAAGCAATCCGCGAAACCAAAAGCCGCTCTCAAAAGAACAAATTGGAAGCCGCTGTTTGTCGCGTAGCGTGAAGAAAAGTTACATCGCTTGCCACCAGATGCAAGGGTCATGCAGAATAATTGCAAATAGCTAGGTTAGGTGGTGCTAAGCACCGCCAATGCGTGTTCTAGAAAAAAAAATTATTTCCCCAGGTCACCATTGCGCTTCCGCATCTGCGGGAACCTCTATTATACACACATATAGACATATTATGCGCACTACAAGCATCAGGCGCGCATACACATACATGTGCACACCAACATCAATACAACGGCACGTTAACCCGAACACTACACCCGTTTTCTGCGTTTCCGTCTTTTATACTGGTCGTTTTGAACGTACGGAATTTCTCGGTGACTGCCTAAGCAATAAGAAATATTCCCAGCATGCTGATTTTTTTCCAGCAATGTCATACCTATGACAGTATTTTTAATGGCTCAGGGGATGAATCTCTTATTAAAAAGTAAACCCTCGATTATGTCGTAATTATTTAAGAGCCAATAAATGAAGCCCCTCCAATGCTGTTCGAAGCGATGAGTTTGTTTGCCCGCACGGCATGTCGTAACCTGTATTTCTATTATAGTGTTTTTTTTCTTCTATTTGTGCTGTTCGCGCACGGCTGTAATGACCGTCTTAAATTAATCTCTGTAGAGCGGATATTCACTCAGCTGGATGTGATTCTTCACGGGCAGAAAAATCGCTTTTCGATTAAATTCAATGCAGTCAAAGCCGCGACTTACGGCAGGTGTTAAGTGTATGGAGCTACGTTGTGGTGAGCTAGAAAACTTCTAGCGCTCATCCCATCGCGCCGCTTGGAGGGCAGTTTCTCCAGGAACCGTAGTGTATTTAAACAACAAAATAAAGGGTAGCTTTTTTTCGATTTTACCTACTATTATTTTTAATGCTAAAATTCCACACCGTAAATATACGTACTTTCGGTCATCGTTTCGTACTGTTCAGTCCTTTCCACAGAGCGCAATCGCTCTCGGAGAGGTGACAACCGACAGTCACATTGGCCACTGTACGATACAAGCTTACTGTTCAGACGAGCTTTCCAACATTACTATCCGCACGTCAATCGATTGCAGCTAATCCCTCAAGTGGTCTTAAACTTTTTAATTTAAAGCGGAATATCAACCTGCGACAACCCGCCCCTTCCGATCACGGCCCGACCAGCGGCATCAATGCCCGACAGTTTACGTCATATCTCATCTTGTTGTTACACCACTGATAGCGAACACACAGTCACATCGGCGATAATTTCAGTCTTCTGTTCACAACCCACAACACTGCCTTCACGATGTTGCTGCTATGTTGCTGACACGCAGAAATACAGAACCACCCTCAACCCCGGTTGGCACTCGGCATCGGAAAACCGAACCGAACTCGGCACGGAAGGCACCCAGCAGCCGGCAGCAAAACCTGCCTGTCTTGGACGCAGTTCCTGCGACTTTCATAACGTCGAAAACGTCGACACAGTTCCGCGTGGTTCCGCTACTGTAGTTCCGCGTGGGTCCCGCAATCCGGAGACGGCCATCTTACCAGTGTACGTAGCGCTGCTGGCACTGCTTCGGAACTTCGCTGTTTCTAGCGGCTTCGTTTGCTCGTTTGATAAAAGTAGTGATAAAAACGTCAATGCAACCGAACTATTCTGCACTTTGGACTAGAAGACAAAATGACAGGCGGCCTTCGCTGCCTTTGAAGCTCAATCAACTCAACAACTTTTATAAAACAACGTGCACGACGTGCTCGAACAACGAAACCGAAAGAAGATGAGTCGGGAGGGCGAAAGCTTTTTCCCGTCTGCCTGGAGAAGGAGAAAAACGTTTTGTTTCTCCCTTTTTCTCGTGTCCGCTTGGGAGCGCGTCAGTAAAAGGGAGGAAGACGCGCTCGTTGCTTCCTTTCTCCTCCATTTTTTCTTAGAGTGTAGTGTAACGTATATAGTTGAATAGTTCGCTGAGAAACACTCTGAGCAATATTTGCTATTGTAGACATTCAGATCTCGCTGTTCCCCCTTTGAAATGCATTGCGCGTTGCGCAGCTGTTTTTTTTTTTTATAAATTTATTCTTTATTTTGGCAAAAATGTTTTAGGATGTTGATGAACGAGGCATTAGTTTACACGTTGCAAATGTGCTTCACCGATGTTAGTTTATATTATGTTTTTGTCCGTTGCTTCTACCTTCGACTCAGGTGTTCAAAAAATTGGTGGTACCAGCTTCCCAGCCTTGAAGTTAGGATGTTTGAAGCGTCCCTTACCCGCGTGCACTTGGCGAGCGAGTGAGGCCTATGAAAAAAGATCTTGATAATTTCGCTCTCTTTCACCAGTCGTTGGCACAACTTGAAAAAAAAAAAATGTAAGCGTGGAAAACAATGGTGCAGAAATGGTAAAGACAGGTCGGGTGATTAATGAATGAGTGCCGAACACGACATGCCGCATCGGGACGTAAACACAATCGGAAGCAAGCACGATGTTAAGGCACCTCCAACCGGGTAATCACTCCGCGAGTTCAGTCAGCTTTTTTTTTTTTTTTTTTCTCATTCTCAACAACAGGGCAATAAGAATCCGCGTGAGTTTGTTTTCGCGCATAAAAACTTTATCACATAGCTTTCTCGAACAAGCGAAGACTCATTTACCGTCCCTTAATTCCTGCCCGGAAAAATTTGGTGATCCGTTATTCCCTCAACTGCCGGTCCGTCGGATAGCTAAGCAGCTGGACACGCTTGTGTATGGTGGTGTTGTTGCTGCAGCCAGGGACGCAATACGTATAACCCCCATAACGGCGGAGGAAAAAAAAACTATTCGATGAAACAACACGACAACGCTGTGCATGAAAGGCTGACTGTCAGCTAAACCTTCACTGCATCTCCGCCCTCAACCGTACCAGCCCCTCTGCGCAGAAACTAAAGGTCCTACAATGCATCGCGGCAGCGGTGGCGTATAGACACTTGCTGGTGAGATCGGTCTACATTCGAGCCCGGTAATATCACACTCGGGGATTTCGAATTATTGTGCATAACAAGCAGTCAAAACATTCCCTTGAAAATCACATGTACTAGTATAGGAACAATGTCTTTTTGTATCAAACTAGCGTGGCGGGGACAATCGATAGAGCGAACGAGGCCCGGCTGCCCGTTGCTTTTACCGCGATCCGATAGCGCCGGCGGCGAGCACATCGCTTGAGTTGCGTGGCTGGCAGACCACCAGGCCAGCATACACGCGAGAAGATATGCAGCGAAAGAGCAGTTGTGGGAAAAGAGACAACGAACCGGAAAAAAAAAAAAAAATTTGAGGATAGCAAAAGCAAAGGGAAGGCCATGCGCGCGTAGGCAGGGCCGGTAGTCCCCGCTGTCGGAAAGGTAGCCGCGACCTTTCCCCCAACACTGCTAATGCTGCGCGACTCCCTAGCCCCAAAATAAAATAAGCAAAGTAAAAAGCAAGTCTTCGGCAAGTTGCGTGTTACGCCAACAACGGTTGTGCAATCGCACTCTGAACGTCTTATCTTCGTTTACCTTTTTATTTTGCCGTTATTGCTTTTCCCGTTTTCTTTTGGCCTCTTTTTTTCTATTTTGCTGCTTGAATCTAGCCAGCACTCTTTTTTATTGCTTGTTTAACTTTTTTTCTACGGATCAAGAAATTTCTTTTGTGCTTCTCGCTTTTCCGTTTCTCCTTCTTTTTTTTTTTTCTTTATTAGTTTCGCGTTTTGCCGCTTCTGCTGTGTGGAGGACCTGGCGTGTAAGCGCGGCGGTGTTAGCGGTCTCCGCCAACTACGCTGTACCCTATCTAGCGGCTCTAGGATGCTCTATTTTATAAGCCCCCCGTTTGTCGCGACCAGAGACGACAGGAAATTTCAACTCGAGCCTAATTTAGCATATTTTTGTATATCAAAATATTGATATATCGACCTTGTTTACGATCCCCATTGAACTTGATATATCCGGGTACGACTTCATTAGGATTACGGGTGTCGCGAACTTTTGACGAACCTCAATTTTGACGTAGGACCTCAAGTTCGACTGGTTCGACGGACCTTCAGCCTTTCATTAAAGTTCGAAGAGACTTGTGGTCAGTGTTGCCCGGCTTCTACACGAATATTTCGAATTTTGGGAAGCAAATTATTTAGAAAGTAGTTCATTTTATATCTTATATAATGGTTACCAATATTTACACCATATAGAAGCGAAAATATGCTCTTTTAATTAAAGTTTGTCAGTAATGTGAACCAGTGATGGCCAATATAGCCAACATCTGTTGCATTTTTCCTCCGCTAGGTGGAGTCAACTCGTTTTTGTTTTCGTTTTTGCGCATGCGCACTAAACTCGGACTTCAGTCGAACTTTTGTCAAAAATCACGTTGAAAGTTCGAAAAAGTTGACCATGGTCGAACTGGAACCCGGGCAGGTTTGCGACACCCCTAATGAGGATGGACTCTTGCGCCACCTGTCGCATTGCGGCGGCTGCGACCAAAGCGCGCCTCCAACGTCACGCCGCAGCGGTGGCGCTGGTGTTGACACGGCGCAAGCGCAATTACGCCACCTCGAGCCAATCTGAGAAATTATTTTTACGCGCCGGCGCAATGCCGACAAAAGCGCTGCCTCAGCCGCGTGGTGTTAGAACCTGCCAGAGAGCCCGCCCGGAGATTAAATAGGCAGACTCGTTGGCGAACCGCCAGTCACCGTCGGCTCGCCTCACCTCTTGCCATGGGCGTGAGCATGAGCAGGTTGACGAAGGCCGCTCCGGTGCCGTGCCCGAAGATGGTGACATTGCGTGGGTCTCCGCCGAACTCGGCGATGTTGCCCTGGATCCAGTGCAGGGCAGCCACCTGGTCCATGAGGCCGTTGTTGCCACGCGCGCTGTTCTCCATTGCCGGAAGGAAACCTGCGGGACGAAAGAACGAGCACCGTGAGACGACGCAACTCCTCCTACTCAACGACCCCCACCTTAGAAAGGGTCTCGAATTATTTAGGAGTTTCCTTAAGATTCAAATCAATTTTAAAAAAAAAAAAAATTTTGTGTCATGTTTTTCGTATGGAATAGTTGAGACGTTGGTAATGAGCCTCTGTCGAGTATCAAGAGCCGTCTGTGACGTTGTGTGAGAACTACAAATCAGTGTTGCGGATTTGCCACACCGGCATTCAAGTGATTCTGGAATCCTTCTGCACTTTCGCGACCCCGGAATGGAACGGGAATGGAATTATATGGTTGTTGCCCGGAATGGAGTGGGAATGGATTGGGGCACTGCTCTCATGCGAGCTGTGTCGATTTTAATCTAGGGCCGACAAGCTGATAGCGCAATTTGTCAGCGAATGGTACGTGGCTCTCGAAAAGGCATCATTACACCGGAGGTGCCTGACGGCTTGATTGTCTCATTGGCTTACACTCCTTCGAGGATGAATATGGCGCGGAATCAGTGAAGCGAAGAAATCAGAACTCAATAGTTTAGACGGACAAAGTGTCGTTCCTGGCGCCGTGAGACGAGACAAAGCGGCTGTTGTAATCATCCGCCTTTGCACGCAACTTTGAGCTAGGGTATCTAACGGAACCGAAAACCGGAGTAAAACTCTTTTTTTCTTTTACTTAACCGGAACAAGATCGTAACTGATATCAAATATTTGTTATTGAGCCCGATTGACACGGAACTGAAATTTTATATGCCGGTTACCGATTCATTGGCAACGGTTACGCGTAAGCTGCGCCTTCTTGCGGGTAGCGGCGCGAACCCAATTAAACATTTGCAACGGTGCCGCCAGCGGCTCAGTTTTGGCTAAAGAAACGGCAGCGACGACATGATGAAAGCTCGCTAATAATGCGAGATATAAATATAGTTCCCGCCTTTGTAGAGCACGAATTGGCTTCGGCGTGGAGGAGTACACTTGTATACTCTCTTTCACCTTTCAATAAACCGCAGAGGACGCTCCGAGCCACAGGGCCCTATTCATAGCTTGGAGGGCGTCACGTGCTCTTCCAGTTGGGCGGGGTAACGAGGGGAGCGCGAAGTCACGAAACAAGTTACAAACTACGTATTGGCTCGTGTAGCTCATAGCGACCATCTCGGTTCATTGTGAGGTGAAATGGAGTCACTGACTATGCCGAGGGGCTATATAAAGCGCTTTTCTTTATGTTTGTGTGTGTGTGTGTGGGTGTGTGTGTGTGTGTGTGCGCGCGAGCTTTTGTGTGTGTGGGGGAGGGAGTGTTATTTTCTTGCTGGCTAAGCTATATTCCCCAAGAAATGAGAACGCAACCACAAGCATCAAAATGAAAGCAAAATTTGAAGGCTCTCGGCGCGTTTGTTCTGCTGTTGCGAAATCTGGAGGCGCCAAGAGGCGAAGTCGCGACGAGCGCGACATTGCGGCGTCGGTCGCCGGGACGCCAGTCGCCCAGCGGCCTGAACGCTGCTTGAAGTATTTTTTTTTTTTTTTTGTGCGCGTTTTCTGAAAACTGCAAGTCGCCCGTTATATTACTGTCCTTTTTCGTTTTAATCGCCATTCGACGGGCCTTCGCCACCTTCGCTGCCTTTCTTCTTTTCAATTTAATAGTTCGGGCGTACGGTGTAGGTATAATTTGCCGCTTCGACATGGATGAGCATCGTACCGGCGTGCGGTCGTGTATCAGTACTGCGTGGTATCTGTTAAGGACCCCAAGCTAGCAGTCGTACTGCACTGGATATATTTTTCATCTATAGAGGGTAACAACGTCAACATACTCTGGAAGACTTAACAACTAACGACTAATTTGTTTTTGTTGGTAGCGAGTATGGTTCGTGCTACCGTCATGGTGTCACTGTGCGTGCTGGCTGATTCACTTCACATATGAGTACTCTACTTTCGTACTGCTTTCAACCGCCTGTATAACCACGTAATTTTCATTGAACGGTATTTTAGTTACAAAATTAATATAACAAAAAACATTAACCTTATATTTGTTTTGCTGCCCCATTTCTGCAGCACGTGTTCTGATGACCTATTTTTGTAATGCAGACGGCGCAGTATTTTACTAATCTTTTCTTCTTAACGAATGGGAGCTGTTGGCCCTTTTTAAGAACCGGTTTGAACTGGTTCGCGCTTGGTGTAACCGGTAACCAAACTGTTATTTTAAAAGCATCACTGAAGCAGAACCAAATCGGAACAAAATCCAATGCTTCTGAGCACGAACCAAACCGGAATAATGACCGGTGCAACTTCCTGCTTTTAATCCAGCCGTTTTTCTATGGCGTTCGCGAGGAACACAGATTTAAACTTGTATTGAATATGTTAAGAAATCGCAAGAATCACACAGACACGTAAAAGTTTGAGTTTGCAGGCAGGTTTCATATGCTGCTACACTCTTTTCTGCTGGGTGGGTGGAGATTTGAGGCAGATTCGCGCCGTCATTTCTAACGGCGCACAAACGGAGCTCTTTTTATTTATTTATTTATTTATTTATTACAATACCCTCAGGGCCAAAAGGCATTACAGAGGGGGTGGGGCAACCAAAAAATGAAAAAAAAAAAAGGGTACAAAAAGAGAGCAAACACAGCCGAGAATAAACATCAACAGCTCGAAACACAGCACTTTGGTCAAAAAATAAACAAAAGGACAATCACGACAAAAGGTGAGCAGATAAGGTTTTTTTTTAAATAAATCAATTGAAGGTATATTAACAAACGAAGCGGAAAGGTGGTTCCACTCAAGATATGTTTTTGGAATAAACGCGTTCAAAAAGGCTGATGTGTTACAATGAGGGACACCAACTTTGAATGGATGATCAAAACGCGGAGAAATGAATGGGGGCTCAAGGAATAGTTTATCTTTCGATGACGTGTTAGAATGATAGATCTTGTAAAAGAGGCACAAGCGCGATATTTTGCGACGTTAAGAGAGGGAGGGTAGGGATAGACTGAGTTTCATGGAGGAAACGCTTGCTGTACGATGATAGAAAGTATGAAACGAACTCCGCGATTTTGCATGGCTTCCAGGTTAGTTATAAGTGTCGAGTGACCGGGATCCCAGATTGCAGCAGCGTATTCTAATTTTGACCGGACCAGGGAGTTATAAAGCAGTAATTTCAAAGAAACGGGGGCCAGTGTAAAATTTCTTTTTAGAAAACCGAGCATAGAGTTAGCGTTAGCAATAATGTGGTCAATGTGGGTTTTCCATGACATGTTATAGGTAATATGGACACCCAGGTATTTGTAACAGGTCACAGACTGAAGTTGAGTGTTACAAATTGAGAGAGGTGGAAGAACCGTGTGACGACGAGAAACTCTCATAGACTTGCACTTGTTAATGTTAAGGGACATCTGCCACAATTCACACCATTGGGATACAGCACACAAATCATTTTGGAGGAGGAGTGAATCCGATTCATTAGTAACTTTACGATATATCACACAGTCGTCGGCAAATAAGCTAATAGAAGAGGATACACACTGAGGTAAGTCGTTAATGTAAATAAGAAACAATAAGGGCCCCAGAACGGACCCTTGGGGGACACCGGAAGTGACTGGACTTAGAGAAGAGTTAGCATCATTAGTATACACAAACTGAGAACGATTAGTAAGAAAACATTCAATCCAAGACAAAATATTAGGATCAACATGCAAGTGACTGAGCTTGAAAAGTAAAAGTTTGTGAGAGACTTTATCGAATGCCTTACAGAAATCTAGAAAGACGCAATCAACCTGGGAACCACGGTCGAGGATGGAAAGTAGGTCATTAGTGAAAGTGATAAGCTGGGTTTCGCAGGACAGTGATTTGCGAAAACCGTGTTGTGATGCAGTAAAAAAAGAATTTGAATCAAGAAAGTTAGCAAGATGTGAGTAAATTACGTGCTCTAAAATTTTGCAGGGAGTACTGATAAGGGAAATGGGTCGATAATTGGAAGGGTTATGTTTACTGCCTGATTTGTGAAGCGGAATCACCTTCCCAATTTTCCAGTTGTCTGGTAAAACGCCAAGGTTAACAGATTGTTGAAATATTTTGCAAAGAAAAATGGAAATGTAATTTTTAGTTCTCTTAAGAAATTTCGGTGTGATATTGTCAACGCCACAGGAGGAAGATGGTTTTAAATCATCAATAAGTTTTATAATTCCGTCATAGTCAAAAGCAAGTGGATCCATTTGAAAAAAACCATATCTCGGGAAAGTACCAGGGTAAACAGGAACAACATCACTAGCGAATTCTTTGACAAAATATTCATTGAAAACGGAAGCACAACTTTGACTAGGAACTACCACGCCATCATCACATGTCAGCGAAAGCACTGTATTTTTAGACCCGCTATACATATTCCAAAATTGTTTAGGACTGTTAGTTAGCATAGAGGGGAGGGTTACAGAAAAAAATGTTCGCTTGGCCTCCGCGATAGCGGTCTTATAGGAACAAGCTGCTGCGCTATAAGCTTCCCATCGTTCAGAAAGTCCAGTATGCTTGGCAGTCCGGAAAAGACGTTTCTTTTTATTAGAAAGACGCTTAACAGATCTGTTGAACCAGGGCGATAAGTGGTTAGAAATGATAGGCCTACATGGGATAAAAGAGGTAATTAAAGAGCTTACTTTGGTTTTAAACATATTCCAATTGGTATCAACTGTGCGGTGTGAGAAATTAAAAAGGAACTCATCGAGAAAAGCAGCTAGTTTGCTATTAATGGTATCGAAGTTAGCTTTATCATAATCGAGAAAATGTTTCGTGGTTTTCTTTTCAAAATAAGCTGGAAGTTGCAAATAAAAGTGCAAAATCGAGTGATCGCTAATTCCCGGTAAGTAAGTTATGGATGAGACAAGGTCTGGGTCAGTAGATAGAATAAGGTATAATATATTGGCCGTTGTACTGGTAACTCGGGTGGGTTCGGTGACAAGTTGTGAAAAGGAAAAATCGGCACAAAGGTTCAAGAACTCGGTGTAGTCGGAAGAGCCCCCAGATGCAATCGGGAACGCTCCGGACCAATCAATTAGCGGAAGGTTAAAATCGCCTAGTAATAACAAAGGGGCACGAGGAAATCTAGAAGAGATAACGTTCAGCGCGTCATACAGATCAGAAGTAAAATTTGCAGGGGCATTAGGGGGGCGGTAGCAGACACACATGATAATATATCTGTGCAGGCATCGCAAACGCACACAAACAAGTTCAAGTGGGGTGACAATATCGACATGAAAACATTCCATACTATCGTTTACTGCGATTAAAACCCCGCCACCCCGCCTATCACTCCTATTATGCCTAAAAAACCTATACCCCTTGGAACAATGAAAAATCTCGCTGTCACGAACACCGCTCGAAAGCCAAGTTTCTGTTAAAACAACAATATCACTAGATGACGCATCAACAATTGATGACAAATCGTCTCGGTTGTGAATGACGCTTCTTATGTTAGTGAAAAGAACAGAAAAGTTATTTGGAAAGGAAGTGCAGCAGCGTGCTTCACCAGATAAAACTTCCCCTAATTCCGAGGCAGCAGGTCTGTTCCCACTACGTCTAGTTAGTTATGTGGCAGCTTCGTAAACATGGCTTGTGGCATAATTAAAATGAAATTGCTTATCACCAATAACCAGTTTGTCGAACCGGAGTTTAAAAGGACTACCTTGAGTACGGGCAAATTCCAAGAGCTTCTTCCTCGCGAATTGTACATTTTTAGCATAGTCTTCACTGACCAAAACACCTGTATCTTTTAGTTTGTAACACGACCTTATAACAGCCTCCTTCTGCTTAAAAAAAGAAAACTTCACAACAATGGGCCTGTTTTTAGAAGGATTAAATCTCCCAATCCGATGGGCCCGCTCAATCGTTTCAGGGTCAACCCTTATACCAAGTTTCTCGTTACAGACTTCAAGAATCAGCCTTTCGGACTCCGCCCATGTTTCCCTCGCAGCGTCCTTCAGGCCGAAGAACAGTAAGTTAGATCGCCGCGAACGGCTCTCAGCGTCATCAGTTTGCCGCTTAAGTTGAGCGATTTCGGTCAGAGCGGACACAACTTTCGCCTCAATTTCTTTTGTAGTATTAACAGTGGATTCACATAGTGCGAGGTCACTTTCAATTGCGAGACAATCGACTCGATTTTCGCCAATGACTGAGCCTCGTCTTTAGTCATGGGACCAGGGTTTCGTTCAACATCGCCACAGAGTAGCAATAACAAGTCTAGAAAGCGCTTAAGACAATACCGTGGGCACGGCAGAACTACAAGACAAAGGTTATTGCTTCTTATAGAGCAGGAAAGGTTTTCCGTACTAACCTGCACGATAAACAGAAGCGGAACATTAGCCATCATAGCTGTGGCTTGCTTGCCGTGCCCACTGGTCGAAAGATCCTGGAACGATGCTTTTGAAGGAAGGTAGCTTGCCGTCGATGACCATGGGGCTGTCGATTCAAACAGCAGCGGCGGGGGTAGGTGTTGACCAGTGTTGTAGTAATCATCCCCGAGCATGTCTGAAGATAGCGGAGCATTGGCGTCATGCGATAGGACCAGCAGCTGCACGATAAACAGAAGCGGAACATTAGCCATCATAGCTGTGGCTTGCTTGCCGTGCCCACTGGTCGAAAGATCCTGGAACGATGCTTTTGAAGGAAGGTAGCTTGCCGTCGATGACCATGGGGCTGTCGATTCAAACAGCAGCGGCGGGGGTAGGTGTTGACCAGTGTTGTAGTAATCATCCCCGAGCATGTCTGAAGATAGCGGAGCATTGGCGTCATGCGATAGGACCAGCAGCTGCACGATAAACAGAAGCGGAACATTAGCCATCATAGCTGTGGCTTGCTTGCCGTGCCCACTCTGCTTGCCGTGCCCACTTGCAAGTATTCGAAGCAGACAGCAGGGTAGCTTCGTGAGCCAAGCACGAACTACAGATTTCTGAGGGCCTTATCAAACAAACAACACGCTACCCATGCATCTGTTGACATGCGGTCCGTTTTCGAAGGAAATAAGTGGTTGTAATTTTTGGTGACTGTTGCAACTCGCAAGCATTTTACGCTTCATCTCGCGATGGATGTCTGGAGTGACACCAAGTGCCACGAAGCGCTTTGTGCAACCACCCATCGGTTTGATAAAATGTATGCTTTGACGATGCTTTTGGATAGTTTTGCAATCCTCTGCGCCTTTGATAACGTCAGACGTTTTATGCTGCTTTTTTTCAGTAACATACTGTGGCGGCCAATTGCCGTTTTTTGTGTTTAGGAATCAAAGGAACAGAATGGTGGAGTTCAGCATTCTAGGGCTGGGCATGGGCCCAATGTCTTCATTTCGAGGGATTGAAGGCAACGGAATCGTTGAAACTCTAATTCCCCGGAATGGAATTGGAATGGAATGGGAGTGCCCATTCAGCAACACTGCTACATATGAAGGGCAGCCCAACGTTTCTTTACCCCTCAGAACACATTGATGCAGTGTTTTCAGTGTTTATTCCTCGTGAAATTCAAAAATATTTTTTCGGAGTTTTTTTGTTTCTTTTGTTTTGTCGAAAATTTGGATTTTATCGAAGTTTATATATAATAAGTTAAACTTTACGGTGTCCGATTTCGTAAAAAAAAATTAAATAAAAAAATACACACAAATATTATCCGGAAATAGCCTGCCCTCAATTTATAAGAACTCACCTGTGTAGAATGGTGTTCCTGCAGTTTTATTTGGCGTTCACGCCCTTGCCATTGTTAATTCGTACTGTCTCACAACAAAACTTGCAATCACGTGCTGCTTTAGCTACCATCGATGCAATAAAATTTGTCAAATCCTCGATGTAGTCTTTAAAAACCTTGTTTTCTAGTCGTGAACTAGATCCTTTAGCTGCTCCCACCCGTTTTATGAACGAGGGTTTTACTGATTGAAAACACATGAAACCACAACTCCGCCGATTCCTCTTGAAATGCAAACTGAAAACTAGAACATGTCGTGAAACAGAGTTGCTGAGATCCGTCATCCTAAACAAATCATGACGAGATAAGCGTTAAACCGTTTTTGCGAATAGCCTGGGATCTGGAAAACAGCTGGAGTGGCCTCTCCTCAGGACCACTGATCCTGAGCTCTGACAAAGCTTATTTGTAAAATACTGTGCTGTTTTTGTTGTTGCTGCTGTTTACTTTTTGGACGCAGTGATTTTTAAATTTTGAGTTTTCCGGTTTAATCTGAATCGCCAAAAAATTTACGAGGAGCTTTTTTTTTTTCAATTTTATCGGGTTTATCAGAGAAATGTAACCCTATTTATATGGCGTTCATGGTTTCGTTTATGTATTTCTATTTAATTTTGAGTGCTTTTTTATTTAGAAAAGTTACTTTGCATTATTTTTTAAATGTTTTATTAATATTCCAGTTACCACTTTTTCTTTCGACGAAATGTTCGCCATCTTGATTAACCCCAAAGAGCTTATACGACCATTGTTTTCCGTGTTCGTATATAAAAACTGGGATAATATTAATGCTTCGCATGGTGTGAGAGGAAGTTTATAACGGCTACTTGAAAGTGTGCCAACTCAGGAAGTGTGTGATTTTGTGGAATGTAACCAAAAACAGAGACGTTTCTACGCTACTTCCCAGTAGAATTTTTACGCTTTTATATCACCTTTGTATTTATGGCATATCAGTGTTTTCGTCGCTTAACAACTGAAATGTCTGTGACTCTTCTTGAATACGCATTGAACGCATTATTATTATTAGTAGTAGTAGTGGTAGTATTAAATTTATACATATATTATATACGTATATTTAATATATTTTATAATATTATAAAACCTGGAGAAGTCTTCTTGTGCGGACGATCGCGTTTTTCACAGTGGGATATTTACATCCTTTTTAATGTTTTCATTCAGTGGAGGCCTCTTTGCGACGTCACTCCATCTGCCCAAGTCGAAGAGGCCATCTCGGGAGACCACTTGGTCATCTCTCGTGTCGTCCGAAGTGATCCCAGGAAGACTTTTTCAGTGGTGGACAACACCGTCTCCCACCGAGTGACGAAGACTTGTGGCCCCCTCGAACACACACACGATAACATAGTTGACGATCCTTCCTTTCAACAAGTCGCGTTCAGCTCAACTACATCGATTTGTTTTGCCTTCTCAACGCTGGTGCTTCTGTCCACCAGAATATACCCGATCTTTACCCATTACAACAATCGCGATATCCAAGACACTTCAGAACACCCGAAATAATGAATCTTAGAAGCTGGTCATATTGCCACGTGCACGATCGAGAAGATATGATTCTCCGTTCATCTTGATGATTCGCACACACTTTTACACATAAGCATAAACGATGAGGAAGCCAGAATTACCATGCCTAGTCAGGCTAGCCCTAGCTCTTTCCCGAACATTCTAGGCCGAAAGTTCAGATGACGGGCACAGTAGATAAAGAGCCAGGCGCCGTTTTGCCGATTCATTCCCGGGTTTTCTCTCGCGATAACCAGCTGTTACGCCGATGTACCCTCGCTTGTTGCTTCTGTCGTCGACGCTCGCAGCTGCTTTCCGCATGCACAAGTTCGCCCCCCCCCCCCCCATTACATATTTCGTTGCTTCCGCTTTCTTCTTTCCTCGTCATCTGTCATTCATGACACTTGTGGTGTTGGTGCAGGGTACCGCACCCCATGAAACGTACGTACGTGTCCGAGGACTCGCAGCGCAAGCCAAGCCCTCGGCTCAAGTAGACCGTCCGTGGAATCTACCAAAAGCCGAGGAAGCCGCCGTTTTCAAGGTTTGCCCCGGAATTTGGGCTACTGCCGGAGAACACCCACCAGTCGATTAAGCCGGCGATGAGCAACCAGTCGTCGCAGACTCCTGCCGCCACCCACGTTGTTTACGTCCGTCGCTCCTTGTACGCCGACGACTTTCCACGGTGACATCCACACAAGGACGTGGAGGACTAGACACAACACTGCGAGCGTGTGGCACGCCACAACGGATGGACGTTGGAACAGTTCCTGCAGAACGTTTATTTTTCTTGAGGGAACGGAGCGATACTGGTATAAAAAACATTACACGACAGTCAACTCTGGAGAACGGCTCAAAGAGGATCTCCGAAGAAGGTTTCCAAGTGATCACCGTCTAGAGAGAACCCCTAAAAAGGGAGTTTTAGAATACCGTACGCACGTTTAGCGCAAGCTAGCGCTAAATTTAGAGCTTGCGTTTGCGCACGCTACGCAAGAGCTTTTTTAGAATAACGTTTCTCCGCCGCGATGCGAAAGCCCAAGCATCTCGGGCTTGCAACTCCACGAAGATACGGTCACAATTTTTAGTTCACACACGAAATGCTGTAACTTAAGAAAAAAACAGTTTTTTGTTCATGAGTAACATATTAGATTTTTTTATACGTGAGAATCCGACGCGAGCGGTCGACCAGTCGCGACCGCTTGCTTCGCCTCGGCAAGAGAGAGGTCTCGCGTACTGACCTTCGCACACCGTGTTTTCACCGAGAAATCTTCACACGTCGCAAGCATCAAGTTGCCGGTGATCGTTGACAAGCCGAGTGCAATGTCGTCCCGTATTAAAAATCGCAGTCGCGAGGATGACGCCGACGTCGCGCTCACGACACCGCCGAAGCGGCCGCAGACAGGATCCTAGGAGCCGCCATTTTTTAACTGTGCTTGTCTTGGCTTTAGCCAACTTCTCATCGCGAATCCTCCTTGGAGGAGCGCCAAGACCCTTCGCGTACGCAAGCAATTTCCGAGAGATAGCGTACGCTAAAATAGCGCACGCAAAGCGCAAAATGTGATTAGCGTTCAGCGCATGCGCGGTGTCGACGACGCTATTCTCTGCGTACGCAAATCTTTAGCGTGCGCTATTCTATAACTTCCTAATGAATTGGCAATACGGCGCAAGGCTCTTTATCCACTATGCGCGTCATCTGGAATTTTCGTCCTAGAATGCTCGGGAAAGAGCTAGGGCGAACCCGACTATGCAAGGTCATTCTGGCCTTTTTATCGTATCCGCTCGGGGTAAGGGTGTACGTGAATCTTCTAGATGAACGGAGACGCGTATCTTCTCGGCCAGGCACGCGGCAATATGCCCAACGCTAACTGTGGTTATAGTTAAGCGGGTGAACTTGAAACTGTTTACATTTTCTCACATTCTGTTCGGCTATAATTTGTCACTTTTATCGTCAACTTCTTCGTCATGAATTGTGTGCCATGGCAGCGCCGGAAATCAGCGCTGTTTGTTCCGAATCTACGCCAAATAATGGTCGTTTCATTAAGCGTGCTGATTGCAAGGAAGCATACCATTTAGAAAAAAAATGTGCGTTGGAGTTTCTGAAGGCACCTTTAAAGATATGAGTGCTTAACAACTTGAGAAATGGCGTTGCCTTGCCTGTCGTGGAGGGGAAACGAAGTTTTGCCTAGCAGGCGAATTTCTGCCATTTCAAGCCGAGTCAAGCTCGTACGTGTCGCAACTATCGGCTTTCAGTCAAACACTGCACTTTCCACTTTCGTGGAAAGATGCTGTTGGTGCTCTGCACAAACTACATGCCAAGACTGATGCGCTGTTATCACAGAAGGAGACAGTTGATGCTCTGCAAATCAGCATCAATGAAATGCAAGCTTCCATGAACCTTTTTCCGTCAGCGTGTGATTCACTACTGTTGTCAGCAATGTCCCAAGACACAATTATCAAAGAACTTCAAAATAAGCGAGGCCAAAGTTGAGGCTAGGGCGAGTTGGTACATACTTCAGCGCTGCGTCCGTGTTACTTCTTCGTCTGTTCCTCCTCTTTTCGCGCTGTTTATAATTCCGATGTTTTTAATTCAAAATAAAACAATCGCATTACGATCCATCATTGCAGAGCAGACAAATAAATTCCGACAGCTCAACTGAGTCCACAATGAGCGAGATCAAGCAAACCGTTTATCTAACCTAGAAATAATAAAAAAAAAAAAAAAAAAAACGGTTTTGCCGCAGGAAAACGTCGGGAATACAATTACAAGTCTAGTAGAACAACTGGGCCTGGAGGGCTTTGAACCTGCGCATTCCGTGGCGGCTTATCGAATAGCGACCAAAATTGGTGCAGTCCCTACCATCCTAACACAATCTTCCTAAAAGAACGTGAAAGACTTGGCTGCATGCGTCAGGACGAATCTCAGCCTGGGATATGCTTTAATGATAACTTAACAGCCAACAGGAAGCTCTTTTCGATGGCACGAACGAGATGAAAGAAAAAGGTTAGAAGTTTGTATGGGTCCGCCGTGGAAAACGTTTCGCAAAAAACAAAGCCAGAATTTTTCAATCCTTCGCATCACAAGCACTGATGCACTGATGAAAATTACTGAGACATTAATTAATTTTTTTTTGTCAGCTGAAGGACCTGGAGTCTCGTAGAGACATTTTCAGGACAAGGACATACAATTCTTTCAATTTATTACATTTAAATATCTGAAACATTCGAAAACACTGGGGTAAACCAGCTAGTCATTCATCCTGTGCGTTCAATCGGGGATGTCGTCGTGCTGAATGAAATTAATCTTCATGGTGAGGATGTAAGACAATTTTCTTTGACGGGGATTAATAGCGCTTTTTTTATGAGTGAGAAAAAGCGCGGTGGTGGTATTTCGGTATATTTAAAGGATGATTTGTTCTTTTCAGAGCGGAAGTTTTGCTCTGCTTATGTGAGTCCATATCTCTGAGTATAGTTACTTCAGTCTGTGACTTGTACCTGCTAGCCTTTTATTGACCACCTTCTGAAAATGCTTCTGACTTGCTTTCTGACCGGCAAGACTGTTTCGAAAGTTTGCCAGATAATGCTATGCTCTGGCTTGCAGGATATTTTAACATTGACTATTGAAACCTTCAACTGCACTGGTTTGTGAATACTTAACTCTTTTGGAAGATCACAGAATGAAACCTCGAATTCTCGCCCCCACGATAGGCGCATTTCTAGGAGAGAGAATTGTAGGTTCATTTATAGAACATAGTATTTTAATATCTTTAACATCTACAACCAAGACTGCAGTAATCTCAATATATTCCGGACAATTACTTTAGAGGATATCAGTTCAAATTCCTTAAAGATGCATCGTTCCCAGTTCACGAAAAAACAACAACATCGGAATTAAATTTTAGATTTTTAACGAGGTGCGATCAGAAAGTTCCGGGACTGATTTTGTAGCGTAAAAAGAGAGGGCAGCACAGTGATGCGCGCTCAGCAGTCGAAGGAAGGGACCTGCGTGTCTCGTTATACCAAAGGGCGCCACTCTGTGAACCTTTGAAGCTGCACTATACTGGTTTTTGTATAGTGCAGCTCCAGTAAAATCACTATTGTGCACGGGCACAATGGCGATTTCACTATTAGCCCCGAGAAGTTCGCGTGGCGCCCCCTTACGGTGAACCGGGGTGACGTCACGGCGAGGAGAGAATTTTTCCCCGAATCGCCTCGCTCGCCCTGTGGAGGCTGTGACGACGCTAGCTGTCGGCGCGCTCGTTTATATTTAATTTTTTTTAGGCGTGTTTTCAGTAGGAAGTGTAAATTTTTATATGAGCCTTTATTTAGGTATGGCCTGTAGCTACAGGCGAAACTTCAACCAACATTTTAAGCATGGCTGACAGGGCAGGCAACGCATGAATCGCAGCTGGTATATGAAAATAAAGAAATATGGCCACAATTGCAGGAGCATCACTATAGATTTACATCTCGCACAATAAATGCTGCTAATGGTCTGAATGAATTGGCAGGTTATGTATATAATTTTTTTTTTTTGTATCTCCGTTTTTAAACAAGATCGCCGAAGCAGAAAAGCTGCATGCTGCTCGAACAACATGCTAAATACAGTCTGGGCCATCAAGAAAGAACCACAAGTAAGACAGCCCAAGTGCAGGAAAAAAGTAAAAAAAAAGAAAAAAAAAAGGAACATTTATTATATACATTGCTTGCATTTGACTTTTGCTGGATTCGGATAGTATTTCAATGGACTACACGGGTGGTATCTGTGGACTTGTTTATATCAACCCTTAAGTAATGTATAACAAACGTAAGCGAAGGTGTCTAGCTCGTTATTAGCCCCTTAAGCCCTAAAATTGAGATTTTACTTAAATCGAATTGTCCTAGCTAAAATACCAGAAGCTTTTCTCACGCAGACTTTCGCCCTTCACAGGTTCCACATTTTCTGCTGCTAGTGCTGCATCTATACTACTGGACAGACGTTCAAATGCTTGCTTTTACTCCTGTTTTCCTCTGATGTCAGAGAGTCCAGCTGTAGGGAGTTTGGAGGCTAAAGAAGCTTTTGGGGACCTGCAGCAGTGTTTCTTTTAATTGGCAATGACAATTCAGACTAAACGGTGTACTTTCGGAATAGGCTGGAATAAAGAATGTCAGGAAAAAGTATAAACATTCCATATTACGGCACTATTGCCGTGCATAGTTTGGCCGTTCAATACATATCATACAGACAACTGGGGGCAATTCGGCCGTTTTTGCTGCTACCATAAAAACTAATTTCCAGTAATTGTGCAGGTTCTAAGAAATATGCCGGCATAACTGTATAAACTATATAATTAATTCGCGAAGAAGCTACATTTATGTAAAACAACCGTGTTCCACAAGCACTTTCAAGATCATGAGACGCACGGCCTTTAAGACATCTGCGAACCAGCGCATGAAGAGTGGCAGCGCAGAGCCAGGGTCGCGAGCTAATTTGCCGACCACCCAAAAGCCCATGATATAAATGCCACTTCAAATGCCTTGAAAGCGGGATCTAATATCGTCTTAAATCATGAACGTGCAAGGAACAGAATCCCAGCGTCTGAAACGCTTGCGCCGTCGCTTCACCGACCCCTCGCAAGATTGCCTGGTGTCGTGTGGACGGACGGGGAGGCTCACCGGCGGAATTGCCTCCGCCGAAAGCTTTCGGGATTTGTAACCCAATTTTAAAGGTAAAAGGGACAAGCAGGCTTATAAAATGTACGGAAGCACGTCAATACCGGCCTAACTCAACGTCTTGCACACCAGGTAAACGAAGTCCAGCTCCTCGAAGAGCTTGCGGCACACAACGCCAAACGAGGAAACCGGTGCTGGGAGGCGAGCCGATGCGAGATCGCGGAGCGGAGTACTCCCCCTGACGTCACAGTACACCTCACCCAATCCGGGCGCGGCGACCGCAGCGACGCTTGTGCTCGCTCTCGGGGCTAATAGACTACAAACCAGAGCGAGAGCAAACATCAATTTTGCGTCAAACTCAACAAATATAAAGCAGAGACCTTCGATATGATTCAGCAGGCTTGTGTAAAAAAGCAGTAAATTTCGCGAAGTTTTTTAAGTGGCACTCGCACTTCAGGAACGGCAGAACATCGCTGGAAGACGAAGAGCGGTAAGGCGACTTTATCCGGCCTCTCCTTGACTTCGGAGACGTTCTGCCATTCTTGAGGCGCGAGTGCCACTCAAAACACCTCGCACACCTCACTTTTTTTTTTACATAAGCCTTCTAAATTTTTTTAGAGGTCTCTGTTTTTGGTTTGCTGAGCTTGACGTAAAATTTATATTCGTTCTTGCCTTGGTTTGCAGTGTTTGGAAAGATCGCCATCATGCTCGTGCATGTGGTCAAACAGACTAGTGTAGCGCAGCTCCAAATGTTCACTGAGCGACGCCCATTGGTATAATGAGACACGAAAGTTCTTCACTTGGACTGCTGCGCCCGAATCACTGTACTACCCTCACTTTCTAGTTTCTACGCTACAAAATCAGTCCCGGAACCTTTTTGATCACCCCTCGTACATCTGAGAATTATATTTCTAATTACGAGTGGCATTCATTTAACCAATCGACGCCCCATTCTGACGTTTACCAACCTTTTGGGTAACTGATAAAAGCTCAGTGAAGCGTCAAAAAAGGTTACGGTACTAAAACAAATAAAAGAAAACTTACGTTCGTTAAATAATGACCTACGATTTACACAAGCCTAATCTCGGAATTAGAATTCGTGCGGAACAGGATAGACGCGCTAATGCACTCGGCTAAAAGACTGTAATCCCAAAGGCAGTTGTTGGATTATAGATCCGACTCGATTAAAACCTGGTCGTTAATCAACGAGTTTCGTGGAGTGGCATTCCCGCTCGTGCCGAATTTCGATCATCTTCGGACCTAATTCGTTGGCTACGGCTAATAATTTCAACAATTTCTTTTTCTCGCTCTCAGGGGGAGCTCGACAAACTGCCCCATCGTCTTTTGCTTTTCTTACACCAAACAAAGGTTCCGTATTTCTCTTTTACATGATAATTCCGACCTGGAATCAATAATCTTAAATATCAAACCAAACAAAGCACCAGATTATGATGGTATATCTTAATGATATCCGAAGAAATATTAAGTACATACAAGCACACTTTTAATTATGTTCAACACAATCATCGAGTCAGGTTTCAAAACCATCAAAATAAAAACTGCCATTGTCAATCCCCTCTTCAAGGGAGGCCAATGTTCTCACATGGAAAACTATCAGCCAATATCTGTTTTACCATGTCTCGCTAACATATTGGATAAATGTTTCTACATTTCTAGGCGTTTTTCGTAGGCAAATATAACATTTTATGGCCACGCGCGTCGCCCAGCGAGCGCGTGCGTGACCAGTAAAAAAGAAGAAAAACAAAAGCGCGTGCGTGGCCGGATGATTACTGCGCTTGGTGTTCACTCGGACGTCCCCGGTTCGATGCCTGGGAGTGAAGTCTTCTTTTATTCATTAGAGACCTTTAGCAAGCCGTTGCCGTGCTACGCTTACCGCACTAATGGCGCATTCACACCGGAAGCGGATCCGCGTTCGCAAAGTGGTTGCGAACGCGGTTGTATAAAGACCCAGTACAATTGCGCGCGCCTTTGATGTCATGAAATGCGCGTGAAATTGTACTGAATCTTTATACAACCGCGTTCACAACCGCTTAGCGAACGCGGATCCGCTTCCAGAGTGAATGCGTCATAACGGAGCCTTTGAATCATACGTTTAAGCGCGCGCCCGGGTGGTACCGCGACCGCGGGGCGCGTGCTTAAAAGCATGCTTCAAAGGTGCGGTACGCGGAGCACGGCAACGGTTTGCTAAAGGTCCCTAGTATTCAATTTAACGTTCTCGTAAGTTCGAGAACCTTGCTGAATGATCGAGGTACGAATCTTCTACGCACCGAACGTTCTGCACCGAATATTCAATAAACCCACGCGGGTACAAAAGGTGTTTTTATTATAATGGAATTAAATGCAAAGCTGCAAGCGAGCTGGACCAGAATGCAAAAAGAATCCACGGAGAAGGGGAAAAAGGGGGACAGAGGACAAACACAAATCTCCGAACACAGTTAGGTGACTGGTGCGCGACCGAAAAAATCCCGCTGGTCTTGGAATCACACAAGAAACCTCTCCACCCGCCCGGAATTTGGACTTTTGCAGCCCAAGATCAAGCGGCCAAAGAGGCCGACGATGGACAACAAGTCGTCGCAGACCTCGGCCGGCGCCTCCGTCACATATGTGCCTGTCGCACGCCTTACTCCCACGCCTTTCCGCGGGGAGTTGCACGAGGACATCGAGGATCGGCTTCAACGCTATATCAGCTAGGGGTGTGCGAATAGTGATTTTTGAAACCGAATCAAATACGAATCGAATAATTGTGGCACCGAATCGAATACGAATACGAATCGAATATTTTCCCAAGAGTTTTCGAACAGCAAATAGGCAGCCACTAAAGAAGAGTATACAAAGTTTCAAATTGGTTTAATGTTCCACAATGTTTCTTAAAATCATTTTAAAAACGCAAGACTAGGAGATAATGATTAAAGTTCAGCGATATATAATTCACTAGAGACAAAAGTTACGAAAATGTTTGAATGCTAAACATCCTATCAGGGTTCATGCGGATACTGAACTTCAAATCATAATTTGCACAGAAATTAAAAAAAAAAAGACGGAATTTTACACTTTATCAAACTCCTTTCCACGACCCTTATGTGAATGCTGTGAGAATGTACACTAGACATCTTATATTTTCGCAGATCAGAAAATGAGAAGGATTTTTACATCAGCGTGCGGTACTTATAAATCTCATGCAAAAAAAAAAAAAAAAAAAACTAAAAAAAAAGACAAGTTTTTTTAGTTGTTCTGTAGCAAGTGGCTTTAGTCGTCTTGTCACAATGTTTGAACGCGTTGAGAACAGACTTTCGCTTGTAACCGAGGTTGCGGGAATCGCCAGATATTGTCGCGCCCCACATGCGAGGGTGTTGTACTTTTGTTTGCCTACAGTTTGCCACCAGTGAAATGGGGCTGTCGGTACGTGGCACAACTGGAAACTGAAGGTTGTCATAGACCCCTCGAATTAGACAACTTGGTGCATAATTCTTCTTTGACAATGCCAAGCTGTTCAATATCTTCCACACTGAAGGCTGCTCACTGGTGTGATATGGCAGTTGGGCGCAACTTTCTTCGGATATCAGCCGTGTTCAGTCTGGTAGATCCTGAAGCATTGAACTTTGTAGGAACTCTACATTCTTTTTTCCTCCTTGTTGTAGCAGATCTCCTTGATTGAGAATTAAGGTAGGTGGCAAAGGCGTAAGGTGCCTGTGTGCTTACATCCAGGAACCTTGTTTTCGCTGATCTAAGAAGAGTCTGTTCCACTTGCGCCCTCAAAAATCAACACCTTCAAGCAGGGAACAAATGTAACAACCATGAAAAGTGTTCGGTAAGACTCGATATAACTTATAAGCAGCTGTTGTGGCGTTTACGATTGGCTGCAGTACTGGCACCAAGGCTGATACAAGACGCCATTCGTCCGTGGCCAAGTTCTCAACGGTATCGGTTTCTGCCAGGTCTAGCGCAATGGCAGTCTTGAGCTTCAGCAGTCATGCCAGCATGGTTTACTCACTATTCCTCCTTGTGTGTACCTCTTGCACCAGCTCCAAAGGAACTTCTATGCGCATCCTCTTTTGTGTAATTTGTAGTCGTTCCCTTGCACTGCTGCTCCGTTTGTCCTGCCCCACTATGGCTCGCGCTTTGGAGCACACGTTTGAGGCTTCCTTGATTTCTTTCTTGGAATCTAGAACGCAAAGCTGCAAGGTACATGCAAAACATGCAATGTGCACCGACGGCGCTCGGGGAACGCCAGAAACGAAGTTCCGAGTGTTATCAGTGACCACAATATGAGAAAGAGTCAGACGTATGCCCCACTCCTTAAAGACGTCCTCGATCAGAGAGCGCAGTAAATCCGCTGTGTGACGTTCACGCATGCAGCCTCACGCAAGCACAAAGCTGTAAGGCACGAATTCCTTTCAGAACATGACACTTCAATGGCACATTACTGCCGCCACCTCGTGACAGCCAGCCGTCAGTGGTGTTGGTGACATACCCCCTGTCCTCCCTTAGGACGCTGTGCAACAAGGAGTGGAGATCATACCTAGCACCATCGCAGATTTCTGGCACGACAGTCCTCGGGGACGTCGTTCGAGACGGAGCGTTGTACTCGTGCACTGCACATTTCATCAGCTCCAGAAAAGCTGCATCATGGTGTAATACGCCAAAACAAGGACGAAAACGAAAAGAGGACTGGACAGGACGCGGCGTAGGCCGCGTCCTCTCCAGTTCTTCCTTTATTTTCGTCCTTGTTGTTTTGGCGTATTACACCATGATGCAAAACCAACTAGCCTAACTAGCCATCCTTATTCAGAAAAGCTGGTTCTTCGACGACTCTGTAGCAGAGCAAGCCAGTTGCAGTGAGGCAGCCAAATTTCTTTATTAGTGCCCTAGCGCGAACACTCTGGTTGCTTAGTCGGGGCCTGAATGCCGGCTTTGTGTGTGAGTCCTTGGTCCTTGAAGCAACGTTGCTCCGCCGCAGCATTTGCGCTTTCCTACTCCTTGCAGGGCGCGTGATGACACTTCAGGTGATTCAACAAAGGCGTCGTCGGGTTTGTTGGTGTTTAATGATGGTGCCACACACGAGGTATTTCGGCGTAGCAGCACTCAAGTTTCTGGGCACTACCGGCTTTATCAGGGGCAAAAGGTCACTCCGCCAAGAAATATCACGTGAACGGCTTGGAAGGACCGAGTGTTTAGCTAAGCGCCCCCCTAGCTCATCACCAAAAGCGCTGTCAAGGGTAGCGCGCGTTCCAACCTTGACAGTGCTCTCTGAAGTCGATCTCAGCTGAGTCGCTGTTTCAATCAAGCCGGACCAGGAAAGACAAAATCAATAGCAGTATAACAATAGGCTAATACGTTGTATAAAAAATGCTCAGTTATTCTTTTTTGTTTCTGCCATCTCGTCCTATTACGAGCCATCACGGACCTTAAATGTTTTCCGAAATTCCCTCCTTCCAATGAGACTACAGTGGCAAACACACAGATGATAAAGGTGGTTTCTTTCCGTTGATGGGCGCCCGCCTGTCTGCTTCATGAACGATTCCATTCGAGCCAAAACAACCAATCAAACGTTCAAAAAAAACAAAAACACTTGCGTGTAGCTATTAGATACCTGCATGACTGCACACTTTCAACCGTGAGGCGAAGGTTCAGGGAAAGTGATTATCTACATCGCAGTTTGTTTGTTTGCTTGCTTGTTTGTTGGTTCAACCCAGGAGGGTAATGCAACTGTGAGCGGACATTAGCCCATTCCAAGGGGTCCACAGTGCCTCTATGTCAGAAAAAGAAAAGAAAAAATAATAAGTAACTAAAGCCGGTACATAAATGAAGAGTGTCCGTGTGCTGTGATAGAACACAAATCGAGCTGGATGCTCCGCAGGTGGGCAGTGACGCGCTTGGTGAATGTTCGAAGTGAGACACTGTCGATTGTTGGTGAACTGGTGACTGGAATGGGGGGAAGGGGGGGTGCTTCAAAATTGCACCGCATGGGGTGCGAAAGAGTTCTAGTGACGAGGCCTACGGGTTAAAAGGGGGCAGCAGTCCACCAGTGCGAGTACGCCGCAAGGAGCAGGCTAAAGGAAGCGAGAAGTCCGGTACCAGAAAAGTGGCTAGGAGCCGCGTGGTGCCTACTTGACGTCAATGTTGAAGTGGGTCCCTGCCGAATGAACGGAACAGGTGCGATGCTTAATAGGATGGTGTTCGGAGGCCAAGTTGGCGCCTCATAATAAGGTGGTAATTGCGACGTTGCACCGACTCGACAACGGCAAAAAGTGGGCTGATTGCCGAATCCCACGCCGAGCAGAAAGACTCCAGGATGGGCAACACCAGTGGTGTGAACAGCAATCTGGGAACATCGGGACTGGCTCTTCGTGTGGACCGAATGACGAAGCCAAGGAGTCACCTTTCCCCGGACACGACGTTTTTTGGACATAGCGATGGAAATCGAAGTGCTAGTCGATGATGACACCTAGGAGGTGCATATGCGTTATTCTTAAGATCCCCACTCGGTTCAGGAAAAGTGTTGGAGGGGTCGAATATAGGCGCGAGGCACCGATGTGCATGGTAGTGCATTTGGTTTAAGTTTAGGGGAACTTTCTTGTCTTTTGACCAGAGAAGAATGCGATCTGGACGAGCTTGTAGCTGCATAGTTTCTCCTTACTTTTACTGTGTGACTGATTTCTCTAGTTGTCAATGTCCTCATCTGACTAAAAATATATGAAAGATGTGTGTTAAGGCCTTGTTCACACTGTTGCAACCGAGTACGACCGAGAGAGACAAGATTGGTTTTTGAGCCCCTTATGACGTCTTAGAACCAGCTCTGCAGCGGCGCATCTGGTTCTAAGACGTTGCAAGAGGCTTAAAAACCGGTCTGGTCTCTCTCGGTCTCACTCGGTTGCAACAGTGTGAACGGGCCTTTAGTTTCATGAAATTGGAACTCAGAGTCACTTCAGGTATAGGGCACTGCTAAGTGTAAGCTTTGGAAAAGAACCCTACTTTGGGGAGTTATGTCTTCTTTCTCAATAAAATAATGCAACATGTTTTGAATAGAAATTAATACCAAAATAGCGTATAGCCATATATATGTAGAATACTATCTGAAAAGTATATGGTTATGATTAAATTATTTCATGATATACGGGCCTCCAAATTTTGCCATTTGTCGTTCGAGCTGGCATGTTTGGCAATTTTTAGAAAATTTAATATAATTTCAATAAATATCATTACTATATATTACAAGCAAACTGTATTCGTAGGTTTTTGCTAAAAAGTATTAGAATTCTCCTAATTTTATCGTTTTAGTTATTCAATTTCAAACGCTGCCCCTCCGTCAGTGCGCGTTAATACAACTGTCCACTTCTTCATGCCTTACGAATTTTCCTGTCCCCAAATTTTTTTTTGGTCAAAACTAAGTGTGGATTGGTTAATACCAGACACTAGACATGGAATATAAAAACATCAGTTCATTTAAAATGTCGACCAGCCCCCCCCTTTTGGTCGATCTTATCTGAAATCACCCACCTTTTAACTTTCAAAGAAGCAGGTTTTTCTCGATAACGTCAGTTGTTACCGACTCATAAATTTATTTAGTACCAAATATATTTAAATATGGGGAATCCGAAGCGCGAAACAAAACATTCATGCGCCGAAAAGTTTGCACGAAAAGACGAAATTAATACTTTTCTAAAATGGGATGATCTTGCTTTTTTCGATGGTCTCCAAGAAGTGTGAAATTGAAACTTGCTGATCCCGAGCGCTGCTCACCTTTCCGAATAGTTCATCTTGAGGGGAATGATACGCCATTCACTTTTTTTCGTGTATGAGTGCCGTGCGTTATTTGGGCCGGAATTCAAGAAAAATAGCCTCTACAAGTAGAACAGTCATCCTGTAGCCTCATTTCTTACTGTTCTTTCAGAGAGCTCATCCTCACAAGCTCGATGATAGATGGGATAGATAAAGACACCAACTGATTTAACTGAATATGGTAATTATCAAACTACACATGTAACGTATAATTAACGATAGCTTACCCTTTTTAAACTGTATCGGGAACGAGTTCCTTTCTCTCAGATGGAGTTCGTGACGGGAACGCGTTCCAAGAATCAGAAGGAAGAGGAACGATCTTTCGTTCCTCTTTTTGAGGAACGGGTGCAACACTCGTTGCGACTCATTACGTATTCTAATCAGTGAATAGCACAACGTAGAGCAGAGTCGACCCGGGTACCGCAGGCAGCACAGATGCGGTATGCCGCCAACGACGTACGACGTTTCGGGCGGACGGCCGGGACAGCGGATGGCTGCGACGGCTGCTGCTGGCGGTAGAGCTACCGTCGCACATCTTATATTTGCTGGCGGCAGAGCTGCATATCTTATATTTGGATCCACTTAAGATGTCCATATTGAAGTCTCTTATGATGCAAAATTGACCATACAAACTAAAATCAGTAATGTTCTTTTTACAATTCCTGGAGAACAGGCCCGGTATTTTTCGACAGTTGTCTATATACTGCGAGCAAATAGATATAATTGATTGCACTCTCCACAGAAAGTGCAAGGAAGTCGGTGTGAGTGAACGTCAACAAAATAATTGAAAAATAGCACTTTTCAGTCAACGAAACCTCGATAGCACGACCATCACCCGTATATCTAGGGGAAAAAGTACTGCGATACCCAGGGAAACAGAACTGATCTGTGGCAGAAGAGGATATGTTACTTTTTGTTAGGACAAACATATCTACTGAAGAAGCAATAGCTCTTAAGATAATCTCAAATAATGCCGAGTTTTTACGTATATGCCCCGGATATTAACGTGTACACAGTAAAAAAAAAAAAAGAAAACTTCATTATTGTGTTTAAAACACTTACGAAGAGAAAAAGAAAATATTAAACCTGAGTAAAATCTGCCATGCATCTAAACAATCTTTTCAAGGACTAAAGAACTGTTAATTTATACAGATGGAGAACCCATCGCCAGGAAAAACCATTTTGACATTGACCTAATTCTCAATGTAAAGGCCTGGTTAAGCAAAAGACGGCCCTAACTAGCTACTTGAAGTTAAAACCTTGCTAAGAACAATATAGGTCCATTGACTTGCCATTCTAGGCCAATCCAGTTTTTCCACTGCTTTCTGTTGGATTATATTAACGTTCAAGCAAATGAAAAGAAACAAAATTAACGCGATTATTTTAGCACGGAAGCCTTTAGCACAGGAAGCCTTCATCCTTTAGCTGAGACGCGTCTTTCTATATCAAAGTGGTTGCAATGTAGCGATCTCGTGTTGGAACATACTACAGACATCGGAGTGAGGGCCTATTCAACAAAGTAACAAGAACACACAAACAACGACTTCGATTTCTCCGTTCTCTGGGCTAAACCGCGGAATATGATTGTCTAAAGGGATAATTTTTATGCGCGCATTCTATAGATGCGGACTATACAACAATTTATTTTGTTTTTATATATCATTATAACAAGTTGATGCGTATTTTGTGAATAAGATGATGTTAATGCTGATTAATGTAAATGGAAGCTTCTTGTGAGCTAATCATTCAGGTATTTCTAAATCTGTGCGTTGCATCAGAATTTTAAAATGCCATTTAGACGGTCAGTGCGAAATATGTTAAGGTGTGAATTCTCCACCAGGCGCGGGCTATCTGAAAATATGTACTGAACTGTCTAGATGTAGCATTTACAGGCGATAACAATGTCGCCACGCTCTGGCAGACTAAACTCTCAGCGTCTCAACAACAAGTGACCCATTTGAAAACAAAAAAAGCATACACATTCTTATGCTAACATTTGCTTGGGCGTACCTTTCAAGCTAACAAAGGTCCTAGTTTCGTATGGCAACACCTTGCGACTTTAGCACAGTCGTTTTTCATCACCCATTCCGAGATGAATTCTCAACGCAAAGAACCTGAAGCCCGATCATCATGATGCCATTTTAGTTGCGATTTTTCATCGACGACGTCGAACAACGCAGCCGCTTCCGCGCTAGCTTTGGCGCGCAAGCGACGTCGCAACTCCAAACTTCAAAAGTAAAATACCAGCATATGTTACTCAGGCATAAGCCCAAGGCCACCGAGATCCGCCCCACATGCTCAGTGATGCATTTCCCGAGGAAACTCCAAAACCTCTGGGAGACGCAAGATGGCCGCCGCCTGGACGCGGCGCATCCGTGTAAATCCAGATTGGAGATCCGTGTTTCACGACGGACCTGCTTTTTCCGGACGCCTCCCCAAATGCGTATTCTGTGTCGCGCGCTCCGGTATACGGTTCTGCTTTATCGGGAGTTACTAGCGCTCGAACTACTGATCCTCTCGCTTTCTCCCACAGTCCTTTGTGGTCGTAACGGCGGACGGACCAACCTATGGACTCGTTTTGTATTGGAGTGCAGCTGGAATTTATGAGGGTGTGTGGGAACCGGCAATCGGTTCCAGCTTTTTGTAAGATCTCGACGAAATGGAATGTACCCTGTAACATAAATAAATAGAGTCTTTGGAGGCTTCCTACAATAAAAACTGCCAAAGAAGGAGTGTTTCTTCCCTTCATAATTGGTATGTTCAAATCAAAAATGAAGAGAAACTCGTAGCTTCCCCTCTATAAATAAATGATAAAAATAGTGCTCTATTTATACGTCGCGAGAGACGTGTGAGGGGGGGGGAGGGGTTTGAAGGGATTCGGAATCATGCTTATAATTGGGCCCTAAGTCTCGGATAAGAAGTATATTTCGGAATCGCTCGTAACTCAATATGTATCTTGCGGTGTAAATACGGCGCTAAAATGTTTTTTCCATGAAAATATTTCGTGACATGCCTGTCCTATCAAATCACTTAGGAATGCTTTGTGGAGTTACGATGTCCCTTCAAGATGATATGACGAAACACATAACGTATAAGTTATCGCGTCCCATTAGTAGCTAGGTTTAACGTCATGTGTCTTTGAACCTCGCCTGACGACTGAAACGAGAGTACTGTCATACAGCTCATAGGAAACCATAAGCTGACAATATCTGGTATTTAGAGTGCTGAGTCTGGCGTTCGAGAGCGATAGGGACGACGAGTCCTTGGGAGTTTCCATCACAGCAGTCTAACAGAAAGAGAAATCGGGACATAAGTAATGCTTCCTAATTGATTTCGCTGCGTGACTCAATCACTGAAGAACACATCAGGCGAGTGTAGAAGTACGTTCAATATGAACTTCCTCTCGAATCTCTTTCGGCTTTAAATGAGAATGATTACAAGCACTCCGGTGCTGTGGAGGACATGATACCTATTATGGAAAGAAAAAGAACTTATTATGCAATGAAACGACCAACAACGGATATACGTTTCTCCTAAAATATGTAGAAACGGTTTCAGAAAATTTATGAACGATCTTTGGAAGTCGAGCGTCTTCGTCAGTTTTTTTCTGAAACCGAAATAGTTAGCGAACAAAACACCAGGTGGAAAGAAGTAAAGATCGCGCTAACAACAGTATACTTTCGGGACAAAAGTGGCGCTGTAGAAGTCATGTTTTGCCGCGAACCGATCCTTGAACGCTTTTCGTTTGTAACTGTAATGCTCGAGTCCCATTAGAGCGACAAAGAGAAACCAACGACAGCGACAAGCCTCCAGCAGATGCAGCATGCTCGCGATGCTATCTTCGGCAGGCGTTTAGTCGTTTGGCGCTTGTGAAGTAAGGACGAGTGATTGCAAGCCTGCCAAAGATACCGTCGCGGGCATAATGCTCGTGTTTTGGCATAGCCTCCTTTATTCTACGAAGCCTGTCAAATCGCGAAAGAACCTGGTTTGAGTATTGCCCCTGTCGTTCGTTTCTGTTTGTCGCTGTAATGGGACTCGGGCATATCAAAGCCTGGACAAAGTCCCATCCAGATCGCCCTCTCCGTTGTCTCCCGGCGCGTGTCATACCGCTACCTGAGCCTCAACCCTATCTGGGACTGAGTCACGTCGGCGTTCTTCCTTCTTTCGTGACCGATGCGTTGTCGTTCCACGCAAAGTGCGTCATTTGGAAACAAGTTGAGCGGGCTTCTCTCGATGCTGCCGCGGTGTCCTTCACTGGTGACCCCATAAAAGAGCGCGACGCGGACCCCGTTCCCGGTCGCTCGTTTCTTGGGATCCACGGACGAAGCGAACAAGAACAACGAGAGCAACCAATTGAAGGAAGAGCGTCCTAATTCGTTCGAGATGTCTTTCTTCCTTCGTTTTTTTAGTCTTCTCCCTCCTTTCTTTCTCAGCCCTCCATTTTTCTGCATCGGTGTCCTTTGCATTGCACGTACTAGGCTCTCTTTGGGCGGAGCTTGTTTGTGTGTCCCGTTGCTTGGTCGTGATCGTGCACACTACGCGAGGCGCTAAGCGCGAACACGACGTCGGCACTTTTTTTGCATCTCACCTCGAAAGCTAGGATATCGGCGGGTGCAAATATTTACCCCTTATGACAGTGTCCCAGATAAGCACGTTGCACCACACATGTTGTTTCGATGACGTAATTTTGATTATAAAAGAACACATGATGTCGAATTCGCTGCGGTCACTAACTGATTCTTAATGAAATACTTTTGCATTTAGCGCGAATATTCCGACTCGGCGAAGGATGGGGATTCCAACCTGTGAACGGTCCGCATACTGTCGTCGAAAAGCCAGTCTGGTTATACCGGACCTCGGCGGTCACCTCAGCCTCTCTCAACCGCCACTCTGCTTTCGCGAAACGTAGATCTCACACTGCATTTTGACAGGCAGGAGCCTTCTTGAACCTTCGGACATTGAGTGCGCTACTTAGATGTGTGTGGTTGCAGGAAGTTTATAACCCGAGCGCAGTTTCAAATTGGCCGTGAGATAGCAGACGACACGACAACACGTACACGAAGAAACATGAGACAATCAACCAGGTTCATCGCAAGTGGTCTAGGAGGAATTACTATTTCAATTTCTTGTATAAACTGCTCGATCGGAGAAGTTGCAAGAGCGAACGCAACACTTTGAGCGTCATTCGAGCCAAACATGCTCGTGCTCGTAGCAGCAGCTTTGCTCACAGTCCTGGTGAAACGGAGCTTAGCGAATATTTACAGATATGTTGCGATGTAGCCGACTCAGATAACCAAGACGGTGACGCTGAATGGCCGAATGGCACGTGCAGACAAAATTGGAACGGATTCGATCATGGACGACATAAAGAAGTAAACGTAACTTGTAAATTCGTTACAATATCATGGATTCACTTACTTTCTCTAATACTGCACGCTGCTTGAGCGGAGACGAGAAAAGAGGCTGCTCGCCTCCCTTTGTCTTGTGGCGGTCCTATAGTCATAGCCGAAACCACCACCACCAACGGCGCCGCCGCTTTTTTAGTGCGGTGTGCTGCTCTTGCTGCATCGCAAGCAGGGCGGACGAGAGAAGAATCGTTCCCATCTCTTCCTCTTCGTCCAGGCAGTCGCCCGGGCCCATCTTGTTTGTGATCTTGACACCCTGACCAAAGCAGCGTATATGTTAAAAGTAGTTTAATTAGAACTTCTCGTCGTAAAAGGGAAAGGAAAACATGGTGGTCTCGTGCGTCCGTCTCGCAATGCTCGGGCCTTGCGTCCTTGATCGCGCTGTCTTCGCAACGCTCAGGGTTTGTGGTTGACTGTCACAACGGCAGAGATGGCGGTACGCTCTAGTCTAGTATTCGCTGGACGCCATATTTGTGGGTGCTGTTTAGAACGCATGCTCAGAACGAGCTCACATCAATAGGCTGCTAAGACCGGCACTCGTGATGGTGCGGAATGCACGTTGCGGAAGAACTGTGGAGGCTCGCCATCAGCACGCGCTCAGCATTCGCGCACACAGCTATGGCCGCCAGTGAATACTCTCTACAGGCTCCCTACGGGAGCCAAAGTTGCGCGTCTGTTTTTCACGTGCCGCCGCGCCGCTACTTGCCGAGATCCGATCAGGTGAGGATCCGGATCAAATGCCATGCAGGAAAGTAGACGTTGCACGCGCCCCGACAGTACGTTCCCCTGTTTTTGAGCGCGCCGCGCGCCTCGAACGCGCGGTGCCGCTATTCGCCGAATTCAGTCACGTGAGGAGCAGGATCAACATGTCGTGCAGGAAAGACGGCGCTACGGGAATGAACGCGCAACCCTGGCTCCCATAAGAAGCCTATACGGAACTCTAGTCTGTATATATGCACTCTAGCGGACATAACAACTCTCCCCTCTTAGACTTGTGTCTGGTACCTCTGAGGTGAATGTCTAGCCCGCTTAGATCTCCGCTAAACCGGTGTGTCTGGTTGCCTTGTTTTTGTACTTGGCGTACATGATGTAGAGATGCTGGACCGGTCAGTTCCATCGTCATCTATAGCCCATGTTAGAGTAGCCGACGCACCGTCATCTGTATTTACTTCGCAGCATCGTTTTCTAATCTGGTTCCAGTGTCGGTGGACAATTCCTAACTGACACTGAACATTCCACGAACGGGGTCCTATTCGTTTCATCACCACACCTGGAACCCAGTCAGGTTTTTTGCCGAATTGTCGGATCATGATTGTAACTCCCGCTCACAGCTGTCGTTCTTTGGGTAGCTTCTCTGTTACTACCGTTGACTCTGCTTCCGGCGCTAGACGATCCAGGGAAGTTGGCAGTTCTCGTCCAAACATTGCTTTAGCTGGTGTGATGCCAGTTATCTGGTGAACTGTGCAGTGTTGTCGAAACAAGAACTGTTGAAGTCTGAGTTTCATCGATCCGGACGGCTCTTTGGCCAGCGCTCTCTTCAACTCGCCAACGTAGCGTTCTGATTGTCCACTGGTATCAGGATGATACGGAACCGACGTCACCTGTCAAATTCCTTTGTTCTTCTAAAATTTTTGTAGCTCGGAAGACACAAACGCTGTTTTATTGTCAGACACAACCTTGCGGGGTATGCCAAACGTTGCGAACAATGATCGCAGCACCTCGATGACTGCCGTCGACGAGTGATCCAACCCACGTCGACAGCAGTCATCGAGGTGCTGCGATCATTGTTCTTGTGATGTATCCACTTGATTTCTGCGTTGGTACCTTTCCTTTGTAGCTTTCTTCTTTGATATGCATGCTTTTTCAATGTGGCCTTGCTTGTGACAGTAATGACATGTTGTAGCCTGAAACATGCATGTCTTCGGGCTGTGGTGTTCGTCACAGCGCCAACCGCGTCGCCCCTTGTGGAAGGAACTCCTGTGGCCTGCACTGGCGGTTGCCTTGTTAACTTCTGAGTGATCGATTTTCATCTTTTGTTGCTGCTGAACGGCGCTCTCGAGCGTATTGCAAAGTCGTAGGTCTTGATGAACGTCACTTCTTTTTCCGCGAAGAGACACTGCTGCACTTGCTCGCTCCGTAGGCCGCATACAAAAAGATCCCGCATCATTACTTCCAGAGGAAGGACCGTTGCATTTGTTGCTTTTTTGGCACTGGTGACAAATTTACGGTCGGCAGCGATTTTCTTCAGGGCTGTCGCGTAAGCGCGTACCGTCTCGCCGACCTCCTGGTCGCGACGTTGGAAACGGGATCTGAAGTTGACTTCGGAAGGCGTCGGGTAAAAATGTGCTTTCAGCAGTTGAACGAACTTGTCGAAGGTCACTTGGCTTGGCTGCTCGGTTTGTACGAGAGCACAGACTGTATCGTATCTGTCAGCCCGGAGAGCGTTAGCAGGTGCGCACTTTTCTTCGAGGCGTACTGTACCTCGCTAGCCTCGAAAAAAAAAATTTTAACCGCCCGTACAATGATTTTTAAGAGCTGGAGCTGCGTTCGAACATCGGAATTCGGCTGAACTCAGGCGTGGCCATGGCCAAGGCGTTGCTCTGGTTGTTTTTGCCCGTTGTCGAAGTTCCGTCTTTCATCCGGTGGGCCCTGGTTCTCGTCGCCAACGTTAAAAGTAGTTTAATTAGCCCTTCTAGTCATAAAAAGGAAAGGAAAACACTAGTTCGGTAGACCAGCTGCTATGGTGGTGTCGTAGGTTCGAGCACCTAAGCGGACATGACAGTAAGCAACCTACACTCTATAAAAAGGAGTATCACCTTTCACCCTTTTGTCCCATAAAATGCACTCTAAAAACTTCAGTTCGACGTACAGCCCACTATAGCATACAGACGGCCCCAAAGTTTACTTGGGGCTTGATAACGGCGCGATATAACTTATTAAATAGCTAAAGTACGTATCAAAGACCACAGAAAAAAAAAACCCACTGAGGTTCTGCAGTACGGGCAAGAGAACCCCGATTATATTTATTTTTTGTAGTCAGTAACGCGTACATTAGCTATTTTAATAAGTTGTACCAGTCGGCTATCAAGCCTCTTGTGAAAGTTAGTACCGTCATATGGACGTTAGTGCGCTGTACGTCGAACTGAAGTTTTGGGGTGTATTATACGGGACAAAGGGTGTAACGATACACACTTTTGTTTAGAGTGTAGACGAGAACGAAGTTAAACAGAGTCACCTGGCCAGTCGTGCCAAGAGCAGCCGACGTGCCCTCGCGACTTGACGTCAAGAACGCGAATTTTCAAGAGATGCCAAAAAACGGTCGCCGCTGCCGCCACCGCCACTGGGAAAATAGACGTAAACACCTCCTCTTCATCGCCTCCACCGCCACGAGCAATCTCAATTCGGTGACAGCGTATTGCAACGCACGTGTAAACGTAGCATAACACGAATTTTATAAAGGTAAGGAAGAAAACGGCGCGTAGAAGTCCTTGGTGAGTGACAGGAGGGGAGATGTCACAAAGGTGCTTCGTGAGAAGTTATCCGTGAGGTTATCCGGCCCCGAAAAAAGCAACTCGTTCGAGCCGTCCTGGTCTTCCCTGTTGTGCGCACCACTCTCAACGCCCGCAGTACAGACGCCAGGTGTCGTCATGTTGAAAGTGTGATAAAAAGCTATACTGCGTTTCTCTTTAAGTTTGAGCGTGGAAGAAGCTGAAAGATAAATCAGCGGGCTTTTCGTCATCCCTGCCATGAACACGCGCTCTTGCAGAGCATTATTCAGGGCCACATGCTCGCGCCTGTAGCTCCAGTCTCGCTTGCGCTTAAACTGAAATGGACTATGGGAGACGGCCGAAGTATTGCCATTAACACTTCGGGTTTCTTTTCTATTTTTCGAAGTAAGCGGTGTAGTGCCCTTACCGTCGTCATAAAAAATTTACTTTATGAATCACAATAATAATTATTACAGACACGCACCTTGCGACAACATCTTAGCGTTTTCAAAAATGCCTTCGCCAATTACGTCACCAAAAAAGAAGCGAGGAGGAGCTTAAATTGTGGGAGCAGGACACGAACCAACGTTACTGAAACACTCAGTTGGGAAACTCACCCTTGAAACCTGGATCGCTGGCGTCCACCGAGACCGAGCTAAATACGATAACAGCGCCACCCTTTAGCGACGAGTTGAAACATGAAAGTTGCTTTATATGGCTACTGCAAGATGACCCTGCGAGATGGCGCCACCAGCCCTCGCCCGACTCGACCTGAACCAATACGTGCAGCCGTGCAGTTCAGGGAGTGGACGCTGCGGGAGAAATGGCGGCGTTGGGATCGCCTTTAGCTCTGTCCTCGAGTACGGATCGGAGCCATTTTTTCGAAGTCACCTTTTCGAAGCAGGCTCTATGGCAGTTTCCCAAATGAGTGGTTCTTGTAATGTTGACACGAACTGACACAATATTTCGCGCGCCAGAGGATATTTTTTTTTAATTTTTCGCGACAATCTTTTTTTTTGTGTGTGCGGGGCCACGCGTTTTTGAAGCGTTCTCGACGGTGAAAAAAATATCCAACTTGGGGATATCAGCGACCCTTTAACATTTTAATGCTTCTATCTACATTTGTTTGTCAGGATGATTTCAATCGCACTTTATATTTATTACCTTGGCCGTTCGCATTTGCACTATTTAATTTTTTATTACTCATTTTTATTCACTTGTATAAATTACATGTTAAAGTATTCGCACTCAGGATGCGACTATATTGCACTCTATATTTTTTTCCAGACATTTCATTGATTAAACATGAAACAAAAAACAAGGCGATTCCCGAGGATGAATGAAGTGAGAAAATTACCCGCCTGGATTGTTTTTTCAAAAAAAACTCTCCCTGTAATTATAGTTTCGAGTTGCGCGAAAAAAAAAATGCAGCACTGCAGGGAATCAGGCAAACACGGTCGGGACATTTATAACAGCTGCAGCTGCTATACTTACCGTACTCAAATTTGTGAGTGCTTTTTGTTTTCCCACATAAATGCTCATATACATAAAAACAAAAGAAAAAACGTTCCCTTATATTTAGTGAACGAATCGTTGAGCGCTTCTTGCTGTGTTCATGGCGCGCTTGCTTACGTAGAAGTGTGTGGTCGATACCGGGGCAGCTCACATCGGAATTCATTATTATTTCTTCATGATGAGCGCGGATCTGCTCTGCGTGATGGTTCTGATTCTTTCCGCTTCATACTTATATATGGGGATCTGAACGCTCTGCTACTGTTTCGAAATCGTGTTAGCGTCATGTGAAGGGTTAGCATCCTCTCAAAACAGTTTGGCTTCCAATCTGGTGCTCTATGTATCAAGGTCTCGCCACCAGATAAATGAGCTTATGCTCACATTATGGTTTATTTTTATTTTCTTTTGTAGTTCTGTTCAATGCTGGGTTTTCGTGAAGAGAGTTAGGGTTTGGCTGCTTTTTTCTGCTTTATGTTTGCGTTGGTGCACCCAAGAGAAGGCCGCCTGCTCGTTTTGGAATGTCAAAAATGAACATTATTATTATTCTTACTATAAGAATCTTTGATTGCTACACTGTCGCACCAAGAAAAGGTTCAGCACACCGTTTGCATTTAGAACAGGCCGTGCAACTCAGTTTTGTGCAAACTGAAACATACCTGTGTTTTTTTTTGTCAACCCGATGATAAGTACAGCCCGTGATTATTAGGATGAATTTGAAGCATTTGAGCTGAGGCAGTAACAGAGTACCGACACAAGGCGAAGCTCATGATGTGTTGGCAGGATACATTAATGACAGCCCGCTAAAGCTGTATACGGCAAAATACGCTCACGATTCATAAACGCAAACTCGTGTTTTTTTTTTTTTGTGAAGATGATAAATTAGGCAATAAGCTAGAGAATAAGTTACATTATCTCAGAAGGCACCAGCAAGAGCAACCGTTTTTATCAAAGCCCGCCTTCAAAGAGAACGAAAAAATAAGACTGCACTCCTGCTACAAGAACCACAAAGGACGTGTACAATTTACGAGGTTTCCAGAAGCAACAATTATTCCAAATTTATAAAGCGAATAGAATGCACAAAATGTTTTGATGTATTGAAAAAAAAAAAGGTCGAATGATGATAAACGATTGGTTTTACCGTGGTTTTAGCCGAGGAAAACTTTTTCTTTTTAAAGATAACGATAGTTCAGCTTTTGTAAGTGTTGTAAGTATTCTTGTAGGTTTAGAGTCCGGCCTCGATCAGGAGAAGATGGCATGTCCTGTGCGTCATAATATTATATCTTTTGTTTTTAAACTATTGTGCTCTGTGCACCGGGTGTCGCAAGTAGCGGCGAGGCTCTTTCAATCGACCACTAAATTCGGTCTCTTAACCTATCGCGCTACGATTATGTACAGTGTTGCGCACAGGTGGTGCATTTTTTCTATGAAATTCGTGAAGAGCAAACTTACCTGAGAAAAAAGTACAAAAAGAAAAAGACTTAACTCCTATGGAAACGCAGCGAAGTCACTGGTATTCAAGCAATAGGGCGTCCAATTTATTGGATACTGGTGGCTCTGCTGCGTCTCCATAGGAGTTAAGCCTTTTTTTATTTTTTATTTTACTTTTTCCACAGGTAAGTTCGCTCTTTGCAACTTTTATAGAAAAAATGCACCACCTGTGGGCAACACTGCACGAAATCGTAGGGCGATAGGTTGAGAAAACGAATTTTGCGGTCGATTTAAGGAGCCTGGCCTCTATTTGAGACACCCGACAGATAACAGTTAGGAGCCAGCATTTGGCCACATTGCGTGTTCATCAGTGCCATCCCGTGAAAGCTGTCAGTTTCACCATGTCGAACCAGAGCAACATGGGACTTCGCCTCGAATAAACTCGCCCGTTGGTGCCCGAGGCTGCTGGGACCGTTTTTACTAAATATAGCGAATATATTATACGACCACGCAGCTTCGGTGTGCGGCGATATTGCTTTTTCCGTTATATGGCAAAAGTCACACAGAGCGTGATTGATAACAGCGACTCGGATCGGCGATTGGCATTAAACCTTTTTCTTCACGGATTTGTGAAATATATTAAACTGTTAACCAACTGCAAAACAAAATCAGTGGCATTTTCTTTTCTTCTATTTTTTTTAAAGAAACGTTAATTATTATTACTATTATTTTTTTTTTTTTGCGGTAGACAGTAGAGTTTTGTGCAGATCAATACCTCGTAGATAAGAAAGCCTAAGTGCTGGCTTGCATCACTGGAAAAGGCGCCCCGAGGCGCAAAGGGAGACGGTGGGGCCTGGGGCGACGGCTTTGCGCCGCGACGCGGCGTTTACAGGTGGTCAAGGTGGGTTGATATTTTTATTGAGCAATCCGCAGACAGTCGCCGCGAAGTGGTGTAAATGAGGGGGGGGGGGGCGGGTGGGTCGACACGCGACCCAGTGATACACCCGCTCTCCCCTATTGCACCTCCAAAAAGTGCGACCCGTACTGATCTGTAGCACGTGTGCTTAATAGAAACGTTTGGTTCTGGTTGCAGCAAAAGCGATCCAAACATTTCCGTGGTATGCGATGCCAAGACCACCCACGCAGTTTTTTTTACTTTAGTTGTTCACAGGTGAATAGCAACATATCTGCGGAGAAGTAGCAGAAAGAAGAAGACTGTTTCCGTATATTGTATGCGCATGCGCGTACAGTAAAACAGCCATAGCTGTATGCGTGCACTGCCCGAGTCACTGGCCGCGAATAGAGTACTGATGATGTGTCCCAGTTTGCTGGGACAGGGCGCTGACGAACACGAACATTTTCGCCCGATTTTGTGCCCTGGATAAATAGATTCAAAACGCCTGAAGCTTTCATTAGAGCATTTTATTTGGAAACACTTTCGTCAGACTTCGACTTTCCTTTAAATGCAATGTAGTTGTTATGAAACTTCCCGGGGGTACTAAAGGCGGCAGCAGACTCTATCGAAATGATATGCGACGTTACATAAGGCGAAGGGCTTTTCTATGCATAAGGGTCCTCTTTTCGGGAGCATTGCTTCCTTTTCTCTGGAACACCGCGACACATAAAATCCAACCCTAAAATGCCATACAGTTCCTAGCCAACTACGCAGCCGCCGTTCCTGCGCAGCAGAAAGCCGAGGCAGAAAGTGTTTCTGCACCTCCAACCCACACACTCTGCGTGAGACGTCAAACAAACCGCTGCGATCCGTTGCTAATACGCGTTTTTGCGCTGCGACCACCACTAGCAAGCAAGGTCCGTGGAGGCTTCCCATATATATATATCGCTTAAGAAAAAACAAAGAACAATACGGCTATCGCATAATAATACGGTGTTACGATACTCAACAAACGCTGTTGCTCACCCATCGTATCGTTATTGATTACTGTAATCGTAGGCAGTGGAACTACCTACTAAAACTCTCTAATGAGAGCAGTGTCGCGCTCCGCGAACTAACTCAGTGCTTCACTTGCCTGCGTTGTCAATTGCATATATTTGTCTCCTTTATTGCAGACCTTGCACGAGAACCCAAAAGAATCGCTCGCTTTGAACAATGACGCTGAACTCTGCAGTCCTCTGGCTGTTCTGTGACGATCCACTCGAGAAAGACTCTGTGTTCGCTTGCGATAAATAAAGCCTATTGCGGTCGGCGTCGTTTTTATTTACACACCGAATGCCACACGAAGCTAGCAAAAACTGGGCTGCAGTGCTCATCTCCCGTGCTTGAGACATTCCTTTCGCTCGTGATTTGGCTCGTTTTATTTTATCTCGTTGGAGACGCAAATGAACGCGTTAATTGCCAAAAAAAATATTTCTGTCGAGTTTGACTTTTGATGGGCCTGCTTAAGTAGTTTCGGCGCCGTTATAGGAAACAATGTTACATTAATCGCTTGCAGCATGAATCACAACTAAACTGGAAGGTTTGAAAAGTAGTTCGCAATGAAGCAAGAGCCACCCAGGTTGCGCAGCTCCAAGATCTCTCAAGAGATTGCTAAACGCACGAAAGAGGTCGTACCGGGAAAGTTTTTACTGCATTTTTTTATCCAACTTGGTTGCAATTATCTTGCCTAGGATGGCACAACTTTCAATTCGCGGTCTGAAACTCGGCCCAACGTAATCCCAACGCGGCGGCTTCTCGAGCCCTCCCCATGCCTGGACGTCTTCCCAAGTCTGATGGCTGCCTGGAAGGTCGCTTGGACGCCTGTGGGACTCCAGGACGGCCGTTCGTTACACCCAGTAAGATTTAGGAGAATTCACCCCACTATTTGTCTACATCTCGGGCTTTGAGCCCCGCCAGGCCGGACGACGAGCTAGGCCTAACAGGCTCAGTGAGCACCGACATGAAGAATCACGACGTACCAACAGCGATCGCGGATTACAACCACAAGCCGGAAAGGTCCAGGTGAGCTCGACATGGTCTTCGGTCATCGCCAAGGCGCCCGAACCCCTCTTCGGCCTATCAAGGATCTTCAACCCAAGAGACAACCCGGTGACTATCAATCCTATACGGAACTTTGTACCACGGTGAATTTCACGCACTGGAGAAGGTACAAGGCTAGCGGTGGCGGTATGGCGTCTGCGCAATTTTTCCGTCTCTTATCTAGCCCTAGCCTTGTGCCTGCTCCACGAGTGGTAACTTCAGCGCACTACTGCGCTTGTAACGTGCTCAAAGTCTTTCTAAAAATTACTGATTTAGGGGTTTTGGATGACACTCATCAAGTTTCTAATTGGAACCCTATGTCTATTTCCACTAATTAAAAAGTTAATTAACGAATTTCAATTAATTAGCCGATTTATTGCAAAGATTAGCCACCCACATAATGTCCGCCTGGCCGTATAACCCACCTGAACAAACCGCATTAATGTAGGTTCCACGGTTGTTTTTAAACGAATGTGTAAAAATTAAGAAAAAACACCCGGTATATATATATATATATATGTTGGAAAATGTATTGTATATGTTACAAGCGTTTCGCCGAGAGGCTCGGCTTCGTCAGGAGATTGAGTGGCTCTTTGATTAAGAGGAATCGCGTTGGGATTAAATTGGTGACAATTTCGATTAACTTAATTGGTGCTTGGATTGAATTTATGACCTCTAGGATCAAATTGGAGAACAGCTAGAAACAATTTAGGGACTCTCGGGTTTTTTAAAAAAAAGCGGCACTTGAATTCTCATGAGCGAGAAGATATAGAAACAAAATGCCGTACCACTGTAAATGCGACCGGTAGACACTCTTTCATGCGCTCCAGAGGATAACAAAAAGAAAAGAAAAAAGGCTCGAGTAAAACGGTGCTTGTCACAACATTCTTGTTGCTCTGTCTAGTGCTGTAAAGCATGACTTAACAGCTAGTCGACAGTTTGGGGCAATTAAATTATCTGACATGCAATGAAAGCTGATGAGTGGTTTCGGAGGAGTGGAAAAGCGAAAAAGGTATTCTACTTTAAATCAGTAGGACAGTAGTTGATCTTAACCAAAAATATGCAGCGTGAGAATGAAAGATAATGTTGTGCTAGAAATGTTTTTTTTTTGTATTGCTTTAAATGCAATTTTTCGTTTCTCTCAAGGGTACTTCAAAACGATGAAATCCAATAACAACACGGATAACTTTACTATAAAATATGAACCAAATTAACAAGAACGGGAGGATATCAAGCCAGAACATTATATTTAAAACATGGTGACGCTGATCTGTGAGCTTGATTCCAGCATCCACCAAAAACAGAATTGTAGTAAAAACCTCAAACTAGCACAACTTAGGGTATGCACTCGGACTATCTAACAAAGAGCGGTGTCGGAGGTTTAACTTCTGGGGTACGTTGGTCATAGGACATATGCAATGTAGGTAGCACTCATTCCGCCTGTCCTCTTCAGAAAATATTTGACTTAGGGTGGTTTTCGCCCCCGTGAGATTCACTGTAGCTAGATTGGCTGATGATGTTACAAAGTAATCCAGTGGAATATATTTTCAATACTTGAAGGTGCCGCAGGTTTCATCACGAAATGTAGATTTTTATGAGGGCGACATGACGCGGTAGAGATATGTTGACCGCTTATTTCCAACAGTTTTTATTTCCTTCTGTATTTTTTTTAGATCGCTATAATTCATATTGAGTTGAAAGTCAGCTCTGTGCCTCTCTTGTTTTCAGTTTTTTCTTGCACTGTTTCATCTTGCAAGATGAACAACCAACTCACCCGAATATATGCCTCGTTGACAGACTTTAGGTTAGATTTTTTTTTTTTTCATTTTCTATCAATACTACATATCCCCAGTGGAGATTTTACGGACGAAAAGCAGTGCGAAAACACAAAGACACAGAGAAGAGAATACGCATGACAATGCTCAATCAACTTTCTTATTATGAAAAACGCATACTAAAACATTTCGACTGAATAACTTCTGATTTGAAGAAACCAAAAAGAAGTGACCTCGGAGTGAAGCCAAAAGAAGCCCCTGTCCCCGCGTGATAATATTTTTTAATAATAGCGTCATGTCTAGCGTGTTATCTCCTCTGTGTCCTTTTATTTCCGCGCTCTTTTTCACCATGAATTAATAACAACTAGCCCAACTGTCTATTCTATTGAGATTTGAGTGATTGAGGCAAGATACTTTGCTTGTTATTTCATTATAACGTAATATTTTACGCTTTATTTTCCAAGGAAGGAAGTTGATAACAAATCATTATATCTAGTTATCTGGAACAAATAATTTTGGAAATAAATGTTGAGAAAATTTAGGCAATAAACACTTGGATTTCCTTGAGAGTGTGTCCACTGAAATGGTTCACTACCATCATGACCCAATCATATATATTTCACCTTTCTTAGACCCTATATGAATTTGGAAGTATTGTCACCTAGTTACATGCCCATATTTCAGGCAACCACCGGAGTTTCTTGTACAGAAGATGCCGTATCCACAACGTAATGAACCTCAGCTTAATCAGGGATTTGTGCATAATTATATTGTGTGACACAACAGGATAAAACAATACCTTCAAAAAACGGAACATCCTGCAGAACCGGATGTAAAAAACCTGCCCAATCGGGCAGAGCGTCCCCGAAAAATATTTACAGCGTTTTTCACCGCAAAAGTAAACAATACATTAACAAATGCTCGGCTTCAGCTCAAATGCAGCGCTAATGGTCCGCTCAATATGTCAATAATTCAGAACTTGCCGTCTTATTCGAAAGTGTTGTGTGATTTTCGCAACGTTCAAGTTGGAAAGTATGGCCCGTTCCTCTAGGTTGATGCCATTTATCTCCATATATTTCTGGGAAGTAAAACCTCTACATAAAATTTTCAAAACTCACTTCTAATGTTTAAATCAAATAACGACAAGCTCTGTAAGTTTGTCATTTTTTACAGACTGCTTATGCTAAATTTGGGTGAAAAATAAGCGTTCGACGAGGCATCTTTTTGTAGTCTAGAGAACACAAATATGTTTGGGGAGACACCATAAACAAAATGGCGAGTTTGCAGTCAAATAAGAAATGGCAAGTGTGCATTCAAACGAAAAAAAAAGTGGAGCATGTGCTGACATTGTTTCCAACGAAACACGCTTTTTTTTTAAAGACTGCACACTTTCCGTAGCTAGCATTTAGCATCACGTGTATGATCATAGTGGTATACGGTATACATGCATGCTAACCTTGGTGGCGCAACATGCCCCGCACTAAGAAATTATGGTACACGTGCTGTAATTTAGTATGAAACATGCTGTGTCACCAAGGTTAGCATGCATGCGTGCCATATTTCAACGGTCTATTTTTCTAAACGCATACGTTAAGCGGGGTATGCAGCTGCATATTCCTCATTGAATAACTCGATTTACGTGCAGTGTCAGATGTAAAGCAACATACAACTCGTAATGAAATCTGCCTCGCAGAGTCTTAGGCAGGGAGGTTGACTTATGTATGCAGAATGTTACATTCCCTACGCACTTCAGTGGCCACAAGCCTGCGTTGTGTTTGATGAAGTGAATAAAAAGTGGGTATAAAAAGAACTTTGCAAACTAACAGCTACTTCCTTCATTTCGCGAAATGGTGAAAAGCTGCTCTTCATATATACTTGCTGGGGTCCTTTATCGAACCGCCAAATTGAAGGATTGATAAATGACCTTCAAAGACTAACACACAAGGCGAAATTCAAGTCGACGGCGAAAAGCTCCCGTCCTGAAGCAAGGAAAGAACGACGACGTTTCTATACGTGCCATCATCTACGGGGACAGTTCCGCGGAAACTCACGAAGCCGGAAAAGAGGCGATAACCCGCTTCAGCTACGGTTTCCGGTTTGGACTGTCCTCCTCCTCCCCCCTCCTCCTCTCCCCCCCCCCCCCCCACACACACACCCACGCACACACACATCTCATTTTCACTCCGGTCCGTTGTAGTGCGCGATGCGCCACCGCAGTTCATCCTTTTGTCCCCCTCCATTGCCAATGGCTGCAAGCGATGACTGGTGGCTCGCTGCGGTACAGAAAACGCCGCATATACTCACCTCCGTTATAGTCACATTCCATTTATTTAGTCGTCGGAGAAGGACGGCTACGGGTTGCATCTGGTCTCTGCAACTCTGGGAGTTCTAGTACATCGTTTCGATAACCCCGATGACGATAGCCGACACTCCGCTGACACATTTGGGCATGGATCGTATCGTTATGGGTATTGTTACTGGAGTAATTGGAACAATCTGCTAAACCTTTATTGTGTCTTATACCCATGTCAGACGGATTACTTAAGGTACTTTGGTTAAAACGACAACCTCCTTATTGGTGAAGGAGTTCGTGCCACAAGGCGCTGCAAATCATCCTTCCCTTAAAGCATTCCTTTCGGGAAAATAGCTCGCTAGCGTGCTTTATTGCAAGGGAAGTACTCTCGACAGTGGGCGCTAACGGCACTGGAGGCGAGCTGGCGCATCGTTTCGTCTCCCTGGGGTTAGAAGTTTGAAAGTCTGGCTCCAACATTATTTGTTTCAAGCATTGGCTGACGGCACTGTACCCCTTAAAACCTTTCGTTGATAATTAGGGTCTTGACTGTCTTAGAGACGATATGTATCTTCTTTCTCCTCACGCGGCTCGGGCTATTCAACAACTCGCGCGCGCGCTCACTCCTGTTTGGGGTATAGCTGCAGTAAAGCATTAAACTCGGATTTAAATTAGTATAAGATTTTTAACTATTGGACGTTACTAGTTTTCAATGGTGTATAGGTTTCAATAAGCAGGCAATAATTTAGTGCGCCGTAATTGCAGTATACTGTTGTGGTTGCCAGTGCCTGGCTATGACAGCAAAGCTTGTTGCGAATGTTTCCTTTCAGCACATGATTTATATGCGTTTCAAAAATTGTCCGTAAAAGAGGAATCAACTGGTAATGTTTTAAACAAACATGAAATTTCGGAACACAAATTATTTTTGTCTAAACATCGTGTGGACAGTCCCAAGGGAATCAATATCGGTGGTAAATAGCATTTTGCCAGCCGTATGACAGCAGCTTCTTTACCGGAAAAGATAGTTCATGAAAAGGAGCTTTGGGGCGTCGTTTGAGAAGGTTACTACTTAAGCATTCTCTGGCTATAATTCATTCACGATTGAAATAAAGCTGGAACGTGTCAGGCAACTTATAAAATAAATCGCGAAAAATCCGCTCGTGACAATACACAAGCTCATCGTATTTGCATATAGAAAACTTTGGGCGACTTCCGGTTTGCTCTCCTCCGGGTATTTTGTTGCCAGAACACTTTACGGTTTCAAAACAAACGTGCCGTTTTTAGTGGGATTTTAGTCTGTGTCATATAGTTTTTGGTGTTGCCTAGCAATGGTAAATTCTGTCAAAATACACGATATTTTTGCTTAGCCATGCACTATGCGATTGCGAGAAACCGTGAACCAACACCCGCAGGTCATTTTGTTTTGTTTCCATGTGATAAACATAGGTGTCGTCACCGTCACACATGAGCGGCGATGAGATCTTGTCTTGTTGACGAAACGCAGTCGTGTCGATGAAACGTTGTAGAACATCAAGTATGAAGCCTTTCAATGAGCTTCTCATCGGCGAACTGGGGCGCCGAATCTGTCAGGTCAAGATAATTTTATTAGCATATTAAATTTTTATTATAAAGTAATAAAAAAGCGGTGTAGTCTCTTCATTTTTTTACACTGGGTTCGTTAATGCAGAAGTGTGTGGGCCTTATAATGACAGGCCCTTGTAAATTCTAAGATGAACTGTTTAGCAACGAGTTACACTTTAACGTACAGTGACCGCAAAGGACAGGGCCAGACTGTTCCGGAAAAAAAATACACTGTGCGGCTTGATATACTATGTTTACCGTAAAGCCTTTTGTCTTTAGGAGCAGTCGCACGCTCGTCCCGTTTCTTGGCTAGCATACCTAAATTCAAGCCGCAGCATTTGAGAACTTTTGATTACGTCGAGATACTACTACGAGATACCGTATCCGGGATTCCATTTCCGCCTGTCAAGCAGATCATTAAATTCATTGCAATGCCGGTGTGCTACCGTATCCGTGCTTTATACAAAACACGGATAAAGGCCCATTCGCGTATATTAGTAGCGGCCGTCTAGGTTATGTGAATTGACCTTGACATAAACGCGAGCCAACGGGACGTCCCTGCCCAATATGAAGCAGACTTGCACGCGACATACGAAACACGCCCTCCCCGACAACTCGCGCTCGTAACTGGTCGTACCGTACTCAAGCACAACTGTGTGAAGCGGTCGTTTCTCGCGGTCGTAGTACCTCGTAAAACTCCGCATAACGTAGTTAAATTATGTCATCTTTGAACAGGCTAGTTGCAGGTACCAACGCCGGTCCTCATGCATATTCGTACATTTGTTGGGCCAAACGGGTCGACGAATTTAGGACCTTTTAGGCAGGTTGATTTTTTTAGCTCGATCGTGTAGAAGCGAACTTCGATAATACGTGATCCTAATCACGCGAGTCCTCTAGAAAAACACCGTCCACACCCAGGAACCGGAAATTAATGTGTCGACCGGAACCCGTCATCATATTTTCTGTTGTTTTTATCTTGAACATTATAGTGTGTATAATATTTGAATGGTGAGCTTGCTCATATATGCACCACGCCGCTAAATCAGCGCTTTAGACACAGCGCTGACTTTCCGCTCTATCAACGCTCCGCTTCATCTGAGCCTGCCGTAATCACAGCACATATAATGCAGCGCTTATTTTGTGTCGACTCAGCGCTGCGCGGCATGTTTGAATGGGACTTCATAGCACCAGCATTGCGATCGACTCCTTCCAGAAATCACTTCGTGCGAAAATGCCGTTCCAGTGCCGAAATTGCAGCAACATATAGGAGTCATATTCTTTGTTAGAAGAAAACGGGAGTCTACCTACTGTTTTGAGTTCTCAAATGATCCGTTAGTTGAAATTGTGGGATTTCCCTTGCTGCTACCCGTCTCAGAGAATGACACAGCACGCCGGTTCAACAACACGTAAACATTTAATGAGCGCTATCGCCTGCGCCGCGATCCCAACAGCCCCCGCGCATCCGCTGCGACGGCCTTTTATCAGCGGCGGAGTGCCGCTCGCGTGGCCAGTTCCCCTTGGCCCCCTCGTGGTCAAGATGACCACTTATGATTGTCGGAGGGGCAGCCTGGGCCAACCGCTTGAAATCGCCAGGCTGCCCACAAAATTCAGATACGTTTTGTTTTCTAGAACATCGTAGTGACTTGATTTATGTGCGTGTTTTTTCTTCCTTTCTAGTTTTTGATATTTTTTTACAACTACTGTTTTTGGTGTCGGGATTGTCGTATACACACGCCGATTTGCATCACTTTTAGCGAAGAACGTGTCGATTCGAGGTCAGTAATTATGAAAGAAAGGTGCACTTTAAACTCACTTTTCCTCCGAACTACGGGAGGCATATACCAGAGTTTTAGACTCGACTTATTTCTTTCAGGTGATTAGAAATATATAGTTAAATTAACCTGGGTATAAATGGCCAAGACATATCTGTAATTTTCAGTTACACTCACACTGGGAAGGAGTGGAAGGATAGAAGTAAAATCAAGAATGTGGCCAGATACTTCATGGACAAGATACCTTTCAGCTCCGACCATAAATTTCCCAAATCACAGATAAAACAACGCGTAAGTAAGTTCAGAAATTTCGTGGGGCGCCGAGGAAGCAACGGGCGAGAGAAGAAGGAAAACCCTTTGTTCTCTCAAATTGCAAGGCCTGCTTCATGGCCGAGGTGCGGGAGTTTCTGCGCCAGTTCCCGCAGACGAAGCACAAATTGGAGACGGCATTCGTCAACAATAGCTGCCTGTCTAATCGACTAGAAATAACATCTGATCAGGTCGAACCGATGGTATTGAAAATAAATTAATTAACAGCCTTATTTAGAGTACGTGAGGTTTACAGCCCGGATATAAGTCCAACCTCATTTTGCGACGAATTCGCTAAGCTATTCGATAAATTAAATTCATGTAAGTGCCAAAGGGTTCGGTAAAGGTTCTAATACACATGTTCTGATATACTCAAAACAAGGTGTGGAAGCCTATGTTTACCTATTATCAGGTTATGGCCTTAAAATATAACTGCTTACATTACTAGGGAAGAATACATAGGAAAAAAAACTACAAAACCTGTGTCGACCATATCTTAGGCTGGGTGAATGGTCTCGTTGTATTTGCCGGAATGATTAGAAAATAATTGCCTATTATTTCGAAGCTTTAATGACTTTTGAAGATGATGTGCTTGTTGAAGTACAGAAGCAAACTAAAGAGACTATTATAATTGACTAAAAAGATTAGATAAACTGATTGAACAGTATGACTGGAATCCGGTGCTATGTTTGGACCACTTACAAGTATATGACACGTTAGTAGTTGTGCCTAATAATATTTATAATCACTCAAAAATAACTTTAAAACTAAAGCAAAGACGACCTGAAAATCAATGGGTTAACAAAAAAATCAATCAATCAATCAACCTTTATTCAATTTGAAAGGATAAACTAGGGTGCCGAGAAAAAAAAATCAGTTTATACTGCTTGACGAGCTCGCGATCCTTTACAAATCGGCCATAAAAATACGCAAATATTGCCGCGCGCGCAACTGACCAAACAGCAGCCCGCTCGTAGCCTAAAGGGCCGTTTATACTCCGACGTTGAGCGCAGTGAACGCAGCGTAGCGCAGAACGCGCGCCTTTCATTGGCCGGCAACCAGGAACTCGATATCTGCGTCCAATCAGAATCTGTGCGCGCTGCGCTACGCCGCGCCCGTCGACGTTACGTTGAAGTATAAACGTACCTTAACGGTTATCGCGCCTTCCTTCCGCGCAAAAAGCCAGGGTTCAATGCTTGGCCGCTGGTACACATTTTTGTTGACTCTGAAATGTGATGTTCTGGTAAATTCGAGAACCGTGTTGCTTGCTCTAGGTCAGAATGTTCTACGCGCCGGACATTCTAGGCCGATTGTTCCAAAAGCGCACGCGTGTACAGAAGGGGCTCCGCGTGGCGAGCCAGAGTCAGTTTCGCCCCAGCGTTCGACTCTGCTGTTCTGCCGACTTCGACGCCCGCTTCGATCTGCTGTCATCTGCTTTCTTTTTATTTTGGGGCACAAGTTCGCACCATTAAACGTTTCAGTTTCCACCAGTTATTTTTTGTTTCCTCGCATGCTCCTTCGTGTCAATATATAGTACTGTGCGACATAATTACATATTTAAGCAATACACAATCGACAAATTTAACTTTTACAGAAATAGAGACTAGTAAACATAAAGCTGAAACAATAGTGAGTTACAAAAATAGTTACGGAGAGTAGAAACAAGGAATATGGTTCAAACAAACACACCAGGGAAAATTAAAAAAAAAAAATTAGGGAAGGTGCAACTCAGCGTTTCAAAGCCATAAAAGTTTTTTTTTTTTTAGTTTCATAGGGGGTATGTGAGGTACATAGATTGTTTATAGGTATAGTTTTTACTGTAAGCAAGTCTGCCTAGTAGGGGAATTGTATGACGTATTTGGAATAACACGATGCATTTTCTTATGCGAAGATATATGCTCTTGCGTATTAGACACTGTCGTATATCCCCAATCAAAAAAACTAGTTTAAGTATGAATAAAAAAGCATAAAACAGAGTCAGTTTTATTTTTATAGGTGAAACATGCCTATGACAAGAAGTAATACAAACTATTGTAGAGACGGCAATACAAAGTTCGGTTATATGGACGACCCATGTGAATGTGGCAGAAAAAGTTACACCGAGGAATCGAAAACTTTTCACGTACTCAATTACAATATCATTAAAATATAGCCAGTGTATTTATTACAAGCTCACATTTAAAGCGAAAAAATATTGATTTTGTTTTCGTTTTTCTTATAAAGAATTGCCAAATGACAATCGCGTGAATAATGTCCGTACACTGTTTGCAATAAGGGTCAGTTGTTCGATATTAGAAGAAATACTAGAATTATGTTCAGTAAAAGAAAAATTGTTGACTAGGTGTAAACAAAATTCTTGCAATACTCTTCTGACTACTGAATTTCGTTCAATAAGGAAAAAGTACCACCAAGATCACGTTGCCAAAGTGAAAATGCTCTACTCATAATTTTGATATTACGTCGGAAAATTAAAAAAAAAACTGTAACATGCTAAACCAGCTAATTGGCAAAACAAAAAAGCGACCATCTATGACAAGAAAATAAAAAAAAAAAAACATTTCGGTGACTTAGCTGATGTAGCCTTACTGTGCTAGACATCAGGTTACAGTTGTCTAAAAGGCGTAAATGGGCTTAGAGGTAAAATGACACCACAGAATCAAATGACGTCAACAAACCGGGTGGAAAACGTTAAATCAGCAAGTCTTCCTGTCATGACAAAACAAGAGTTGTGTAAAATAAAAAAAGTTCTATGTCATTAAAAAAGCCGTCTGGCATCGATCGAACTCGTCTAAAAGACATTTTTGCGAACTTTGAAAAAAAAGATTATCTCTTGTTCGCCGTTCTGAAAGGGATATTTGAAAGGGGAAAACTTCCAACTTAACTAAAATCTAGATTCGACGACCACTGTTCAAAGGTGAAAAATAAAAAAAGTTCGTAATTTAAGACGTCTCTCAATACTGCCAGTAATTCCTGATGTGATAAAAACAGATAGTAAAAATAATAAACTTTTTGACAAAGTTTTTCCATATGCGAATCACAATATGAATTAAAAAGTATTAAAGTAATAGTGAACTCTGTAAGTATTTTATTTACATTACTACTAAAGCAATACATAATAACAGAATTAATTTTATTTCATTTCTGGGAGTATCGAAGTCATTTACATGATTAACCATTCAAACATGCTAAGGAAATTAGAAGAGATAGGATTTGGATGACTTTTCTTTAGTATTTGTTAACTTTTTCTCAGACTGATTGCACTCAGTCAAGATAAACACTGAGATAAATAAGCAAATACAAATTAATTTGGGAACACCACACGGATCGGCAATGTTATTCACCATCAATATCAATTATCTAGGATAGCAAAACGAAATATCTTGTTTTTCAATGTGCGGATGACGCCACGCTCATACTTCCACATGAGGACAATGAAAGAGCGGTTTCATAATTTCAGAATGATATAGATACGATATAAAACCGGTTTTCAAGCATCTTATATTTGTCAGCTTTGATAAAAATAAACTAATGTGTAACGAAAAACCACACAAACTTGTACTTTTAGATAAATCACAGTTTTTAAATCCGTACCGTGGTAAGAACAAATATGTCAAGATGAATTATGAAGCTAATGCAAAGTACTTTTCATAAGTTTTTGAGTAACTATTCGAGCGTCTTAAAAATCTATTGAGAGTTACAGAAACATATATATACCGGTTTCAAAGTGGTGTGGATTTAAGATTATGCCAAAAGGTTTACCAGGTATTGGGTGAATTTGTTCTCCGATATGCCCTTGTAGAAAATGGATTGTGTTCAGCTGGCAGAATACAAGGTGTTAACAAGATCAATTTAAGAATGGTTAACAATATGGCATACGACTCATAATATGAGAAGTTAGAACCACTTTAAAACACGTGTGTGTGAACAATATACCGCTCTAAAAACTGTTACAATTCGTTAGTATAACCAAACATAATTATTTGAATAGCGAATTCCAGAAACTCCAAAAAAGAAAACCTCCGAGACCCACTAATAAGTATGCAACCACAAATAAACACAAATTACTTAAAGAGTACGTGCAATTACTATATAACTTATCACCCTTATAAACTTCGCATGATTTAAGCAGTCTTACGTCACAAAAAAAAAGAGCATCAAATTGGTGAGTAAGTGGTTCCTTTAGAGCGATAATCATTAAAATTGAGACATCGTTTTTTTTTTCGAAATAGCAGTACAGTGTTCAGATGAAAGTTGTAGAGATGATTGTGAAATGTATTCAAGACCAACTTTCTGGTACTCAGATAAATTTTAAATGCTTCAAGTTGTAGAATAGGGCTGCTTAGTGGTGCATGTTTGGAGTTTCAAATTTAGAACGACCTCTAGATTATAATAAACAAAAGGCACAATTGAGATCCTTTGAGCACCTTTAGTAAGGAATGTTTATTATATCAATAAATATATGGGTTAATAGAGCACAAAAATAAAATTACTACATTTTATGTTGAAATGAGGCCTGGACTCGTGCCAGCTAGGGAAGCATTCAATGTGTCATTTTAGATAACGAGACGCTCGGTGAGGCGTGACAACACACCTTCCACTGCCCTACCGGCAGGCTTTGACACAAGCATAACAGATGTCTTGTACAAGCCTAGAAACGCGAGGCTTGCTGATATCTATTCGTGCACCGGCTTACGTTGTTAAGTTTGCCGACGCGACCTAGGAAAAATAACATTAATGCGCTTGTTTATTTTTGAACTTTAATGTATATTGATTCATTTTTAATATTATCTGAACTCCAAAATCGCCCTTAAATAATAGGACAGTGAAATTTCAGCAGAAACACCATGAATAATACCCAGGGTCCTTCGTTTTCGGGTGAAACCCGATATTTTAAATGTTTGCATCTTGAACGTGTATTATGAAAACTGGGTTAAACCAGTAGAGCTGATTTCTCTCTGAAAATCCACTTTCCTTGGAGTCAAAAACCAGTGAAAGTCTGAAAATTACGAGAAATTCTAGGATCACTTTTACATCTGTCTATAAAAACTGTAGTTCGAAGTTCACACATATTTCCTAATTTTCGGGACCGGCGATACATATTCGCTTCCATACGAGTTTAAGCGGTACCTGGAAGCAAGTTCATGGAAGCTATGTACTGGTCCAGTGATTTGTTGGCATAACGCTATTGCGCGATACGCTAGTAATAAAAAATAGCGCGCCGACAATGTTTCGAATTAAAAACAAGCCTGCGCTACTTCAAGAGGAAATTGTTTTTGTTTTCTCTGACTTATATTAACATTTCTCTCGCCACCTTGACCCAAGGTTATTTGTGGGCTAAATGAAGGATGGGGAGTACGGTGGGAATGAAGTGCCCAAAAGTGGTGCTGAAGCCGGGCCTTTAGACATCCCTATTGACATCATGTATAAGAAAAAACAGAAATGTGAGAAACGAGAAATAACATGTGAGCTACAACACTGCGTTTCTGCGTATTACCTGTACATTGCTAAAGTTTCTTAGAGTAAATAGAAAGAACACACATTGAAACCAACGCGCTATAAATAATATTATTTGAAATTATCGATATTCTTTTTTTTTTTTTAATATAACTCATCAGACCCGAATCCCGGAATTACTTCTTGAAAATCGCGATTTCTACCGGATTGCCGTGTGTAAGAATATCGCTCGATTTTTACTCCTCGATTTTTCAAAAATATAAAACGCAAAAACGAAAACGAGCAATACCGACATAACTTCGCGCTGGTTTGCAAGAGTGGAGAATAAAAGAAAAAAAAAGTGTATGTAAACTGTGTGTACAAGAATTATAAAACCTCCGCACTTACTCGCAAATACTATTTAAATACGAAAAGAGGTTTCAATCCACGTGGCGAAAGATGTATATATATATATATGTACGCCAGAAAAACGCACTTGAGACGGTTGTTGGAGGTTTTAAAACATAATACTCGTAAAGTCCCTCGACGTTTCGGCCTGAGACACAACTTTTTCAAGGTCTGTCTCAGACCGAAAGGTCAACGAACTTTACGAATGTTATGTTTTAAAAACTCCAACGTCCGTCTCAAGTGCGTTTTTCTGCCGTATAAACTTTTCATCATCCTGCGCTGCGTTCTTTCTCTCTCTCTCTCTCTCTCTATATATATATATGTATATATATGTATATATATATATATATATATGTATATATATATATATGTATATATATATATATATATATATATCTATATATATATATATATATATATATATATATATATATATATATATATAACGAAAAGCATGCCCAAATAAAACCCACAATAGCGCCGCGATGCACCGAAGACTGTAAGAACTTGTGTGAGATCGAAACCCAGGACAGCGAAATGCAAGTTCAGCGCTATTACGGCAGCGCCACACTGCCACACCGCTTTTTTTTTTTTTTGTATTACCGCTGCGTTACACCGCAGACAGCGTGAGGGGCATAAATCTTACTTATGACCCTGAGTAAGGTCGCTCAGTGCGGCCCATGAAGGCCCGTTGCGCAAAATGAGCTCAGGAACGTTTCTGCAAGGTACTGCCGTGAATATACCTTGCTAAATGAGTCGTGCCTAGTCCCGGCCTCGTTAATCAACGCTTACATTTTTCAGGCGTCTGTCTAGAATCATTTGATATGACAGAGTTCGTCTCCCCTGCGAGGGTTTCCGCACAAACTAAGCAAAATTGAAATCGCATTTGGACCCACCTCTTACTCTTTTTTAGGCTCTCTTTTTATGTCCTGGCGATGTCAACGCCTATCAAAATTCCATGTCTTGAGGCCCTTCGACAACAGTTCCCCGATTTTTAATGTATGGCGAGGAAGCATATTTTCTCATTAAAGTTTTTACAGGGTACCGGCGTCTGTAGATAAATGGCGGAAGGGGACGATGTCACTAAGGATTGTGGATGATGTAAAAGTGTACTTCTTTTTGACACTGGTAACACTCGTCTACAGATTAGCTGCGCATGTCCTCCAGTGGAGACATCATTTCGTCAGGGAATGAGACTAATATTTCTTTTTTGTTGTTGGTTTGTTTTTGCTAGTATGTGTTTTACCGCAAGATGGGGCAAGAAAAACAACATTAAGAAAAGACACCATATATGAGCACGAAGCTGGCTATCGGCTCCGCCCCACAAGCCCCTTTGTCTTTGACGGGCCCGAATGAATGTATCGTTTTAAAAATTGCTAATAAAAATAGTAATATTGTTATTACTATTATCTGGGGCTCGCGTTCCTACTCAATGACTTGCAGAAGAGCGCTCACGCAGCACTGTTGAACAGCCTGCGCACCACTCCGGCCTCCGGTTAGTGGAGTCGAAAATATCGATCTGCATTTTCGTTATTTAGGAGGTCTACGTCAATTACAAGCGTCCTGCGTGAAACACAGATTGAAGACAAGGGCCACGGCAGTTTTGGGTCGGTGTTTGAGCTCAATACCACGAGTCTCAGCTGAGCGCTTACTCGGCACTGTTGTCGAGTCTGGGTTCCGCGCTGGCCACTTGTCGTTGACGTAGAACAACGGCCTTGCCATCTAAAAGGTATTGCTGTTGTACGAATATTGAGCGACAAGCCAATCTCCGGTACACAATTGGTCACAACGGGAATCTCTGAAATACTCAAAATGCACACTCAGTTTCAGATTAGCATTATGTGGTCTACTCCGCCGCCTACTGTACACCGATTTTCATCAGAAGGGAATGATTTCATTAATTTATGTTCCGAGTTCAATGTTTCTCAACTAGTTGATCAACCTACACGAATTGCTTCTACCTCCACAAAGTTTTTAGATCTTGTGTTGACGACATGTTTAGACTTAGTATCATCTATTTTGTACCTGCCTGGTTTGAGCGACCACTGCTTGCTACATATTGATTTAAATATTCCTTTGCAAGCTACTTCCAATACTATTAAAACAATCTGGGATTATAGCAAAGCACACTTTACTGCTATTAATAGTGAATTGGGATAGTTTTTACACATTTTTCTAAGTTATTTTCTCAGGCGTTCTGTTAACGAAAATTGGTATATATTCACACTAAAAGTAAATGAGCTCCTTGAGTCGCACATCCCCTTCAAAAGAATTTACTCGCACTCAAATGCACCATGGTTTACTAGAACAATTGGGAAACTTAGGAACAAGAAAAAGCATTTTTTCCATGCCGCTAAGCGTGATCCCACAGTTCACCGATGGGACGCATACCATGTCTCTGCTGATTTGTACATGACAGCTGTGTGTAGTGCGAAAAGTACTTACTTTAATGGTACATTACCGACTATGCTAATTAATAACCCCCGCCAGTTCTGGAGCACCACGAAAGAGAAAAGTAATACAGTTTTAGAGCCCAGAGCCGATGATGGTAGCCCTATTTCTTGTGAAGAGTGTGCCAATGAAATCAATGCTATTTTTGTCAGCTGGTTTTCAGACCTCCCTGTAAGTAATGATCAAACATACATGTCCTATGACTAGCTCCCCATGTACCCTATATTATTAGTCCTGAAGGCATTGTGAACATAATCGGTTCCCTTAAACTATCCTCATCATCTGGTATAGACTGTATAAACTCCAAGTTTTTGAAGAATACTAGAATGTACAGAGCGTGACACTGTTAGCACGAACAAGCGATCGCCGGTTTTTCTATTTTTTCTTTTTGAAACCAAGGGATGTCATCCAAGTTGTTATTGCTACGGAAAGAGCTCATTTAGTTCTATAATGTAAGCGATAAAAATTCGTGCTCGCTAATAGTAATTAGAAGTAAAATGCGAAAATGCGCCGTCGTCGTGTTAGCACTAACAGTGTCGCGATGTGTACTCCTCCATTCTTCTTGGGAGTATATTTCTCAATCCTTAGAACAAGGCATTTTGCCAGACGACTGGAGGGTAGCCGAGGTGGTCCCAGTTCATAGAGGAGGTGATAAATTCAACCTTCGAAACTTTCGACCCATTTCATTGACCAGTGTCCCAAGCGATATGTTAGAGCATATAATTTACTCTAACATAGTCAATTTTCTCGAATCAAATAAGTTGTTTTGTTCCTTTCAACACGGCTTTCGAAAGACATTCTCATGCGAAACATAACTTGTATCATTCACGCGTGACCTTCATTCTATCGTTGACGTTTTCTACAAAGTAGATTGCGTATTTTTAGGCTTCTCTAAAGCTTTTGATAAATGCCCCATACCTTACTCTTGTCCAAGCTTAGTAAACTAAATATTGATCCGGCGGTACTCACGTGGATACATTAATTTCTAACGAACCGTAAACAATTTGTCAACGTGAATAACACAAGCTCTACCATGGTATCAGTAACATCAGGCGTTCCTCAAGGTTCTGTGCTCGGTCCGTTATTATTCCTTATATACATTAACGATTTACCCTCTCATGTATCCTCAAAAATGTCTTTATTTGCTGATGACTGCGTTATTTATCAAGAAATTACTCATAACTGTGATTCTAAACTAATACAAAACGATATTAACTGTTTCCAACTGGTGCGACTCGCTGTCCATGGTACTAAATTCTAGCGAATATAAGGTTATGAGAATGTCCCATTGTACCTCATCTCAGCCTCATTATACGCTAAATAACCATCTCCTTAAATTAGTTACGGCCTATAAGTATTTAGGAGGTCATATCACATCTGGGTTATCACGGAGGACTCACATTAACTACATCATTAACAACGCTAATCGCATGCTAAGTTTTCTTAAAAGGAATTTTTCTTTAGCACCCCAGTCTTTGAAGCTAATTCTTTATAAAACCCTTGTACGATCAAAGCTTGGATATGCATCTCCTGTTTGGGACCCTGGTCAGTCTGTACTGATTGATTTGATTGAAGCCGTCCAAAATCGTTCTGTTAGATTTATATTTTCGAACGACCATTGGACAGCCAGCGTAAGCACTATGAAGTCTAATCTTTGTCCCCCTGAGTTATCAACTCGCATAAAAGTAGCCCGTTTAAGTTTGCTTCATAAAATTTATTCCACTAATGAGACGCTGCGTAATAAGCTAATTATACCTCCTGTTTACGTTTCACCTAGACTTGACCATCAACACAAAGTTGGCATCCCCTATGGTCGCACCAACGTCTTTTACCATTCCTTCGTACCGTCTACATTCTTTGACTGGAAACACCTGGCTGCACCCGTAGTCTCGATCATAGGTCACGACCTTTAAAAAAAAGCCTTGGAACGTATTTTTTTCTAATCTACACTCAATATATTTCCTGTGTATCTGTGTCTGTGTTTTTTTCAATATCTCAGGCAATCACTTCCCCCTCTGTAATGCCCACGCCCAGAGGGTAAAATAAAAAAATAAATAAATAAATAAATAAATCCGACCGCAGCCAACATTGTGTTCCGATGATCAAGCATTGCCAAAGTCACGGTGATCGTAGTGCGTTTGCAAAAACAGGCTAAACCATACACTCTTAGAGAAAGTACGTGCTCAGGGCGAATTTATTATTCGTGATAAGTTTAGATGGCAATAGCTAACGCAACGATGTTCTTTTAACGCTGCTTCATTGATTGATCGAATCTTAGCTTTGGCTGCAGTCGGACTTCATATAAACGGATTATACGGCGAGCAAGTTGGTCCGCTCATTGCTCACCTTGTACAGTCGTGTACGATATGAAGGTGAACGCCGGGCCGTCGACCACTCCGTGCTATCAGCGCCATGACGCGACTGCCGTGGCAGCGACGTCATGGCGCTGATAGCACGGAGCGGTGGACGGTCCGGCGTTCACCTTCATATCGCGATAAGAAAGCGAGGCGTCACGGCAGCCGCGTCATCGCGCTGATAGCACGGAGCGGTCGACGGTACGGCGTTCACCTTCATATTGGCGGCGGGTGTACGTACTTTCCCTTAACCCCCCGATGCGCCCATGTGCGTTTGCTTCCCCGCGAACTCCAGCATTGATGGGGCGAGTTCGGCTGCCAAGTCATCGCATGTTCTCTGCGCGTTGCCTCTCGATCGGCGCACCCCTGCTTGAGCTCCGATGCGCTGAAGACGCGTTTCAGGACCCTTGTGCGCCGTATAGCACGCGTTTGCTCAGACAAACCGGTAGACGCAAAATGTATGTAGCTACCATAAACTTGAAGTGCGTTGCGCTAGTCCCGCGCACGAGAGCTCAGCAGAAAATAGGCGCAACCCACTCGCTTCAACAGATTCTTTCTCCCTCGGTCGTTTTCAGCATGATTATGGCTAGTGTAAATTTTAGACGTCATGAACCAACTGCGAACTGCCTCCACGCACCTCCTCTACTTAAAGGGTCCGTTTAACGATTGCTGTACTTGGCTCTAATACCGCATGGAATATATCCCTGTCGTGCATAACCTATGAAACGCGCGTTCTTTTCTTTTCCGCCCACGCAATAACACTGGCTCTCAAATTAAAGAAAAGAAAAACGAGATGGCGTTTTTCTTTTGTGTAGAGTGTCGAGTAGTGGACCCAAGTTTCGTTTACAGTCACGATTAGACGCCAAGCGCTCTTCGGATTGCGATTCAACATCATCATACACTGCATTGAAGTGTCCCTTTGGGCGCGCTTTTGGTCCACAGTGAGCATAAACCTTTTTCATGTCTAACCTTCCATGCACTATATTGTCAACACGGTTTGTTGAGATGCCTACAGTTTCAGTGATCTCCCGCACTGCCACTCGATGGTCTTCGAAAATGATGCCGTTAATTGTTTCAACGATTTCCCTTGCGGTGTCCTCAATCGGGCGTCAAGAGCCCGCTTCATCTTCAGCTAATTTTCGGCCGCGTTGGAACTCATTGATAAAAAAATAGACCGTCCTCAACGTTGGTGAAGAACCCCCGTGAACTTCGTTAAGCTCGGCTTTGATCTGCGCAGCAGTCCATTTATTTTACATAGAAGTGTTTAGTCAACACGCGGAGTAGTCTTTTTTTTTTTTTAGTTTTCGTCGTAGCTGACTACTTGTTGGGAACATTTCTCGAGCGTGAACCACGTGTCGCTTGTAACTCAAATTTAGCCTGAGCCCGTCTGAAGAGCCACAGTTGCCAGCCGTAATATTAACACATGAATTGTAGCACCATCTCTGAAAAATTTACCAAACTTGTCAAGGAACCTCTTACTTGGCGATAAAATTATATATATATATATATATATATATATATATATATATATATATATATATATTTTTTTTTTTTTTTCTAAACACATTTTACTAGATTTCTTTATCAAGCTTCATGCAAGCGCACTCATAATAGGAGAGATATGTCAGGAGATCGAGAAAAAATCTGTCATAACATCCCCCATAAGAAAAACTTTGTAGGGCATGGTTTAATAATTTTAGAGTTCTTACATATGACATGTTCCACCACAACCTTGTGGTCACTGCTACCTGATATTGTTATCACCGAGCAGACGCACGAAGCGTGATTGTAAAGAAAATATGTAGGGTAGGTTCACACGACGGATCATACCTTGTTGGAAACGAAACAAACTGATGCAACTCATGTACGTTCATCAAACGTATTATACAGATCCGATGAATTACGTAAATGTGGCAGATTAACTATCTCTTCTATATCCGGAAGATTACAGTTGCCACACTGTATGGCGTCTTCGGGCGCTATTGCTGATAACTTATTAGACAGATACAATACGGGAGCGATAAAATTCTTACCCGGCGGTCTATAAAATGAGTCGACTATGGAAACTTCGCAGTTTTTAAGTTTTTTCTTGCACCAAACAGGTTTGCACATATAATCTGCGTTTAAAGGCTGTGCCATCTAGGTTGTTCGACACAAGTGAGAACAGGCCCTTACCTGGTAATTTTCGGTCTTCGCTGTCTACTTGATACTTAGTTGGGAACATTTCGGAGCCATTTTTGGAAACGTCAAGTCAGGGTTCCGCACCAGTAATAACATCGGCCTCTTTTTGTATTAACAAGAAAAGCATGCTCCTCTTCTTCACTTTAACTTTCCTACACTTCACTGTAACAAAGACTAGGTCTAGAAACTTAGAATTTCACATTTTGCACGAGTTTTCTTGTTACTTAACATTTACCAGCACTGTTTCGGTGTCCGAGTTGATTTACCTCATATCATTGAATTGTATCGCAGTTTAAATGAATATCCCAAGCCGAAATCAAGTGCTCACGCGATGCTCGGGTCCAAATAAGCCGCGTTAAAAGTATTGTCCCTCGTGAGTCCCTGCGTACGCTACTACTGCCCAGCTACGTCATCAAGTTTTGGGAAGACATTGAAAGAAAGCGCTCGCATTTAGCATTGAAAGTTTACTGCAACAAAATTTCTTTATCAGTAGGGTTGCGTGCAAGTACACTTATGTCCCACTAGTGCCAGTACCTTTTGTAAAGTCAGATAAATTCCAACTGAATATCGGTGAATTACCCTTTTAACTTAGTTTCAGCCGTCAACCAGCTGAACCAAAGTGGCAAGGCATAATTTCGTAATGAATTTTTGATATCTTGAATATGTTTCCGATTTTCTAAAATAAAACTATAAAAACACTTTGCTCAACCCAGTCGCTGTAGTATCTTGCCGGAAATCTCTTCGTCTCAAGCTCAAACACTATCGGTATATTTTTGGATCTGTGTTTCAGCATGCCCCCATGGGGCCTTTAAAGGACTTTGGCGTACTATCGCAAACAATACGTGCTGAAACGTTTCTTATTCTTTCGCTGGCGTAGCATCCGGTTCTTGGAAATATTTTTGTCCCTACTAGCGATGGAACGTAATGTTTATATCCCATTTTTAGAAATGAATCACAAATCGAGAAATAATAAGTCAGGGTTGGTCACAGACACAGAAGGCCGGATCGGGTGTTTCAGATCATATTGTCCTTGAGGCTACATGAAACGGTCCAGTGTTACAGCCGAGCGTGACTGTTTCTCATGGAAAACCATCGTGTAAAGTCCTTTTGCGTAATATTGAATTCAGAAAAAAAAGGAGCATTCTTCCCTTCCCTCCTCTCCTTCTGCTCGCGCTACGCTTTCGCTCCCCTGTGTTCTCGATGGCGCTGCGTACAGGATGTGAGATGGAGTACAAATTTGCACTATAATAAATAAATGTCTGTGGGGCGTGAACGTGGCTTTAGTATATACACTCTAAGAAAAATGGGTACATTCTTACACCTCTTCTCACATATAATAGACCTAAAATCTTCAGTTCGAGGTAGAGTGCACTGTCGTTGATCTGACGGTAACAACTTTCGCGAGCTGGTCGATAGCCGTGTTGCATAACTTAATAAAATGTCTAATGTACGTGTGACTGACTGCAAAAATGTAATCGAGGTTTTCTTGGGACTACTGCACAACCAGAGTTTTTTTTTTTTTTTTGGTACAGTCTTTGCCACGTACTTTAGTTATTCCATACGTTATGTCACACCGTTATCAAGCCCCTCGTAAAAGTTGGGGCCGTCGGTTGGACGACAGTGGGCTGCATGTGGGACTGAAGTTTTAGGTAGTATTATATGGGACAAAGGGTGTAAGGCTACACCGCTTTGATACCATTTGTTTAAAGTGTAGATAGGGATTCACGACCGCGTTGAAGCCTAAAAAAACGAGGATGGTCCGATTATAATGACACTGTTATTAAAAGGGAAGTGTCATTAACTGGCGGTCACCGTTCACCCCTGAGGAAAAGATGAGCCTCGGGGAACGTATGGTGTGGGTCGGGTTCCCTCGGCGAGAGATGAAAGAAGAGTAAAAGAGAAATGGGGGAAGGAAGAGAGAGAGAGGGGGTGAGGAGAAGGCGGCAGTGAGGGAAGAAGGGTGGGAGTGGTCACACTGGCAGATTGTTAGGTACCACCGTACTATGGTCTGGGAACGTGGAGTAAGGGAGAAGGTTTCGTAGATTCTCTTCGTTCTTTTGATTCGGTTATGAAGAGTCCGAAAATCGTTGGCTCGGCTGGTGTTACTGCATCAGGCCCCGGGGGGGGGGGGGGGGGGGGGGGTTGTAGCTATTTTAGGCGCCCTCTTAGTTTTGTTTGTTCTCAACCTTCGAATGTCTGTGTTAATTTTTAGTGTGGCCGGGGTAAGGGTGCAAGTTCGGGTTTCAGCAGGAATCAAACAAGCTGAACTTCTTTTCCTTATAGTTTGGGGACAACTACAACTAAAGTTTTGGAAAGGGGTGAAAAGAAAATGAGCACTGTGGAGAAAGAAGGGGCATTTTGGGCAACTGCCGTTCTAAGAAATAGCCTCGACAGCATATGATTCCGACTGCGGTCATGTGCTACCTTAGTTAGCGACACACAAATGCGTGCACCGAAAAACATGCGGCAAATCGCGGATAAACTTGTCTACTTTTCGTATTAATAGCTGTAGTTATTTACAAAAAGTTTACAAACACTTAATACTGCAACAATCACAAACGATATTTGAGTATTTATACACCATCAAAGTTTTTTGAAAAAAGAAAAAAAGCAGTCCAAACAGTACAGAGGAAAAAAATATTATTAGAGCTGCTGTAAAACACGTTAAAATGTATGCGATGAATATAAAATAAACAAACAAGGTAAAATTAATTGTGATGATGACAAATGTGTACGGGTCATCTAAGCTTAATTCCAAAGGGTTTTAATGTCATCATTAGTATATTGACCTTGGGTTTATAGTAAATCTGCATATAGATTAGGTGTACCTGCACGCTGACACGGATGCTTACGAGGCGTGGTCGCGCATAACACACAGGAAATATAGTGCTTGCAAATTTACAACCAGTGCGTGCAAGCTAATACATTCCAGTGACACTTTGGTGAGCAATCAAAACACCGGTCAAAAACATAATAACTGGAGCTGGATGAGGCCACGAGGCATTTGTTCGAGAAAGTACATGCACATAAAAAAAAAAAAAGATGTTTTATAAAACAGAATATTTTTTCCTCCATTCTTAAACGTTAGCGGAAGTCTAATAAAACCATTCTTAAAAAAAGAAATAAAAACTTTTAGTCGTTTTATGATCCCAATATTCTGGCTGTCTGCAAGCCTTTTTAATCTGACGGCATGATTTTTGGTTGGTTTATTTTTAGAGTGCACAAGGACTAGCGACACGAATATTTGACCCATCGAAAGAAGAAACCAAACCCATGATAGGCGTATTCCCGATTTCAGTGGTATTTCAAAAAGTTTAGAAGCGACATTAAAAAAAAAAAAAAAAAAAAAAAAAGCTTTATTGTTGGCACCAGTACTTGCGGGACCATCGTACTGAAACTTCCTTTCCTCAGGTTAATACTGAATCTGCTAGGCAGCAGTAATATTTAAAATTTTATAATTACTCTGCCGCTCTCACCAGAAATGGCGCAATCATGTAACGAATAATTTGGACCGTGCGGCGCTTTATCGGGGTCATGATTCTCTGGTATTGCATTGATGAGCAAGCACGGTGCACATATTGCACATGAATGCTGCAACACCGTTCGGTTGCTACTGCCGGTCTCGAAGCCTCAGCACGACTTCCAAAGCTGCGTAGCACTCGTGGTCCATATCGGCCCAGCGCTGGTTCACGGCGACGTGCAAAACTCGGGATTACGGCATTCTCCCTAGGCATTGTTGGTAGTTAGTAGTTCTGCTCACCGAGGATGCCCAGTCTGAAGTTGATGGTGACCACCACGACGTTTCCGAGGGAGGCGAGAACGGTGCCGTCATAAGGGTTGCCAGAGTTCCACTCGTACGACTCGCCGTGGATGAACATCATCACCGGAAGTCGGACGGCGTCCCTGCCGACTGTGTGGGCCCGGCCATGTTGGGAAGAGCAGAAAGGGAAGGCGGGAGACAAAGGAGAGAACAAAACAAGTTATTAGTACTTTTCATCAGAGACTGGAACAAATTACGCTTTCACAGTGTAACCGATGGGAATGCCATTTTATTCACATACCACTGGAAAGAAGTTTTATATATATGGACCGTGACGAGGTTCTTCACTCCATCACTGTACGAGTCCGGTAAAGAGTTTACTTATTTTTTGTTTTCTATTCTCTCATCACGTTATCGGTCATTGCTAAATCGGTTTCAGTTCTGTTTCGCTTGTTCACGTTTGTTTTCCTTTATGTCCTTTCGTTTTCTTTGGGGTTTCATGAGATATGTGAAGCACTTGTTTTGAATCCAGCTTGTTTACTGCAACCTCCATATGCCCGTGAGGCAAATAAGATAATTTAGAAAAATCCTCGTTACGGGATTTAAGACATGTCGACCTAAATCTTGGCAAGCAAAAGAAATGAGATTGGGTTTCACGGGCGTAAAAACATTGAGTGCGCTTGCGAGCTGGTGGCAGTCGATCATAATCTGTAAATCTCGAGGCATTGGTGGGAACAAAAAGAGAAACGTTAGAGTCGAAAAAAGAAAGACATATGGGGTGAATGCTTTAGTTTAGTTTTAAAAGTTTTTTTTCTCTCTTCTAACCGAATTCGCAAGATTGCACTTCATGACTTCAGGATCGTTTTACTTATATCCCCTTAAATTCACAAGAAATATGATCTCCCTTGCTTCGTTCTTTACAGCTTTAGGTTTCCAGTTTCAGGAAAAATGACAAAAGTTTAGTGGGTATGATGACCTCTCCAGACCTTTTCCAAATTAACTTGAGCGGATCAAAACGATCAGTTTGAGAAACTATTAAGAGATATATATGTGCCGTAAAATTTATGGTGCTTTGTTTGTGCGTTTGTGCGTCGTAATTTAGTTACACTTATTAGGATGTAACAAGTTTCAATATAATTTCATTACAAAACAAATATAAGATTGCTCTGACCTCATAGGTCACATAAATAAATTATTTATTTTAATTATACACTCTCCATCGCCATAAATGTAAGAGTAGATTGAAAGCCATGCCGAATCGTGGTCGTTTTCATTACTAAAGTTTCGCCCTACGGCTGGTGTTGCTAATGAAAATATTAGCGCTAGTAAAGATATTTCCACGCGTAAAACCTTTTGGTAACGCCTAGTAACTAGGACGTACGAGTAAAAGCCGCTTTTCTACCACAAATATGCCCCAAGGATTTATGATTAGGGTCGCGTTGGCGCTGTTATCAGCCTTAGTGCGTATACCACGCTCTGTTGGCCCTTCAAAACAATAGGCATGCATGCGCTGGGTTGTGGAGGTTGCGCACTTGGTGAGAAAGGTGTCACGCTGGGCTGTGAAGTTACAGCTATTAGGATGGTGCAAACTGGACAGAAGTTCTGGGCTGCCGAGACAAGGAATCATTCTTAATAGTTTGAAAGCTCAGAGATGCAGCTCGTTGAAGGAACTACGATGCACTTGGCAGAAGCCCCCAAGTTCGGCTACTTAGCGATATTATTGAGACCATATGGGCAGGGCCGAATCCATGTTTCGAACTCTATAACTAAGCATATGAAGACGCGATGAAGCATGTCAAATTGAAGGAGAAAAATCAAAAAGTAAGACACGCGTTTAAAATTCTGAGATGCAAAGTATGGCCGTACCTTACCATGTTATTGAAACTCACAGCGAAGTTTAGGAAAATAATTTGAAGACAAGCTACGCAGACATGGTTAGCTAGAGATTGATGCTGCGCATGCCCAGTCATGGGGGCACACGCGTGACTCAACAATACGCGCTGGAGGGGAGTTAAGCGCGGTACTAACAGATATGTACATCTCTTAGAGCCCCGCGTCCCGTTCGGACGTCACCGCTCCGTTTTTACGTGTTCCGAAAGGCGTATCGAATGCTCAAATATTTCAACTTTCCCGGTTTCCCGTATCGTGACGTAAGCTCCCGTATTGAGGAAGTGGCCTAGCACGGAGCGCGCCCGGCGCGCTTTCTTCCCGCTCCAGCGTCCGAGATCACTCGATCTTCACGTGCTTGACGAAGGAACGCAGTCAACACGAACTGTGACACCTGGGTCGGAGAGAGCGCAATTGGCCGGGTGTTGCAGGCTTCTCGCATTGATTATTCTACGCTTCGTCGTAAATTTAGGTCGCTATTCGATCATGTTCGCGGTAGTTTCTGCGTGAGGACGCGAAAATTCGCCCGTTCAGGAGCCGACGAGCGTTCAATGTCCTCGTGCTTGGTCGAGCTTGTAGAAGGACTGGCCGTCGAGACCTGAGGAAGGTTTGTCAGCGTCGCTTTTTTTTTTCTTGGTTTGCGGTAGGCCTCTGACAAGTTTCGTCGCGAACTTGCGGTGATATAAACTTCCGTCGCGGTGGTTTCTGTGGGGCGTCGTGAAAATGCTGCGATCCCCACCATCGGTGCTACTCGCCGAGTCAGATGTTCGAGTGACGTCAACAACGTGCTCCGTCACCGGAATCCGTTTACTCCTCTGCTGGCCTTATTGAATGAAGGATGCCTACGAAAATGACGTCTTTGAAGCAGCATTTATTTATCCTTGAAACGAGGTGTTCACGCCAAGTTTCGTAGGTCCCGATAAGTCGCCTGGCAAATGAGGTAAGCGACGATTGCCACGTCCTACCTTTGTTGCACATGGAGGCTTCGTGGGACAAAGTTACAATCGTGCCCTGCCATCACCCTCGGCAACAAGAAGTAGAAACATTTTCGTCCCTCTTCTCCGTATGGTGCAAGTAGCACCGATACTTTTGCCGCCTCGCAACGACGATGCTCCGCTTGATTAAAACCGAACTTGGCGCCTGGAGCCGATCGACTTTTCCGATGCTGCCATGTTGGCCATGTCACGAGGCGGACGACGCGTTATTCCAGCCAAGCTGTATACCTCTACCAGCCAAGGAAATTTCTACGTCGTTGGCGTTATAAGCAACCAACACCGGGCGAACGATTGAAGGCAAAACAGCATATCTCCTTTGAAATCAGGCGTACCGCATACAGCTTAGTATCCGTTTCAATAAAGAAAACCACAAAACAAGCATCAAAACCACGTGATGGATGATAAGGCGCGTGTGAACAGCAGGAACACCCTCCCACGCGTTCCGGTACCGATTAGGTTTGCAGCTGCTTCGAAAGGGGTTGACGTCATTCGAAGCCCTCGTGTGAAGTGCGAACCGCATAAGGGATGATAACAGCGCCTTGCGCCGTGGTGACGGCAACTTGCGACGTGGGGAGTGACGTCACTGGCCTTTCATATATAGGAGAACCCGCCTATAGCACGTTTCAACTTACGTCCGGACGCAGAGGATGTTGCGAGCTATCCTAGCCAATCCCTTTCTGTGGACGTGGCCCGTGATACGCTTTCTGCGCGTCGCTGTGACCCCTTTCTAAGGTAACGTGAGACTCCCACTGCATCCGATTGGATCCGATGGCTCGTAACATCCGCTGCACTTAAACGTAAGATGAAACGGAGTATAGCAACTGATTTCATTGTTGCTGCAGCACCGCTATGAATAGGCCATGCACTGTTAGGACTCCCGAGGAGCAGCGTGAATACTAGGAGCGGCAAATGGAGAAGAAACAGCAATACATCCAGCGGCGGCGTGCTGCGACCGGCGTCGGCATTTCGTACACACTCTAAAAAAAAGGGGGTGTAGACGTTACACCCCTTGTCACATATACGACACCCCAAAACTTCAGTTGGATGTACAACGCACTGACGTTGTACCGACGCTACCAAATTTCATGAGCGGCTTTATAGCCGAGTTGTACAACTCATTAAAATAGTTAATGTAAGTGTGAATGATTGCAAAAAAGTTATTGGGGTTTTCTAGGCTCAACTGCAAAACCTGTGTGTTTTTTTCTAGTAGACTTTGGTACGTACTTTTGCTGCTTAATATGTTATATCTCACCGTTCTCAAGCACCTTTCAAAAGTTGGGCCAGTCAGTACGCCGTCAGCGCGCTGTACGTCGAACTGAAGTTTTGGGGTATCATATATGTGACAAGGGGTGTAACGTCTACACCCCCTTTTTTTTAGAGTGCAGTACAGTAGGAAGTCGTTGCAGGTGATACCACAGCTTCGCTGACTAACTACCTTCACAGCGCGGATTGAAGCCCCAACTTTCTTTTTCTCGGCAGCGGAAAAACTTTTAGCGGACGCACTACACCCGTCACCAAAAAAACCTCACACAGCGTCCGCCGATGCCGTTCAGCCTATTCTGACTACGCCTTTTAGGACGGCCGTCCGAACCGAAAGGTAAAATTTAGTGCGTGCGCCGCAAGGCGTATTTCTTACGTGTTCCAGCGCACTTAATTTAAATTGTTTGTTTGAACTGCTCTTTAGCGGTCAGGCTGACAGCGTGCGTGCGAGATGCTAATAAAATTCCCGAGTAGCTCCGGGCCTTTTTTATGCAGCGAAGTATACGGCGCAAGTCGAGTTCCACAGCCTTCAATGACGGCGTGGGACAGATTATAATTTCCTGTTAAGGTACATCAAAAACACTTTTCCTTTATATGCTTTATAACGTGTAGTCCTTCATTTAAAGACGCCATTTCTGAGACAATGTCCTGTGTTCATTGAAAAAAAAAAAGAAAAAGAAAACATGAGCAATTTGTTTTAGAAGGCTTTGTCACAAACCAACCAGAATTCTCCCAGAATGTATCGCATTGTTTCAGCGAAGGATAAAAAAAAAAACCCTAAAAATAAGGAGGTCGATATAAAAAGAAACTCATTCCTCGAACAAACTGCCAGCCACGGCGGGCGTCAAGGATTGCGAAAACTGACTAATCAATTAAATAGTTAACTAACATCGAAGGATTAAGTTTTAGTTAGTAAATATGCACATATGATTTCGGTTAGAATCTTGCTGAACATCATCGAATACCACGATGTCGACTCATTGTAGGACCATATAAGGCAGTTGCTGCATTTTACCGCAATCTGAAAAACCAAGAAGACCGCTTAATTGGGACGCATTACTACTTTTAGGTTTCGTTTTTTTTTTTTTTTTTTTTTTTTATTGCAGCTTATTGTTTCGCCAGTGGTCTTGCTCCCCAGTGGCCGAGACGCGGAACACACGCGCTCCATACTTCTATCCATCCTACGAGGGTGGCGATGCGGTTCTTCACGCCTCAGACACCGGACGATAGCGTGCGCAAAGGCGCGCTTCGATAGGAAACTTATATCTAGAAATGCGTCCAAATTGGGCGTTTATACAGAATACCATACAATGCTGCCCCTACCCAATATATTTATAAAATTATTTTCTTTTGTGGTTTTGATGCTGCTTGGCATATGTTTCTCTGGAACATTTGCTTATTTTACTCATTAAAATGTTAAAGAGCATTTTTAGTTAAATATATAAGTTATAAAGTATGCCTTCTGCAGTTCATTATGTCCGCAGTGGCTGGCAGTGTGTTCCAGGAAAAAAGTTAATTCGTTTCTTAACCAAACTGTTTTTAGGGATCTTTGAGCACTTTCGTTGAATCATCTGTTATAAAAAAAACTTCAGGATTCCCTAATTAGGTCTTTTGGTCAGTTGTCGGCACACGCCTCTGTAAAGCATTTTTTTGTTGTTCCGCATTTCGGGGAGTGTTGTAAGAATTGTTTAGAGAGCGACGCCGAGTATTCATCGAGGGTTCTTGTCGAGTTGGCGTCGGAACTCACCGACAACGACGGTATCGACGACGTTTTTCTTGTCGCCGTGAACGTCAACGACATGGCAGCATTAGTACAAAGCGATACTGAGCTGCGCTCTTTCATGTAGCGCTCGAAGTCCAAGGTAATACAATTTCACGAGTATACGAACAAAACCCTGACAACATTTGTCGTTCATTGATGTATACTCTACAAAGAAAACTTTGACGAGAACAACTCAATATTACTGTTGGTTATCCCTCCGCCCCCCCCCCCCCCCCCCCCCCCCCCAGTCTTCGAGCGGAAGTGCTCCAAGCCTGTCATGACGACCCGACAGCTGGACGCCTGGGATGCAGCAGAACACTTGTAATAATTAGCGAAAAGTAATGCAGTCCCAAACTCTCGAAGATAGCTCATCTTTACGTTAAAACGTGTCACCAGTGTCAACGACGCAAGAAACAAGCACCGAAACCAACAGGGCTCTTGCCAACCAATTGCACCTCCCCTTCTCCAACTGCACCTTTCCAGCACATCGCAATGCATTTGCATGGTCCCTTCCCGTCGTCATCGATGGGAAACCGCTGGTTAATCGCCGCTAGCTATTATTTCACGCGGTACGCCACAATCAGAGCCATTCCGTCAGGGACTTCTCTTGAAGTTGCCGAGTTTTTCGTTGATTACGTTGTCCTCCGGGACGGTGCTCCGAAAGTGCTGATTACAGATCGAGGGTTGTAATTCTTGACGCAAGTGATGCAAGATATTCTCTGAGTCAGCCACACGAGCCACCGTCGAACTACTGCGTACCACCCGCAGACAAACGGTCTGACGGAGCGGCTGAACAAGCCCATCGCCGACATGATCTCGATGTACGTCGTCATAGAGCAAAAAACGTAGGAGGAAATTTTGCCGTATGTCACGTTCGTCTACAAAAATGCGGTCCTAGAAACTACAGGGGTCACACCATTCCAGCTGGTGTATGGTCGCAAAGTAACGGCAATGATAAAAGCAATGATGCCCCACGATCTTGATGACGACGACAGCGGCGACTCTCAGATAGTCCCTCAACACGTAGGGGAAGAGCGGCAGCTCGCCAGTCTCCGGTTTCAAGAACAGCAACGCGTCGATGCTCATCAGTACAACCTTCGTTGTGACTACGTTCACTTAAAGCCCACAGACCGTTTGTGCGTGCGGATACCGATATGACGAAGGGCACTCAGCTAGAAGCTCCTAAAGCATTACTTTGGGAGCTACATAGTACTTCGCCGCCTTTATGAGCTCAACTACGAGGTGGTACCCGACGGAGCACAATCATCCTCACGACACCGACCGCGACCCAAGGTGGTTGACGTCGTTCAACCCAAGCCTTTCTACACTCGACGGGACTGTGTATTTTTTTGCGTTCCCATTGTCTTTTCAGTTTACCGTTATTTTTGACTTACCTAGCCTTGTTTCGTGTTCCATCGGGGTGATGCACTTTTATAGGGGGGAGTAATGCCGCTTGCATGACCATGGAGGAACACAGTACTTCTAGAAGATTCGTGTTTATTCTTAAACCGAGTGTAGATCGTAAGGAGGCCGGAGTGACCTTGACAAGTCAGTCTCGCATTAGGTCGTTCCCGAACATTCTAGGCAGAACCTTCGAGAAGCAGAGTTTTGTTGATAAGGTGCCGAGCGCAATATTGCCGATTCATTTATTGATTCACTGATCCACTCTCGAGAAATCCAGCTGTCACGCAGACGCACCGTCGCTTCCTACTGCCGCCGTCGACGCTCGCTTCTGCGTTCTCCACGTGTATTCTTCATTTTTTGTTACTGGCACAGCTTTGCCGATTGAATCCTTGTTTTCAATTCCTTATTTATAGTTTCGTCGTCTTCATCAGTGACAATATGTAAGACTGATTCGTGTGAAGAGGGAATTAAGATGAGCTAGAAATAAAATAAGTGCTAGTGATATGTGATGTGATGCACTTATCAGCATCCCATTACAAAGTGATGGGATGCGAATAAACAGCGATGGGTCCAGTAGGTCTCACAGCTGCACTGAACCATCCATCCATCCATCCAAGAATCTATCCATCCATCCCACCATCTATCCACCCACCCACCCACCTACTCACCCACCCGTCCGTCCGTTATATCTCAAAATATGAGATGGGGATACATTTTATAAAATATGCTAATACAAAACACTTTCCTGTGCCCTTCAAGTGCGGGTGATTATAACCATTTCTTCATTAAAGGTGTTATGAAACGATTTCGGGTTGGAATGTTCATGACTTCGCATAGGCGTGCTGGTCCTAGTCCAGCCCATGTATACTCGCACAGACCACCACTGATTCAGAAGCTTCTTTGTCGCGGTGAAATTGTGAGGATAAGAGGGGACTATTTATTTGTCTTGCCTTCGCAAAACTGGATGACGTAATTGTGGGATCTAACCCACACGCCTGACGACAGTCGAGCGCGGCTCATGAATTGGATACGAGAACTGCGCGAGCACTCGACTTTGGCTCGTAACAATCAATGCGTTAGTGGATACTCGAGTAGTGGCGAGTCCGACCGTTGCGGTAATGAAGATGGCTGAACTCTAACGATGCCTGAAGCTCAACACGCGTGGCTATAATTAATGTCGGCGGCATAGGATAGGCATCAGGCAACCTGGCTGCTTGTTCTGGCTCCGAGTTTAGGGCATGAACGATGCTCATATTTTAAATATTTTTTCGCCGATTCCCATTTTTTTAAAAGAAAACTAAGAAAAGTGTCTTCAGTTGTTAACGTTATGGAATGATTTTTGGTAGTATTTTTTGAAAGCAGAAAAATCTTGTCATGGCTCCTTCATTTTGAAGCTGCTAGCGCCGACAAAGATCAAACACCCGCGGTGTGATAAGAAATGGAAAGTTACTTAACACAACAGGTAACTACGAGACTTTGGAAAGAAGCGCGGGGTCACGCAAAACCGTTTATAAAGTTGGGATGCAACAAATGAGGCGTATTGGCACAAACACAATGTCGCTGCCGCCGCGAAGAGGTGGTTACAATGACTATCGATTAAACCGGCGTTCGGGGCACCACCCTTTTTTAGAAAGTTCATCCGGGAGGAAAAGCCTGGAGCGCGGACGGTCGACCGGAAAGAACTTCCGGTCGGCACTTCCGTTTCCGACCGACACTTTGTGTGCCGCTTCCCCCAATCCATTTCCTATTGGAGCAACCACTGCCGGACATGCAAATCGGTGGGCAGCCGATTACTTCCGGTCGCGTCGCCAGCACCCACCGGAAGTTGGTTCCGTTCCCTGGTCGACTTTGTGTGTGTACCGGAACTCGGAGTAACTTGTGACTGCGGCGCCTATAGTCAGTGTGTCGCTATCTTAGGACGTGTTGGAATTCTGTGTGGGGACTTTCGAAGCGGGGTTTGCCTTTCCGTTTTTTCTGGCGAGCATCGACGTTATTGTTCTTCAGATTTTCTCTCTTTACTTTCACGTGTTAACGTGAATGGGTATCCGTACATTCTCAGTTTAAATAAAGCTAGATAGTTCTGAAACTCCTAATTTCAGACGTGTTACCCGTCACCTGTTGTTAAAACTACAGGACCGTTAGATTTTAACGTATTACTCGTTCTTGTACCGGTATCCGCCCGCTCTATCCTTCTCCGCGTGAAAGCGTAACTGCAATGTGTGTCTGGCCACACATCTCCCAACAAATACAGAATATTTTGTACACTCAAGGCACAAACGTTTTATATGAACTCTGCTACTAGAATGTCGTGAAGGAGGCACAAAAGGAGCTGCATATTTAACGGTTCCTGGACGAAAAGTTGACTTTCGACACCATTTGAAGGCTAGCGTGAAAGGCGCGAGAAATATCAAGCGTCCGTCCATCTTTCAGAAATTTTCAGGCTTGAATACCTAGCATGTGTTTGCCTTGACACAATTGTGTGTACCGCGCCTTGGCCCTCAGGTCTATCACACCTTTCTGACAAGTATATTTTATGGACGAAAATCTTTGTGGGTTTATACTTGTGTGATAAAGATATATGTATATGTGTCATGGTTCTAGATCAGAATACAGTCATCAATAGATGAATATGGGAGGCGCACGAGATTAAAATTTACTTTGCGTGCTCAACGTGATCTGTTTCGGTTCAGTCAGTCAGCTTAATTTTCTTTCCGCTCGTCACTATGTGCTTTTTTTTCATGTGTTTTGTAAGCGTTGAAGTACTTGTTTTTTGTGTTTGACGTAATGACTCTGCGCGTACTTACGTATGTTCATGCACGTGCTGGTTGCGTTGCTTGGCGATAACGTTTACGCTCGTGCCCACTTATAAAACCACCTGATTTGAAATGAGTTATTCAGAGTCGAAACGAGATCACGGCCAAGTACCGTAAACCCAACCGACAGTGCAGCGCACTACTGCAAAAGTACACTCACAGAGCACACTCATACCATACACTTTTGCAGTAGTGCGGTGTAGTGTGTGTTAATATGAGCAACCAACTTGCCCAAGCAGCTTACGTAAACACAACCTTTTATAAACTCGGCTATGGCCTAGCCCAGGGGTCGGAAACCGGCGGCCCGCTTAAAATTAATTGTACGGACCCCGGTACCCACCAAAAAATGAATCCCCCACTCCCCCCCCCCCCCCCCCCCTCAAGCACAAGGACAAGAGGTATGTTTGGTAGCGAAATAATTTGTTAGGTTTTCCGCCGGCCTTCCTGAATTAAAGTTTTTAAGTCAACGAAATCTTGTAGCTGCCTTGAACGAAGTGTTCACTACAGCCTGTATATATCTGCGAACATGCTTTTTAAAGGTGAAGACTGTGAAGTCAAGCGTGATTATGGCGAATGACAGATGAGCACCTCTGAAATGTTTTCCCGTCTCTTGATTAAGCGTTTAAACGGGAATGCTTGCATCTGTGCAAGCGATATTGAAAACCAAACTTCTTACTGAAAGGACACTCGAGGAATCTTACTTTACGTATGCCTGAGTCAAGACAATATCTTGGCGTATCACATTTAGGACGGGACGGCTCTTTTTAATTTCTCATTGCTTTGAGTTGACCCCCCCCCCCCCCCCCCCCAATCCTCCCCACCTCTTTTTTTTTTTTTTTTTTCATTCTCCGCTTCTTCATTTGGCCCGATCCGTCTCCCCATTGTAGCGAACTCGGCCTCTGCAAGACATGGTTGCCGAACCCTGGTATACTTAATAGATGCAGCTTTTCAAACGTTTTTATTCTGCTTAATCGGAACACTAAATTGGGAAATGAGAGTGATATTCGTTCTTTTCTAGGCCCAGTAAACGATCATGAAATGTTCATGTGCATATACGAAACAGCTTAAAGTAGACATGTCATTTGGTTCCCAATTTTCGTCAGTCATCTCTTTTCCTGCAATGTCTTAAAGTTATCTATCACTTTTTCTCACCTCCTCCCTCCTCTTTCTGCTGCTCGCCATAAGCTATGAAGATTCATCCATGGCATTCCTAAGCGGTTTTACGTAACAGTCCACTTTGCGTACCAGTACCTATTCTTTACCAGGATTTATTGGCACACAAAATATTACACCGAAACATAATGTTTAGTTGCATCCATTCTAGCGGCTTTCTTTTCCTGTTTCTCTCGGGGAAGAGAAGTTGATTGCAGAAGCCAGGCTATGCGGAGACCAAGTCGTCTGATTCTTGCGTAGGAGTGGCGGTAATGTCAGAACGACGCTGAGCTCTTATTGGCTGATTGAATAAAGTAGCGGGTAGACATCAAAGAATCTAGCATTGAGGTCTACCCAGTATTTGTTTTCAATCAGCCAATAGGACCTCGGCGTCGTTCTGACGTCACCGCCACTCCTACGCAAGAGGCAGACAGCTTGCCCTCCGCATTGCTTGCACGCATCGCCATCATTCAGTTTACGGCGAAATGAATGAGTTTTATTGCGTTGACACTGGTAAGCGCGCTCAGTTTTCAACCGGGTAGAACCGTTTTTGGGCCCACAATTTTTATTTTAGTCTGGGAACTTAGGGTTTCAAAAAAGCCAGAAGAAGGCAAACTAAAACCAAACATGACTTGGTTCTCGGTGGATGAAGAACGCGGGCAGCTGCGATATTTGGTGTGTATTACAGGACCCATTGATCATGATATACATGCTCAATGTGTGTGTGTGTACGTGTTAATTCATTGAGCAAGTACTCTTTAAACGCACATTACGGCGTCGGGTTTTCCCGTGGCTTCGTCTGTGTGAGAAACGTACAGATTGGAATTGCTGTGGCCTAATGCACTAAAGACTAATCAATTAAAAAAAAAAAACAAAAAAAAAACTGCGATTACTGGTAAATGGAACATGCTCGGGGCTGGCCTCTCACATCTGGATTCCAACTGGGGTTCGTCCTGGGACCGCATCTTCTTCTCGTTTTCAATGATGTTATTTCCCCTGGAGCCCAATCTGTAATATGTCTGTTCGCGGACGATTGTGTATTATAAAATAGAGTTTCTGGTGAAACGGATTCCGCATATCTTGTGAGTTACCTCAGAGGCAGTATGAAGTGATGTACTAGTAATCGAATGTACTTGAATGTTAGTAAGTGCGTTCACATAAGCTTCCCGCCAAAACAAAGATTTTAAACACTTTTTTTATTACCAATTTAGAGTGCAATTAATCATGAGTGAAAGTGTGCCGCAAGAATTTTCACTTGATTTAATATCAACTGTGCCCCCCGAAATATTGACCAAGAGGCCCTGCTTTTGTTTTCTTAATAAATTAAAAAAATATTAAAAATTAAACAATAAAGAATAAACAATAAATAATAAAGGTCGTAACTCGCCAAACAAGTGCCATAGTTACGCGTCACTTCTGGTAGTTTTGCTGGCATCTGGCATGTTTGGGCCTAAATATTCACACAAGTGCCAAGATGCCACTTATGTTTGTTTGTCTTTTTAGGCAACATTGGGCCTAATTTCTCGAGCAAAATCCCGTTTTTTCTTAACAGCTAATTCTGTGGTTCATTCGTAGAATATTTGCTTCAGATCTGACTCTTTGGCAATTATCGAACAAGTCAAATAAAAGTCATAGGAATGCCAAAACGCCAATGAAAACTAGTTCTGGTACTACCTAAAGGCTTAGAGCAAAATCGCGTTGGGCCCAAGTTAGGTCTGTAGGATTGCCGAGCTTGTGCCTAGTTAAGCGCGCTATCGTCAGGTACATGGCGCTTTATCATTCATCTCGGACAATCGGCTGCCAGCTGTCGAATCGCGCACTCAAGTGTAGAGCGAAATCTTTAAATATGCAATCATTGAAGGTCACCAGTTTTTAGCAAGGATAAAAAAAAATAGTAATAGAAATAACAGGGAATAAACAGTAACAGGGAGAGTTGCAGCTCTTTAGGACTATCATGAAATGAGCCGATTATTGAGAACTCACGCAGAAGTGTGCGTTAAGTGTTTGCCTCAGTCGAATCTACTTACGTGGTTATAATAGATTAATGAAGCAGTGTTATTTGTTTCGACACATCTTCGTGACTAAACAACGATCTACGTTAGGCTTAACGTAGAATTAGTAGTTTTTTATTCAAACTTTTTTGAGGGTACTTGGATCACGTCTGTGGGCAGAATCCCAGCCTTCCTAGAAACGTTGCGAAGAATTGTGAAGAAACGTTCATTTCTTCGCAATTCCCGCGGATATGAAGGGTCGACGTTGAGCGTGAAGACGCCTAACTGCGGCCCAGGAAGAGGGAAATGGACGAGGAGCAGCGACCAGGCAGTTCATGCGACACATCTTGTTCCGGTGACGGTGATGTATAGTGGCCCACGTTCCTTTCCGCGCCATGGAGGAGGCATCCGGATGCCAGATTAGAGAGTCACATTTTTCCCTGCCGAGCGAGCTCTCCGCATAATTAATTCTCTATTGTTCCGCGGATCCGCGGCCGCTGAAAGGGGAGCGGTCGGCCTCAAGAGAAAGGCGCGAGCTGTCGCCGCGCGGGGCAGCTCCTGTGCCGTTGGAAGCCCCAATCGCCGCGCCCGTTGTCTCCTGGGCGGTCGGTAGCGCAGCCGGTGCCGGTCGCTGTACTTTATTTCCGAAAAAAGGCGGAAATTCGCGTCGCTGCACGGGTGCGATTCGACGCGCCGTGGAGTCACGCCGTTCTTATCGCTTTCCCACAACGTGACACGGGAAGCGAAGAGACTGCGTCTCTCGGAGGCAGATAGGTCGGGATAGTGTGCGTTGCCCTGCTTGCAGTCAACAGCTTTGGAAAAAGTTTCTTAAAATGGGCGGTTACTCGATGATTTTCAAAAGACCCTTTGTATAAATCAAACCAAGCCGGCTGACGCGAGAATTTCTCTGTGAGCTGCCGGTGAGCAACGACAAGCACGATTTAAGGCGACGCACCTTTTCAGCGCAATGGCAGCAGTACCTGTGCTCTGTTCATTCCTATATATGTTGACAGTGCGGTGGAAGCTACGTGCTCGTTGAACCAGTGATATGTCTGTCTGTCACCAGGTGATCAGGCTACCGCCCATACCCATGCGCAGATGGTGGGGTCAAAGGACGAAAGAGAGGTGTTGATTGGTTCGGTGAGTACGCGGCTTCTAAAACAGACACTGTCAGCTTAGGGGTGAGCGGAGTGAAGGGGAAGGCGCACGACCTTAATCAGGAGCTCGGCCAAAACTCTCAATAACAAGGCCGTAGTTATGAGTTTTTGTTCGTCACTGCCGGAGGCCAGCGCGGGTCACAAATCGTACACGAGTGCTGCGTTCGACTGGGAGACGCGTGCTCGCTCAATAGATAAGAATAAGCCGAACACTCAGACACGTCCAACTGGTGATCGCGCTATGCACTTCTGGTGGCGCAGAAAATCTAGCATCGCGGCATTGCTATTTGTGATGTTTTGGTCGGGCTCCACGCGGATGCAGCAGTTTTCGAGAGCAGCCAAAGTAACCAAAAGTCGCCCATCCAGCAGTTGGCTTCAGCTGGAAGGACGACAAATATATGGTGTCCCAAGGCACAAGGCGTGATCTAAAATAAACCGTAAAAATCGACCCCTGCACGTAGCGATCTGAACTTTTCGTCAAAGGTGCATTTAACAGGTCGTTTTTTATGTTGTAAAATTACAAAGAGTAGCTTTCTTTCTGTAAAAAAAGGGCCAAAAAACTTGCCAGGCTCAACAGGGGACAGCGACGCAAACAACCGAATCATTTTGCGGGGTGTGTTTGGCGCGCGTTTTGAAAGATGCCGTCGGGAGCAGCGTGCGAATTAGTCCCAAGGCGTAGCCGACCAGCGAAAGAAAGCAGACGACGCGCAGATGAAATTCGTTGGCAGCAAAAGCGCCGTCGTTGTGCAAACGCGTATTTTTTTACTATAAGATTGTATTGTCCGGATTTATTTACAAAAATATTGAGTTCATTTTAATGAACCACAGTACCCGCGATCACTCTCGATCAAAAGGTAGTGCCATCTATCAATACGAGTGCAAAACACGCCCCGCAACTCGCCTTGGTCGTCTGCGTCGCCGCCCCCCGTTGACCCTGGCAAGTGTTTTGGCCCTATTGTTTTACATAAAGGAAGCGACGCTTAGTAGTTTTACAATAAAAGAAACGACCTGTGTAATACACCTTTGACTACCAGGTTTAGATTGCTACGTGCGGGCGTCGATTATTACGGTCCATTTCAGATCAAGCCTGGTGACTTGAGGCACCCTACACACCACCTGTGTGTGAGAGCGTTCGGCTTGCACATGTTTCTTAGGTGCAGCACCGACTAGGCATATACCTCGGCCGAACGGTCACACAGGAGTCGTGATCAAGCTGTGGCTCGTATTCAATTGTCAGAGAGGACGTAGAAAAGCCAGTGCAGGCGCCCTATTATGGCGTTTAAATTTTTACTCGAGCTTAAAATGAGCTCACCTCTCGCGCTCCAGAAATAGGGCTTTTTGCTGCCGACTAATTAGTCGCGCTTCCCTTTTAAGATGATAGGTAATACAATGTCAGCTTACTCCAGGTGGCGTAATGCCGCTCCTCTGCCCTAGACCTGTCGTGTCGAAGATTGAAATAATATACTTTTCCATTTCGTGAGAGGCAGTTTGCGATGGCCTGCAACGCTGCGCTGTTTTCCGCGGTTATATCGCTTTGTTTCTGCCCGGTTTCGGCTACCAGAATTTGCCGGCCATGAGAAAAAGTGTTTCGTGCCACGCCTAAACGCGGGCAATAGAACCTCCACGGAGAAGTCCCGTTTTGCTGCTTCCTGAGAGTAGGACCCCCTGAAGGTATGGGGCTACTGTGTCATGCCATCCCGAGCTAAAGTTCCTGCTGCAGCTGACAGACTTCATCTGCGATAAACGTTTTGAGTCAAGGTTTGTCAACAAACCGAGGGAAGCAGTCTAGAGGGGCCATGTTCTTATAAGGAAGCCACGAAAAGCCGCTCAGGCGAAAGACGCAGTGCCAACAAATTTTCCCATCTTCCCCAGCTACAAGAAGAAAAAAAAGCCTTTTTTTTTGTAAAAATAATAAACGCGTTTTGATTGAGAACGCCTTTAGTCACCTTCACTCTAAACGACACCCAGTCTCACACATTACACGCCGCACCGAACGGATTTTCCGCGCACTGCCGCTTGAGCTGTCTGACGGGCGCTGCCTGATGCCAACTGGGTTCATGTCGCGGCTGGGCCCGGTGCTCTCGTTCGGCAGCCGCGGCCCTTCCTCCCCCCCCCCCCCCCCTCTTTATAATACCGCGCTGGCCAAATTCGCTCCTGCAGAGCTTTGATGATATGCAAAGTGCGCTTGCAAGCAAGCGCATAGTGCTGCCGGTTTGAAAACAATATTAGTTCTGCTTAAAGATTATCAATAAAATTACGAAATTAAAACTAGTCCTGTTATTGTTATGCACGCTAAATGCTTATCTTGAATGTGATCAAGAGGTCACGTTCTTTTTGGTACCTTAATTTTAGCATTTATGGTTTGGGTTATCTTGTTGGCACGACATGTTAGGAGTGCTTTGAATCGTATTTAAATTTTTTAAGGAGGGATGGGGCGTTTTTTTTAAAGCATACGCTACCTTAACCATCACCCTCCGCACTGAAAGGCTATTGTAGAGAACTCAAACTTTACAGTTCCAACCTGAATCCAACTTACCTGTGTAAGCTGGTCAGACAATACGTATGCGCTCCTTTCGTTCAGCACGGTAACATTTGGTTTATAGTTACAGTTTTTTTTTCTTGGAAGACACAGAAGCTAATAAAGTGGACATATCAATGGTTTTTAGCACAGAATGGGGTAACCACTATGAATATTAAAAGCCCTTGGGGACTGGAAAAATGGGAGCGTTTAGAAGTAATTTTAATACTTCCACAAGTAAGTATATTACTATTGTGGGGACCACTTACCGTATTTACTCGAGTAATAGCCTTACTGCATATGACGAAAGCCTACTGTATATGACGAAAGCCTGAGGGTTTGCTTTTCCGCGGAGCACGCAGATTCCCATTCACCGCGTTCGACAGCATGATTCCAGCTGTTTACAGGACAGAGATAACGTCTTCGTGCCAAGACACCATCTGTGAAGAGTGCATTGGTATGGAGAGTCGTGTTCTCGATCTGGCTATTCGCTATGTTATTTATGCGCAACGCAATGATTGGCTGTATATGTGTTCTGCAGCAACGTAGACGCAAGGGCCTTGTTCATTATTAGTGCGGCTATTACTCGAGTGAATACGGTAATTAAAGTGATCATATTACTTTGATTACTTGTAACGAGTAACGTACAAGACTCTTGAGCGTAAAAAATGCGCGCCCTATTCTGCTGTCTTCTCAGGCAGGCCGCTTTCGGATTTCTTTTTCTTCGTTCCGGCATGGCGGATGCTAGAGAGTATAAATGCACAAAATATTAGCACCAGGCCCAATTTAGATATCAAAATTTCAACGACTATCACATATTTTGAGGAAGAACAACAAATATCTGATTGGAATGTCTCAGCCGAAGAAAATACTTCAATATGTTTTTCTGGAGCATAGAGCGTTAATTTGCTGACTGTCGCTTGATGTCCACCGCGGTGTAAAACTTGATAATGAAATGCTCTTTTTTTATTTCCGGTATTGCTTTGAAAGCATAATTTATTTACTTTTAGAAGAAACACCCGGTATGTACTAGGCGTTTAGTCAGCGCCTGAACATAATGAAAAAAGTGCATCTGAAATGAAGAAGTGATTACTTCGAGAAAACGATATCGACCGCAGAGGATGTCAGGTAACCAGTCTAAAATAATGTTTATCAAATGAATTAGCCATAATGCAATATTATGGGTCATTTTTATGAAAAAGCTCGTGTTCTTAGGCTACCCAACTCAAGTTTCCAAAGTTATTTTTATATAAATCGGCAACTACTTTCACTCACTTACAATATACAAACTGTACTCAAGAACCGATCCTGTGCTGATTCCTTTTATTTCTTTTCATATCAGGTCCTGCCAATGAACAAGAAAAAAATAAGCCACGAAAGTGACGCATAAATAGGGTTAGAAAACTTCACAATACATTGCCATCAATTTTCTACCGTTGAAGGTATCGACTCTATTTTAAAAAGTCATCTCCGGCGTACCTCAGGCCACCATCCTTAACTCGCTAAGTTTTTTTTTTTTTTCAGTTTTTCAACGAATTGCTTTGCTCTGAATCATCTTCGATTAATTTATTTGCAGATTGTTGTGCTTGTTTCTGGATACTAACTTGAGACGATGATACACTGGTGCTCCAATCAGATAATTGAGGTTATCACCACCTGGTCTAAAACTTGTAAAATTGCTCCCAACGTTAGCGAAATCAAATTCAGCCGCCTCCTTATTCCAGCTAACCTTCGTTTCACCTCGAGAGTGCCGCGCTAGAGGACGTTGAGTAAGACAACCATCTAAGTATCCAATAATGTTGATTTAGCTGGAAAACGCATGTTAAATTTATTGTATTATTTAGGTTTCACGTGGTACGTATTGTATGCTGGAGTTCACAGTTCATCATTTTAAACACTCTCTTTGGTGGTTTGGGCCAAATAGTAATGACAACGGTAAGTTCATAGAATTGCTTTGTTATATTGCGGTTAATTACCAATAATATATCCAGCATGCATTATTGCCATAACTAAATTTTAAACTTTAATTAACTTGTGCTAATTTATAAATCGGTTACATTACATGTATCCTGATCACACTATATATTCGCAAAAATTCATATATAAATTTGCCTAGTAATGCCACAATAACTGAATTTTTTTGTGGCTGGTTTAGTTGTGTGACATTATAAGCAAAATTGAAGTTTTTCCAATGTGTCAGTGCCAAATATTACTGCCTTGAAAGAACAAAATGTGAATCGGTTAATAAAAAATTGCGATGAAACTTGAAGTTAGAGTAACATAACTGGTAATTTCGTTTCGCAGGTTACCCAAACTAGGAGCTTACAACGCACAAAGATTCAGTAAGCAAGTTATGATAATATAATGCAATTAAACTTTCAAAGGGAAGGAGCCCAGGGTTTGAAAGCAACAGTTTCGCCTTCAGGAGCGACATTCTTTTGTTTGCGAATGGGAATATCCGACGAAGTGCAGCAGTTTGTTCTAAAAGGCTCCTTATTAAAAATCCACCTTTGGGCCCCAAAGTGACCTTTCAAAGATCTTGACTATTGACGTAGCCTTTAAACATTTCCAAGAGGTTTGAGCTATCCATCGAAGTTCTTTTTAAGAGGCCTGACGGACCCTTTCAAAATTTCTAAAGGGTGTGAAAGGTCCGCGATACTTTATTCAGAAGTCTGTTGGGTCTGTAATGATCTTTTCCGGAAAGCACTTGACCCGTCAAAATAGTTTTGATGGGGCAGCGGGGGAGATCACTTGACCATTGAGGATATTTTTCTCGGCGAAGCAGTTTGGCTATTTTGTATCCGGCGACCACCAGGGACAATCGTTCAGTGCCTGTCTCCTAAAGCAGCTTGTCGTTGATATATCGTCTAAAGCAGCTCAGTGTGCGGATAAAACAGAACGGCTCCCCGTGCCCTGTTTCTTGCGCCTATTGATCCCTCTGACTTTACAGCTCGTCCAGCAACCGAAAAAGGAGCCGTAGGACTCCACGCGACGGCACCAGCGACGACACCGCGACCGTGCCCCCCAGGATTAAGTGAACGGCGGCGTATGTTAATTTCGCGATCGTGGATTTTGTTCAACGTCTTACTGACAGTGGGTGAGTGTTTGTATGTGTGTGTGTGTGGTGAACCCACTGGGTTTTTGAGAGCTGAACTACCGTACATCTCAGGAACTTAACAAGGGGTTAGCTAACAAGTTAGCACCTCGAAATATATATATATTTGGTGACAAAGATCTTGGTTGCTGCTATTCGGCCTGATCCCAAGTGGCACGCCAGACAAACGCCTAACTTAGACAAAGGTGTGGCAAAAATAAAGCCTAACTTGAGCACAGTTAGCTTTTGCTCAATGGCGCTTCTCTTTGCCAAAGTACGTTTCCTAACTATAGCCCTAGCTGGGCGATCCTAGGGCATGCCATAGTTTGACTTTTCTCTGGCCCGTCACAGAAGCGCCAAAGTAAGTGCCATACTTGAGCCGGATCCCACTTGAGCCATAACTGCCAAAGTGGAACCTTATTTGGGGGTTCGTGGGAGGCCAAAGTTTGGCCTCTCTCTGGTCCCCCAAAGAAGTGCCAAGGTGAGTGCCATACTTGAACCATAACCGCCAAAGTAAAACTTTATTTGGGGATTCGGAGCATGCCCATGTTTCGCTTTTCTCTGGCTGGCTACTGGAGTACCATATATGTACCAAAAGTGACAAAGAAGTCCAAGAGGCGTGCCGAAGTTTGGCATTTCTTTGGTGTTAAACAAAAGTGCTCTTTCAGAAACTTCAGAAAAAATATTAAATTAAATAAGCTATCGAAACACGACGGTTAGATGTCATCATCCCCGTCCCGTTCTCAAGCAGCACGGTGAAACTTTGTAGTGTCATGCCAGTACCGGCCAAAAATCGGCTATAAAATCGCCCAACTGTCCAGTTTTGCACCTCCGAATTAAAACTTTGGATTGGGCTAGTTAGTTTATTGTAATCAAAAAAAAAAAAAAAGATTAAAAGCGCAAAAAACAAAAACAAAGAAAACAAACACAGACGAGGAAGAGACATTCACATTACGGACTGTCATTAACTTTCAACTGATTTATACGAGGCAATCAACAGAGCACACATGTGTGAACCCGTCCTGCCTATCTTGCCTATCCCCTGTGACAAAAGCGCCCCTAAAACAAACAAAAAATATCAAATCGCAATGTTTTGAAGCATCGTCATTTTTCACTTGTGCATGCGACACGCGAGACGTCAAGAACACGATGCCGCAAGCGCCGGATACCATCGACAGATGCCTACGCAACACGGGCATGCAGCCGTCTCTGAGAAGACAAATGTTATCGTCGTAGGCAGCCTCCACCACTACAGATCATTAATACAACTGACTGCCTCAGGCCAACCCATCGAACACGCCGCGAACGGATGGATTCGAGTGATCGGTGTACCACTGCACGAGGAAGGAGGCGCCGACGAATGTTTCAGGCAACTCAAGCTTTCTTGGGGACAGCCACTGCACTTCATTAAGCGAATCGGCAACCATTCAGGTGGCGCTGGAGCGCTCATACTTCGCATTTGTACTCAAGCCGTCCTCGCGTCCAAGGCGAGCTATGGAGCCGTGTGTTTTAACCTCACGCGCGGGCAACACCATCGAGAGCTTACGCAGAATCAAGGGGCTACCTAAGCACAGGAGAGCGGAGGAACTATACTGCTAGGCGAGGCTACCTCCGATCCAAGTGATTACTGGAAAAAGAGCGAGCAACCAACAACAACTAACGACTGGTAACTAGAGCTGGCCAGCCCATCGTGCGGCTTAGCACGCCTGACGGAGAATTACCTCCACTACCACCGCCGTGCATCCATCTGTGCGAGGACGTGTTAGTACGAGTGTCCAAGCTTCTTTCCAGACGAGATGGCAGGGAACAAAACAACGGAACCGAGCGCGCGGACATAACTGAAGGAGCAATCTTCAATGACGCGGCATGAGTTCAAGACACGATGCGCTCTAGGCTGGCGCGTGTCGATGGCCTCTCGCGTGTGACACGCACCAATCAATTTCTCGAGAAACCGAGCGCGTGCAGCATCGAACTCGAAGCCCTTTTCTTAGCTACTGAACACATAAAGGAAAGATATTCAAACGCGACAGATAGAAAGCTTACAATTTTAACTGACTGCAGAGAGCCTGTCATCCGACTCGGGCGTACGCCTCGCACAGGCGAGGCATGCCACCGCATCAAGGCCAGCTGCCGCCTGCTGCAAAGTACTCGCAACATTATGGTGCGAGTACACTGGATCCCGCGATACGGGGGTGGATTCGGCAATGAAACCGCTCACGCGTGGGCTAGCGAGCGCCAGGAGCACTGCTCCGACGCGAGCTTCACACTCCCGCTGGCACAACTCGACGCTGATCCGATTGACATCAAGGCGACTGCCAAACAAGTGTCAAAGCAGCGACTACGAGATCGCACACCCCACGACCCGGCGCCCTCCCTCGTGGGCTTTCGCGGGGCGCGCAAGTATACTCCCACACACAGAGCGCGCAGGAGGGGTACTTGCAGAAAACATGCTAGTCAAGAGGCGCGCCCGACCGCCATCAACCCCGGTCTAGTGCTGCTCGTGTAGCACTGGTGCGAGACCACCTGTACACCACCTACTCTGGAACTGCCCGGGGCTGCAGCCGCAACAACTGCCCGAGGCACTGCCCGAGGAACTGCCCGGGGCTGCAGCTGGCATCAGTAACCTCCACGAGTGGAAAACCCCAGTCAACCATGCCAACACCAAGGAGGAGCTGCTCTCCTAGTGGGAATTCGCGCTCTCCACCGGCATTGACCGACGAATTCGACTTCTCTCCTTTCTCTTCCCCTCCCCACCCGGACCACAGCGTCATCGAAATCGAAATAAAGATTTGTAATAATAATAATCAGTTTCATTCCACGCGTGACGTCACGTTTCACATGGTAGTTGTGGCTTGTTTGAAATTTTCGCGCTATATCATGTGGCTATTATGATGTCGACCCTTTCGATTAATCAGGATTTTCGCAGCTTCTCAGGGACGCTACCGGCTTTTCTGGCTTACCACCGAGGAGAGCAAGATACGAGCTCCTGAAAGCTATGGCTTTAAAACAACCATAACCGAGCTAATAATGTATTATCACTTGAACTAATGTTCACTGACAACATGCAACTAATAGTATATTTAAAACAATGAAATACATTACGGGAAGCAACCAGAACAAGTTCTCGAATTACACAACTCTTTGAAGGAATCAGTAACACCTAGGGTTTTTCAATTTCGAACGAGACCACACAGAGCATACATAAAAAATAATATAAATACTCAGAACGTCCTATTTGTCTAGAAAGTAAGGCATGAAAAAAACTATATTCTTTTGCATCAGAGCGATGGCTAATAGATGGTACTACAAACAAGTAGAACATGTTTTATTTTTTATTTGGAGAGAGGGGGAAAGGGGGGAGTATTTATTGTGTTATGAGTCTGCCGCCACGTGCACTAATAGGTATGATGGTCACTAACTCATCGGTGGTCTTCTGCATGTCTCCCGGTCCACTTTTCTTTTCAGTTGTCTCAGCAAGGCATGTAACTGAACGCGCGTGTTGCTTGCGTCAACAGAGATAAAAAGATACCTTATGTGGGTACGCCGTCTCTCTTTCTCTCTCTCTCTCTCTCTCTCTACGTATTGTGTACTGACCCGATCCGCCAGTACAACACTAGTCTCCGATTCCGAAGAACTAGACTGCGTCCCTCGTTCCTCCTTTCAAGTAAAATTGGCTCAGAAATATAAAATAAAGGTGAGTGTAAGTGCCGCGAGTGCATGGACAACAATTCCTCCGCCGCCGGTGAGAAGAGCCTAAGGGCAAACTCAATTCAGAAATGTCATCTTTATTTTCCTGCAAATGTCAATGAGAGCGGGGAGCTTTAAGATTTCTCTTTCATGCAGTAGTTAACTCTCTGAGAAGAGTTGATGCACGATGGAAGTACAAATTGCAGTGCACACTGATTGGGAACGTGTGAGATTGAATAGTAGCGATAAGAAAATATAGAAATGCTTAAGAAGACGCTCGCAGACAGGTTGAGAGGGTACTAAAAATAAACGGATTCGATGGCATAAGACGAAATAGGTCCCCGATTTGAACACGCTTTCATACGATTGTCAATAGATACGAGTTTTAAACGGAATTCAGTGCGATGCCACACGGGGATTGTGAATTTATGTCTCTTGCTTTCAACGTGAAAATGTTGATTGAAACTTAAGCTCAGCGATACGCTCTTGATTGAGTCGGAGATCTGCGTTTGAGACTTTCACTGAAGATATGACGTGTGCTTATCAACTCGTTTTTCACAGAAGGAGATAAACACGAGTAAAACTGCAATACAAAAATATGCTTTGGATGGAAGTTTGGGCTGTTTTACCGGATGCGGTTATTCTTCTGGCTGATTATAGAAGGAGTTCCTCGACTTCGAACACCAAATGTATTGGACGCGTGAGACAAGACAGTGGTGCCACGATACGGCTCCTAGTAAAAGCATTTCACATAGTTTTGGTGTTTAGCAGCGGATTTTAGTTTCTAAAGATAATTTGTAATGTAGTTAATAGAAACAGTGCCTAAACGCATGCGTATTTTTTATACTTTAATCAGCAACCCGCGTATCGTCTGCAGGTGCAAATCGCGGTTAAAAAAGATTTTCCTTGGATAGTTCGAGCCTTGGGCACAGTTCGCACACAGCCCACATTCCACACGTAAAAATATTTACCCTGCGCGGCAAACCTTGAAGGATATATGCTTTACTAGAGCACAATAATAAGTTTCTGTTACACAGAAAATATTATTAACATAATCTTTCAATCACAAAATACGCCACTTCTCGTCGTGGCGAACTATCCTAAAGAATTGCGCGAGGGTCATACGATCTGACTTGTTTAGTCAGCGACAACTGCGCTGCTCATTTGACGATCTGACGATGACGAACGATTGTTGACACTGCGCGATCGTGCGTCATAGGTGATCGAATATTGAAATGACATTACGTTGATTTAGCGTCCATACGTGTTGGTAAATATCTGATTTTAGGGTTGTAATATGCTTTCCCGCCAAATTTAGGGGAAAAACTGAATTGGTGCATAGGTCACGTGATTTTTTTCCCGCTAAACTTAGCGGGGAAACTGAATTGGTTCTTAGGTCACGTGACGTCAATTTTTCCGCTAAATTTAGCGGGAAAGCTTAATATGTCTGTAAGTCTCATGAAGTCAGGTCACGTGACATAAATTTGTCCGCCAAATTTAGAGGGGAAACTGAATTGGTGCTTAGGCCACATGACGTCAATTTTTCTGATAAATTTAGCGTAAAAAATAAATCGCTGTGCATATGTCGGGTGACGTAAAGTTTTCTGCTAAATTTAGCAGGAAACCCGAATTTGTCTGTAGGTCCTGTGACGTCAGGCAACGTGACATAAATTTTCCCGCCAAATTTAGAAGGGGAACTTGATTGGTGCATAGGGCACGTGACGTCTTTTTTTCGCAACTGAATTGGCGCATAGTTTATGTGACCTCAATTTTTCCGTTCAATTAAGCGGGGTGCCTGAATTTCTCGGTAGGTCCCATCGATTTTTCCTACAAATTTAAAGGGGAAACAGGATTTTTGCATAGGACACGAGACGTCGATTTCTTCGCTAAATTTAACGGGAAAACTGAGAGCGTTTGCGCTCACGCCTTTGAGAAATCGGGGAACACGCAACTAACAGCTGTCGCTGTCAAAATCGGCGGCGACCTTAACGTTCGAAGTTCTACAATGATTGGAGGACGGATGGATGATTGTATGTTAATGGCTATACCCTCTGCAACGGGCGGCAGCTTGCGCACCTTTCCTAATTCTAAAATGACAAACATATGATTCCTCCCGCCATTCTGATCTAATTTGCTGAACCTATCAACAGGCAGTGTGGTATATCACCTTTGGGAAATTGGTCAACAAAAAACAACATCACCCTTCGCCTTTTCCCCGACAAGGGAGTCGCCAATTTTCCTCTAGTCAAACCTTGTCGGTGTTACACCAGCACCGAACCCACTGGAGGAGAGGGTTGAGACTTTGGGCCGGAGCCACCCGGGAAAAGGTCTCCGTTTTTCTCTGTTCCGTCTGTTCCCAGCTGTGCTAGTTAGTTGTGCATCATCCAGTTTTCCCAAGATAATTTCCACCAATCTTCTAATCGCCTCTTTGTGACTGCAACCCTTTTCTCTTCCGTCTATCAAGCGTCATCAGGAGAACCCAGGGCCCTTGCCACGCTTGGTTGCTTGGTTACGCCTCCAGGAAGGACAGGGCGAAGAACCGTGCAGTTCAAAACCAAGTGCTCTAGTGTCTGGCTCTCATTAGGGCAGGCAGCGCATAGTATGTTTGTCTCCTGTAATTTAGCCCTATACGTTCTCGTCCTCAAAACTTCCGCTCTCGCCTCAAACAGCAGAAAACTTCCCAGTGAATTTTCAATTACACTTTCCTTTCATTCATATTGTTTTTGTGCAATGTACATTGTTAGGGCTGATTTTTCCTACATCCTTACCTCCCACATTTTTCTCCCTGCCTCTTTCAATCATTTTCCACTGAAGTTGTCAGCTCAGCCTCATCACTACTCTGTTGGTATTTAAAAGTAATATTTCGGTTTCGGTTTGTCCATTTTATGTTAAACCCTTTCATGTATAAATACTTGAATACCTTCCGTGTCCGCCACGTATCATCCATTTTAGTGAACTATTGTTCAAATTTCAACATACTAATTGCATCCCTGCACTCAAAAGACGACCAGCCCATGTCCCCCTGTACTCCCTTATTTGTTGTATTTCCCTCTGCTCCCAGTGCCAATCTTCCTACGGTTCTTTGTCGAATTTCTAATCCTGATAAAACGGCTAATTTCATGCACAGTACCCCGTGGCGAATAGACAGTCCTGGTACCATCACTCCTTTCCATATACCTCTTACCACTTCATATCTCTTCTATTTTCATTTTACCTTGATTTTCATAATATATGCATTTATTTTTCCTTTTCTAATTATTTTCTCCTCATGCTCCTCTAGATATTTCCTTCCCTCATTGAGCTAGAAACCCAGATATTTGTATTTTTAACAAGGTCTATTACCATTTCTCGTATTACCAAAGGTTCACTTTTTCCGTCAGTTTAAACAATTACACCAGACTTGACACTACTAAACCACCTGCCCAAGGTGTCGCCTTCCTCTCTACATAGTCCAGCTAGTTTCTGAAACCTATCCTGGTTATCTGCCATAAGTACTATATCGTCCGCTTACATCAGTCCTGGTATTACCTGTACTATACTTCTCCCTTCTTCCACATAACTCACATCAAAACCTAAATTGCTCTGCTCTAATTTATTTTTCATTTCACTGAGATATATCACGAAGAGCAGAGGTGACAGAGGACATCCCTGCCTGAGCCCTCTTTTTATTGCGGCGGGTTCTGCAGTTTCTGCTTCTCATGTTAGAACTACCTTATTGTCTGCGTACACCTGCTGAAGAAACCTAACCTAATTCGCATCTAAGTTATACTCCTTCAGCTGACGCAAGAGATTTTCCTTGCTCACATTATCGTACGTTCCCTTGATGTCTAAAAATCAAACCATCAAGGAGCTTGGTTCTTGATTGCTACTTCTACACATTGTGTGGTGACGAATAATTTATCAACCAGTCTTTTATCTCTTTGGAAATTATTTTGGAGCTCACGCAGCCATTTACATATCTTCTGCCCATTCCTCCATTGTCCGCGTTACTATCTACATAGCTAATCTGTATAGAACTGAAGGTTCCGTTATTGGGCGATATGCCCTTAATGCTGTCTTTATTTCCTCTGCCTTTGTGTATATTAGTCTCATTTTACTTAGTTTGGAATCAGTGGGTACCCCTCCTCCCATAAGTATTTGGTTAATCACATGCCGTAACTCCAATTTGCTTGTTTTTCGTAGTGTCTTAGTGAGTTGTATGCGTATGTCGTCTGGGCCTGTCGCTGTGCGAGCTGGAACAGTATATTCTGCCTGATGCCATTCTCATGTGGTCGTCTCCATTGTTATACAATTCTTCTCTATAGTGATGCTGTCAGTGCCCTCCACTGTTCTCCTCTGCCCAAGCTGGAAGAAAGTCTCTTCGATTGAGCGCCTGATATATTCCCGTGCCTCTTGACCTTCTACTCTTCTCCCCTCCTGTGTGGTCAGTATGTGTTTGAAACCTTCTCTCTTATGCCCCTGTGCTTTAATGTTATCGCAAAACCTTTTGACGCATTCCTACCTTTTTCATTTATTTCCTTCATCTCGTATTGAAGCTGATGTCTCCCTTTTCCGCTCATGGAAGTTCTCCCGGTTTGATGCTACTTCAGTTTGCAAGGTTACCCCTTTCTTTGCCTACCTATGCTCCTTAGACGCCTCTTGGCACCGCAAGTCTGCTGCTTTGACCTCATTATCCCACCTGCTTTTTGGTTTGTGTCTTCGTTTTTGTTTTCATTTTTTTTGTTTTTGTTGTTTAAGTCTCTTTTAAAGACGCCTAGAAATCCTCATACGTCTATTCTCTTTCTGGTTGTTTCGATACTATGTTCTCAATAATTATAGATACTTCGAGTACTTCAGCTTCACTTAGTTTCTGGTTACCTGCTCGTCCCTGAGCACGTCGTTCTGGTTTTGTAGCGCCAATTTTAATCTTAATTTTTTTGTAGTCCCTCTCTAAGTTATTTGAACCTTCCTCACCTATTTCCATACTTCCTAGCCTGTCATATACTTTGTTGGACATCAGACAGTAGTCTGATGTCCAACAAAGTGTAAGCTGTTTGTTCCCAAGTTATTATGCCTTCGCATTTTACTTGTGCATTAACTAACACTAAGTACAGGGCATCACAGTAATCTTCTAGCAACTTTCCGGCTGTATCTGTGAATGCGTCAAACTCTTCTAAGTGGGCATCCATGTCTAGTATAATAATTATTTCCTAATTAAGGCCAATTTCTTTGATGTCCTTCGATATACACGTAAAATGTTCTGTATTCTCCTCCCTTGGGTCATTCCTCTTTTTACAGAAGCAAACCTCAGAATAATCTTCAGACAGGTTACCCTACCTTTCAGCCATAAGTGTTTTCTGCAGCTTTCGTTCTCTCTTTCCCTCTCGTTTTTTTTACTAACATGCCTAGACCTCAAACTTTGCGTTTACCTCCCCTCCGGAAGTGCAGTTCTTAGTATCGATTGTTTCTATAGACAATTGCAAACATGGAGCCCCTACTTGTGCCCCATGCGTGCGAGCACGCGCAGCGTGCGCGTCTAAGTACCTTTGACAAGCTGGCAATACCGAGCGCAATTGAGTTCGTCTGCTTCCTTTGCAGGGATTGTGGAGACGTCAGAACGCCGAGCTCTGGTTGTCTCTGAATGAATGATAGTGGGTAAACCCTAAGGCAGCCTGAGGCCGACATAACGTTACGCATTACGCCGACATTACTGTAGTTCATAGGAGGCTGGTTCACGAGACAGTCCGTGCCGCCCGGTGGTCTGCTCGCGCAGAGCCTCAACGGATGGTTTCGACCGTGCAGTTCCTCCGATTCATGACGGCAGCGGGTCCGTAATGAAGCTGGCTGTAATATCGGTCTATTGCTTGGAAGTCATTAAGCGGTCTTTCCGGGAATGGAAAACCTAGTTTATCAGTATTGCGGAAACTGAATTGGTGCATCACGTGACCAGGACGGAGGAAGAAATGCGACTGGGAGAGAAAAGGCACTGGGAGAAGAAGCGGGGATGAAAAGAGGAAGGCGGGAGGGAAAGAGAAAGGAGGGAAAGAAAGTGAAAGAAAGGCAAACGGGGAGAGGGAGAGGGCACTACAGGAGGTTGAGAATTTGGATCGGGAGAGGGTGGGAATAGAAGGGAGGAGAGTGTGATTGGGGGAGAGGATATCGTTGAGTCGCGTGAGGTACATTTCCGCGCTAAAGCTACGGGTAAACTGATTTGTTGCGTCACATGACCGAGGAGGGGGAAGCGAAAGGGAGTGAAAGGGAGGAGAGGGAATCGGTGTGTCACTTATCGTTTATTTTGTCGTTAAATGTAGCCTGGCAATCGAACTACTGTAAACTTCACGTGACGTGGGTCACGCGACGTCGATTTCTCCCATTAAGTTTAGCTGGAGAACTTCAGTGGTGTATACGTCATGGATGATAATTTTTTTAACTAAATGTAGGAAGAAACTTTCTTTATGTTTAGGTCTTAAGACGTGAATTATCCCGCTAAATATTGCGGTGAAACCGTATTGACGTATAGGTCACTTGAATTCACTTTGCCCACTGTGTATACGTTATGTGATGCTAATTTATCCTCCAAATAGAGCGGGGAAACGTGGAGTCTACATAAAGATTGGGGTAATGACAGACGGACGGATAAAAGTTTGGGATTGGGGGTGCGACGACTTCCGACAAGTACAATGTCCACTCGTAAACTGGTTTATTCTGAAATGCGCGGGAGCGTAATCCTGCACTTGTACCTTCTCTTCTACCCTGTGCCGTACCGCCACAGGGGGATTCCGTTAAAAAGCATCTCATGCTCTAAATATTGTCAGCGACCTTTATCTACAAAGTTTCGGAATGCTCGAAATGCGGTATTTAAGATGCGATTGTTTCAAATGACTTGGAGGACATTAAACCGTCGTTTACGGAAGTGAGGAATAGTGCTTATTTCTATCAATTTTCCCGGTACGTTGATCGGGGAAAGTGGGCGCATCGCTCCCGTGGCACCGATTTAAGCGCTAGATTTAGCGGTGAAACTACGTTCGTGCATAGGTCACATGACATACATTTTTCTTCTCGAGGTAGCGGGGTAATTGCATTGATGTGTCACGTGTCTTCAGGTCACGTGACGCCAATTTCTTCGCTAAATTTAGTGGTAAAACTAAATCGGTGTACAGGTCAGGTAATATGAGGTCGCATGATGCAAATGTTTCGCTAAATTTAGTGGGCTAATGATATTGGTATAAAATTATCGTGACGACAGATCACGTGACATAAATTTCCCCACTAGATTTATCGGGGAATGTGAGCTCGTGACTAGCTAACGTGACGTCAGCTTTCGTTACGTCAATGTTCCAGCTAAATTTAGCGGGGAAAATATATTTGTGTGTAGATCACTTGACTTCAGGTCAAGTGGCATCACTTACCCCGCCGTCTTTGGCAGGTAAACCTAATTTCTATATATATCACGTGATATGAGGTCACATGATCTTAGCACTAATTGAGTTTGTTAGGCAAATTTAGCAATAAATGCACGGACGGATGAATGAACGCACGGGTCACTGTCAGCCTCTCAGAGGGAATTCAACGGGTTGGTTGTTTGTCAAGCCACCTAGGGCATTGATCTCATCCTTGTACCGTATTGAAAATCTGTCTATGGGGTCCACCAGGATTTTTGTAATGTTTTGACGTACGCGTTAAGAGTGTTTGAGGAGTTGGAAGTGCCTGTCGACATTTCCTAAGGGGCATGCCGTACCCCTCCAGAATTCCTAAAGTGACCCGCCTGTTTTTGTAGAGTATTCTGGCGTATATCCGACACTTTTTTGTTAAATCACAGCACCAATCAAAATCAATCGTTTTAACGGGTCCCTAGGAGAGATGAGGTAACACTTCACGATATATGCGTCGGGGAAGCCGCTTGGCCATTTTGTATTTCGCGGCCAGAACGAGTCTTGGAAAGTGAGGAAACGTTCTACCGTCCCTATCTTGTCGTGACCTTGGTTAACACGGCCCCGTCGCTCTGTCGTTGTGTCCTGTGCGCGTGTTTTAGTGCCTGACAAGGATCCCCCAGGGACGCCAACTCCTCGCTCACAAGGAAGGAAGGGCACGCGGGGAAAAAGGGAGAGGGATTTTTTATGTCTGTTTGAAGATAACCTGCTTTAAGTCAGTCGAAGTACACCCTTCATCAGAAGCTATTCGCCTGGCTTATTTCCCGTTGAGGAGAACAAGCTAGATACGCAACAACGAGCGGACGCTCAGTGTCGGCTTCCCGTCCCATGCGTGGGACCTATCTTCAAGAGCAGGTCGGTGTGTGAAAAAAGAAGGTATCTCAGTGCCCTGTTTCTTGCGTCTGATCGTCCGTCCGGCTTCAGAAGTATTACGCGAGCGAAAAAAAAGTCGGAGACGCCAACCTGACGGTACCAAGGGACGACACTGTGACTGTGCCCAAGATTTCTCATCGGCGGCGGACGTAGGTTGCGCCTTCATGGTTTTTGCTGAACGTGCTACTGTCAGTGTGTATGTGTGCGTGTGGTGCGCTTTCTCTTTTTTATGACTTTGGCAACCGTACCTCTCACGAATTTACACAAATGCACTGTATATTCATTGATTTTTTTTTTTCTTGCAACAAGGAACTTTCTTGTTTCTACTTGGTCTGATCGCTTTTGTCTACTGTTGCTTACGCCCGGGTTTGAGTAAACATTTGTTCGTATCGTTTTTATGAATTACAACATTTATGTAAAGCTCAATGTCTGCAATAAATGCCTAAGAGCGCTTTAACTGCATTTTAGGTCTATCATTCAAAGTCATTTGGGTGTCTAAAGGGCTGAGGGAGTCAAAAAGGTAGAAGGGTTAGACAGGCAAAGGGCTTTAAAGGGCTGAACGGGTTTGATGGGCTGAAGGGATCTGAAGCGCTAAGGGCGCCCCATGAGACATGAGGGCTGTAATTTTATTTAAACTTTTTCCGTTTTTGTTTGTGTATGTCTACTGCGTTTTCAGCCGTCCCACGGACAATTTCTGCTTGTTATGGTATGTTTTAGCGGCCCTTGTCTGTAAGAGTTCCTCGGCGATCGAGTGCGAAGATTATTGACTCCCTTATAGATTTTTGAAAAAAAAATCGGAGACGAGGATTTTAAAGATGTGTAAAATCAAACAGCTCCCTTATTTACGTACTCATCAATTGACTTCCTTCTCGTCAAGTGCGTCGGGGTGCCGAAGGTGGCATTCACTGACGGCCATAGCTTAGACAGTTCCTGATCAGCGCGAGCTTACGATTAGCGTCCACAACATGCATTGAATACCACTGAGATTGTAGTCTCAGAGGATAAGTAGGGGCTCAGCGCAGGCTCATTCTTAGCCTGCGCTGAGCCCCTACAGTAAAAGAGCCATAGCATCTTGCCTCATTTTTCGTAGCTGCTCTTGACACTAAATGAGTTCTACGTTTTCCGATACCGCGGTACGAACTTAGCGTCACGGGATGCCATGCGGGTTGCCATCGTGCTCGAGCCGGTATTTTTTGCTTTGCCGTGTACCCCCGAAACAAAACTTTTGGGGTACGATATACCTACAAAAGTGCATTAGGCATCGAAAAAGTATTAGACCACGTAATTCTGAGACAGTTTAATTTCCAAGGCAGTGGTGACCCTAAACTCAAGAAAATTTACGGCTATTACCCTTTTAAATAAATTATTTTAAAGTATGCATTAGTAGATAGTGCGCACTGATTAATATTTTAATTTCCAAACATGTACAGCCCGCGGACTATTCTCGGGAAAACACGATGAATAAAAAGCAGTGAGTTGCAGGCGAGGTGTTGGTGATAAATCATAATGTAACATCTGAGATTGTTGTGAGTAAAAATGACGGAACTTTAGAGTCCAAAAAAGTGTATTAGGAGAAAGTCTCTCAACATAACCGTGCCCCCACAGTTCTGTTGGTACAAAACGCTTTTTTATTGAGACGTTCTCCTACTGTTGTCATTGACATTGACTTGAAAGTTTCTTAATTTTTTAGTACAATGACCTTTGGTGTTACATTGTCATTCTGTGAAAATGTATTTTTTTATCATTGCGGTGAGGTATTTCTTGAGTATCTAAATTTATACAAAACATCTTTGTGCTAACTACACTTATGTACTGCCACCAATATTATTCTACTTGTCTTATCTTAATTAGTAACACGATCTAGGTGAATCTATTGTTGATGCTTTACGCACATATTTCCAATTTGTTTACAATCTGTTATTTTTTTCCAGAGCATGAACTTATTATGGCACTGGTAGTGATGACAACTTCTCAAATAATGCTCGATATTTGGTATAAAAAATCTAGTGAACCTGTATAGCACCGTACGAGAAAAGATTTCGGTCGATTTATTGTTTATACACAGGGCTTCCAGTGTTTACATCCCGCGTGAAAGGAAACAAACGGATAAGTAGAACGATGAGATATTCCCCGTCCACAAGAAAAACGAGAATGATAACGCAGCTGCCACACATATTTCAGATCTCTCTTAAAAAAAATACATCAAGATAAAGACAGAGGAGTTTAATACAGATTAAACGAAGCAGTAAAGGGGCTTAGATCGGAACGAACAGAAAGGTTGGCCATTTTTCACCCGAAAAAAATTAAACCAAGTAGCATAGGACTCATGTGCGACGGAGCACAGAAGCGAGACCGGTGTCGGGATGCTGGTTTGATGTTTGTCAAATGTTTGTGAGAGTTCGACTGGGAGGATGGTAGCCAGAGCATTCACCCACGCTATTAAATACCGAATGAGATAATAGAAATATTCTACAAAGAAAATGCAAAAAAAAAGTTTTTCAATAGACAGTGTATAACGAAGACAAATAAATATCGGAAGAACGTGAAAAATGAAGAAATAAAAAAAAAGCAAGACGGCAGTAAAGTAAAACAAAAGGGCTTTTTTGGGGTGACCAGTGAAAAAAGCGGCGACTTACTCCAATCGAGAAGGAAAATATATAATTCAGATTGAGACAATGAGATGCTGACAAGACTGGAGGGGTTGCATGAAAAACTAAGAAAAGAGAGAAATGCAAACTAAATAGAAGAAAATTTAAACCTATAAAGAGAAGTTTTGAAACGTAAGGGAAGTTGAGAGGAGAAGAAAGGAAGGAAGGCAAGGAAAAGTTTCCCCAAAAATCTCGTCTGGATTCTATCGATCTTCTGCCGCCGGTGGCTGCCATACAGCCCTTTGGCAACGAAGGGGCGAGAAGAAAGGAGAACTAGAGAGAAAGAGAGATAGGGGGAGGGGGATGGAGCATCGCCACTGCCTAGCGCCAAGCACTGGCCGCACGAACGCACAAAGCTGAAACTAATCCATATTCATTAGATGGGCCCAAGCGCGGAGGACGGAACGAGGGGGCGGAAGGAGGGAGAGAGAACGCGGAAGAAAAGGGGCACCAGACATCTCCGTGCGCCTTCGCGTGTTTGTGCAGGGAGCCCTCTCCCCTCTTTGCTCCCTTGTTAATCTCCCGCGCCCATTTTGTATATATTCGTCCTCTTTAATGGCATTTATCTTATTTATGCTCTCGACTCCAAAGTATTTTCGAAGGCCGAAGCGAATGAAAGATAGACGAGGACAACGAGCTGGGCAGTCCTATTAGGAAAGGGGTCCTACGGAAAGCCCAAGAGGAGGACAATATTATTGAGGTCGCACGTTGTAGTACTTTATCAGGTTTAGTCTTCGGCAAACAAAGGCCTAAGAAGAAAAATAAAATAAATGCTGCAGAAAAGATGGAACTTAAACGAGACTCTCCTGCCTCCGGAATATCGGCGGCAGCTCTCACTCGGTGTTCGGTGCGAGGAGTTCGTTCCTCTTTTTTCTCGCTGTAATCAACCCACTCAGATAACGGCCTCGTCTGTGCGTCGGGTTAATCTGGTTGGCGGTGGAAATTAGATAAGCGTTTTATCTAATTTAAGATTATTCTTTCTGCATGTCGTGTGTAAATGTGAGCGTCTTTCGCCTTCTTTTTTTCGTAGTTTGGAGCATTTCTTCGGACCTGAGATGTTTGGGAAGCATCTACTTCGATTTATTGTCTCTCTTACGAGTCTTAATTAAAAGGAACTGACTGGACAAAGTGGGTCAGCCGGGCTAGTGGGCCTTCATGCGAGCTTTGCTTGGGGTGGTGCCAACTAAAGTTCCTGCATATGAAAGCGTGACGCGAACCTCTTCTCCGCAGGCCGCTGCCTCGTGTTTATGGGGGAGACACTTTTGCCCATCTAACCTCCTTGCAATAGACGACATTGACCAGCGTGACCATGTAACAAAGCTCCTCGGTCACAAGGTCGCACTCTCACATAATCCAGTTGATCGAGGCCGAGGCGGGGCATGGTCTGAATGCGAATACCGTTTCAGCCTTCGGTGGATATTCGTCTCCAATCAAAGACGGCAAGAGTCTTGGCCTACTTTGACGCCGCATTCGTCACTTTCCCCTCCTGGTGCGCTACAAAATGACGTCGTCCGTCGCGAGGGAATGCGAGGGAAATGAGAAATACTTGAGGGTGATGTCTTGACAAAGAAGAAAGTTGTGGAGAATGGTTCACTTTCAGTATAAATAGATTTTAGTACCACCAGCCTCCCATATCATCTACCACCACCTTCGTTTAGAGCGCAGCTCTTAGGCGCCCATTTCCGGTTTGAGCGGCGTCGGAGTCGCCGTCGCCGTTGGCGTTGGCGTAACCACGCGGTGCATTATGGGAAACGTCCCATGATGCAACGCGCAGGAAGGAGGAGGTAGGTAGGAGGAGGAGGAGGGGAAGGGAGGAGGAGAGGAGGAGGAGGAGGGGAGATGCCAGCTACCCGTTGTGTAGGCAAGTGATATCACCATTGATAAATCACAGAGAGGCACGCATGAAAACGTGGTGTACTAGTAATCCAAGTACCCATCTACATGGGTACGGGTCTGTTCTGAACCCATCGGTCTCTACGGAACGTCAGACGAAGGCGGTGAATTGTGTGCCGCCAAGGTCGACAACGGCTTGCTCGTTGTAGCTCTGTATCTCTCGCCTACGGCACTCACCGAATATTTCATGCAAGACAAAGAACTTTATACCATTCATGCAGGAAAACATCCCAGTGGCCCCGAGGGACGTGCACTTGGTGTTCTGCTGTGCCATCTCGGGGAGCACACTCAAGATTAATGCTGAGGAAATAAAAAAATCGTGCAGTTATTGACAGAGCCGACAGGAAGTAGAATGACATCGAGAGTATCACGTGCTTCGCCAAAGTGTTGAATTTAATGTTGTCTCGTTCTCTCGCCTTGATCCTGCTCTCCTGTTTCCTGGCACCGGCAGAAGTTAGACATAGTGGAGCTTTGAGATGTGAAAACTACATTTTCCTTTCTCCGGACAAAAGGTGAGCGAGAATACCAGAATATATATATATATATATATATATATATTTCAGATTGTTTAGCACGGTATACCCCAAAATCGAAATACCTCAAGAGAGGAGCAGGAGAAGGAGGGATGGAGGGGAAGAGGAGGGGAGGAGGAGGGGAAGAGGACAAGGGGAGGAGCATGGGAGTAGGAGAGGAGGAGGCCTCCTCCTCCTCAAGATCTGCTCTCTAATTCTGCGTTACAAAAAGTTGTAAATGTTTCATTTTTTACCCTGGCGTTTCCGCTAAGACGCGAGCAATATTGAGTCTATTTCAGTCTGAAAACTTCGACATCAGTGACCGGCTACTTCTACTTCCGCAGGATGTGCATACGCGGGACTGTTCGGAGTACGTGAATGTGGTCACCGCTCTACTTTGCGCTTTGTTCGATCAGCAAAACATGTATTCTATGTTAAGATGGTCTGGCGGAACCGAAGTATTAAAGCGCAAGAGCGGAGATGAAAATATAAAGAATAGCTACATCATCAGCACACCCCGACACAACGCGAGATTTATGCAATTCCTTCGCGTTTCGATGCTACAAGCTAGAAACACAGGTGAATTTTAATAAAACGTGGGCAGTATTTACCATTCCGAATTTCCATTACTGACACTAATGTGTCGAACCTGTTTTGGTCTGTTCCCTTTAGGCCACCCACGACAGGGTGGCGAAATATTCCCGACATTTTGTTCTCTTCCATCTCAAGAGAAGTAGGAAGTTTCATGATTAAGCCGCTCACACGCTTTGCACTCACAGGCAAAGAGTGACGCAACAATTGTTTCCAATATGCACTTCCCTTGGGCCTTCTTAGTGTCGCAACCAAATCAGCACTGCGTCTACAATGCTGATTAATATGTCATCTAGAGTAGATATAAATAATATTAGAAAAGTAGATCTACACACTGCGTGCCTTCATTTGAATTACGACTTTAATTGTGCTCCGACTACAGCGCATGCGCTGCGGATAATAGGAACATTTCCAAAGTGCTGTGACATTACTTCAAACTCCCTACAAAAATAAAAACATAGTTCCTGAAACTCGATCCATCGTGAATACCATGGGAACAATACTGAATGATATATTTGCTTAACAAATGGTTACTCATTCTGCCTGCTCAAAAAAAAAAAAAAAAAGTCTCAAATACGTTTCTAGAAGCGAGAATCGTGGTCATACAAAAACAGCGAAACTAAAGCCTGCTTTTCAACAGTCCTTAAAGTGCAGTGGTATTACAAGTCGACATGCGCACAAACATACACATAGACACCATGACTTCAAGGAGAACGCCTTAAAGTAGTCTAGGAAGCCCGAAACACTACGGGTTTTTTTTTACTCCCGCGTCGATATTTCAGGAAAAAAAAAGAAAAGATTACGTCAAACGATCACGTCAGTTACCCCAACTCAGTCCCGCGTCACAGAGAGTGCTTTCATTTTCGCTGCACTTTGGTTTTTGATCTCACTTTCGAAAGATTGTAACAGAAGCGCTCAGCAGTGGAGCGCAGATATCCTAATGCCGTTTTGATGTTTCACTGTCGGATAACGACGTCTAACGATGAGTCGACGTGTTCGCTATTTTTAGCCCTGCTCCTTACCGTCGCCGGAGACTTGAAATGCGCTTTATTGTTTTGGTCCACGACGCGCTAGGACACGGCTGTGTGTGTTGCTCAGCGCCTGAGCGGTGCTTAAAGCGAGTCTTCATTCCTCTGTGCTCTTCATCATTTTTACATCTCTCCCTCTGTTGCGAGTATTCCGAAATCTTCGTCCTTCTCTCTCAAGACATGCTTCGTTTTGCTTACATTTTCTTGCCGCAGAGATAGCTTCTTTCCTTTACACGCCATCTTGTACGGGGTGCCGAATTCGTTTGCAACGTATTACGGCTTGATGGCTTGAATTTTGTCACGTCTTTATTATCGACTAAGGGTGTCCTTAGTTGTTTATCTGTTTATGTCGCTGTTCCCCACTGTTCGGTACACGATTATTTTCAGACCTTCTTGCCGTCATGCTTCGATGGATCCACGTCTTCGTCTCCGTCTTCGTCCTGGCTGTCATCGCGTTCGCTCTCTGCCTCGAAAGCCGAACCCAGGCTGCTTCTTGTTCACGCGGGGGAGACTTCATTGATTTGTGCATTTAAATTGTTCTGTTGCCCCGCTCTTTCTTGTATCATTTATTTAATTGCACATAAAATATTTTAGGGTAAGCCCCAAACTTCACAATATATTGCATAAAAGTTACTTGGCTTCCACCTAGAATGGAGCGTAACAAGCGCCTTCTAAAAAAAAATGGTAACCGCGAGAATCAGGATTATGATAAACAAATACAGGTGCGCTAGAAGCGCATAAAAGTAGAAAGCAATTGTGTTTTACTTACAACTACAGACACGCGCCACGTCACAGGTAGCCAAAGAAGGCTAAATTACAGCTCAGACGATTGTGTCAAGAAATGGAACATCATACAAATAGATATGAAAATCCACAATGTCATCGTTTGTACGCGATTTCCCGGAATATCACACATTTTCGCATTCTAAATATCGAATGCATCGTCATTACCGAGACAGTTACCTTTTCTTCTCGACAGCACCGTGACCTCTCTCGATCTCGGGCGCCGTTCAAACCGCCTCGTAAAACCGAAACAGGCGCTGTGTCTCTCGCCGAGACCAACCATTCCCCAATCCTGACACAGCTCACGTTCGCAAGCGTTCGAGCGAGAGAAGGAAAAAGAAAGAAGCCCAGTCCAAATAAATCCTCTTTGGCGTTTGCTTTCCCCAAAAGTTATAAAGGAGCAAAATAAATGAGAAAATCCCACGGACGCTCGTGTCTGTACGCTGCCAGGACATTTGGAGTCGGCTGCTTCTAATTGGACAGCTGGCTCCTCCTTTTTACCCCCTCCCGGTTGCATGGTGGTCTCGTTGTTTGTCACTCCTCTTGCCGTTACTGTGACTCCGGTCTCTCTCCCCGCCTTTAGCTTATTGCTTCTTCTGCTGGTGTGGTTTTAGCTGTACAAACCCTCTAGGCCTCGCTTTTCTTTCGTGTCGAGGCTTTGTCCGCTCTCCTTCTATGGCGCGTTTCGACGGAGCGTCTGTTCTGATTCCGAGAGGCAGGCGTCCTGACCGCTGTTAATTATTGCCGACGGCCGGCTTTAATTGGACCTGATTAACGGATCGCATTAATCTCTCGGGGCCCTCGTCTCGTTTCTACTTCGGCGCAATCTTCCACTCGATGCAATGGCTGCATGACGAGAACGAACGGTGCGGCTGGTATGCATGAGTAACTAGAGGTGTATTATGGATGAACGCTGCGGCTAGTCGAGTAATTATAATCGATCAATATACATGAAAGAACAGAGCGTTCTTGAGAATGACAGTCATAAAATCACGCGGTTCGTTTGACATCATATTTTTTGTCATATGCACCTCAAACACAATTTTTGCGTGTTGCTAAAAAAATATTGTCTGACATTGCGAAGCTGCAAATAAAAAAAATCTCTCTCTCTCTCTCTCTCTCTCTCTCTCTCTCTCTATATATATATATATATATATATATATATATTTCTACCTTTTGAATTCTGTAAGGCATCGTTCGACAGGTTAAAACCTGCGATATAATAAACATTTATATGACTGTAACTTCTTCTCTTAAAAAAAAAAAAGAAATTCGCTATTGCGTATCACATAGGTTTTTTTTATTTGTTGTTACAGATATTTTGGCTAACCGATCCTCCGCGCAGTATTTGTAAACAAAATATTTACCTGAATTTGACACGCTTCGGCATAAGACATCAGCGTTTCTTAATTCAATATATGATCGCAGTTTTTTGTGTTGGTGATACGGATGTGTTGATACAGCTTCAGTCAAAACGCATTCTAAAGTTTTCAACTACGTAGTATAAAGGAAATCTAAGGTTCAAAATCTAAGGTGCAAAATGAAGGGAACAGATAGATGTGTCCCCTAATTAAAGTATGGATCAAAGCGTTTGTACAGAGGTACCCAAAGGTGGCGCATCGTGTATATCGAAATTAAAAAAAAAAGCTTACATGAGTAAATTGAAAAGAAAAAAAGAAAAACATTAGGAGCGTGAATTGGCAACCCACTTCGGTCATCTGGTAACAAAAGACATCTGATTGGAGCGGCAGTCGACAGATGGAGGCAGGTGGCAGCTGGGGACAGGAGGTTGTTCACCGGTATCTGGCCATCTTTTTCAGTCAAATATGGCGAGTGATCTTTCGGTGTACAGCAAGCTTTTGTTATTACTAAAACACACTGAATTGCCACAAGACCCGCAATGGAGATTATTTGTCCGGCTATTTCGACTATATCTGAGAAGCTGTCGCCGACTGCTTGCTAATCAAACCCATTTTACACGCAGAGAGGAGCCATAGCTGGTAACTTCACGCTCTTAATTTGGCTCCTTTTATTCAGCTAAGTTACTTCTTTAAACTTATATTACAAAAATTGAATCATCATCGGCACCTTTTTTCTGAAATCTTAGCTGTATACAAGTATTAAATAACTGACTATTGTAGTTTTGTCAAGGGACCAAAGATTACTTTGACTCGCTCGGTATAAGAAATGTTTCGTGGTTTAGATACTTTGATTATTTTCAGGAACACTTTGCTATCATAAGTGGCGGTTTCATATCAATTAGGTTAATATTACATTAATATTAAAAGTATCAAATCCGAAATGTCAATACATTTCGGTTGATTGAAAGTTCGGTGTTGCTATCATTCCCACCGGGTCGGTAAAAGTACATGCAGTGTAGTGTTCATACATGACATATGTTTTTGACAGGAATTCTGAAATTTGGACAAATAGGTACCCTTGGTGTCCTGGTTTATGAAATCAGACAAAATTCGGTGAAATTTAGAAAAAAAAGCTCTGTGACTCCAATCAACTTAAAACGCTACCGGTATTAAAGCAGTGGTCGCTTGGTGGTACAAAAGGCCGCTCGATTGAAGAAGAGGTATGTTGGACTCTAGTAGAGTCGTAGACTTACAAATTGGAGAGACCGCAATAAAATTACATAAGAACAATCATCTGGGAAGTACGAGCCTATTGAAAAATCGTATTTGCATAAGAAATGTCTTGGTCCCATAAGCGCGTATGATCAAATAATATCATATAAGAACATATAACAATATCATTAGAACATATAATTCATACGAAACTTATAAAAAAACTTTGTTATAGCTTTTTATAAAATCTTGTATTGTTATTATATGTTAATATTTATATAATGTAAGCGTATATCTGCTTATATGATATTATATGAACAAATAGGGTTATTCAACCAAAACATTTCTTACGCAAATACAATTTTTCACTCGACACCTAATGGTTCTTTGTTATTTTAATAAAACGTTAGACGTTCAAAGCACATATATTTGTTTTTGGACCGACAGAAAAATCTTTCAAAAACGAACGTTTCCGCAGTGCCTGAAGTATGCGCAAACTTTTTCCTCTGAGGTGGCGCGAACGTGACCGTTGCAGTGCCTCAAACGAGCATGGTAAAGTTCCTGCTCCGCTGGTAAGTTAAACACGTCGAAAATGTTCACATGTTACTCTAACTCATTGGAACCTGATTTGTATAGGATAGAGAAGTCTACTAAAAATAACGACAAACCTCACACAGCGGTTATGGTATTCGTCGTCTTTTAACTTGTCCACCGCCTTTTTTGTGCATTGGTGCTATACATTCAACAACTAGCCCGAGCACATATATCCTCCTACAACCACCTTTCTATCTGTAACGTGAAGTAAGGGGTAAAGACATATCGAACGACAGAGCTTTGCTGTACGGTGCCTGCCAAGCTGAACTTGCCAAACTCAGTTTAACTGCCCTGGCAAGATTGCCAGTGTTGTCTACCCTACCCCAAAACACAATGTAACTTTTCTTTGTTTGGAATATAGAACTGGAAATCTAACTGGAATTGTTTCTGGAAACCTGAAATCAACATTGCAGACAGAGGAATAATTTCTGAAAACCTGAAATCCAGACAAAATCCAATAAGATTTCCAGTTGCAAAATCCAGATAGCAAAAAGTTATATTGGTTTTTGCGGTAGCGTGGCGACCAAGGATGCGACCAACTCCCAGTACCATTTGACTGCACGGACAACGAGAGGGCGTGGACTGTCTTACACCAACTGCAGTTGGAAGTCTCCTGAGGTGTCGCTCTGCCGGAACTGAATGTTTTTATTTAGTTATTTAGTTATGCTACACCTTCAATGCAACTTATCTCGAGATGAAACAAAAAATATATAGTCGCCGGCAGGGGAGAAGGACCGGGAGGAGCTCCATTTGTCCAGCCTTCAGCTTCCCGTGCACCTCGCAGCACTGGAGCGCTGCCAAATAACGGCGGAAGGCACTGGGTTTGTGCTGGAGGCGGTGCTGTTCGGAAACTTTCGCCCAGTTGTTTTCGATCTGTCAGAGTGTATAGCAACCATAGAAAACAGGATAGAGCATCTGTTTCAAAAATCACAGCAGTGTATGGGACAGTGACTGGGTGAGGCAAAACGTCATTATGTGAGGTGTACGATTGTAAGTCTCGAGGTCACACTGTGAAAGCAATGTTGGTTCACCTGCGCACTAGCGGCTCGTCACCTTCACGGTACTCCCCTTGTGAAACTATGCATTCCTTTAGATGGTGGTTCAACTGCTGAAAACATTCTTGAATTTTGTTTCCGGAAATATTTCGATGAAACGTTGTTGCGTCATGCTGCGTATCAAGAATGTCATAATATTTTCCTTTCAGCCAGTGTTGTTTTTAGCACGCAGCTCTTAGGCGCCCGTTTCCGGCTTGAGCGGCGTCACCGTCGCCGTCGCCGTCGGCGTAATTGCGCGGTGAATTATGGGACAAGTGACGTCACTGGTGACGTCACTGATGACGTCATCAGTGACGATGCCGATGCCGTTATCAGTGACGTCACCGATGACGTCATCAGTGCCGATGACGATGGCGATGACGTCATCAGTGATGACGATGACGATAACGTCACCAGTGATGATGACGTAATCAGTGACCATGACAATGCCGATGACGTCATCAATTATGATGACGTCACTGGTGACGAAATCAGTGACGATGACGTCACACGTGACGTCACGTGTAACGTCATTACGATGACGCGTCATCGTCGCGTGACCCCCGTCAGGTCACGTGACCCTCGTGAAGCGACGGCGACGCCGCTCGGAGGGAGGAGTAGCAGACAGGATGAGGAGGTGAGGAGGAGGGGTATACCTTCCCCTCAGTACCCTTCTCTCCTCCTCTCCTCAAGAGCTGCGCTCTAATTCGGCGTTACAGGGAGTTGTAAACGGCTTTCATCTTTTAACTTCTGAATAAAACAATAACCCCGCGGGCAAATTAAGGTAAAAAGGGTGGGTAGTGGATTTCTGTTTATGGAATTCTTAGCCAGGACTCGCGATATCTTAAAGGGTCGTGCGCGAGGCAATTTTATCTCGTTGATTCCAAGCCAGATTCTAGGTACGAACTTTGCGGAAAAAATTCTTAGTTCCATATCATTGGTTAGAATTTAAACCTTAATTTACATCGTTACACATTAACATCTTTTGCTCATAGTCGCATCCTAACCTTCAATCTGAGAAAACCAGTGTTCTGCACTCAGTGTACCGTAAAATGAGGTTATTTTGTGACTGTAGGGGTTACTTTGTGACACGCGCTCGGTTTTCTGTATTTTAAATTTCGCGCCACGACCCGGTGCTCCCGAAAATATACGGAGAAAGCCTGGCACGTAGCGAAAAAAAGAGGCCGCCGAAAGTAGGAGAGGATTGGCAGGGAATCGGGAGCGGAGGGAAGCTTGTCTGCTAGCGCCACACAAGAGCGAGCGGCCAAACGCAGAAACAGTCTTTTTTCTTTTTTCCTCTTTTCCTTTCGGAATCGCGGAGAAGAGAAACTCAACCTCAACCCTCTCCCTTCGCCGTCCCTGCGTCCGCATGTCTGCGTCTCCGCAACGCTCCCGGTCGTCGCTTTCGTTTGCGCTGGAGGTTGTGCGACGAACTGCCCGGAAGGGTCGGTATCTAGTGCTTGGAGTGTTCGGCGATTCATGGTCCATATATTTCGTTTCACCTTAGGTTTGAACGAAGTCAAAGATATAGTACTTCGTTTGATCTTACGTACGAGCGAAGGCAGTGCCACCGATCACATATTTCTCCGACGTACGTACACTGCCCGTTTCTTGCCTGAAAGCGTCCGTCTTCGCGACGCGCGCACGCGCCTTCTTGTCCCGCCGCAGTTGGCCGCAGTGCTCGCTGGAACACTCCGAACTTTTATCCTGTAGCGCTGTTACTTGTATCCTCGGCACCTGGGCGTCGAAACTACTTAGTCAAAACTGTTTGGCTCTTCAGCGGCGCGACACGATGGTCCGACGACGGCTCACTCCGCTGGCGCACCGACAACTCCGCCGACGCCACCGGCACGGTGCATTAATGCCAGCTTTTTTTCGAATCGCTGCAGGTGTTACTCCCGGAGTACGAAAACGACGGTGACGAAAATACGAAAACAAGCGTGGTTCGGGGAGCGGCCGCTCATGACCCAAGCGCTCGCAAACTATCTCTTCCCTTTCTGCTCTGCGCTACCATATTTGTCACCGCTCCGCGCGCTTCTCCTCTCCCTTTTCCTGCGGCCGCGTGCCCTATGGCTCCGTCGTCGATGTGCCATGCTTTCTCCGTATAGAGGAGGCTATGCTATGAGCCACCCAACATATCGCCTGACATGCCGTGCTACGTAGCGGCAGCCGGCCGAAGTTCCCGCGCTCCGAGGCCACTCTAGACGCCAACGGGTTGAATGGTGTTTTAACGCGCATTGTTGAAGCACCGTAAACTTTGGGTGCTGGACCCGTCCGCACAAGAAAAACAGCGAAAACAAGTATGTAGGAGTGTTAATATGTAGGCTAAAATAAACTGTAGTATAAATTTAATCAAGTCATGTTTGTTTGAGGTTATAGAAAGGAAATTGAAATGTTGATACTTCGCGGACTATCTTTGTGGCATGCCAACTGTCAGAACGTTACCCCACTCGTTTTTTTTTTTATTTTGCAACGTTTAAGAGAGATGAGGAATTATAAAAGGAGGCTTGGTGCATGGCCATACCAAAATTATACCCAAGAAACGTTGAATAATGCCGTTCAGTTGGTACTTTCAAAGAAATTGTCATTGAGGGCAGCATCTAAAAGGTTTGTGAGTGCTATTAAAACATCTTTCTTTTTCTTGTTTTAGGTCCTTACCTACGCATTACCGTTACCTATGTCTTATGTGTTGTTTGTTTTTGCTCTTAGGTCCAATATTCATCGGAACACTTTGTGGTTGAAGACCAAATAGGCTCGGGGTTTAGTCGATCGACCGGCTCAAAAAGTTGGTCGTCAACCTGTTTTACGGAAGAGGAGAAGAAAAGGTTGATTGCTCATGCAATCGCAATGTCTCCATTTGGCTTCCCAATGACAAAGTTTGACTTGCGTTGTGTGGTGAAGGCGTATCTCGACCGAACGGTAAGAAAAGTGCCGGCTTTCAAAGATGGCAACTTTACCGGTAAGGAGTGGGCAAACTGTTTCATGAAACGTAACAAAGATGTCTTCTCTGAACGCGTGTCAAAAAACACCACATATGCAAGGGCCTCAACGGATGCAGAAGTGATTGACACGTTTTTTGGCCGTCTGGAGAAAGAGCTAGATGGTATTCGGGACAAAAACATTTGGAACTACGACGAAACAAATGTAAAGGATGATTCAGGGAGCAAAAAAGTGATAACTAGAAGAGGAGCTAGGTATCCAGAAAAAATTCAAAACGCATCAAAAGCCTGTACTTCGATTATGGTTTGTGGAAGTGCTGCGGGAGAGTTGGCTCCGCTTTACGTCAATTACAAAGCAGAAAAGCTTTGGTCGACATGGACAGAAAATGAACCAGAGGTGACCCGGTATAGTCGAATGAAATCTGGTTGGTTTGATCACCAAGTTTTCGAAGACTGGTTCATGCCACTTATGCTCCCCATATTGAAAAAGCAAGATGGTCCAAAAGCTCTCATTGGGGACAATTTGAGTTCCCACATTAGCCTCGAAGTGCTTCGTCTGTGCGAAGAAAATAATGTAAAGTTCATCGCGCTCCCACCGAATCCGGCTCATCTACTGCAGCCTCTTGATGTCGCAGTTTTTGTAGCCTAAACATAACTTGGCGTTCACTTTTGGCAGTCTTGGGTAAGTTATTTTTGAAAAGTAATTCGTTACAGTTACAGTTACTTTCAGAAAAAAAGTAGCGAAGTTACCGTTACAGTTACTTCAACAAAAGAGTAACTCGTTCCAGTTCCAGTTACTTTTAAGAAGTAACGACGTTACTTTTCAATTACTTTTTCAGAACACAAAAAATTTGGAAAAACTAGAAAACGCTTTTACCAAGTTTATTTGAATAAAATTAAAAAAGTTCGCTTATTACTTCAAATGGTAACTTAGCCGCAGTTGCTTCTCGAAATTAGTGTCTGAAAGTTTCCCTCTTTTAATTGGGAACACGTGCCTGCCCTTGCTGAGAGCTGCCCAACTGGCGCGCTGGAAGGAATTGCATAGGGCAAACGCGGACCCAATTCGCAACTCCAACGCCCTATAGGTGGCGGGGCGGTGGTTCCAAGATGGCGGAAGAGACGGGGATAGATCCTCCAGGATATCCCGTGCGCCTGCTCGCGCTGACGCTGTTCAGCGCGCTAAAAATTATTTACTAGTGTACAAATGCGAAGCGGTTAGCAAGAGATCATATTACAGGTGACGTAGATGCTGATGCACGTTAGGAAAACGAGCATGCTATTATTTAAATGTTTCAGAAACCTCAAAGTGCGAAGCTTTCGGGTGAGCGATCGCGTTTTAGGCACCGGCCACGTTACTGTTTGTGGCAATATATTTTTGGGGGTGATGAAGATATGTTTGCTGCTTTGCCTGGCCATTAGTTCTCTAAAAAGAGAGCCGCGAACGCTGACCGTGAAGCTTCGGAAGAGCAGCGTTCACAGCATTCGTGTCTTCGCGTCACAGCCTCACAATTCGCTGCTGACTGTCTCGGTTTTAGTGTATTGCAACACGTAAACTGCCCTATGGTTATTGATAGAAAGTTTGTTACCGCAGGCTACCCCGCGGTGTAGCATTACAACCGCAAGCTCGCGCTGCGCCTTTGAAGCACAATTTTCAGTGCGCGCCAGGAGCGTTGCCGTGCTAATCACTCTAAAAAAAAAAAAGTTGTAGTTTTTATACCCTTTGGCACATATACGACACTCCAAAACTTCAGTTCGCCGTGCAGCCCACTGACGTCAAACTGACGGCCCCAACTTTTACGAGAGGCTTGATGACGGCGCACTATAAGATATTAAACAGCTAAAGTACTTATCAAAGAATACCGAAAAAAAAACAAAAAAAAAACAACAAGGTTTTGCAGTAGGGCCAAGAGAACCCCGACTATTATTATTATTTTTTTTTTACAGTCATTCACACTTATTCGGATTGTTTTAATAAGTTGCACAACTCGGCTATCATGCCGCTCGTAAAAGTTGGTAGCGCCGGTTGAACGTCAGTGCGCTGTACGTCGAACTGAAGTTTAGGGGTTTCGTACGCTCTGCAAAAACTGCCTATTAACATAATCGGCGTGTTTAGGGGTTTTATTTATTGCTCTATCAAAAATAAATATTTTGATCTACCGTACATTTTTTGTACCGTGTTACTTGCAACGTTGCGGTCCTTCTGGCCAAAACTGCGCGTTCTATGCTCTCGTCACAAGCGGCTGGCTAACACAGACCCGCATAAAATGCTTCGAGCCTTTCTTTATTTGCTTTGTAATTACTTGAAAACAAGTACGGGTATTCTGTCTTTTTGAAGTGCTTGGAATAAATGGACACGTTCCTTGTAATGGCCTTAAAACGCGAAGCCATTCCCGATTTTTATTGCTCGACATACCGTTGCGCGACGAGTTTTCTCCTACTTATGGCAAAGAATAGACTTTCCGTAGACCGTACTATAGAGTTTTGCATTATTAGCGGGAGCGTTTTTCGTCCCGTTGAGTACAGATTGAGCTGGCGGCCAAACACAATACCAAACATCCGCAGCGTATGCGATACACGAAAAGTCCCTAATGAGATTAGACATCCCGGTCCTTCGTGCAAGGCTGTTGCAAGGTGGAGCACAAGAATTCCTTTTTTAACGCGTTCACTTTTTTCGTTAAAGCGGCTTCACGCATCAAGCCCGACAGTCCCTGCCACCGTTTCCGCGCCGCCGCCGCCGTCGCCGTCCCCGCTCCTCTGGTTCTCCGTTCGTCCGCGGGAGGGCGAGCGGCGCGCTGGAGTTGCGAATACAAATGCCCTATTTGGTAACACTAGCAAATTTCTGGCTCGTTGATGGTTTCGCTGGGTTCATAGAGTCCCTGGACATATCTCAGTTCGTACCCGGCAAGCCAGAAACAAACCCCGCGCAAACAGCAGTAAATTTTGCCTCGACTGTTGACACCACGCCGGAGTAGTGGCGCAAAATCAAAATACAAAACATGCCCATAGCGGAGTAGTGGCGCTAATCAAAATACGAAACATGCGCAGTGCCCTCCGGGTGTACTGTTGATTCACAAATTATTCACCCGGTTAAAAAGCGTTTGTACAGGAAAAAGAAAAACCGCAACATAAATAGTGCTTCAGATACTAATATGGAAGTATTCATTCAAAAAGTACAAGAGCGTGCGTAAAGGTAACGATTTTTTTTCATCAAATTTACACGTGGCTATAATCAAATCGTGACTCGCGATAAAGAACGCGTATTCACAATTTTGTGCAAGGCCAACTTGACACTCGAAATGTCAGAACAGATAATTTGGAAAGTGCAAGGAATAGCTAGATTGTACTCGTTCAATGATATATCACTTGAAAGTAACGACAAAAGTAAGGTAGTTACTTTCATCGTTACCTCACAAAAAGTAATAAAACTGCAGTTACAAGTTACCAAAAAGTAACGAAGTTACAGTAACGCGTTACTATTAACGCGTTACTACCTAAGACTGACTTTTGGCGGAATGGAAAGAGTAAACCACTGGAAGCCGCTGCACATCCGTGCCAAAGGACGAATTGCTCAGTCTACTAACAAAAAAATTACGATCAAATTGGAGGAATGTATTACAACAAACCTGGAAGTCAGGATTCCGGAAGACCGGGATTTTCCGCCTGGACAAGACCGAGGTTCTCCAACGGCTTCCTAAATCAGTCCTCGAGGAAAGCTTGAAATCCATGACAGACGTCGCCGGAGATGTCTTCTTGGAGGAATTAAATAAAAAAAGAAAAGAGGTGACTGGAAAGCGGGCCACCAAGAGGAGGAAGATGCTCAACGTCCCAGCGGAGAAAAGCATATCGGTTGCCGAAGTAGACGAAGCCAGCAGGACGGGAAAACCGACAACCGGAAAGAATGGCAGCTCTTCCTCCGGTATCTGAGCTAGACGACCTAGGAAGAGGTCTTCTCTTGAGGACGACATCGCAGACGAAAGCAGTGACAGCGAATCGTCTTCAGGTGGTCAGCACGGCGACAACAAAAGGTGGTCGGGAGACGATACAAGTGATTCCGAGGTACTCTCCGGAAGTCTTGACAACCTACCGGAAACAGACACTCCTACCACTTCCGCGATTCCAAATACTAGCAGCGTCCCGAGGGTCGGCGGTACGGGTACCGGAGAAAGCACCTTCAAGAGGGATGACTTTGTCGTTGTAAACTTCGAAGGACAATTTGTTCCGGGAAGAGTGACGGAAGTAAAACCTTAGGGATACATCGCCGGCACTATAGAGAGGACCCAAAATAATTGGAGATGGCCGGACCGTGAAGACGTTATTTTGTACTCAAAAGATGAAATTTTTTACACAATTGAATCCCCTAGGCTGGTAGGCAAGCGAGGCATCTTTGAGGTAAAAGGTCTTGAATGAGGAGGTACATGTATGAATAATTTGTAATACAATTGTAACATTGCCAGAGCAGAAACCAATTGTAGATAACGCGAATAAACTTTTGATTGGGTAACTTTATGCCAGCCCTTTTTTTCCTAATCATATTCAGCCAAAAACAACGTTGTCACAAAGTTGCCCCACACGACGGGGCAACTTTGTGACAGCTTTTAACCTCCATATAGCCGTTTGTATTAGAGATGCGAATTTGTAGAACATACCGTCGTGTGAGGAAAGGTTTTAGCAAGGTTATGCCACTATTCATTCGCGTTTGCGTCGATAACTGTTGAGCGAGAGAATGAAAACGTACGAGATCTGTCACAAAGTAACCCCATGTTATGGTATATTTCCATCAACCATTTGTATGTTCGACTGTCCACTTCTGGCATAATCTTTCAAAATTATTCGACCGACCTCCAAACGTTTGTGCCAATCTTAAAACTTGATTTTTCCTTACCGTGCTTTTTATTACTCCTTTAGAAGGGCCAACTCCTCTTCAAAACATGTGCTCAGAAAAAGAAACAAAAAAACTTGATAGTTTACAGCTTCAGAACTTGACACTAATTTTCCACCGACAGCGCACTGCGTACACTGGCAACTTCCTCCGCCACCCAAAAGCGAAGGACATGAATGGTTCGCGTCTCAGGTAATCACAGGCTGGAAAACGTCCCGACCTGCTCGGGTAGAACTTTTTTACCTGATGCACCACCCCAGCGTCACGCTGCAGCGATTCCAGTTTTAAACCGATGCGAATCGGTTTAAAAAAATAAAGGCAAGGTTTAAAAAAAACTTACCGCGGTGGGTTAAAAACGTTCAAATAAAGCTGCTGTTTTCCCATGTAGCCGAAACTTAAACCCGCGCAGGTTTACGATTGTTCTCAAAGTTCGTTTTGAGCCAGATTCATACCCTGCTTCGAATGAGTTTGCACCAATATCCACGCGCTGTAACGCGGTAGTGCTCGAAGAGCTTAATGCAAACTCTTTTATACTCCGGTCAGCGTTCCGCTTTGGTAGCTGACATTGTCCGCAATATGTTTGCTATATCTTTGTATTTATCTGCCTACATGGCGCGATATTTTTCGTACGACGATGCGAGTCTCAGGGTTAGCATGGACGCCTTTTGTACCGTAAAATTGAGTCTGTACCAAAATTACAAGTGCGGTGTAAAGTGCTAATTTTGGACACCAACCTAGTGATGCACCCGTCAATAGACGTTAAAAGTAAAATGCGAAGAAGGACACACATTCTGTAAATTTATGAAATTATATTTTGCTTGTTTTTTGGCGAAAATTCAATAAAAACTAGGGAGGACATAAAAGTCTATCGTAAAAAACTGTAACTGCGATTACGTGTTTCAAACACTTTGACACGACTTGAGGTAGTATGTCTTTCTTGCAACAGCCTTCCTCTTCGACATTTAGGACACCTTCGTTTTAAGACAATCTGCGATTGCGTGCAAAGTGCCGGTTATTCTACATGGCTTATTATCGTGGTCAAGAGATAGGTCAGAGACAGAGGATGAAGGAAAGTGGCAGGTCAGGGTTACCTGTCTTCTCTGTTAAACCGACGACCGTCTTGGTGCGTTCTTCCGAAGGACGAGAGAAGCTGATGAGAAGAATACAGATTTTTGAACAAAGGACGAAAACGGCCGCGCTCTCCGCTTCGAGAGGACCCAACAGACCGAGCCCGCACCTAATGCCGTTTTGCTGGGTCTGCTGCGTCATCAACCTCGGACCGGCGCTGGGACAAGATTGAAGCCGTGTTCTGAGTGAGCAGTCGCCTGGTGCTCGTGTTCAATCAGCGAGAACACGAGGCCAGGGCCGACCGCTGACTCTGCACTCGCGTTCAGCGTGCGCCCCTCCCTCACTTCGGGACATCGAAAAAGGGCCATAACGGCCTTCTGTTTAACTGGCCTTTATACAACTCCATACAATGCAGGACCAAAGATGAGAGAATTGGCGGGGGAAGAAGCTCTAAAAGCGGGAATAGCGGGAATGGTACGTTCTGCTTCGAAATAAACCACGTATGACGGAGCTCCCTGCCATCGTCGTTGAAGCCATTGACTTTCTCCGCAATGCCGTCAGTGAGTCGGCGAGAGTGGCGCTCTGCGCGGGAGGCGGATAAGTGAAGAAAGAAGACCAAAGAGAAGGAAGGGGCCGACGGGAGTCCAGCCACTTCGTTTTCAGAGTGTTTTAGTGCGAATGTGACGCGACACCGAGGGCGCAGCAAATTAGTGGAGGCGTCCGCCCGCTCACTTACTGCCGTGTCAGGCGACGTTGGCGGGGACGAAGACGGCGCTGCTTTCGGCGCCGTCAGCCCCAGCACTCGTCGCCGTCCAGGCCGGTCAACGCGCCTCCGCTCACCCGCGCGTTCCCCGCCAGCGCCGTGCTGCTGACGTGTCAACATGGAACGTGCTCTGCCCGCTCGGCAAGAGCTCGCGCCACTCCCCTGTCAACGGGGATGGACACGATGTCCTCATCCCCGCTCCGGACGACGGCAAGGAGAGTTCGATTTGCTTTTGTCCGGGCTCGCGCGCCCGTGTGGAGCGAAGAGAAGGGAAAATACGGTTCAGTTGACATTGCAGGGTGTCTGGAATTCTCTGTCGCAGGTTCATGTTAATGCAGAATTCGTGCCCCCCTCCCTTGTAGTTCGTGTTACACGAAATAGCAGCCACGGTGGCTTTGAGAGAACATGCTGGTAGGTTTGAAACACTGCCCGCCTACCGCGACCCCCCCGGATATCTTTTTTCGCGCTTGGGACTCTCAGGACAAACCATTTACTTTCTAGAATTGACGGGGCAGGGATACGTGAGAATTTATAGGAAACGTATTTAATTCCTGAACTGTCTGCTTCTTTTTGAACAATCGGCGAAAATGTTCATAGAGTCAACTTTCAAGAAAAAAGAGGGCTTTTTAAATGTAAACGTAACATCGGCGTCTACGCGCTCTGCCTAACTTCGCTGTCGGGAATAGCGCTGATTTAGGTTTGCTCAGCCTCATTATGTGCCTTTCAGCGATAGAGAACAGTATGACTCAGTTAGGCGGGAGCAGAGGGTTGAACCATAAACGAACCGATACGAAAACTGAAACCGAATCGTTTCTTTTAGCCGAACTGGAACTGAGCCTAACCGAAATCTTCGCCGTTTTCTTGGAATTGAACCGGAAGTGAACCAGAGAAAAATTTAATCCTAACCGGTTCACAACGCCTCACCGTAATTTTGTTGTTGTTAGCATCACAAAATTATTATTTGAGAATAAAAAAAAGTAAAGAAGTGGCTGCTGTAATTTTATGTATTGATAAAATCGTCATATACAAAATAGAAACTTATAGGAAATTGCGGGGTTTTCTTGGCGCTTTTTTATTGGCATTATGATTAGTCATGTGCCACGTGGTCATGTGTCGTCAGTTTCAAGAAATCGTGTCAATTATTACCACGTCACGTGAACCAGTGACGTAACGTCCCGTGACTCAAAGCCTGAAGCCGATTTAAATTGAGGACGTTACTAGATTCAATAGTGTTGTTGACACCGTTACGTCGCATGACACCCCGACTTCGCACAGCTAGTCCCGTGACATGGTGAAGTGTTCGATCCTCATGAGTCCGAGTCGAGCGCTCGGTTTCACGACAAGAGGCATCGCCAGACATTCGGGTCATGGCTCGTTTTCAAATAAAAGATGAGAATTTCCGAACACGACTATGTCTTAAACTCCGCCGATGTTCTATGCATTGCCAGCCCCTGGGCATGACAATGATGAACACTGACCGGTGGGAACGTCGTTCCCACTCAAGTTGGGAACACGACGTACCCACCTTGAGAATTGATTGAAGGAGTAACAAAACAACTCTTGATGAAGCAAAGAAAAACACAGTAAGAAGCTTGTAAAGCTTTTTTTTTTTCAATCGATGTTATCTGTGTTAACGAATTAGCTTGCTCGTTCCTTTTAATCGTTGGGAAATGCTTATTTCTAAACGCGATTTCTGCTCTTCCAAAAATATATAAAGAAACTTGGGGTAATGAAAAAAAATGTTGCAAATGTAAAATTTAAAAAAAAAACCGAAACTGCAAAAATGTTAAAGCTGAAATGAAAAAAAAAAAATTCTTATGGGAAAAGCACAAAGTATAAAAAGATGGGGAAAAATAATAGTGCATGGCGCGAAATGGTTTCAGTACAGACTTTAAAATATTGTTCCCCCGACTCCACTACTACCTCTGCGTGAGCTAGAATAACTAAAGTGTATAAACCACAGAAGAGAAAGAGAGACGCGCTAATATATACAAATATTAAAGAAAAAATTGACTACTCGTTCTTACTCTAGCAGGGTGCATGAAATACATACAAGCCATTTGAAAACAAATGCAACTAAAACGCACCGGACAAGCATACAAAAAAGGACATCACAGGGTGGAAGTTATGCTCGGAACCTGGCGAAGAGTGATAAGCGACAAACAAAGGAGCTTTCGCGCCGATGTTTTTTCTCTTCAAAATATATATATTCTTTTTTTTTATTTCTTTATTTTCCCAGGGAAGGAAAATGAAATAAAAATGCGAAGTGTTCGTTGCGAGAGACCGCTGCGGCAAGCGGGCTTTAGCTTGCACTGCGGGGAGCCGACTTCTTAGATTGGAAGCGGCCCGGGTTTCGGAGTCTTTCCGCCTGATTTCTGATCTTGCGTATGTCTCGCGAAATATTCTTCGCTACTTAGATACACCGTTATGTGGGAAGTGGTCATAATCCTCAGGTTGCTGGGATAGAAAGAGCGTCTTCACACTTTCTCTACGTAGAATGATTCATTTAAGCACTTCAGGTAGGGCGAAAACGTGCTTTACATTTCCTCAACTTGCACCTACACAAATGTTTAGTAAGATTACGGCTCTAATTTTGCTTTGTAATTTCGAATGTTTTGATTGTATAATAAAACCTAGCACTAGACACTCCGCAAAATAAGATTATTAGAATAGTGTGTGACAATTTAGTTCGCGGGAGATGTTTCGACCATGTGAAACTTTATAAGGTCTATTTTTGTTTTCTTAGTTCGCCGAAGCGTTACAATTGAGATACTTCTTTGTATCTGTACAAAGCTGTTCGTGGCAAGGTAAAATCAATCGATTTATTCCGGTCGATAGATTTTCATGCCCCGTCACAGGTCATCCGGTGTGTTTCTAACATCTAGTCCGTCGTCGACGTCCTTCTTGTTTCCGTTGACGAGAATTCAAATTGATTATAACATCCTACATCAAGAAAACTGCGACATGTTAAACGGTTTTCATGATTCTAATTTAAATACGGATAAATGGATGCTTTGTGTTTGAGTATGCCAATGCGTGTCTCGTATCTGTTTTAGTATTGTTTCTCCCGCGTCTGTGCTTCGACATTCAATACTGGTTTTGTATTTAATGTCAGCATAGTGGGCACCACTCAGAAGACTGGTGTGGTTATTTGTGGGCAGGAGCAAAATGATTAAAATATTATTATACGTTATTATTAAAATAAATTCAGAAGGATTATTTAGAACTTAACATATCACATATAAATCATGTTGTGATAAAAACGTAATTTCCCTAAAGTCCGAAAAATCACCATAAAAGTCTAAAAAAAACGTGCTTTCCTACTGAAGATAATAAATCCTGTGAGAAGGGGAACGAGGGGGATAAAGGACAAACACACATCTCTAAATACAGTTACGTGACTGGTGCGCGTAGCTGTATTTGTCGCTCCACATGTCTGGTCCGATGTTGTCATCTACAGCGGAGTTCTGCGATGCACGTAGTCCCTTCATAAAAACAAGAGTGCGGTTTTTGCTACGGAAGCATCCGGGGCCAGTGCTGGGCCAAGATTGTAAAAGGCTGCCACTTGTTTCCTTGGTGAGTAAACGGGAGTGCCGGCCAAAGGTTGGCATCAAATTTGCGCACCTCTCGGGCCTCAGGTAGATGACCTCACTACGCCTTCATCATCCAGGAGCTGTGCGAACTCTGTCTTTCGACTCTTTAAGATTCAAATGTGTCCAAGATACACCTCTTTGAATTGTGCAATGGGTGCTAGCTTGGTACAAACCATCTTCTCCACATGAAGCCATTTCAGAGGCCGACTTGTTTCCAGCGTTTTAGGTTTTACCTGCAGTTGCGAGGAATAGGTGTGAGAGCAAGTAAAAGGCGTGCCACAAGTTCTTCGGCACAAGCCAGCTCCTGCCAAAGTTTCAGCAAAACCAGTTTGTTGTAATAATTTGGGTTTAGTAAGCGCGTGCCTCACACGCAGGGGCTCGTACTCAACTCGTTCTGGGATCTTTAAGACAGTTGACCTTGAGATTTTGATTAAATCGGTCGAAAGTCGCCGGTGTCCTTCCTCGCCTTTGGTGAGACCCGCGAGGACGCGGGTTCCCGCCGTTAGCGGATCTCCATCTTGAAAGCGCCTCAACCCCTGCCGTGACCCCAGTTGCAGGAGCAGATGTAGCTTTATTCTGACAGCGAAGAGGCCAGCTCATCATCATTACCGGCGTTCGAAATCCGACATCTCGGCTTCCGCCGCAACTGACTACACGATAGCCTCTCTCGCATCACCACCTCGTTAAAACCGGCAACCTCCAAAATAATATAGTAGTACCGTAAATTATATCTACACCGGAAGCCTATAGGTACATTCCTTAATCGTCGAGACAGAAAGAAAATCAGGTTGCAAAGAATCGGTATTTGTGATTCAGATTTGTTATCTGCCTTTTGGTAGGGTAGCAGTAAAGTAACTGGTCATATAACAATATATTTCTACCCATTTTTTAAAAGCAAATTCCGTTCCCTGGGTTGAATTCTCCGCGTCTATGTTTTTCCTAGCTTTAACATCTATTTTTGACACCCAGGCACCATGAATCCTGGAAGTTATGTTTGCTTATACTGCTTGCTGCATTGCAACGTCGTTTTTTTCTCATGCAATCTCGCAATGACCTTTTCAAATTTGATGACCTCATTAATGACTTGGTACTTTTGTTTTAATTAGAAACGTTTTACCACTATGCAGTTTTCCATGAAAACAAAAGTGTTTCCGCTACATTACGATCTGCGTGTCTAGCTCTAACAAAACGATTTTCAAGACGAATACAATAATGATTTCTCACACATAATAATTTATTTTCCACATTAATGGGCTTATTGCGACCAGAAGTACGCCGGATTAAAGAGCCGCACGTTTAAATTTTCTCTCTTTTTTTTGCGTCCCGTTCATTGTAGCGTCTCAGTCAATCTAAACATCTCCACCCAAAAGAAGCGCGGAGAGTATTCCTTTTTTTCTTTCCATAATGAGAAATGAAGATGATGAGATTTCAGATGTCTGAAGCGATGCAAGGAGCAATAACCTTTGTTAATACAAATAAAACCCGACATTCTGATCACAAAAAGAAACGAAAAAAAAAAAAACACACAAAAGCGTGCAAGCCACGCCGAGCTCATTAGCCGGAGGTCTAAATACATAGCTACAAATATCAACAAAATATTTTCCAAGGACTCTATCAAAATTAGAAAACGAACGATAATTGAACATGGTCGGTGGAAAATCCGGTTTACTGTTTTCTAAAAACGCCGTACTAACAGTAAATGAAAAATAAAAAAAAGTATTTTTGGTTAACGATGCTTAGACTCGTTTGTTTCAATCATCTTTAAAATAAGCCGACATCAAACGAGAAATGAGGGAATATATCTAGGAAAGAAAAGATTGCCCGATATTGTTCAATTTCGTCCTCTTCGGTGCACGAAACACTTTTTTGGTCGTGGAGAAAACCCCCAAAAGTCCCTGATATTTCAGTTAAATGACAAAAAAAAAAAAAAAAAAAAAAAAAAACACGGCGGACGTGGGGTTTGTCAGGAAACGCTAACGGACAATTTTAGTGCTCGCAGCAATATAAGAAGAAAGAAAACGAAATTCCCGGAATAAAGCACAACAAAAAAAAGGCTGAGAGAAATAAAATAAGGACAGACGACAAAGTGGAACTCTACGTAACGACCAAGACAGCGAGAAAAAGAAAAAGAGAGATGGAAAGATAGAAGGCAACATCTGTCAGATTAAGGATGAGCGAGCAACACATGCGAGAGGGTAGGAGGAGGCTAAAAAGGCGTTTGATTAATGAAAAACAAAAGCAGGCGCAGCGACTGAGCGAGCAAAAGCTCGAGGCATCCACACTGCGAGTACGGAAAGAACGGAACATAATCTTGTTGTGTTCATGCCAGCCAGCAATAGCGGAGTGTATGGGAAGGCCGTGGGGAGGGCGGCGACCTGGGGAAGATTGGCTAATTAATCCGTCGGTGTGTCGGAAGGGATTACCCCCAATCGCAATTTGACGCAAGCAAGGCCTTGGCATGCTGCTCCGAAGCCTGGATGGAGCATTCCCAGGAGGTAGAGGGAAGAGGTGGAATGCACTGCGGACAGCACGCTCAGTTAAGGTCGGGGCTTCGAAAATTGACGGATTTGTTGGAAAGACTCGCGCGTCGGGGCTCTTGATGTAACATCAAGCTTTCAGACAATCTTCTAGGGGTTATGCTCAACTGAAAGGCCGCGCAAGACCGAGCCGAGTGTTTTTTCAGGGAGGTGATTCCGGGGCGAGGTCGAGTGGCACCAGAGCACTTTCCTCGCGTTCTTGATGGGAGCTATTCCAAACGTAGACTGCCTCATTTGTCGCTTATGCCGAGTGTAATGTAAAACATGAATGTGTAATAAAGCGTTGCCTGACGTGTCAAGGTAACCCTGGGGTAACTCAGTAGCGTCATTTTTTTTAAAGTTTTGATAACCCTTTTGGTGTTTTCAATTTTCCTTGTGTAACATATATTTGGATGTCGTCTACACAGCGTTTGTGCACGTTATTAGAGAGGAAGTAAGGGACGTAGCAAGGAGCGAGTATGTGCATGATCAGAATAAACAAAGTAGCGCAGAAACAGCACGACGACAAAGAGACAAGCACAGGACTGATTATCGAGTGTATTTTACAGGGGTAGCTTTTACGGGCTAATCCCCCCGGTTGCGCGACGGCGTGAGCGTAAAGGGAAGTTTCCCGGCTAAATTTAAAAAAAAAAAAAACCTAGACAGCAACTTAATTTTCCTGCTAAACATTGACGTGACGTGACCTACGGACCAATTCAATTTTTCCGCTAAATTTAGCGGTGAAAATGACGTCACATCACTTGGTGTCGTGTCACCTATGAGCACATTTACAAATTCAGTTTCTCCACTAGATTTAGAGGAGAAATCGACATCACGTGACCTCAACACGAATTCAATTCACCGCTAAATTTAGCGGAGAATTGAATCCGTCTTGAGGTCACGTGATAGAAATTTTTCCGCTAAATCTTGCAGAGAAACTGAATTTGTGCACTAAATCTAGCGGAGAAAATGAATTTCCCCGTTAAATTTAGTGTGGAATTGACTCGGTGTTAAGGACGCGTGACGACAATTTTCCCGCTAAATCTTGCCGAGAAACTGAATTCGTTTATAGGTGACGTGCCACCAAGTCGTGTGACGTCATTTTACCCGCTTAATTTAGCGGGGATACTGAATTAGAGGTGGAGGGAAGATTAGGGGAAAGGATGGAGGAGAAGGAGGAGCAGAAGAGGAGGAGGGGAGGGGAAGTATAGGAGGAGAGGGTATGGAGGAGGAGGCCGGGCATACCCTCGCTTCCGCAATCTCCCCTCCTCCCCCTCAAGAGCTGCGCTCAAATGTCGCATTACAGGGATTTGTAAACGTCTTTCATTTTTGATTGGGAAGTTTCACTGGATTATTCCTATAACACGGATACAAATAACAAAAATCTGCTTATTATTTTCTGGGAGTGAATTTTGCGAGAGCAAAAGGACCCCAAATCCGCGCACAGACGAAGCTAGCGCGGTGCAGGCGTGGGCGACCTTTCGCTCCATGGAACCGTGAAAGCAACATGATACCATATAAAACAATCGCAAACATTGCCGCTGCGAGTTCGGTGTCGCTCGGAGTTATTATCATGCGACAACCAATTCACCATACTTCGCAGTTCGAACGAACATTACGAGAGTTTGCCCTGTCACGAACGCAAACGACAGTGAAGTGAAAAGCGGCGCAACGAGCGCTGTAGTCTATTATAGTCTTGGTTGCTGCGCCAATCAGGCGCCTTCCGTCAGCCGACGAACACAGTAGGAGAAGTTTTCAAGTTCTCGATACCTACCTATTTGCTCACCTAATTTAGTCCTATGAAATGCTGTTACACAATACCCATCTGCTTCAGGCACTTATGGGGTGACCCCCAGCGCTAAATTTGAAGAAACAAATGTAGTCGGTCCCTTCAAAGAGCCACAATTCCTCGGACTTTTGTGGTAGTTGTCTGTCAAAACCTCCATAAAGGCTAATAATCAAAAGGCTTTTGTGCTTTGGACAGAAACACGAACCTCTTGGACAGGTATCATTGTGGTTTTCGCGCCTCTAGATCCAGAGTCGTTCACCTGGTTTGATTTGAGACTAGTGCGCGGGAGGCGTCTGCACTGTAGCGCGGGAAAAAGACGCCGCGAAAAACGCGAGAGCGGTGTGCTCGAGCCGACGAACGCAGCTGCAGGCTACGAATATCGATGGACCGTTTAAGTTACCTGGGAACACCGGGGAATACCAGCGGCTGGATGGTGACTGCTACACCACTCGAGCTCTACAGGTCAGTCTCCGACGTTTTATCTGGAGATGGTGGTCATGATAGCAGAGAGCGCCACTTCAACGTCTGTGTTGCCTTGAACAAATGGAATGCGAGCAAAAATCTGCTCTTCCTACGACGTGAATACGCCGACCAGCTTTTCGTGTCCACAAGTAGCTAAATGTGGGAGACTGCTCATCGCTTTCCAGCCTCTCTGCCACCATGTCAGAGTTATGCGGTTCTCAGATTCAACAAGTTGCCGCCGCACGTTCCTACCGAGCACACATCGATCAGACTAACAGTTCGACATGTTTGCTTATGACATGATGATCGGATGGACCTGTTCTCTAAAGCGCGCCTTGCACTGTCTCAAGTGCACAATTACACGCCAGTGCTCGATCACTTCATCGCAAGATTTGACAACGACATTCTATGTCGTGTACAGTGTACTTATTGCAGCTCCAACATTATTGGCTGCTGCGGTAACCACGCGCATAAGCTGTATATTTGATGCGCTTAATATTATTAGTATTGATGTTCTTTTTAATGTGATGTTGTCGTTGGTTGCTTTGTAGGGGAACCGAAAGCTCGTCAAGATGCATAATAGCAGCTTTTTCCTCAGCACCTTCAACGCTCATAATAAAAAACAAACACTGTTTCAATACACCTCAGGCATAAGATATCTACAGTAGTAATCGAAACCGATGATAAAAAACAAAAACTGTTTCAATATATCTCAGGCAGAAGATATCCGCATTAGTAATTGAAACCGACGTAGTGAAGAGGATTAAAATCTTAATACTTTGGCTTCTCTCAAGAAGTGCTCTCTGACATTCGTTCTTTTTTGGGCCTCGCTTCCTACCATCAAAACTTCATCGAGAACTTTCTGGCACTTGCCGCTCTGATAAACAAACTTCTAGAAAAACAGATTCTGTTTGCTTGGTTGCAGGATTGCCAAACTGCGTTCGACGAGTTGAAGAGACGCCTGACAAGCCCAACCGTTCGGGCTTGCACCCACTTCAGCTTTCTTTTTATCATAGACGCTGGTGCTTGCGACTATGGAATTGGAGTGGTGCTTGTACAAATTGTTAGTGGCGACGTGACAGACATTAGAAATAAATGCAGCTCTCTTTCCAAGACGGAACGGCGTTACAGTGTCACAAGAAAGGAAATGCTCCATAAAGAAAGGTTACGTTGCATCTTGAAAATCAAATTGTAACAGGGTGATTTCAGATAAGATCGACCAAAGGGTGGCTGGTCGACATTTTTAAATCAACTGATGTTTTTATATGACATTGTCTAGTGTCTGGTATAAACGAATCCACACTTAGTTTTGACCAGAAAAAAAATTTGGAGACAAGAAAAATCGTAAGGCAGGGAGAGGTGGACAGTTGCAATAACGCGCACTGATGGAGGGGGCAAGTATGAAAGTGAATAATTAAAACAATAAAATTAGGAGAATTTTAAAACTTTTTACAAACAAACTATGGGTACAACTTGCTTGTAATATAAAGTAATAATGTTTATTAAAAATTTATTTAGTTTTCTAAAAATTGCCAAACATGCCTGCTCGAACGACAAATGGCAAATTTGGAAATCTCTATCTCATGAAATAATTTAATCATTATTACATAACTTGCAGACATTATTTTACTAATATATGGCTATTATTGAAAAAATAAATAAGGTATCTGAGTGACACAATAGTTACAATATATTTAGGCAAACACGGGAAAAAATCAAACAAAGAAAACTTCCAATGCGAATAAAAAAAAACACCACCTTCGATTTTTTTTAAATTTGGGTACCCTGTTATACTCTATTTCGGCATTCATTTCTATTAAAAACATGTTGCATCATTGCACTGTGAAAGAAGAAACAACTCCCCAAAGTAGGGTCCTTTTTCAAAGCCTACACTTAGCAGTGTCCTATACAAGAAGTGACTCTGAGTTCCAGTTTCATGAAACTTGCACAAATCTTTTATATACATTTATTCAGATGAGGTCATTGATAAAAAGAGCGATCGGTCACACAGTAAAAGGGAGGAGAAACTATATACAGCATTTTACATAAGCGTACAAAGTGGTATCATATTAGAGACTAATGATTTGAGAAAAGATGATGCAGTGTGAAGTTGTACCTTCCGGTATATTTTACATCTAGAGTAAAATAAATAACTTTACTTCCACACACAAAAACAAAGATATAATAGTAAGATATTTAGGTTGGCTGTGTATTTACGATTACAAACGATTTCAGGTGACGGATGCGATAGTGCCTAACTGGAGCAGCTTCGATGCTTTCGGTGTATGAATGAATCGTGGCAAGCCGATATATTTTATCCTGCTCGAGGATAACATTTTGGGATTTTTTTTATAGTGATCAGATAAAAATTATTAGTAACCACCAACAAAAGCAGTAGGTTAAATACCCCGTGAAGAAAAATGTGATAAATAAGATGTCCCTGCATTCAAAATGAGCAGTCCTTGGGAAATCAAATTCGGCACTTTACGCTAAGGTTTTCCTCGCTGTACCCATTTAATAAAGTTGCTTCCAAGCAGATCCGACTGTCCGTGCTACATATACGTCACAGGTCCCTTCTGTTGATGACTTGCTGAGCCGCCACGCGTGCCAAGACTGAATGCCAGGGAAGGCGCGCACCGTCAGCCACTCTTCTTTTTTTTGTTCACGATACCGAACAACCTCATTTTCGCCCAGATATACAAAATGCACGCCTTTCAGTTTCTTTGATAGAACGCTCATCATTGTCCTGGCCGTCTGAATTGCGCTTACTGAACGTTCTCTCAGGTTGTTCAGCGTGGCCTGGTGCTTCACGAGTCCGCCAACATTTTTCCCATGTCCAGATGCAGAAAATAACCACTGGGCTTGTGGGCAATCGTCCTTTGCAAATTGGTGAAGCTGGTAGCGATTCTTGAAATGACTGGCGGCGCCGTCACTTACGTACGTCACGTACCAGTATACCGCAACGTTGTCTTCAACCCACTCCTTCACTTTTTCTGGAGCCAAGCAAGCGTGAGCGGCGTCGTGACACAGGTCCTCACTGATGATGGCAAAGCTGTTTGTAGATTTTCTTGTCGTCACTACACATGTAAATATCGAAACTTGTTTTTTTTTTTCCAGTGATATGCTTGCACTTCGTCAGGAAGCACGATGGTCCAGTTTTCAGCAAAGTCAAAATGAAAGACAATGCTCCCGCGTTGCATGCACTGTTTTTCATCGTAGATCGCTTTACCTTGCGTTTGCCGGATATGGTTGTGAAGTACCCAACTTCCAACCGTCACTTGGATGACTTTTAGGAAAGTCTCAGGTTCCAAAGTTTTTTTCACAAGGTCGCCGGACTCCCATGTTGCAAGCACAATCTCTTCATCCTCCGGGATATCAAGTTCCTGGAGTGTAAGAAACTGGCCTTTTGGGCAGTGATCACAGTCTGCTTGAAGGCACAGTTCTGTTGCTGGGTCGCACAGAAATGCCGAGTTCATTTCACCAGTGTTGAATGTTGAGCCTGTAACGTTCTCTACAGCGGCAATACAAAGATAATAATTGGCGCAGCGCACACAAACGCACACTTCCTGGTGTGGAATACATTGGACCCATCCAGGGCGCAACGAATAAAATTTCGTTAGCCCAACGCCGGAATCGGGATGCTTGTCTTTGTATATACGGAAGGCCTCTCGTATTGAGCGTGTCATGAAGCGCTTTGGCACGAACGTTTTCTCTCCGTTGAGCATGACAGAGATGACGTCCTTCTGGTTGGGACTTTGGCGCGAACATTGTAGCTCGTCTTTCGTGAAGTACTCTAGGGCAGCAGACAGGTTCTCAGGGCTCACCTTGCACCTCGTGTAAGGATTCGGCTGATACCACACGCCATGCTTTTCCTTGAGTTTTCGGGATTTACTGATGAGGTACATTGAGGCCTGTGGAATCATTTTTTGAACCTCATTCTTCGTCAGTGTTGACGGCAGCAGTGTAAGCAGTTGACAACGTTCCCGGAGAGAGGTGGCGGTTTCAAAGGCCTGCCGAAAGTTGTCCACCCACTCAGTGCATGTGGAGCATGTTGGTTCGGACGACCCCGATGGTGCGTCCCTGACGTACGCAATACGTAGCCTTGAGCGTATATTCTTGACAGCAACCTTTCTGTCTGCTTTCTCTTGACATAGGCAGGCCTGTCCCGACTTCTTACGACGCTTGGTTGTCTCAGCGGCGACACATCTGTAGGTAGTATGCTGCGATTTAGATATTCAATTGCTTCTTTAGCTGGCACGAATATGTCAGGGCACTGCTCTGAGCTTCGCATCGAGATCTCCTTAGTGATGTGCATGAAGCAATGGTAGCACAGGTAGTCCGTCGCACTCACTTTGGTGGAACAGTCAGGCGGAAGAATTTGCTTCAACGAGTTTAGGTCCAACTCGCCAACACTTCGAAAATTCCGCTGCTTTGGTATAGTCTTTTTGTGTTTGCAAAAGTAATCTGCACAAAACACTCGTTCGGAGCTCCAGGACGTCTTCATAATGTATACATAAATAATAGAAATTAAACCCCAACTGATGGCATATAATTGCCAAGTGAAAAAACTACTGGGTGCACAAGTGACAAGTCCGAGGCTGAGGAGCTCACTCACTGCAAACGTACATTTGAAAAGAGAGGTCACAACTGAGGCTGTCGGCAAAGCTTGATCCACGTCAAAGGAAGAAAGAGGGAAAGTCTCCAGACAAAAAATTGTGGTCAGCGGCCTTCGAAAAAGACTTTCCGGAATCGCACTGTCGTCCCTCCACGCGCTGATATGAAAGCACCCGAGCTTCTACCACGTGGTTCATGACACAGCCTGAGCCATGTCGGCGACCGGCTCACGAGGGGTTGGCGGTGGGGTTACGTTGATGGTCACTCGGATTAGCCCTTGCTGTACTGAGCTACCGCCTGCAGTGCCTTATCGCCGGCTGGTGTCAACAACTAGAACACACACACCCTGTCTACACCAAAACTACAAGCGTTCACCGCACACGCGTCGCCGCCGCTTTTAAGCTTTTGTGAAATTGCTTTCTTTTGCCGCGGAGAACCGCCTTATCTTAACTACGCGCCTGAAATCCTTCCAGGCGGGCGTACACAATATCAAGCGTTTCGAGAAATGCCCGTGGAGTAGAACTATGGGAAAATTCGGAGCCCGCGATGTCGATATCGTCGCCGTTGTGTTAGTACGCCGTCGCGTACTGCAGTTCCCCGTTGGGAGAGGGGGGGGGGTGGTCTTACTACGATAACATGGCGACAGCGTTTACACTCTATGTATTTACGCGAGGCTCGAGTATTTGGGGATAATGCTGCCGGTTGGTGTGCCCCTTTGTGCCTGATATTATCGCCCGTGACGCCAGCGAGTGAGATGGCGACAGGCATGACTGCTCAGTAAACAGGCGTCGGCGGCCATGTTTTGCTGGTTGAAGCGAACCCCCTTGTCCTTGACAGCGAGCGGGGAAATGCGAAAAAAAAGATTGTATCTGCCGTTTTGCCAGAACTAGCGACGAGTGTCGTCTGCGGCTTCCGGCAACTATTTTGCCATAATCGTGAGCTTAGCGAGGAAATGATTTTTGCTAGCCACAGAACACTACCACGCAGAAGGGGAATGCTTGAACATGTTTTTGTTCTGGATATATATCAGGGATATATATGAGAGAGAGAGAGAGAGAGAGAGAGATGAAGGTAGAGCGGAAGAGGGAATAGCATATAGTGTCGCAGGAGAATAAAGTAAACAAAGTTCCTAGTGGCCGATGGCTGCATGATCTTTTCTCGGATCACTAGTCCGTAATATGATACCTCTTTGTACGCAGTAGTTTCTCCTTAATTTAAGTGTGTGAACGATTTCTTTAGTTATCATTGGCCTCATCTGAATAAAAATATATAAAAGATGTGTGTTGGTTTCATGAAACTGGAACTCAGAGTCAGTTCTTGTATAAAACACTGCTAAGTGTAGGCTTTGAAAAAGGACCCTACTTTGGGGAGTTGTATCTTCTTTCTCAATAAAATGATGCAACATCTTTTTAATGGAAATGAATGCCGAAATAGAGTATAACAGGTTACCTAAATTTAAAAAAAATCGAGGGTGGTGTTTTTTTTTTATTCGCATCGGAATTTTTCTTTGTTTGATTTTTTTTCCATGTTTGACTAAATATATCTTAACTATTGTATCACACAGATACCTTAGTTATTTTTAAATACTAGCTATATATTAGTAGAATAATATCTGCAAATTATGTCATAATGATTAAATTATTTCATGAGATACAGACCTCCAAAGTTTGCCATTTGTCGTTCGAGCAGCCATGTTTGTCAATTTTTAGAAAAATAAATAAATTTTAAATAAATATGATTACTTTATATTACAAGCAAGCTATACCCATAGTTTGCGCCTAAGACGTATTAGAGTTCTCCTAGTGTTATCGCTTTAGTTATTCACTCTCAAACGGGCCCCCTCCATCAGTGCGCGTTAATGCAACTGTCCACCACCTCATGCCTTCCGATTTTTCCTGTCCCCAAGTATTTTTTCTAGTCAAAACTAAGTTTGGATTCGTTCATACCAGACACTAGACAATAACATATAAAAACATCAGTTGATTTGAAAATGTCGACTAGCCATCCTTTGGTCGATCTTATCTGAAATCACCCAACATGCGATGCGTGGACACCTCCTCACTGCACTTGGAAAGATATCTAGACAACAGGAATGCAATTCAAAAGACTAGGACATCGGAGGACCGCTTTATACTACAGCACGAGGAAAGAAGTAAATACTTGTTGTAACAGATCAGTTTATGCGATCGGTCGAGGCTCTTATGTTGAGAAGGAAAGAGGTCCGCGAAGTCGCTGACTTCCCTGCCCCTTAAATATTTGGCTATTTGGAGTCCTTACAAAGTTTCACGCGTACCAAGAAAAAGATATTTGAAAGACGTCTTTTTCAAAAAGTGTGTGGCTTACTGCAAATGAACATATCAAAAACAAACGCTTACCATTCGGACTCAAACATATTTCAAAACTTAAAAAAGATAATTAAAGGCACAACATATTAATATTATAACAAAACTACGACAACCTTCTTGTCTTCATCCCCCCGCAAATTTTGGTGGTTCTTTCACCTACAACAGAGGCTGTAGTAAAACTAAATATTGATGTTCGTGCTATCCAAGATGAATTCGAAATGGTTACTTGTTTTAATAACTTCGTTTCTACCGTCTTTTCATATGATGAGTTGAACAACGCCTAAATTCTGTAAATTAGAACATGTGTTTCTCATCCCGGACGTACAAATATATAGCGAGGGAATTGTTGAACTTCATCTTAACCTAGATTTCTGGAAAGCAACCGGACGTTACAATATACCGAATGCGTTGCTCCGATGATATGCTGAATTACTGTCGCACTATATTATTACCATTTTGAGAAATAATGTTTACTACTTTTGAAATGACTGGAAAATCGGTAAGATCATACCTGTGCTGATGTCCGGTAAATATTTTTATGCTAACAACTACAGGACGATCTCCTAATGAGATAGGCCTGTAGTTGTTAACAACAACATCTGGGAACCCCAACACTCCGATATCTTAATGAGATATGGGAAATTTCTTGAACACATAATTTCGAGCCGTATACATTCTTTTCTGGCAAATTACAAGCTGCTCAACAGCTCTCAGCATGGCATTTGTAAAGTGTTGTCCACCATCACCCAGCTGGTGGACATGGTGAATGATTTTTCCAAAGTTCTGAACGGTAAACGCCAGGTCGATGTTATTTTTTAGACCTCAAGAAGGCGTTCAATGAAGTTAACAACATGAAGTTACTAATTAAATTAATATCCACATGAAAAACTACCGGGCTGATCAGATGGATAGATATGTTAATGCACAAAAGAAGGTAATTTGTGGAAATCAAGGGTAAACACACCGATATGAGAGATCTCAAATCAGGCGTTCTCCAAGGTAGCGTACTTGGACCCCTGTTTTTCTTACTACTTATCAATGACATACTGAATAATCTAACGGTTAAGGCAAGACTGTTTGCAGACGACTGTGTTTTGTATACCGAAGTTAAGACGCCCGCCGATTAACTTTGCTTAAATACATGGTTATACCGCTTCGGCGAATGGTGCAACACATGGTATATGTCGTTAATCTTGAGAGGAGCGTCTTTAGGGAAATTATGCATTAAAACCAAACTCTGAATTTGCATACAACCTCGAAGATTACCTGGAGGCAAGGGTTAGGTATTGCAAATATTTGGGCGTAAACATCTCACACGATATACGTTGGGGGACCCACATAAAGAATGTTGTAAAGGACGCAAATTTCAAATTATTGTACTTACGGTGGTCCGTGTAGCTAAGTTCAGCTAATAAAAAACTTACAAAATATAAAACACCCATACGTCCATTGATGGTATAAGAATATGAAACCTGGGATCCTCACACTCTTCAAGACTTGCATAAATTGAAAAGAGCGCAGGGGCTTGTTTTGCTTTTTATTTAATCTAATTACGGTTGATTGAACTGTTCAACGGCACTGCACACGAAGGCTGACTTTCCGATACTCAAGACGCGACGTAAAGAAAGAGACGGTTGAAGTTACTTCACATGATTCTAAACGACATCCTGCAGACTGATAAAACAGCGTATTTCACATTTGACGTATCCATAATTACTCGCAGCAAACATAGCCATACACTTCGTCAGCATGGATGATTCAGTGACTGCTCTTAATATTTTTTTTTCCTTTTAACTATCAGCGTCTGGAACTCTCTTCCTGAAGACGCTGTCTCGTGTCCTTCGCTTGAATCGTTTTGTAAAATAAGAAACAAAAGACTCCGAAAAGCATTGTCTTTCATTTGTGTGTGCTTTCAGCTTGCGTCTGTGCCACTAGCTTATCGTTTAGTAAACTATTGCATAAATCATTGAATTTTTTCGGCAGTTTTGCCAACCCATTTAAAAATCTGCTAACACAGTTTATTGTTTTTTTTTACCCCAGTGTGTGTTGTTTTTCTTTTTAGTATTTTGTCAAAACGTGCATATGCCCTTTCCTATCATAGTCTCATAATGGCCTAAAATCATTTTGGAATAAAAAATATCGTTTGGCGGAAAGTTTTAACAGAACACTTTTGTCAACGCTAAGTGTCTACGTCTACCAATCACAAACGAATTGGGATCTTAGCTTTCATTTGATTACAGTGGAATAACGGTCAAGCGTGCATGAGCTTACACTACACCACCTTGTGTTTGAAGGATACGTTAAACTGATAACATATCTTCTAACCGGAGCAAAGGAACGCATCATTAACACACCAAGACAGCGCGTTTGGCAAATTCAAGAGTGCTTACAGAACGCGCATCACGGCTGCTGCGCTACACAACACCGAAGCAGGAAGTCGTCAGAAGAAATACTGCGATCGGAACGTTCATGAACATAATATTAGCGTTGGCAATACAGTTATTTATTGCCCCCAAAGTAATAGTATAGGTAAATTGTCGAAGCTTCTTTAGCCACGGCAGGGACCAGACAATGTTCTCAAAAAAGCTTTCATAATAATCATTTTGAAGTAAACTTGATGACTTGAAGCTCAATATGCTAGTCGTTCATTATAATAGCTTGAAATCTTATCAGAAATCCCACCAATCTGGGTTCTTCGGACAACTAAACGACAGCAGTCTATTTAGCGAATATATAACAAAAGAGCCCCACCATGTTCCATGTGCAATTGGACATTAACCGCAGCTTATTTCTTCAACACGTAATGACCGCCCACGTGAATTTTGTGAATCAGTTGAAGAGACGTAGGATGCTTTTTTTTTTCGAAGATACCCAACAGCTTTTTGTGACAAAAAAAAAAAAAAAAGACTGCTCACCTGGTTTGTGCGGTTCAGGTCAATATAAAATGCACCCTCGGAACAGCTTCGAATCAACCCGCAATGACGACCATTCCAACAATAACGCGACAGAACAAATGTTTCCAAATGAGCCATACGAGAAAGTAAGTGATCGAATTATTAGCCAAGAAATTGTACCTTCTAATAAAGACGTCATTCATCGAGCATCGTCGCAGGGCAGGGCCGGGACTCAGGACGAACAGGTAGGTGGAAATACCACAGCAAGCGCGTTGCGTGCCAAATAAGATATCAAGCGCTGATTTTCAAAGGATCCTTAATCACACATCACTCTCTCGGACTACGTGTTGTTAAGAATGTATTCCTTTATTGCTTCACGGGATGTGAACTTTCTATGGTAGAAGAGCGTAGCGCAGGAAAAAATGAAAAAACGCAAGAGCAGTGTACTCGAGCCAACAAACGCTACTACGGGCTGCGGGTGTGAATAGACAGTTGTAGTTACCAGTGAATATTTACCAAACCTATAAAGCGTTACAGTACATAGCCAATCATGTTTGTTCGCTTTTTATTATTTAGAGAATAGATATGATACGGTTTGGCCTTTAAAAGTATGCAGGACTTGTTAAGTCTTTGTATTTGAGATAAAATGGTAGGTGATTTTAAGCGTTACTTACAACACCACACTTCTCGCGTACGGTTGAGAGAAGCCCTTTCCAATAAGTTTTGCAAAAAAACAAAATTTTGCACTTCTTAGCGTAACTTCCAAGCAATATATTAACTAATGGGCTGCCCCAAAGACCCAAAATATTATAAACAAAACAAAACTGACATTGGTTTTCTCACCTGTGTGAAATGAAAGTTTGCAAGAAAAATTTTTAAAGATATGTTTTGCGTATAAATGGACAAAAAAAGTGAACACAACCTTATGGGTCTCGTATTTGACATGAAATTTACCCTTTTTTCACACATGAGGAACGTAGATTTCAAATGTCTCAAAACACTAAAATTAAGTATCATGAGATTCTAAACTTCGTAATAACACGCGTGTTGAGCAGTTGTTCGTTCATAGCTGAATTATTGTTGCAATGTTCAATGTGCATGTCTTTGCCTTGTCATCAGTCTTCAAGTTGTTGCGCCCCATCAATTATAAGAGACTGCGATTAGCTTCTGGTACGTTTCACATCTCCCTAGTACTTAGTCTGCATATTGAAGCTAATGCCCCCCTATTCTAAAACAGGTCTGTTCTAGGATTAATGTACTCTATCAGAGTTTGCTTTGTCACTTAGCACCCCCTCCTGATAACCTCGAAGATATCAAGTTCGAAAAAACGTTCCAAAATAAACCATTGGTTCTTCCTCTTTTTTTATATGAGAATAGGTGTCTAGTAGGGTATGTTGGAATATATACAAAGCCCCACTGGTCCAATGCTTACCCGCTGAAGCCCCGTGGGAGTATCATGTTATTCCTTATGGTTTGACACAGACGTACCAGACTGTTAAAAAAGATACTTCAAATAAAGTTATGAGACAGGATGTCGTGAGCTTCGAAAACAGTACGAATATGACATACGTTTATATAATAATATACCTAATAGAGACTTGGTTGTTGGTTGTTGTATAAGATGATTACCTGTACAAAAGGTCAAGAGAATCGGCTGTACAGCCACCATAGTAACAGCCAAACAGCGAGCTGCTCGGTCTCTTGTTAACTGTTGATTTTGGAATAAAAAAATGAACACTCAGTTGTTGAATGTAGCGCGTAGCCATCCCTCGTATAATTGAACTACAAAAAATATTATTCCTGCTTCATATAAGAAGCTGAAGTAATTTTTTTTTAGGCCTAAACAATGTCGCCATTCCAGGAAATAAAAAGGCCGATTGAACAGCGAATTTGGCTGAGGAAGACATATATACCGTCAAATGCAGTACAAAGGACACCACATCTCTTTTTGAGACATTGTATTCAGGCAAAGTGGCAAAATACAAGAGAAAATGAGACATACTAATAAAAAAAAACATGGTGAAACCATTTATAAGCGATGGGAGTGTTTCCAGCATCGGGAACTCTTCTGTGAGTCGGTCCTGTGCCGGGCAACATATTGGGGATTCGCAACTCACCCATAGTCACGTCTTGCGTCGAGAAGATACCCAACAGTTTGAGCGCTGCTACTTTTCCCTAACTCCCAAATCCTGCATGACTGCACAAAGTATTACCAACAATTGCAAACGTTTTTTTTTTAAATACATAATGGCCACATTCATCTCTACCTAGTCTTTTTACTTGGTGATGAGCCGCTGATTTTGAACACTTTTGTGTTTAATACTCGGAGTAATACAAAGTCTCTAATTTTGATTTGTACTCTAAACTCACGTCCACCCGTATACACTTGTCCACGTTTTATGTTAATGTTTACAACATCAGAAGTTACCACAGCTATTTTTCTTCTAATCCTTACTCCGACAATAGTTAACAAAATCGACGCATTTTAGCCTTACCAGTTCCAACGCCGGGAAATTACAATCAATGAACCAATAAACAAAGCAATCACTCAATCAATCATTCGTAGTTTCTTTTTGTAGAGATAACGTACAAATGCATTAATATAATGTACCTTCGGGATAACTATGCAACTATCACATGATATATAATTTATGCCATAGCAATGAATGTAACATTCGTCATTATTATCTAAACTAGGTATGTTGTCCTCAAAGGAGTTAGGCCCTAGACTTGAAAAAAAAATTGCATGCTACTTATGCTCATCATTAGTAGTTTAAAAAAACATACACAATTGCTTCGTGCGAAATATATCTGAGCCTGTCGAAACGCTGAAATGATGGACCTATGAATATCTCCCAAATCTCAAAACTTGTCGTCGATTTTTAGGAGTCCGAAACTCAACAACTAGAACTCTGCCGTAAACTATATTTTCAAGTTTTTTCTCCTGGTCAAAACTTAGCACGTAACAGAAGCACCTCACTTGGCACAAGCTTTAAAAGTTTAGGGGCCTAGCTTGGGCATAATACGGTTCTGCTTCAAGGCGTTAGTTAGTGCCTGGGTACTTTTCTTTTAGTTTCTATCGCTTTTCTCTGAATCGCAACATAATTGGCACAATGTCCGACTTGATCCAAATATGCCTGCATAAACCGAAAAACCAAAATTGAGTCTAAGTCTGGAACTTGTTTGGCAATTCAGGCCAAAAGGTGTCAGATGAAAACCGGAAAACCAGCAGGGAAGCCTAATAATGGCGCTTGTTTGGCGAATTAGAACCATGATACCATTACTCTGGACAAAGAAGGTAAACTTTCGCTGTACCTTTGCCTTTGTTGCATTTAAAAGACCTACATTCCAAGACACCAACCACGTTTCGTCAAAATGGCAGTCCTAGATAAGGAATATATATTTTTATTTTTGATATTCGACCTTTTATTTTTGCGGAGTTTGAAATAAAGTTGACCAGTATCATGCAGCCATTTGAATTTATTTTTTATTAAACTATAATTTAGCAAAAAGATTTTGTGAAAATCCCACTTAGGGAAACCTTTTCTTCATGTCAGTATTGCAAACATTTTAGTATTTTTAAGTTTGAAACGAAATATCGAAACATTAGTAATTTTGCACAAGGCTTGGTACCGCAAGCTTCAACGAGACTTTGATTGATTGGCACTTCGAAATCACGGTCCTTGAGCCCGTTCTCTTCCGCTTCTTTGCATTTTACTATTCTCAGTTCTCGCTGAGTAAGTTTCAAGTGACGTAGTTTGATTACGCGAAGAACGCCCATCCCATCCTGCGTCCTATGGCACGAAGGGCTCTGCCACGGCGCGGTGCCAAGCTCTTCCTAATAAAACACGTGAAAAGGACCAAGCATCCTGACCTTCCGACACAGTTTTTTCTCACAACATTTAAAAAAGAGGAAAAAAAAGCAGTCATTCAGGATCAACAACGACAGCAACAAAAACAAACAATGCGGGGGAGCGACAGCCAATTTCGACGGTCGGATACGCTAGCTGTTTGTATGCTTCTGCAACGGTGAACCGGCGTCCCCACCAACGCGAAGCTTCCCGGGTTTTCCAAACTTTCGATCCGCCCGACAAAAATTCTGCACGGAGAACCGAAAAGAACAGAACAACAAACACACGATACAACAAACAGGCGGGACACAGGAACAAATTGAACCTTGGCAAGCTATGTGGCGTAAAAGCAAACTTAAAATAAGGACCAAAACTTTACTTTAGTGCGGCAATCTTGTTTCCGAGTCCGCTGAGACGTGTCGTCATCGTTGTCGTCTTCCGCCAATGGCTGTTCTTACTTTTGGCGTCCAGGTCTTTCCTGGGTCATTTATCGAAGTATACTGGCATCAAAATAGGCGGATATAAACAAACAAATCGTGTAGTAAAACAGACGAGTGACGCTGCGTAATAGCTTGATGTAAGCGAATATACAACCAGGTCACGGCTGAGACCACAGCGGAAGCAAACTTCTATTACAGTGCTTCTTCACCTACTCCGTTTTCATCTTTCTGTGTGTGTACTTATTTCTTCAATAAAAAAACAGAATCCGTATAATTTTATTTCAGAGTTTCTCGTGTCGCCTGATGTTCTTTTTCCAAGGAAGTGGCGTTCGTGGAGTAGATTTAATCTTGCCGCCATTGAATGCACTTTAAGATCCGTGTTTTCTGTACCCATTGCCTTCGCTACCACATTTCAGTCGAAATGTGAAACAAGGTGTGTGACACATCTTTTTATCGCCCTAAATAATTACAATTCGTGCGTATTTTTAAACATTTCTTAAAATATATCCACCGGTTTGCGTATGTTTTCACTTCCCCTTTGTTTTCCGCAATTTCCTGCCCCTTAATTTGACTTACTACAAGAAAGAATTTGTGTCCTCCGGCCAAGTTTGCTGTCGGACTAACTTTTTCGTTTCTCGAATTTTAAACTTCCCTTGGTATTTCGGCGCACTGTTGTGTGCGGGGTTCGATTGTCGGTCTGTTTTCGTGGGCCTCTCCCATCCCGTTCCCCGCGTAGTTGTTTTTGTAGCTTCCCCTCTCTTGGGCATTGCCGAATTGCAAGGGGAAAACACTTGCGGAAGTTCGAACATTGACGTGCGCTGAAAAAGCTGACGTAATTGTTTTCAAATATTTGTACTTTTACTATTACTTCTTTGTTCGTATTTTTGCTGGCACATAGAACCCAACCCTTCGCTATCAAAAAGAAAATCATTTGTAAATCTTGTTTCTACTTCCTTTTTTCTACGTGCATAGTTCCGTGTGGTCTTCCGTGGTCTTCTTACTAGCAATAGTTTCCCAAGGGCAGCACAGAACTTCGTAACTTTCGTTCTTCTAAAGAGAAACGATGAGTTCTTCCCTTTAGCGTCGTAAAGGCTTGTTACTAAACTGTGTTTTAGATGTTTCTGGTTATTTGTGTTCGTGTTTCTTTCCTTTTCGAATGTGCGCCAAAAGTGTGATCACGTGAGCGCCATATCCAGAGCTTTGCATCAACTGCGGCGAAGGCATTGCGCCACTAAAATTTGCATTTCAGGGTTAAGACATTTAAGCGGTCTCAGTTAATTAAAAAGGTGACTCCCTAGTGTCAGATACTATACATGTTTTCGTCACAAAATACAAACAAAATCTATTTTGAGGCATGGAATGCATTTTGATACAAACCCATGCCCTCAGATATCTGTCCGTCTGGGCCGTCTCTCCGTGCATCCGCGCATACACTGCACGGCGGATCTGCGGCAGGGCATGTCAACGCAACCGGTTTGGTAGACATAGGAACCAAGAGTAAGCAATATACACAAGCCCTTGCTAAGATTTCAATCAATACTTACATGTTCTTCACTGAAAATTGCAACCAAGTCTGTAGGTATGCCGTTCAATTCATTTCCGCTGCGCCGGATGAGGTGAATGCCTGTGGCTCCTACTTTATTTTTTTTTTATTGTCCTGCGTCTCCTACTACGGTTACCAAATGCCGACGCTCTACGTTGTGCACGGTGATGATTTAGAGAAGGGCGGTGGCTTAATAAACGAGGTGTTCTACTTCATTCCCGGAAATGGCTCCTTAATATCATCTGAACTGGCGTAAACGACCCCATCCAAAATAATTTATTTCAAGCATTATTGATTTACGTAGATGAAGATGGCTGCCAATTGTTTTCTATTAGAAGTACCCGGGAGTATCGACCGGTGTGTTGCATGCTTTTCTCAATTATTGAGATGCGGGTTCTTCAGTTAGTTACAGCACTGGGCAGAATATCTCATATAGTTTTACTTTGTTTCTTAATCACTAGAAAAATAAATAAATGAAAAGCACACAAATTATTGCCCCTTGAATATATCAGAAGTATTACCTAAGAAAACATACAAACCGTCAAAAGTTGAGGCACAAGGCCACATCCATCATGTTTCGTTTCCTCGTGAAAATATTTTTACTTGCAATCGAAAGCTCGGTTGCACGTCACCTTCTCTGCTATAAGCCTCCGTCGGAATACGGGCACGTCGTCCGCTATTCGAACCCGCCACCTGGGGCTCTGTATGCCGCCGCTTTGGCTCGGAACCACCAAGGTGGCGAGACTGCTGGGTGTAGATTTAGTCCTATGGTTTCTAACAGCAGAGAAAACGCATACGAGATGAGAGATTCAGGAATACCGTGCACACTAACTGGTATAAACAAAACAAAAAGATCAGCACGACCCAAGAGTCCTATTTAACCCCCCCCCCCCCCCTCCTCCGAAAAAAAACAACAGCAACAACAAGAAACATGCGTAACCAGTGGCGTGGGAACAGCGAAGGTGTAGGGGACGATACTTCTTCCTGTTGGTGGCACGTCCACAAAACGCTCTTCCCTCCCCCTATTCACCTCCCTCTCGGTCTCCACTTCGCGTTCTAAATAGTTCAGCCGCCAACCGTCTACTTTACCTAAAAGATCTTGCAGTAAATCATACTTTTGAAACTACCATTTTGTCGATACCGGTGCAGGTATCTCGTTTCGAGCATTTCCACAAAAAAATACATCACAAAAAGGAGAACTTATTATGCCCACAAAATTTAACATTACTGGGAACAACAGAAATAAATAAAAGACAAGAAGGAAAAAAATGCCCTTATTTAACAAAGCAGGTTCAGGTTATAAATACACATTTTGTTTTATTTAAACAATCCTATAAACTATTTTGTGGATATGAATTGAACTAAATTGGTGCTAGTTCATAGCACATATATGTACCTACAGGCGCATAATAGTTAATAAGCAAAATGAATGCGAAGATTCGAGGCTCTTAATATGTTACCAAAATGGCAAAGATGCGATGTTTGGCATATTTGTAGTTCGGGCATCAAATATGCCAAAGGAGTTTAACTCAAAGCGAAAGCATACGTCATGAGCCGTACATAAAAAAAAAAAAAAATCACCGTGAATGTATTTTTTCCAACTTTTTATAACAATCAACAAAACTTTGTATACAAAAATGCAGGATCCTAAATGTAGCATTTTACCTTGCTCCAATTAAAACGTTTTGTAAAAAATAAAAAAAAATTAAAAGTGATTTTGTTCTTTGTGGAAATGGGCTATATTATATAATTTTTTTTTGGCAAATTGAGATAGCTATTCCGATACTAGCGGTAATTTCAAATTAGGCTGCCCAAGGTCGACGCATGTTTTTGTTCCAATATATACCCGCCGTGTGCTTCAACTAAGGTTTTTAAGAAAAATCCCTAAAAATAGGGTGGTTGGGAAAAAATGTAGCCCTTTTCGTGAAACAACTTCCAGCCACGGCAGACGCCAGGAATTGCTAAAAACTAGTAAGCTAAATAATTGCCCAAATTTTATTTATTACCTTTTTTTAGCAGTGAAAAAAAATATATATTTCTATTGAGAAACTTGTTAAGTATCACAGAAAACCAGTAACTAAACTCAATCTGATAAACTATAGAGAAAAGGGAGCATTTCACTGCGTTCCGAAAAAATGCCCAATTTGGACGCGTTACTAGGTTTCAATTTATTTTTATCGGAGCGCATCCTTTCGCCAGCGGTCCTGCTCCTCTGTGACCGAGGCGCGCAGCGAACGTGCGCCGCACTTCCCTTCATCCTACGAGGGTGGCGAGGCGGTGGCTTCGAGCCTCGGTCACACCCGCGGGCGGAAAGATGCGCTCCGGTAAGAAACCGAAACCTAGAAACGCGTCCGAATTGACTATTTTTTGGGACCGCCGTCAAGTGCTGGCCTTGCCGTTTATCTTTCCAAAATAAGTCGATTTAGGAGTTTTGATGACGACTAGAAGTTTCTCTTTGGAACTAAATGCTTATTTTCACTAATTAAAAGTCAATTAATTTTTTTTAATTATTTAGCTATAATATGCTTTTTGTAATCCTTGACGTCCGCCTTGGCGACACTTTGTTCCCGAAAAAGAGTTTATATTCTTCTGAACCACCCTATTTTTTTTAGGAATTCTTGAAAGTCTGCGACGAAACACGGTGTACAAGATATATTCGCCTTAGCCTGTTTTCCGTCGCTCAGCAAGAGTTTCAACTGAAGGTTTAGATCGGCATTGCTCGCTCATCCTCGAGTAGTTGGTCCTTTTCCTTCCACTTAGGCCCGACGAACACAGGCGACTGGCCACGACTATCGCAGTTGGAACGTGGGCACACTCCCCGACCACAATCTCATTCCCAAAATTCAATACTTTACCACAAGTCCGAGCGGATGCACCATATTCTCAAAGCTCGACCTAAAAAAAGCGTACCATCAGATTCCCCGTCTTTCGAGACGATGTTGCAAAGACCGCTATCGTCACACCGTTCGGACTTTTCGAGCTCACCCGGCTGCCTTTCGGTTTGCGAAACGCTGCACGAAATTTCTAGCATTCCATCGACGTCATTCTTCGTGGACAACAGTTCGCATTCGCATACGTCGATGACGTTCTCGTCGTCAGCTCATCGCCGGAAGAACATCTACGTCACCAAGGCCTGGTTTTCGAGGGTTTTGCTGAACATGGGGGGGGCTGATCGTCAACGCAGAGAAATGTATATTCGGCGTTCCGTCCTTGCAGTTTCTGGCCACATTGTAGACAGCGGTGGCATCCGATCTCTTCCCCACAAAATGAAGGCGATCACCTTCTTTCCACGTCCAGAAACGCTACGCTAGCTCCGCCATTCTCTGGGACTGGTAAGGTACTACAGGTGGTTCATTCCAGGCTTCGCTGCTATCCTAGAAGCTGTCCTTCAAACTACCAAAGACGTCAAAAAAACTGCTGATTGGTTCGATGCCGCTGATCACGTCCTGGTCACCAATGCGAGGCGACAGAAAAAGGCGGCTGTCTCTCGTGATTTTTGAATAGAAACTGGTCGTGCTTTTTAGTATTACGAGATGTTCTTCCTCCTTCAGTAGCTATCGCCACAAGTTCAGCTTAAATTGATATATTTTTAAAGCTATGAGAGTTATGCGGGTGGTGTTTATTTTATTATGTATCAGCCTCCGCGCACATTAGACCAGGGAATAACCGTTATGGTAAGATGGTTAATTATGTAAAATGTGTTCATCAAATCTTTGAATATTGGCTTTATGCACCACGGTTCAATCATTCTCAGTTATTTTTTTAATTTACTGTGAAAACAACGTGAAATATGAATGGCGAATATATCGAATGTCCGTTGGCTATTGGAATATGGCATAGATCATTTAGCCTTGAGCAGTACGTGCCCTTAATATTGCAACCTGGGACCAATGTACCTCCACGCATCAGGCCGTCTCGGGACCCCCTGAAGAGCCATTGGCGGCTGCTGTGCCGTTGTTTGTTTATACACGATATTGTTTTGTAAAAAAAAAAGTCTATGTTGCACAATTGCACAAGGCACACCTAAAAGAGTTGGGCGAAAAACAAACCGCGACGTTTGCTCCGGAAGATGCGTCGTACAGGGTGTTTCCTTTAAAAAATAAAAATTTGTTAAAAAAAAAATAACAGCATAAAAGCTGAAATTGTGCGGTTTTCGCAGGTGTGTTTTACGGCCAAGATGACATAGTCTATAAGGCTAATCGTAACGATCAGTGAACTAATTAAGTAAAAAACAACAAACATTTTAATTATTTAAAATAGATATGTGGTTCCAAATAGAAACTTTCGGAGCGTTATCCAAAACTACTATATCAATAATTTTTAGAAATACCTTGAGGGCGTTAAAACCGTAGTAGTGCGCTAAAGATACCACTCGTGCGGCAGGTGGGCTATGATAAGAGGCAGATAAATAACACGGGCGCCTTATCGCACCGGTAGCCTTGTTCCTGGTGAACGAGTGGTAAATTAACGCACTACCCCGCATCTCACGTGCCTTGTCTTTTTCAAAATTACTGATTTAGTGGTTTCTGATGACGTTCAGCAAGTTTTTGATTACAACTAAATAACTATTTTTCCTAAATAAATAGTCAAGTAGCAAACGTTACCTAATTAGCGGAGTGATCGTTTCGATTAGCACCCTATACCACGTCCCCCATTGTCGTATAACTCACTCGCATAAACCGCATAAGTGTAACTTTCGCGGATTTTTCCAACACATGTGCAGAGCTTAAAAAAGTGAAAGCCGCTTACAACTCCCTGTAACGCCGAATTAGAGCGCAGCTCTTGAGGAGGAGGAGGGAAGGGCACTTGGGGGGGGGGTTAAACTAACCAGGGGGGGGTAACGTGACCTTGGGGGGCCACGTGACCTTGGCGGTCACGTGACCCCCAATGCCGATGATGTCATCACTGACGTCACTGATGACGTCATCAGTGACGACGATGCGGGTACCGATGACGTCATTAGTGACGTCACTGATGACTTCACCAGTGATGATGACGATGACGATGCGAATGTCGGTGGCGTCATCAGTGACGTCGCTGATGACGCCATCAGTGATGATGACGATGACGATGCGGATGCCGGTGACGACATCAGTGACGTCACTGATGACGTCATCACTGATGATGACAATGACGATGCGGATGTCGGTAACGTCATCAGTGATGATGACGATGCGGATGCCGGTGACGTCATCAGTGATGTGACGATGACGATGTGGATGCCGGTGACGTCATCAGTGATGATGACGATGACGATGTGGATGCCGGTGACGTCATCAGTGATGATGACGTCATCAGTGATGATGACGATGACGATGTGGATAGCGGTGACGTCATCAGTGACGATGACGTCATCGGGGGGTCACGCGACATCGGCGGGGGTCACGTGACCTCGGGGGGTCACGTGACCTCGAGGAGGGGGTCACGTGACCTTAGGGGAGTCACGTGACTTCGGGGGGTCACGTGACCTCGGGGGGGGGGGTCACGTGCCCCCCACGAGGTCACGTGACCCCGGTGGGGGGCTCGCGCGGTGCATTATGGGAATTTCCCATGATGCACCACGCGGTTACGCCGACGGCGACGGCGACGCCGACGCCGCTCAAGCCGGAAACGGGCCCCTAAGAGCTGCGCTCTAAAAATAACACCTTGTATATAAACATACATATTAAAGGCCATTTCAAATAGATGGTGAGAGAGAAGGCAACAATAACTGCTTCCTGTATTGTCTTCTCATAATGCTGGATCTACCTTGCGGTGAGGAACCAAGCATATATTTTACTAATCCTGTCTATTTAATTTTGTTGTTCGGCACAACAAACGTTAAGCTTTCATTAGGAAAGAAACGGACGAAGGTATTCACAAATTACGATCTCAGAGTAAATAAAAGGGATGCGAAGACACTGACGAATCGGAGCTTGACTGAAGACGCAATAACGGAGAATAACAGAGATATTGGTGCGACACTCGACCAAACAAAAGCATTCGGGTTGTGTAAACAGAACTGCCACATAATATAAATAGAAGAACGAAATGAAGCAGTCTGCGAACAGAGAGAGGGAAAAAAGAAAAGGAAGCAAATATGGGGTAATAAATAATTGGGTATAATGTAGGCAATGGCCCAAAAAGTCCTCGGACTATTTGGGATATCGCCTAAAGACACCCCTAGGGCGATGCTTCTGGCCCAGGGGTGAAAATCTGATGGGGAAAGTGACACGCTTATAGCATCGTACGATTTTAATCTTGAACTATCTAAAAGCAATGCGAGAGGATAGTTAGAATATTTGCGGAATTATCGATTACAATCGGGTTGCCGAAACAAAACAGTTCCATTGGTCGTCGGGTCAGCTGAACACGAAAAAATGAGAACACAAAGAAAAAGATTGGAGAAATAGACCGCTGACTAACTGACTTTTGCTTCATCCTCTTCCGAGCTTAGAAACTTTCTTCTTCCTCCAACGGCACATTGAACACGATTGAAAAACCTTTAGCCTACCACTCAACGGGGTGTTGACAACCGCCAACATTGTGTTTTTTTTTCTTGAAAAGTAATCCACAAGGAACTCACGCAATCTTCACCTGTTTCTGAAATGGCCAAGGCCTCCGGCACTTCATGTGCGAAGAAGTTGTTGCTCTTCTGAAGAACGGTCCTGCTGGTGAGCCCTGCATTCCATCCACAGGTTCGGCAATGAGACGACAGATGTCCCGCTGGTGTACTCTACATGGACGCGGCGTGCGCCCTTGCTCTTCCGTTTACAGATCGGCCAGTTTGGCCGACGTAGCTCTTCCCGCAAAAGAGGGAAATATTATACATCACCACCGTTTCGCATTGGGCATTGTGTGTTTTATGGGCCGTGTCACATCCTCTTTTAGTAACGTCAATTGTTACCCTGCCCCGCATAAAGCAGGGTTTGTTCGGTGCCGAAAGACCTGAATATCTTGTCTGGCTGCGATCTTTTTCAGCCTGTGGGTCTCTCCATTGATGTATGGCACAATATCGATTTGGCATCGCGTTGGCGGATTCGCCGCTTCCACGCCGCTTGCTGCTTTACGCATTAATTTTTTGAAGATGCGCTCACATACACCTCCAAGGACAGCACTCGGGTAACCAGATTCAGGTAGTCGGGGGATCTGTGTTTTGAAACTGGTCTCAACTTGATGATGGCCGGACTTGCACAGCGCAGAAACAAAATCAGTACTGGCAGCACTCCTGATAGTCTTCGAATCACCTGACGAACCACTTCGATGAGCACTTGCGACACCTCTGGGCCGTTTTTCAAGCAATCAAAACCGCCGGATTCACCCTGAAGCCGACGAACTGCCGGTTCGCCGAAGGATATTTGAAGTTCCTAGGCCAAGTTTTGAGCAAGGAAGGTGTTCGTCCTGACCTCTAGAAGACTCGTGCCGTAGAGGCATTTTCACCGCCCAGCAACAGGAAAGCCGTCTGAAGATTCCGGGGACTTCGCCCATACTACAGGCAGTTCGTTCGTGATTTCGCCAAGCTTTTTCTGCCGCTCACGTATCTCACAGAAGACGCCGTGAACTTTGATTAGGGAGAAGAACAATAACAGGCATTTGACGATATAAAGCAACAAGTAAAGTCGCCACCGATTCTTTTCCAGATCGACCAATCAGCCAAAACAGAAGTTCACACAGGCGCCAGCAATACAGGACTCGGCGTTGTACTGGTCCAAAGACAAGAGGGTACAAAGCACGTAATTGACTACGCAAGTCCGACGTTATAGAAGGCGGAAAGCCATACTCGACGGCTAAGTAGAAATGTCTTGCCGTCGTCTGGGCCATCAAGAAATTCCGCCCGTATTTATACGGGAGCCCATTTCGAGTGGTAACCGACATTCATTCGTTATGCTGGTGAGCGAACCTGAAGGAACCACCGGGACGTCTCGCTCGGTGGGGCCTACGACTGCAAGAGCATGAGTGATCGTGGTCTACAAGTCAGGCCGAAAGCACAGTGACGCCGACTGCCTGTCCAGAGCCCCCGTCGAGTAAGCCCCCCGCTGCGCCAAAGATGACGACGACGACGACGATGGCCCTCTTGGCGCAGTGAGCGTTAAGGGAGCGCTCCAACGCGACGATCCTGAACTGCGCGCAGTGACCAACCACTTGGAGGGATGAGAGGGTACGATTCCCCGAAACGTTTTATGTGCCCTGCCAATATTCTGGGTCTAGCAAGGTATTCTCTACAAAAATAACTTCTGGGACAGCAACTCGAAGTGGTTCCTAGTAGTCCCTACGAGTCTATGCGAAGATATCTTCCAAAATCTTCCAAGGGAAGTACTCCTGACCCAAACTCCCGAAGATTGTCCACCTGTCACACGATCGTTCCATGAGTGCCAGCGACGGAAGAAACCGCCGACGAAGCTGGCAGGCCTCCTGCAGTGGATCTCGCCTCCGATTGCGCTGTTCCAGCTGATTGGAATGCATCCACTTGGACATTTCTCACCGTCGACGCATGGAAACCGATAAATAGTAGTGTCAACAGATTTTTTATCCGGTACTCCGAGACAAAACCACTCCCTTCAGGAACCGCAGTGGATGTAGCCAAGTTCTTTGCCGAGTACATCGTCCTCCGACACGGCGTTCGCCAAGTCCTGATTACGGACCGAGGCTCATTGTTCATGGCACAACTGACACAAGAAGTACTCCGCCTGGGCCACACCGACCACCGTACACCCATGGCATGCCACCCGAAGAGCAACGGTCTGACGGAGTGGTTAAACAAGACCATTGCCGACATGATCTTGATGTACGTGGACGTGGAACACATGACGTGGGATTAGGTGCTGCCCTACGTCACATTTGTGTACAACACGGTGGTCAAGAGACTACTGGTATTACGCCTTTTAAGCTGGTGCACGGCAGAGAGGCGACGACGATGCTGAACACCATGCTGCCCCACGATCCGACGAATGGCGGCACCGACGACGCTCAACATATTTTTTATTTTTTTTATTTTATCCTCGTTTGTTTTACCATTTATTTATTCTTATTTTGCGATGTATCTTTTCGATACGCTTCACGCGGGGCGTAGCAAGCAACGTTCGGTCGCGGGCTTCTAGAAGATACGTGCTGATTCTTAGTCGGTACGTAACCTTTATAATTTTGACTTACTTTCTGGTTCTAGGAAGTGCCTCTCCATTATCTATTTGAACGCTTGACGCTGGAACCTTCTGGACTGTACCGAATCTACGAGATGCCGACTCGTATTACATAAAGAGCTCCGCGTCACCTTGTCTAGTCAGTCCCGCTCTCCCTTGCTCTTTCGCCGTTAAATCGGCGCCCGCGTTTTTGCTGTCTCAACGCTCGGTTTTTATATTGTTTGGCACAAGTTCGCCGATAAAACTTGCGGTTTGAAACAAAGATTTTCACCGCTTCTCCTCTTCGCATTCGTGGCAATATCTTCACCCCTGCAATGATCAGCTATCAGGGAATGTGTGGCAATCACGCTTCTGAAGACGGTCGGGCGAATCACCCTGCAGAGCGAAATATCATCTGTACGTCGATACCGCGACATCCTGCACCCTTGGTGAGTGGGTGAGAGGGTGAGCGCAAGAGTGAGATTGTAAAGGAGACTAGATCTCGAACACGGATTGCAGTTGCTGTGATGCCGCATCCTAGCAGAGGATAGTCTTCTCTGCTCATAAAATCAAGGAACCACTCTTGCCTTATTGTTTGAGCCAGAGATAAGGAAATTGTCGCTCGTTCCCGTCTAGCCCTCCATAGCCACTAAATAGACTTTCTAGTGATTGTAAAGCCCACTATAGTTCTATCTTTTCATCCATGTTGTCGAACGAGAATAGACTCCTAATGGAGTGAAACGACCAGATACTCTCTCTTCTTATTCTCATTTTTCAAATATAGCACCACATGCCTGAGCGAACCTTTTTACATTCCATTCTTTGTTCCACCAAAACCTTCGAGTTGCCCTAAAAAGCAGTTGCTACTTCTCCCTTCTAATGAACCGCTTTACCATAGAACGGTGCTCGTTGAATAAAGAGTGCCTCTCCATCAAATTCAGAATTTTCTCTTCTCGGAAAACGCGATTTCAAGACCACTGCTCGCCTGAGTTCACTTAGAAAACCGGCAAAAATACGCTCCCGACTTGTTGCCTCCTATAAAACGTATGCGCTCTATTAAAGGCCGACGTACAACCTCGCTTTTCTTCATGCAAGATGATTCTCTTAGTGCTCTCTTCTCCTAAGTTGCGAGAGGAGACAATGTTGGGTAAGCCGAAGGATGGAGAGGATATAGGAAAGGAAGAGACGGGCAAAAGTGGAAAGTGCCAAGTGAACGTCGGCCTTTAAAGTCAACTTTAAGGTACAGGCGTTATTTTTTTGTGCACATTCTACAATATTATATTTTAACGTGTGTTTTTGAAAATACAACCAATATACGGCTTTGATAACCACTGATGATGACTGAATTTGGGGGAGCATAGCTTCGGCGTGCGCCGCGGTGACGTTAATGCAGTGTGATGCAAATCCCGCGCTTAAGGTTAGCGAATGTCAGGTTGATCATACAAAGCTGAAACACGAGTGGAAACATTTCTGGATATACGTTAAACTCTGGTTCTAGAAGTGTCATTAGAACCAAGTTTACCGTCGTCTATGCCTCGTGTTTTATTTATTATTACCCGATTAAGAGGGCCTATAAATATAGATGATATTATTTAGCCGCCTGGAAAAAAAATACTAAATATAAATGTTTATTCTTCATGATCTTGAAGCTACTGAAAACCTAACTTGAAGACGCATATAGCTTTTAAAAAGAAGCACTTGCACAGGAAGTGACTTAATTGGCTTGATGGCGTGTTGTAATATATTTAAGCGCAAATCTCCTGACACAAACCGCTCGGGAGAAAGCAGAGAAATACATTTCTGCTAATAGAACAAAGAATAATGTTTACCATCGCGGCGTACGTCAGAACGGAATTATAAAAACGTCTGACTTAATTAACTAAAATTAACGAATTGTACACGTAATTGCATGCATTTTGTTCAATATAACAACTTATTTGGCTGATACTGACGAGAGGCTACACATTTCCAATTGAATTATGTCAGGTAAAGATATATAAACAGTTACCGAATTTTAGTCACTTAAGTCACTCATTCTTTAATACTCATTCTCTGACATTCGCCGTGGTCGTTAATGCGGTCAGAAACTGCAGAAATAATTTATTTCTTCACAGTGTACTTTTTCCTTTGAATATTTTCCGTTTCAGTAAAGAAACACCCCCTTTATGTGAATAAAGAGGGTGTTTTAAAATTGTTTGCTCATCACGTATGTCGCGTTAAGACTTTGACGCTCATGTATTTAATTTCATCGAAAGAACCATAAACATTTAGCTGACCTGAGGGAAACTTACTTGAAAGTTACTATAGTTCACCAAGGCGTAAAAATCGTTCGTTGCATTCTAGCAAAAATTTATACCGACTCTATACTGGCAATTTTTTATTAAACAGGAGAACGAAGAACTAAGAATGTTTTTTTGTTTAGAAACGTTTCGTATCACAAAGTGAATGCGCAGCAGATTTTAAATACAGTTGTTCAATGTTCGTCTAACCTGGTAAACTAAAAAAAAAAAGACGAAGACAAAACTCAATAAAGTACAGGGAAAATCATCCATGCTTTCGTCTGTGTGTGAGCTGGACGAAAGGCTAAAATAGCGCCGTTTTTTCGAGCTCAGCTCAAGCAAAAATGTAAAACAAAAATCTTATACGTTAAAAAAAAAATATATACTAAAGCATGGTGAAAATCCATAAGGATCAAAGCACTGGGCAAAACCTTTAATAAAAGGTACAAAACACACAAGCCCAGAGAGACTCGTTTCCTGACCGGTATTTATAAGGTCTTCCGCCAGCTCGGCTCAGAACCAATAAATTTCATCTCGCGCAAAAGAACTAAAAAAACAAAAAAAAATGAAGAAGAAAACGTCAAGGAAATTTTGGTGCTTGCTCCTCTTCTGAACAATTTTATATTAGCAATGGGGTGAAGAGCTCTTTTCACTTTCGTTTCGTAAAGAAGCGAGCGAAGGGAGGGAATGGGGAATGGAATACTAACTGCACTTCTATAGGCCATATCATATATAAGGCTTTTTTGGCGCTCCTGAAGCAAACAGAATTTTTTTCGCTATTTTTTCTTTGTTGTTATATATCACACCGGGTTTTTTGCCGCCATCTCAAATGGTTACATCAGAACGAAGGGAAGGCAACGAAAGAAAAATGAAAAGCGGAGAAGGCGCGTCGTTATTCCATCATTTGTTTTAAGTTTAGGATATCTCGGTGAGAAAATAATAGTTTTTAGCTCGAAGTCTAGCTTCCCCTGGTCCGGCATCTTCGAAATAATGCTGTTAAAGATGGGCTCAGCCAGGCCACCCCGCATTTGCTTGCACTCTGCTTCTAATGAAAAATAAAAACAAGGCATCGCAGGGCGCTATATTACTTTTAGAAATAGAAGAATGTCGTAAGGACGCAAAATACACGAAGCACGATGCCGCGAGGTGTTCCGCAATGAGCTGACCTTTCGGAGATCGGTGATTACCGTGTGTTAGTTCATATTGCAAGCCGTTTTTATATGAGGTTTTTTATGGCTTGACGCATTTAGGGTGGCGTCGATGTCGTTTCTTATTTTATATTTCTATCTTTTTTTTTAGTAAAGAAAGTTTGGTTTTCCTGTTTGAAAGATTCATTCCTATCAAACAGGAATTGGTCGCATCTATTTATGAAAAAAGTGGTTAGCTGCACAATAAGAAGCTATCGATCATTAAAGTTTTTCAACTTCTGAACGCAGTAGGAAATACCTTTTTTACAGCATCAAAATAAACAGATAGGCTACTTGGCACCAAGGACTGCGTCACAACTACTACCATATCTAATCATGAAACAGTCGGTCTGTGTGCATTCGGAAAATGATTGCGAGCTGATATTTCTTTAGAGTTTAAAGGCATATATTACGATTGATATCTCTTTAATATTACTAGAAATGTTAGTTAAGATATGTGACCTCTTTAATATAAACGATTAAAATGTCCTTAAAGCGATCGCTAGGGTACTGATTCAATCACAATTTGCCGATCATATGTTTACGAGATCTCAAAAAGCTCTAACCTCCCTTCACTTATTTGGTATATACACAAACCTGAATTGCACAGCTGCACAGCCTAGAAATCGCACAGCTGACACATACTTGCGAGCGCTACAGACTTAGGTACACAAAATATATGAATTATTTAGTATACTTTGCACTGACTACTGATGACGCTCGCTTACTTCTTGTAAGTAATTAAACATTCTAGAATGTATATTAATTCTGGAAAAAATCACCCCGTTGAATCAGTTCCTTGAAAACAAATCGTGATTTATACATTTGGTATGCACCGCCGCAATAGTGTTCCCTATGCTAAAACGCTTTTTCATTTTCAGAAAAGCCAGAAAGCAGACTTGAGGACGTTCGTATATGTTTCTTCCACTTGCAGACTCTGAAAATGACATTGGACGAGGTCTTCTTTTATTCATCATTAAGTATCACATATGTGGAAGATTTAATATGATTAAATAGGTGTTTTGTATGATTAACCAAAGCCGAGGAGGTATCGATCGATCTCCTTTTTGACCATGGCTTTGCCTCTGGGATGGACGGTCGTCCTGTGAATGGGATGTATTCCGAAGAGCTGGATGAAAGAACAAAACTGAGACGATTCAAAACTGTCGCCCCGGTCAGTGGTCATGCTGGACGGCACACCTGATCTGGTGAACCTTTTGCTAAGAAACACCGCGCGATGATGTTCGGAATGATGCAATGGTGACTGATGTGTAACAGGCAAGAGGCTGCTACACATCAGTTCAGTATTTCGAAGATCAGTCAACGACATAAAGAAAAGTTATGCGACACTCATAGAGTTAGAAAGGGTTAAGGCATTGCTATGTCTCACTCGGCACTTGGATTGTTCTTTCGTTGCCACTTTCCGTCAAATGCATCGTTACCGCGCGTAGACAAATAATGACACAAGCTGGTAATCGACCATGGCTCGTGCATCAATCAATCAACAAATCAATCAATCAACCAACCAACCAATCAATTAGTTATTCAAACAATCGATGAATCAATCAAGTAATCAGTCATTCAATTAACCAATTACTAATCAACCAATCAATTAATTTATTTTTTAACTTCGCAGAGGAAGAAAATAGCTGGGGCAAAAAGCTGGCGCAAATGAAGCTTGACAAGACCCCAGCTCCAAGATGGCAGTTCACGTAGAGCACTTATCTAACACAGCGAAATAATAACTTCCCTACTTAATCTTATGTACATACGTGTCTTTCGCTTTGGATTAGTTGACGCAAAACGCTTCATACAATCCGCAGAATCGAACGCTGCAGTTCCGCTTTATGCTTGATGCGGGCATTACATGTCGCGGTTTATGGACGCCTTCGCGCTCCGTGGCAAAGAGAAAATGGACCTTGGAGGGTGTTTATCAAACCGAGGACCAAATCGCACATGCAAACAGTACGCACCGCACAATAAAAGTCGTATAAAATTAAGCCTTTTCACTTTGGCGAAGAAGGAAGACCAGCGAAGCTGTACTATGGTGAGAATGAAGTAATGGCCGGCCGCAAGTCGGCGAGCCAGAGGGGAAAGGCCGGACAGCTACCGCCATCTATGAGCAAGGGGCGGCAACCAGACAACTGGCAAGCCGATTGGCTGGTTGCCGCCGTCGCTCATAAATGCCGTAGCTGTCCAGAGTATTGTTCCATCATTTGTTTGGTGACGGACACGATGCTGGGGATACTAGTGCTTAACAGCTCCGCTGTAAAAAGGCGCGCGACTACTTCCTGGCTCTCCTTGTCGAAGCTTTCCTGTGCTAATGATCGTATAAGAACAAGTTTGGAGTATTCAGTTTATTTCAGGCCTGCGAAGAATGAGTGGCGGCGCGCCTTAGTTGCGCACATTAACTATGGGGGAGCAGGACTGCTGTCGCTGGGATGCGTTTCGGCAGGAAACCCAAACTTCAAAACCCGTCCAATTGAATTTTTAACGGTTCTAAACGCTCTGCTTACCATATGCATTTTGAGGAGCGCTGATTACGTCGTTTTATATGATGAGCAAAGAGTTTGGAACTGAAGCCGATCCTTTAATTGTACTAATTGAAAAGTTAATAATTTAAAACTAATTAAGAATCTTACTAGTCCGAACGTTATTAAGTTTTCCAAATAGGCCCTTTGCCAGATAACAACTGGATATGAAGATTTTCTTTCTGTGTGATGCGTACATTTTTCAGGAGCGATTTGTCCCGCGTTTAGGGAAATCTTGTATATTAGAATTGCTGGCCGATAAATTAGAATGACTTTAGGCTTTCCCTGGTTTAAGAAATTTCGGAATTGAGCGTTATGTTGCCACAGGGTCCATAGCTCATCTCACATTTATAATCAGTTCTGTTTGAGAACGTAATGTGCGGAGTTCATACAGAGGCAATAAAAATACATAAACTTTAGGAAATGAATATCTTCTAGCATATCTGGTCGAAACTGAACTCAAAACTGAGACGTGGCCTAACAATATTTTGAAACACAAAATGTTTAAAATTATTCGCCACCGAAACTTTGAGCGCATTTACTTTAAAATGCAATTAGTTACAACTTCCTGATGTCCAATTGAAAATAAAAAAAAAAACGACCTTCGAACGTATCTACCAGCTTATTGCGAGAGAAGTATCCTGTGTTCGCGTTAGCAGGTTGGAGTTAGCAGGTTAAAGTTATTCATCTTTTTTTGCTTGGGCGTGAACAAAGAACTGTACCTAAGTTCCGCTCAACACTCGTTACAACAAGGGAGGTCCAATGTCGCATTAAGTTGATCGCGTTCACTTCAAAGCTCGCAAAGCGCCCAGAACCCAGCAAACAGAAACGCCACAGAGAGTTTCAGGTTGATACGAAGGAAACGACTGCGTTCGCTCAAGAGCCGTTTAGGGCACCGAGTTGCCAGCGAATGCAGGCCCCGGGAAAAGGAGAACGCCTTTGCGCCCCAGATGGACGACTAATGGCCGGATCTAGGTCCTAATTGCAAAATGCCATTAAATGGGCTTTATAAACCAAGCCGGACTAAGAGGGGGCCGACCTCTCCTCGTAACGAGCGATCTGAGTGCAGGGAAGAACCGAGTTCCCGGCACTGCCAGTGTTTTGAATGGCGGTGGACGCTGCGCTACCCCTTCTACCCGAGCTGGACTTGGAACTTTGTGGAAGAGTGGGTTTGCGTGTTTCCTCCTCATTTCCTGTCTCGGTTGTCCAGCTTTCCCGTGCGTGTTCACCAGGAACCGCGTTGCATCGTCAACACGAACGACACGCGGGTCGGAGCGCTCCCTTTTTCTCTCTCCTAAACTTCTTCAGATAGGGTGGCATTATTTTAAGTTACACTCGCCCACAGAAAACTACAGTGGCCGTCTAGGCAACGAGGCCATGGCGCTGAATTTTCGACGTAATCTAAAGAGAAATATGCACGGATTGGACACGAGTGTCGGAATGGGTTCACACTCATGGCCTCACTGACACATATCAGCGGAACCCTAACGCAGCCCTGCCTTTTTCTATGCCGAGCGCAAGTTCTTCTGCTTCCTTTGTAAGTGCTGTGGTGACGTCAAAACGCCGAACTCTGATTGGCTCTGATTGAAGGATTGTGGGTAGACATCAATGCTAGGTTCCTTGAGGTCTTTCCACTATCCTTCTGATCGGGGCCAATGAGAGCTCGGCATTCTGTCGTCACTACAACCCCCCAAAAGAAGCAAACGAACTTGCCCTCCACATTGGCTAACGTGGGAAATTCAACCCTCAGGCTTTGTTATCTCTGGGGTTGCCACATCGACACGCACGCCCAAGAGCTGGACATTGAGATAGCGGCCGCCGTCTTCCCCTATTGCGCGCGTGAGCAGGTCAAGGGCAGGTGAAGTGCATAGGCAATTTTCCTATCTTTCGCGACCTTGAGGGGGTTGCGGGACGAGGTGCTCCCTAGATGTGCGCGTCGTCCCTTCTCAACACCTCGCAATAGAAAGGAAGGAATAAAGTGAACAAGAGCTGCGAAAAACACACGGAGTAGCTTTGATAAATCCCTTCGCGAGGGAGTCGAATGCGCTGTCCACTTTACCACGTAAGCGGCGTTTCTGAACGGTGAGGAGGAGCTGGCTAAATAGGAGCGGCAAAAGAAGATTTGACGTTCGTTATTTTACAGCATAATGTTGGCATGTTTTTGAGGTGAGCAGATACCGGTTTACGCTGTAGATGAGAAATTTAGTCAGTGAAGTACCTTCTTTTGCCAAATTTAGCCAGTGCTCTACCACTGCACTCAAAGTTATCCAGTGCGTCACAACGGAGGAACGAGCAACCCCAGAAATATGTGACATTAAAGCGCTGGACATTCTGACTTACCCGAGTACCGCCATCGTATGATCGTGCTGCGGGTGCTCCTATGAAATTTCAATTCATCCAGCGCTTTATGTTTTATCGTATGCTTGCGTCATCTCTCAGCGGCTAACGGCAGCGCTTCCAGAGAAGCCCGTGCATTTAATAGACAAATGTGGCTATAGTACCGAAACATAACGACTTAAACAATTTGTCATGCTACAAATGTCTTTTATCGTATACCGCGCAATGCGGATTCTTGGGCGAGTTGGTACTGAAACTTGGAGAACATAATAGCGCTTCACGACAGGCACGAAGAGTAGGAACGAGACAACACAACGCGCTACCTTCAACTGGTTTAATCGTCAGAAATTCAAGGGTATAAATACTCTGCATCATCGCGCGATTCAACCAATCCCATGCCACGCCACTGATTGCAAGAACTGTGTCTCTTTGTCGCCCAAATCGATCGACGCCACGCTGACACATCGATCCCCGTAGTTTTTTATCAGGTCTGCCCCTATAATTTCCCTTACCGTCTTATCTCTGTGTTTTCTAATAACAGTACACAAATTAAATTTAGGTTTGCACCCACAGTCATGGCAGTGCATCGACAAATGGCCGTCACGCTGTCCACTCACTTTTTGATTGTGTTCGCGCAATCTGTCATTTAAACATCTTCCCGTCTGTCCCACGTACTTTTTTACCGCACGTCAGCGGGATCTCATAGATGACGCCTTCTGTGCATTCTACAAACGGGCTGCGATGCTTCTTCACGCAGCCAACCAGTGGTTTGCGGTAAGGGCCTGTCATTTTGCACAACTTGGCAAGTTTTTCCGGTGCAGAAAAAACCACCCGAGCATTTACGCGGGTTGTTATATTTTGAGATTTTGTGCGGTTTTGTGCATGTAAGGCACAACCGCCACTCTTTGTTTCTTTTGGGCCACATCTTGGTCTGGACTCGCTACTACTCGTAGCTTCTTTAAAACCTTTTCTGCAACCGACACCAGGAGCGTCCCCGGAAAACCGGCAGCCACCGAGCGTTCTGACTGCTCCTTCAGACTTGAAGGCATCGCATGATGACACGACCTTCGGATGGCGTTGACAAAGCACAAATTTACAATTCCTCTCTTAACAAGTTTTGAATGGGAGGAACTGAGCGGCAACAGGGTTTATTGGCTCTTGGTTGGTATTTCTAACACACATGTTGCTCCGAAAGTGTGAGCCTAATATCTAAAAACTGTATGACGTTGTCCACAGGTACCTCGTACGTAAACTTAAGAGGATCTAGGACGGTACTAAAAACTGTAAAAAGGCTGTTCACCACCGAGGGAAAGTGAGAAACATCATGGTGAAGAAAAACTAAATAATCATCGACGAATCTAAAAACCTTGCTACCATTAAAGTCATTCAGGCGTTCCGAGAGAACTCTGTCATGATGGGCTAAAGATATATTGCTTAAAACTGGAGCTAAACACGAGCAAATACACACCCCTCGCTTCTGAATATACACTCCGCTGTTCCCCTCAACAAAGGTCGAGTTTAGATAAAATGTAAGTAATTCGAGGAAGCCATCTACAGTCATTTCTGCTGCGTTCTGAAAGGCCACCACCCCGTGTTTATCGATGCTTTCCTCTACGCAGGTCAGTAGTTTGTCGTGCGGTATTGAATAGTATAAATCCTTTATGTCTAGTGAGCAGGCTAGATAGCCTTTGTTCGCGTTTGTCTTAAAAAAATCTACGAGACATCCGAGCTTTTGACCAAAAACGGGTCGTCAATACAAATGGCTCCCAGTTTATCTTGCAGAAAAAGTGCTATCGATATTTGCCATGTGCCTCTCTCCGAAACTATCACTCTTAACGGACAATCAACTTTGTGCGTCTTAGCGCTAAACATCATCTGTAGGCACTGCCCTTTGGTTTTGTCAATACTCTGTGACAACCTGTCTAATTTTAACCTCTTGCACAATTTTTTCTCCTCCGCCTTTAGCTTAGTTAAAGACACCTTCCGACGCTGATTGAACACTGACTAAATAGCCTCAAGGGCCTTACCCCCGAATTCGGCTTCTGTTAACACCACAAACCCTCCTTTCTTGTCGGCGGGAATGATATACAGTCGACGCTCTTTCAATAGCGACACCACACGCTTAACCGGAATTTGGGACTTCGCGGGTTTGGTATTGTTCCTAGACAGCACGTCCACTTCCTCCGAGGAACGAACGTCTCAACCATCGTTATATAGAGTTGAGACTATATATACCGGAACACGTTTTCAATAAAATTCAGTTGAAAGTTGCGCCTTGTGGTGTCCTCTTCTCTGCTTTTGTCCTCGTCTTTGTTGCGCACAAGATTGTATAAGATGTCAAACCAACTCGCCCAAACAACCACTCTTCACATCAGCTAGTCTCGCTTTTCTTCTGATACCACCAGTTATTAAATCTCGAGGCAGGACACATAAGTGTCGCACAATAGGTACGCAAAATACAGACTGTTCAAAGAATTGGCTGCCTAAATATTTCGCATCGTTGCCACTTATGACGATGCATAGCATAGTTTAAATTTCTTCAAGAGTATAGAGTGCTTTCACGAGCATGCATTAATTAGTTTTTCATGGCCTCTGCTTTTTCGTGGGTGTGTTGTATAGGGAGTTGAATTGTTAGTGCTCTTGTTGTTAGGAGTTCCTTGTGGCAACTGAAGATAATCGCGAGGGGAGAAGGTTTATGACGCCATTTACTCTATCAATTGATTCTTGTCTGAAGGTGTGAAGCCATTCGTCCACTGCGCTATCCCTTGGTGCGTTATTATTCGCCCCGTGATGTCGTAAGTCCTTGTCGAGACCTAGGCCTCGTCAGGAACCAGCTGTGCGCGCCCAAGGTCACTTGCGGACTGAGTATGCTGGACAAAGTGTGGCATTTACCTAATTGCTCCGAACCCAGTATGCTGGAATGAGTATCACTCGACGCCGACGACCGCCTGCGGTCTACGTATAATTGAGTCCGTATGCCCATAGCCTCTCCTATACTCACAAAGCGTGGCAGTACGACGACGGAACCATAGAGTGCCCGGTCGCAGATTGGGAGCGCTAGGATCTGGTTGCACAGAGCATCAAAAAGTCATTTTTCGGGGAACCTGGATGTCAGCGCAACGCTTTTGCACCGCCGAGGACTCGAAACACACTTGTTCGCTCGGGAGAAGTGCGTTTCGGCGTCTCGCAGCAGCGGGGGTGAGTCGCATGGCTCTCGTCTCATCCGTTGTCTGCCGCTCCATCCTTTCTATTTCGACGGCCGCTCCTCATGGCAATCCGTCAGGCTTTGTCAGTATATAGGAGGCTGCGGTATGACATACCACCAACTGTCACGAACCGAGTATGCTCAAGTAAGTATCACTCGCCTCCGACTGCCGACTGCGGTCTATACTCCGTTTTAATTTAAGTCTGACCGCAGGCAACACTACGATTCGATGAAGCTGATCAAGCTATGCCAAAAACGCATCGCCATGGCGCTTATTGTCTTCGTACGTTTGCTATCACAGAATAGAAGGGTATGTACTTGGGCTAGTTGGTGATCCATATTTCCGAGGGTAAAAGCGCTAAAAACAACGGATAAGTAGAAGAAACGAACAACAGAGAGCGCTACTTGCAACTGCAGTTTATTCTCGGAAAACATACAGATACGAGGGGGGACCCAAAAGAAACCGAACTAATTCTTTTTTAAGCAGAGCTTTTGCAGTACCGCGTTTTGCCGCCAGGAGTTGATAGAGCGAACATTGCTGAGTCGTTAGGCCTAATTCCGTCCTCGAAGAAGGTTAGGACTAGTTGCGGCTGGGTTTATAGTGACAAGTGTTTCGTGTGGGCGTCGTTTCGCAATGTCTGATTTCTGTGAACAGCGTGCGGCGGTTAAATTCTGTTTTTTGCTCGGAAAAAGTGGAACAGAAACTATTGAACTGTTAAAAACGGCGTACAAGGACGATTCCATAGGTAAAACTCAAGTGTTTGAGTGGTTTTCCCGTTTCGAGAATGGCGACATGTCAATTGATGACAAACCTCGTTCCGGTCGTCCTTGTACGGCACGAACACATGAAAACGTTGAAAATTTTTGTGCAATCATCAACGAAGATCGACGACGGACCATTGACGAAATTGTGGAGCTGTCGGTAGTGAGTTGGAGTTCATTGCAGCGAATTCTGACAGAAGATTTGGGAATGAAAAGGGTGGCTGCCAAATTCGTGCCACGACTGCTGACTGCTGAACAAAAGCAAGGTCGCGTGGAAGCATGCTGCGCTTTGAAAGAAGAGTCCCGAAGTGACCCAAACTTTTTTTCAAAAGTTATTACAGGTGAAGAAACTTGGTGCTATGGTTACGATCCTGAATCAAAGCAACAATCAAGCCAGTGGAAGACTTCAGGTTCGCCTCGCCCCAAGAAAGCTCGTCAGGTGAAATCAAACATCAAAACAATGCTGATTAGTTTTTTTGATGTGAAAGGAGTCGTCCATTCAGAGTTTGTTCCGCAGGGTTAGACAGTTAACCAGGCTTTCTACTTGGACGTTTTGAAAATATTGCGCAACAGTGAGCGGCGGAAGCGGCCCGATTTGTGGAAGTCGGGTGACTGATTTTTCCATCATTACAATGCCCCGGCTCACACTGCCTTGTCTGTACGACAATTCTTGACCAAAAATGGTATGACCCCTGTTCCTCACCCCCCATACTCACCCGACCTTGCCCCGTGCGACTTTTTTTGTTTTTTTTTGTTTCCTAGAATGAAAAGAGGAATGAAAGGAAAGCATTTTGCTGACGTTGCTGAGGTGAAGAAGAAAACGACGGAGGCGCTGTCAAGCATCACAAAAGATGAATTTAAACAATGTTTCGACACATGGATTAAAAGATTAGACAAGTGTATTAGTGCAAGTGGACAGTACTTTGAAGGAGATTGAACGTTTGTACTTGAAATGGAAATAAATAAGTGCAAAAAAATTTAGTTCGGTTTCTTTTGGGTCCCCCCTCGTATATACACCGTTAAATCAGGACATGTACGACAGAAATGCGACATCATCCAATCAGTGCTTGTCTATCTGCTATCTACTTTACGAAAGATTTAAAAAACGCCACCTCAGAGCCAAACAGAGCTATCGATGGAGCGCTGACACACGTTCCTTCAACGCACTCGGTTATGAAAAACGCTTCGGATATCTCCCTTGTCATTTTGTTTCGGTTTCAGGCTAAGATAATGGTGGTGTCAAACTTCGGAATACACCCACACCTTTTACATTGCACAGCTAGATTTCCCGAGGGTGACGATCTAACTGACAGTGCATGCTCTCTGAACCTATCATGTATGTATATATATATATATATATATATATATATATATATATATATATATATTTGCACTGCTAGATGGGCTCCGTGTGATCGTAGCATCGGCAGCGATATAATTTAAGTATAATTTTGTTGGACTAAGTATGACTCCCCACCGGCGCACCTCTGTAGACGAAGTGCGTTGGACTAAGTATAACTTCCCTCCGACAGTCACCGGGGGACTAAGTAGGCTGGACTAAGCATGACTTCCCACCGACAGTCACCTGTGAACTAAGTATGCTGGACTAAGTATAACTTCCCTCCGTCAGTCACTTGTGTACTAACTATGCTGAACAGTATAACTTCCCTCCGACAGTCACCTGGGCACTAGTATGCTGCACTAAGTATTACTTCCCTCCGACCGTCACCTGGGGTCTTAATATGCTGGGCTAAGTATAACTTCCCTTCAACAGTCACCTAGAGACTAAGTATGCTCTACTAAGTATAACTTCCCTCCAAGAGTCACCTGGGAACTAAGTACGCTGCACTACGTATGAATCGCCACCAAGTGTTGCCTGCAGACTGTAGGTATTACATGCACCAACGGTCGCCGGTAGACTAAGTATGCTGGGCTAAGTATGACTTACCGACGGAGGTCTTCGGCGAACTAATTATTCCGGACAACGTATAACTAGCCTCCGACGGCCTCCCGCGGAAAAAGTACCCTGAACTTAGTAAAAGTTACCGCCAATGGTAAACTGCGAGCTAAGTATGATGACTAAGTATGACTTTCCAGAGACGGTCGCTTGTGAATAAAGTATATTACCTAAATATGACTCGACGCCGACGGTCCGCAGCAGACTAAGTATCTGGGCTAAGTATAACTCGGCCATTGACTGTAGCATGCGGATTCAATGTGCTGGACTATGTATAGTTTGGCAACAGCTGTCTACTGGGTCCTAAATATGTCGGTCTACGTAAAACGTGACTGTGAAGGCCGATTACGAACTAAGTATGCGGAACCAAGTATGTTGGACTAGCCCATAGCACTTGTCGTGGACAATACCGTGCAACCGCGGGCGACTCTGGCTGGCGAGTCATACGAAATCTAGTTGCTTCCGCTCTCGTTCATCTTCGTGTAGCGCCGATCAAAAATTGCGGGCTGCGGATCGCCTGGTGTGGGGCTCGATTCAAGCTGATCTCATTGGTGAATTTATTTTAATTTCGGTTGTTTGTTTTTATGCATGATTATGAATAAAATTGCATAAATACGTATGTTTTTTAATTGCTTTGGATGCTTATGCATTGCCGGTAATGGGATATGAATTCCTAAACTTGCCGTGATCTGCATGAATTGTGTTTTCGTCACACCGGAGCGTTACATTTCCCTATTGAATCCAGGCCATAAACACATTCTGTGATTAAAAAGGTACAGTGTCTATCAATATGAAAGATCCACTTGGAGCGCGTGGTCGAGACACTGGCTGATGGGACCGTGGTGTGCGTTGTTGATACTTCCATATCGCTCCGAGAAGAGCAAAACTCACCAACGTGGCCAATCTATCTCGGTCCGCAGTGACGAAGCGCTCCCCTCCCCTTGAAGCGATATGTAAATGTTGAATACATAAGCAGCGTCACCACCAACCGCTGTTTAGGCCACGCACTCCGAGTGAGTTCTTTTTTTTTTAAGGATCAAGGAATTTTTACTGGCGTGTTCGCATGCTTTGTAACATAAAATATAGTCCCATGGAGTACGACCCATTCATTATGCCCTCTTGCATGTTTCCTTCCCAAACAAGTGATTATATTTTTTTTATATAGCCCGTGCACACTGGAAGCTAACGCGTCGCGATAGCTAAACTAAAGCTGCAGAGCTCGCGCTGGAGGTAGCGTAAGCGTACTTTGTTGCAAATGTTTTTTAGGCTTACAGCTGTTAGAAGAGCTCCTGTTTGGGAAAACGGATGATGGAATATGGTAAAAGGATGAAGCGAAAAAGGCAATGGAGTTCCAGCGCGAATTGTGGAACAAATCAGCACATTCAGTACACGCAGCGAAGGAGATTATAAGCGCAGCCAATGCGAGCTTAGAGTGGCAGTGCGACGGGGTATGATCAGGGACGCGTGAACACCGTCAACTAAATAGACGCAACGAGATCATTAAGGTTGTCAAAAAGGAAAGCGACGCTACATAATATCTCCAGCGGTCGCAGAGGAGCAATCTCACGACTGGACCTTTGCAGTTGATTGTACCTGGAGGCAATAGCGAAAAGAAGAAAACGAGAACTAGTTGAAAGGAAGGTCGGACGAAGCAAAGAAAAAAGGCGGAAATACAACATACAAAATGCAATTTTCCTAGTTAACCCTCTTTTCCTCTTTCTTTCCACCTTTTTTTTTTTCCCCTATGGGTCTGGTGTAATTTTGTTGCTCTGTTCTTCAAGCTAAGCGAGAAGAAGGTAGTTCGTAACTCGAACTCGGGCTCATTTGTGCCGAAAGTGCTAGCCGAACACGAAGAAAGACTTGTAATCGTCGGCCGCATGGGCTGGTCACTGGAGACTTTGCCGAGAAAGAGTTCTCTGCTTCTGTTTTGTTGCCGGTCTGCCTTCTCTTTCTGCTCTTCCGGCGATACAAATCGCTGCATCTTTGTTGGAAGGTATGTTGTTCTTGTAATTCCCGGCTTCAAATCGGGCATCGAAGCTGTAACCCTTTCTCCAAAGGCCCACAATGCGAGACGCATTTGTTTGTGTTTTGTGCCTAGGCCTATTCTAGGAAGCAACACCGGCGTAGTGAAACACAAATATGAATCAATTGCACTAAAAGTAAGCCAAAAGTATGCGTAAGGTATTGAAAGTACAGTGAAGCTATCTAAAAATAAACACTAACAATTACATTATTGTTCACAAGAACCACGAAACCAGAATACGGTTAGTGTAATGCTTTTTACCAAGGGGAGCTAACCTTTCGTCCGCCTCTGACTGTTTCGTGTGACCGGTTTTATACGCTATCATTCGAAGACAACCTCGGTCTGGGTGCCCCACTTCCAGGAGATGAGAATGCAACAAAATGACTAATTGGGCTAGTTTGTTCATGTTTATTCGGATGAAAATTCCTAAGAGAAACTGGGAGAAAGAAGACAAGGCAGCACAGAGTGTTTTTTAAAGCTTGTACTTTTTATTGAAAACAGAATTATTTATAGACACGCTCGCCCTCTCCGCCGAATAAGGCGAATTCCTTATAGGTAATGTGCCCTGACGGTGAACTTACGCAGCTTTTCTCTCCTGATAGCCTTATATTAAGTTGGTGCTGTTGAAATGTGATTCTAAGATTTCCGTATAACGAGAAGCCATCTTATTCTGCCTATGAGGAACCGTCCTTGACCAAGATGCATCAAAAGAACATTAGAAGAGGTGGCGGAAGCCTCTTAGGTAGCCTAACAACCTCTCGTGACTTCCAGGTTTAGTTAAAGATGCAGAGGCGCTTCATGTTGAGCCAGAACAGCTGCACTTGGAAACTTTTTGCCTCCCAAAGTCTGTGCAGCCTCTTCTCAACCTCTCCGCTTGCGTGATGTGAAATTAGTCACAATAATTTATTACGAACGGTCGTCGTTTTTTTTTTTATTATTTAACGACCCTTGCCCTTTCAGTGTATACTCTTATAGGTCAACGCACTTTTTACAAACAAGACGTCACAATGTGTGTGTGTGTGTGTGTGGGGAAGGGGGGGGGGGGCACTGCGCGTGCACAAGAACCACGTCTACTGGAACGTCTGCGAATGCACCCTGCCGATTGCAGCGCCACCGCAACGGCATGACGTCAGCGCATAGCGTGGGTGTATGTTGTGTTGATCGGTGCAAGTTCTAAAAAGACGCTCTTGTTTATGTACAGTGCGTTCAACTGTTAAATATAACGCGGGAGCGGTGGCCGCGACTGATATCAGAGCTGTCCAGCGATTAAGTCCATGATGCGACAGAGATTAAGGCGGCTCTTCTTGCGATTGTCGCCACTCCCCGACAGAATAATCGCATGGCCTCCTCGTTTCCTTCTTTATCACCCACGCTTTAATTTTTTACTTAATTGTTTTGTTGTTTTTGCCACTCTGTTTAGTCACAGCTACGCATTTACCATGCGCGACTACCATTTATCGGTAATCTTGCACTTCCCTTGATAAAGGCCACCTTCTTTAAACAACAAAATAAGCCAAGCCAAGGAGCGACATTTTTTTTTTTTGCCGAGTTACGCATTGATGATTGTTTTGGAGCTAAAAGTGTAACTCCAGAAAACAACAGCAGCATAAGCTGCCAGAGTGTGCAGGTTGAGTTTCTTCGGCCACCGCTCCCGCTTTATATTTAACAGTCGAGTACACTCTACATTTATCAAATGGCAAAACATACACGCCTCAATACGCAAAATGAACGAGGAATATTTATTTACAGGGAGATGAAAAAGATGCCGTATTTCGTCGTAGGCTGGAAACACGACTAACGCTTTTTTGTGCAACCTAATTTCAAACTCAATTTTATTATTTAAATTTGTTATTAGAACTTAGGAAAACACATTATGAAATACACCAATGATGGTATGATTCTGCTTTCGTCCCGGACAAAATATCACTTCAAAATTTAAAAAAAAAGTAAAACAGAATATTCTAAACATTTGCGTAGGTCATTTCAACGGTATTTTGAGTCTGGCGACGTACTCCTCGATTGTGTACACTCGGGAGTTTAACCGATATAAACGGTGCGCAACTTGACGGGTGTAAGACGAGCCAGACAAAATCGATGCCTGCGAATTGAAAGGTCTTTCATCCAACTCCGTTTTAGCCGGTCAGTTCTAACTTGCGGAAATTCGAAGTGTAATTCTTTTCTTGTTTAAGAAATATACCAACCAGCACGCCAAAATCAAGGGCGGACATGTTTGCAGACGAACGAATACAGATTAATATAACTTAAGGTGCTATCTCCCGATTCGCACAGCGAACAGAACAGTCTTCTGTTTCACCTACTAGCAGCCCCTGTTGGGAGAGTGCGTTAAACGTTACATTCAAAGCTAATTTCATTTTCTGCAAACACTTCCGCCGTTCAGATTGGCCTGTTACTTAGTTTCATTCTGAACAGCAAAAGAACAACGCCTTGAGTGTCTATAACGTTAAAAATAAACATATCAATTCACATTCCCCAAAAGTGAGGTCTTTCCATCCGCAGGCGTAGATTTTTCTGGATAGTTCTGCTACGTAAGTTGCACTGGTGCACATCCTATTCGAGAGAGGTGGCAAAAATGGCTAAGTAGGTCTATTTACCTGACGTGTGCTGCAACAAGGCTGAAGAAGGAGGCCATTTGTTCGAAATGTACGATATACTAAATTAATAAAATGAGAATCAGATAGAAACAAATATTGACGTTCTCTAAAGTACCATTCTCGCTTTTGGAGAATGTCTCAACCCTCCCGTGTAAAAAAACGCGTTCTGTTACATTCGGCTATATTATTCAAATTAGGCACTACAGGACGGCAAATGTATACACGAAGCACGCACGGAAGCAACGCAAGCCGAGAAACCTAGGAACATGTTTATTTACCGACAGAACAAAAATATAATCAATAAAGCACAATAACATGAGGAGATGGTGGAACACGATGCAACGGGCGGTATCTTTTCCGTCTTCGAAATTGGGTTTGTTGCGAGACACCGTAGATGTTTCACATTTAGTAAACGAGTCTCGGGGTAATGAGTGGGCGAGAGAGGAAGATCCCAGACGTAGCGTCTCATTTGCCGCAATTAGGAACCTCGGGCCGGCTTTTCGGCCAATTTGGGTGTTTGCGTGGAGAGGAGGGCGCCAATGAGAGGAGGGCGCCTCGCCCCATCCTCTGGGGAGTACGGTCCGCTTTGGCACGCGGAGTTCTCTCTGCTCCGGCTGCCCGCAAGCTGATAATACGGTGGAATCTACGAGCTCGTTGGGGCAGTGATACCTTTGACTTTCGCCACGTGATCGCATTCCCGCACGCATCCACTCGCTACGAGAAGGGTCAGGTGATGAAAGATTGGGGGTTGTTGGGTCCGGCGAGCGCTGCATCGCACAGCGTTGTTACCTTGGTGCTGAAAGGACTACGGCCAAGTACATCTGCACTGTCTGACGTTGCTTTCGCTGCTTGGGGAGAGATAGGTCTGCCGTGCTCAAGTTCTAGTAAAGCCTCTAGCGAGCATATATATATATATATGTCGGTCACGCTTTGTGTGTGCGTCTTTACGCTTTTTCCCGTTGGTGGGGGACACTACGCAGCCAAAATTTTCTTTGTGGATGTAAATATATTACGAAAAAAACGACAACAAATACTACAAGTATTTTTGGATGAGCGAAGTTGTTTATGATCAAGTTCGCGAGGCAAAAAAGGCAATAGAACTCCAGTTTCTAAGTCAGGTAGTTTTTAGTCTTTTCAACATTGCGTACAAAAAATAGTGAGCGTATAATGAATATACGTACAAAAATAATTAGATGAAGGAGAATCGGGAGTAGGCCTAAAGTAAAGCCCTGCTTGCACATCTTAACATAATATTGATGATCATCATGATTATAAAATATTTGCTGCATGGTTAAACATTTAGAGATAAGAATGATGGGGCACCAAGTTCTTCGATGCTTATTGCGATTTTAAGAAACGCCTGATTAGCGAGTTTACTTGAATTAATTGTTTTTATAAACATTATGATATAACAATGGTGAAAATATTTCAGTACAGACTGCAATAGACTGCTTTGTTTACGCATTACATACTGGCGGCTGTCTCTCCACCTTATTGCTCAGGGCCGATCGCCGCACACAAGAGTGCACCCCGGCGGATGACAAAGTTCATCAAACAACTAAACCTGCAGGTGCGACGTAGGAGAGGATAATGGTACAATAAAAATATACGCTAATTGTCCCTGCCTTCATTGCATTTTCATCTCCAACCGTATACCGAGTGATGTATATTGATGGCACCTTTTATCTATTAGAAGATTAGATGACTGCCTGTTTTGAAAGGAAATGAACATAGGTCTCCTGTCGCGTGTTATACTGGCAGAGATGGCACACCAGCGGGCAGCTTTGGCGCGAGCTCTACGTGCTCCACGCTGTCACAGCTGGCGACATGGTCAGCATAATTATGAATCACCCAACGTTTTTTTCATTTCGTCGTTTACCCTGAGACTGGTTTTTTTTTTTTTTAGAAGAGCAGAAGTAACAGAAAAAACAGACAGGCCTCAACGAAATGGTTGACTTCCACCAGCTAGCTTGTACTTTGACTATTTTCTCGTTTTTTTCATGTGAGAATAGTTACATCAACGTCAAGACCGCAATGTTAACCTACCTGTAAAAACAATTGAAGGTCAATGGTCATGTCCAGGACATGCCTTTCGCGAATAGAGCATGCGTCATACGTACACATGCGGTTACATTATTGTTGCAAGTGCATTTCTGCACCAGCAGAAACAAGTAAGTGTTTGTATTGACCACGGTATGAAAAGCTCGCTAATACAAGCTGGCTTCTCCTATCAATGAAACGCAGCAAAACCGGCCATAAGCGCGTTTGAGATGCATTAATTTATAGCTGCGGACCCATATAGTAGCTGATAGCCCAAGAATTTAGCGGAAAATGCTCCTCAAAGGAATTCACATCCCTCCGCAAGCCAATCGCTTTCACTAATTCCTTGCTGTTTCATTGACGTCTGGGCTTGACAAACTATATTTTCAACAGGTCACGCGCATAGTTTTCTACGTCGCTTTTGCGAAGGAACGTCGGCTACTCAAAGTGACCGTAGTTTACGTCGTAGAGCTGTGCTGGTGCGCGCCTTTGTGTGTTGTAGTTTTTGTGTGCGATGTGATGATTCAGCGATTGGTGTTGCTTTCGAACGTAGTCGCCGTCGACGTGCTAAGTGCCCCCGCTTCGTCAATCGCGTAAGCATCGTTCGACGGGAAAGACGAGGGCGGTACCAATTGCTTGTCTTCATTCGTTTAGTGTTCGTTTAGTTGCTGTGCAAAATTGTAGTGATGTGAGCGTTTTTTCGTGGTAGTTCTTGTGTGACATTATGAGAATTGTACTGTCGTTCTTCTTTTTGCTCTGTGCCCCCCCCCCCCCCCCAACCCCCTTGGACAATCGCGTTTTTTTAAAGCCTCACCCGTCGAGATTGACGCAAGCTTCCTCTATGTCGATGCCATCGTCTCGTTCGTTCTGCGTTGGTCCCTGTTAAGGGGGATGTCGCAAAATCGTGGTGGCGTACGCGTTTCTTCGAGGTGGCGTGACAATGCTGCGGTCATATCTATGGATGCGATACGCTACGAGAAATACTCGAGTGATGCAACCGCCGTGCTCATTCTCCAGACCCCGTCTGCTTCCCCTCGTCGCTTTAATCATCAAAAAATACCTATTGGTATGACGCCTTCAAATCGGTATTTGTGAAGCTGGCCACCTCGTCAAGTCAGGTTGTTGTGGCCAGTCGGATAATAAATCAGTGTCGCAGGAATTGCCTGGTCCTCCCAATATCGCGCACGAGGGTGTCCTGCTATCACCGTTGCCAACATAAAGTAAACAAATCCTCCAGCACCTCGGATCGTACGAGGTAACACAGGTATATTTGCCGCTTCTCGCCAACGTAAAGTTCCGTTAAAAAAAAACGCGATCTTCGCTTTCTCAGTTGAAGCTGAAACCAACGCTGCCGACGCGGCCATATCGGCCACGTCGCGGAGCAGACGACACACTGAGCTTCGACAGCGGAGCTGCTTTGCTTGCAGCGGACGTATTACGCCTGTAGGGCGGACCCTCCACTCAATTCTAAACCTGTGATTTACTATAGTGCCTCTGATGGTGTTACGGTACGACGTACACAGAAGGAATCTAAGCTAAACATAAAAAAAAACAGATATATCTTTTCACCCATTTTTCCGCTTTGTGATCCTCCAGGAAGCTTTAAAAAGAAAGCTGTAAAAGGCCTGAAGACAGTCCCGTTTTCCTCATACGAGGTAAAGTTTAAGAAAATCAAGCGTAGCGCGAACTCAACAGGAGCCACTCGCTGTGGGAAAGAATGAGATTTTGTCCCATAAAAAGTGGACAAACCAGATTGTTCGCAGACGCGTGAAATTGCTTGCGTCCCCTCGCTCTATCCTAAGGCCAATTCTGTCTGCTGTTGTTTCCTGCAGCCGTGTGCGACTCGAAGGCGAGCGCCTTCGTTCCGGTCATTTTTAACTCATCCACTCCCTAATAGATGTTTCGTTTTCCCCTAAACAAATCGAAAGTTGACGACGACGACAACGACAAGGCAACGTCGACGTGGAAGAAGACACATTTCGAAAGAACCGTATTGTGCAGCTGCCATCGGGCGTTGCTCCCTGCTCGCTCTTTGCTTTCGGATCTCTCCCGTTTCCCGGAGCTACGACTCGGGGCTCTTGCCGTCCCCATTTTCACCCTTTTCTCAGGTCGATGATAGGAACAAAAAAAAAAGGTGAGGATGATTTTTGGAATTGTTAATCAGACTTAGCGGTTTGTTTCCCGCGTTAGGACGAAAATGACCTCGTGTATTCGAGCAGAGCTCGGCTGTAATGGCGCCCCTGAAAACAATACCTGACGAAGATCTCTCTTTCCCTTATCTCCAACTACACATTGACCTCTCCCCTGATAATTGACTGAGCGTCCGCTCGTTTTGAAGTCAAGAGGTAGTTTCAGCAAAGCGTTCTCCCCGATATGACACCGCTCCAGTTGCGGGCTTCAACGTGCGCTTTGAAATGGCAGCGCAAGCTCCCTATGGAAGCATTGTTGTACGGGAGCCACTGAACCTTCTAATCAGATCGGAGCTGACACACGGTAAATTTGTCTGTCATAATCACCTTTGCACGCGGTTCATAATGCTGTGGGCATGCAATAGTCAGTGCTGCTATGCATATGTGTAGCTGTGGCGGAAGTGGGGAATGCGCGTAAGCGCCGTGGAAAGCACTTTCTTCGCACTCTAACAAATAACGCACTGCCAAGCTACCAGCTAGAAGCTTGTCACAAATATGTCACTTTCCTACGCACTATGTTATTAATACTGGGTATGGTTGCGTGACGATCGTGCGGGCGAGATGCGATCCCGCTACTCGGGCCACAGATCCCAGCATAATCTCGGTTACTACTATAGCCACAATGAAATGCTCGGGGGTCCTTTTGATTCTGGCAGGATGGTTATTTTTGGACATGGTAATGTAGGCTGATTAGGAAGCGAGGGAACACAATTCAACGTTTTGTTAATGCCGTATGCAAAGCACTAAAACGGTGAAAACACCTTTGTTCCGTTACAAATCGAACAAGCAACAGAAACATGCTCATACATGATTCATAAAACACGTTGCACTTTAAACGAATATAAAATAAAACTATGCAACATAAAAATTGTGCAGCATTCCCAGCAAATTTTTATTGTATATGGTTGGAGACACTCGAAGTGTGGCGGTAGGGTGGGCGAGTTGGTACTGGATGAACATAATAAAAAAATAGCGCAAAAAAAGAAAAAAGAGACAGAAACGAAACACAGAAGAAAGACAAGCGCTAAAGCGCTTGTTGGTCGTTTGTGTTCCGTTCCTGTCCCTGTCCTCGTCGTTTGTAACGACAACAGACGAGGAAACATAGAGCACAAACAGACGAGGACAGGGAGAGAGACGGAACACAGAAGACAAACGCTTGTCTGTCTTCTGTGTTTCGTTCATGTCCCTGTTTTCGTATTTTGTAGGCTATTTCGTCATCAGGAATCAATTTACCACATACATACAAAGTACTTGGTCAAAACTCGAAAAGATTAAAAAATAGGGTTTGAGTTGACCAGTGCCGTCTTCAACATGTATCTCTAAGATTCGGCGGACATCAGATGAGGGAATGACCGGCAAGGCAAGTTGGAGAATTAACTAAAACCCTGAAATTCACTTCTGAATTACTGGTTTTAATGTGACCTTATATGAACTAGTTGGAACTAATATGCACTGTCTCCAACTGGCCTAAGCTTCCATTGTAACAAGTTATATTTCTAGCACATCGGGCCCTCTTACATGTTCACCCATAAATCCGTGCATCATCTCAACCCTCATCGCCATCTCGGTTTGCCGTGCGCGAAAATCCGGTCTATGCATTCGTGTTAACCTACTCCCTCCCAAACTCAAAGCCTTCTTTAGAGATTTCGGTCCCTCTGTTGGTCATGGGAGAAGGTCCTGCAAGATTCTACGATCTGAGTGATCGAGCTCGTCATTACCGTGAATGCCTTTACCTTCAACTGAGCACCAATGCACGTCATTAAACTGGGAGGAGGAAATAACGTGACTTTTTTTTATTTTCACGGACAGATCGACGGAATTTATGTGGCAGCATGCTTTATTACAGCTTCGTAGCATCACACCAAAGACCGTGTCAGCTTCTATTAACCCAGTTCATGCGATGAATTGTGTTCATATACCCGAACAAGTGCTATGAGCCCTACGCTATGGTCCTAAGTTCACAGTTCAGCCTAAAACGTTAGCACCTAAAGTGCTGTCATTTGTGAGGCAACTGTCGCAAAGGGCGCTTGAGGCTGATGTGACTGGTGCACTTCTGAAGGCGTGGATGATTTGTTACAGTGTGGGCCATCTGTTACACACTTGCCTGTCAAACAATTCGATGCCTTCTTGAAACAACAGTCCCCATCTCAACTACAAGCGGACAAAGAAGGTGGGTTTTTGGTCATGACTACCGATATCTTCGGCACCAAAACCCTCCGCAGCAATTGACTGTCTTACAACGCCAATGTAACATTTCCTTAGCAAAATTATGCGGCGAACTGAGCGAAAACCTTAGGTGGAACTGAAGGGAAAAATCTTCGCCTGTCGCTGAACTTAAAGCAGGTGTGTTCCTCCATTGACCAAAACATAAACCTGAGTTTAGAACTATTCTTTAATGAAAAATCTCATAAACTTGGACTGTCCTTTATTAGTCATCATTTCAGACAGGGGCACTTGGCAGAAGGCTCGGGCTTTTTGCATACAAGAGAACTTAAATCTTCTTACTCTGGATGATCCGTTGCTTCTTAAGGGGTTTCAGATGATGCCATCAGTTTTCTCATCCCACACATTAACAAAAGCTACAAGGTGTTCCCGATGTTGCTTTTCATAATGCCTCAGGCGTGTCTCAGCGTAGTTCGTTTTAGTTGTTCAATGTTTATCTTCGATCTACATTTGCTTTGTGTTATAGTTATATATTCCTGAAAAAGGAAAGGGTTTGCATTGGTTCATGCATTGACCCGAATCTCAGTGACATATACCTTGCGCACATTGACAAGATTATTATAGGTAGCCTAATTAATTCAGTAGTTTAAAGTTTTTATATATTTGTATTTAATTTCATTTATTATGCCTAAGGGGTCGTTTAGGGCATTACATAAAGGGGAGAAAGGAGTCATTCGTATCGTACAGGCACAAAAAAACTAAAGTACATTCAGAATAAATGAATTACTAGTCAAAAGTAACAAATAGTTATAATATGAAAATTGTGATTGAAGACATGACTTGAATTCTTCCGGGACGACGGCTGTCACGAAGAAGGATGGGAGACTCTTCCAGTCATTGAAGGCTTGTAGAAGGAACGATCGGTTGAAGGTGTTTGTTGACCCAGAAATGCGTTTTATGGTACTGTCATTGTTAAGGCGAGACGATGTTCGGCAACGACATGATAATAAGGCTGTCTTAAGGTTGAGACAACTATAATAGATTGTATGAAGAGGGCAGAGCTGCGAGACGTTACTACCACACTGTGGGTGTGTGTCTGTGTGGGGGGGGGGGGGGTGCTAGTGGCCCTTTGAAGCCGGAAACAACTCCCGAAAACGTTATATGTAGATCGTATTACCCGAGTACACCTGTTTTGAATCGCATTCAAATGACTGATGAGGTAGACTTGATGAGGGTTCCAGATGGAGGCGGCATATTTAAATTTTGGTTTGATGAACGTGTCGTATGCCAGCTTGTGGACAGGGAATGATGCAGATCTAAGGTTTCGTCGGTGAAGTCCTGGGGTTCTGGATGTATCAGAAAAGATGGCTTCTATGTGGTTATTCCACGAATGATCCGATGTTGGTCTGACGCCCAAATATTTATATGAATCAACGGCCTCAATCACATCATAATCTATACTTAGTACTGGTAGGGAAGGATATCTTTTTTTCTAGTAAACTGGATTAACTCACATTTAGATTTATTTATTGGCGTAAGCCACTTTTTGCAGCATTTGTTTTCTCTTTGCAAATGCTGTGTTGGTTATCTTAATTTGTAATAATAATATTTTTTCCCTACCAATTTTTAAAGTTATCTTTACCTTCAGAACCAGTTTAAATCAATTGAAAATAACTGATAAGATACCACACGAAGGATTCATAAAATTGTTATAGCTCAGAATACTCCTGCAAAAAGATCATGCATGTTAGTCATAAAAAAACACTCTTTCATTACCAGTAGGAGCCTTCAAAATTAGTTCAAAGAAGTATATAGTTACGTATGCATACCGAATGCTTTGAGAAAATTCTGTCCATATTTTATTAAATTAATCTTCGATGAGCAACTCTAAAGGCTCTAGTCTGTAGGATACACAAGCACCATTTTATTACCTGCAGTCGAAAAGCATTTCAAGAAAGGATCATTTTGCAATAACGAAGTACCGCTACGAGTAAAAAAGGGTATTTAGTGACGCCCTATTTACACACGATTTCGAAAAACCTAAAGAGGATAGCAAAACGGGTTAACGTAAGTGATTTGCTTGTAAACTGTGAGATGGCAAAAAATAATGAGGACGAAGACAACTAATTATTGTTGTATTTGTCCGCTTTTTCTTTATTTTCCCCATCTAAGTGTTTACAAATATATCGTTTCCGGACCAGCTCGCCTGCACGCTCAAATTCTACCTGTAAATGTTGATATGTTTTTTTTTGTTTTTTTTTTTGTACAAAAGAAGCTGAGTAGATTATATGTAAAAAGGAAACAACGCGGGCAATTTAAGACAAAGCTGCACAAGAAACAACACAAATCTTCAATTTTTCAGTGTACAGAAGGAATGGTATATTCCGTTCCACTATAATGTGGCAAGCAGTACGTCGGACAAGCGGTCAGACGTCTGAACGCTCGCCTCCAACAACATCACAACACAAAAAAAAAGACTATCGCGGGTCATCTAGGGATACACCGCAGAGTCTGCGGTTGAAATTCCTAATTCACAAGTTGCATTGTGTTGGTGCGGAATGGCGACCATTTCATTAGATAAATTATTGAGGCCAAGAAGATTGCCTGACTGGACTACAACTCTGTAAGTGCCCTTTCCGTTTCTTTATCTGCCTAATATCTATAAAACTTGGCGTAGAAGTCAGGGAGTTGTGCGAAGATTTTCAGGGTAGTTTTTCGTTTGCTTCATACAAATACACAGAAGTAGAAGAAGAAACGTGAGTTGTTAGTAAGCGCTGTGTTTGACTTTCTATGTTCCCTCTGCTTTTGTCGTTGTTTGTCACGCGTTATTTTTACCATTGTGAACTCTCACGAACACGAAGAATGTTCCATCTTAACAATGGTTTTAGGGGTTATGCTGAAATTGCAGTAGACGGCAAATATTACTAGAGTCCAGACCAATAAAATGGTGGCGAATGTAAAATGATTTTTGAGATATGAATTTGCAAATTTTCACGTTTCTAGCTTGTTTAGATATTGCTCACAAAAGAATGAAGAAAACCGTCGCCACAATGATGGGTGGAAGAGTAACGACGCTTTTTCTCTCGATTATGTCATCACTATCCGGACAGAATTTCATTGGAGGGTGTGCCGACGACTCAAGTGACGACGTGACTGATACGACCACGTGATTCTTCTAAACTTCATTGTCGGTAGCGCTTGCGGCACTCATTGTACGCTCAATTTTTAAATCGTCTTAAACGTGAAAATTTCTGAATATTTATCTAAAGAACAATTACAGTTTCGTAAATTATTTTTATATCTCTGGAGTCATATAGTAATTGCCGTAAATGCCTCAATTGCAACAAGGCCCTTATAACCAAAGTTGGTAACGAAAAATAACAAATTTCAGTTCAGCAGCCAACTTGCCATGACGATAATCTCCTCATCTAATATCTGCTAATCCCGATAAAGCTGCGACATTTGTCTAGCTCTGCCACCTTTAAACAAACATGTTCGAATTAAAATCAAACACCTCCTATATGCAGGAATCAACATATACATCGCACAATATATTGAATTCTGCCGTCCGCCACCTTCAACAACCGAAGATTTCGCCCCTTTGAATAAATTATTAAAGCCACGTAAAACACTGAAATGTACGTGCTGTATGAAATGATACGTATGGCAGAGAACCAATGCAAAATATGAAATACGCTTTTGCGCAGCGCAAGCTGTAAACCAAACAGAATGTCATATGGTGCTTTCATATGGTTTTGGAGAATATGGTTTAAATGAGTCTTATATGTAAATGTTTTATTAGGAATACGGAAGATACTTTGAAATTCATATATAATTTTAAGAACTATGCACGTCATCCGTACAAAAATTCAAATCCAAATCAGTAACATCAGCAGGCAGGCCCTGCCAGAACAAGGAAGAGGATTGGAGAAGGTTGTCTATGCCACCTAGCCTATATTTAGAGGTGCAGCCAACATGCGGCGTTTTGTTTCCCCGATGCTTTTCACGTCGTCCAAGAGTGCTGTTTTGGCACAGAACACGAAACGTGATCGGCATTGGGCGACCCCTTGGAGATGTTTCGTCTGTTGTACTGAGATCTTCTCGAAAGTCAATTGGCATACCCACGATAGCTCTCTAAATTGCTACGCTTGCATAGTCTTTGCAAGTATTTTACTGCAGGTTCGCCCTTCCCTGTCTTCTCTTTAGGCTACAGCTTTTTTTTAAATATTCTCTTTGAAATAAAGCATTTTTTTGGTTTTGAATTTTTACAAAATATTTGAAATGTAATGTTTTTTTTAATTTATTGTTCTTCAAAACTGTTTAGCAAGAATGCGAACCGATGCCGAGACCGGTGTGTTGAATTAAGATTAAATTGAATATCTCCCTGTTTGACAAACAAAAAACAATCGTTGATATTTCCGGCTTTAAGAATGCTGCGGAAGTTTCTAACTGATAAGATGTGTGTTTGTCTGTTTCTATTGTAAGTTGTTTTAATCAGCGAAATAACAAGTATTTCTGGTGTATGTGTAAGCGACCAGGGATTAAACGATAGGTGCTAATATTACACAATTAATTACGACACCTAAGGGTATCGCTTTTTTTGTTGTTTTTTTTATACACGCCGATTCGCGTCCTTAAACTCGTTTATCACTTGTATTTCTATCACACGTTGTTTCCTGTGCAGCGGCGATATTGAACAAATTCTGGATCCTCATGATTTTGAACAAAGCAGTGGCGTCTGAATAGAGATGACGAAGTGAGCAATGCTAGTAGAAAAACGGCCGATATGAGAGACCTCGGACAAATAAAATATACCCAATATCAGTTTAAGAGCAAATTTCACGTTCTAACTAGAAAGTAAATCAAATAGAAGCAACGGTTCGAGAAGCCATAAAATTGGAGGTTTAATGAAAGGCTATTAACACAAATGATAAACTAATAGAAAAATAGGACCAACAGGCAAAAGCTTGGCCGCCCAGGTGGTCCCACCGACGTGAGATCCACCTCGGGTGCCCAAGTGGGTCCCCGCTGAGCCGTTTCTTTTTTTCAGGGCCCACTTTTGTACTATTTGCCGTTTGGACACCTAGCATAACCCCTGGATCAAACTGTCTACACACATTTCCGTGCGCAGGGCCGAGCCAGCAACGCTCGGTCACGGACGTTTACAGGATTCGCGTTTATTTTTACTCGGGACGTAACTTTCGTCCTTTTGTCCTACTCTGTTGTTCTCGAAAGTGCCTGTTGGTTCTTACCCCGCACATCCACCAAACATTTCACGGATGAAGGCGACAAGAGGATGGATAGTGAACTGGAAGAAAAGGCATAATCAGCAAACTTGCGCAAAAAAACGGAAAAAAGATAGAGCGCTCAGGCAGCAGAAAACGGGCGGCGATTTGGTGGCGTAAAAGAAGCGAGAGCGAGACTCACTCGGCAAGATCCCGCGCGGCTCCTTATCTAGTGCGCGTCACCATCTCGAAAATCCGGCCCAGAAGATTCGAGCGTCGCGCGGTCGGGGCGAGAATGACCGCCGACGCAGCTCTACGTTAACCCCAAACTCAGTGCCGCGGAACAACGTCAGCTCAGAGACCTCCTCGCCGAATTTAGCGACTGCTTCGGGACGGCGTCGAAAGGGCGCCAAACAACAGTGGCGAAGCATCGCATGGTTGCCGATGACGATGCCCTTCCTGTGTATCTGCCGCCATACCGGGTCTCTCTGAAGGAAAGGGAGTCCATTCATGAACCAATACAAGAAATTCTCAAACACGACATTGTCCGGCCTTCAAGCAGCCCATGGGCCATTCAATCGTACTGCTAAAAAAAATGAAAGACGTTTAAAATTCTCTGTAATGCCAAATTAGAGAGCAGCACTTAAGGAGGAGGACGGAAGGGTACAGAGAATATGCTCCTCCGTACCCTATATTTCCCCGCTATATTTAGCGAGGCAATATTCTCGCTAAAGTGAGCGGGGCAACATAATTGGTGTTGAGGTCACGTGATGTCAATCTTCCCACTAAACGTATCAGGGAAACGTTTTCACTAAATTTCACGTGACGTCTCGTGTGACGTCACGAGGGTAAAAGTTTCCCGCTAAACTTGGCGGGAACCTTGTCCTCTAAATTTAGGGGAAATTGATTCGTCAAATTTAGCGGAAATTTTTCACGGGGTGAGTGGCGTCACGTGTGACGTCACGTGACAACAGGGAGTTTTCGTAGATCGTTTTCGCCGTCCCGCAAGGCCCTCCGCTACCCGCTACAATAGCGGGAACTCCACAGTCAAGGCTATCGGCGCGCAGGCGCAGTAGCAACTTCTTCGTTGCGGAACGCTTAGCGGAGGGGGCAGCGCGGTCTACGAAAACTCCCTAACATTACGGGAAACGTCCGATAACGCAACGCGCTGCTTCTCCGACGGCGACGGCGACGCCGTCCAACCCGGAAACGGCCGTCTAAAAGCTGCGTTGTAAAACAAGGACGGACGCTTCGATCCTGTGTAGACCAACGGCGGCGCAACGCAGTTGCGAAGAAAGACTTGTATCCGCTCCCCCACATCGACGACCCGCTGCACCGGCTGCGCCACTCCCGAGAGTTCTCGTCGATGGACCTGAAGAGTGGCTACTGACAGACTAAAGTCGACGAAAGGGAACGAGAGAAGGCTGCCTTCGTGACGCCTCATGTACTGTACGAGCTCAAGGTGACACCTTTCGGACTGTGCCCCGCGCCGGCAACTTTACAGCGTGTCATGTACACAGTACTGGCAGGCATAAAATGGCAGAGCTGTCTCGTTTACCTCAACGACGTCGTGGTATTCTCGGTCAGCTTTGACGAGCACTTTCTTCGCCTCCCGGCCGTTCTTCAACCAATCAGGACCGCGAGACCCACCCTTAAGCCGACGAAGTGTCGGTTCGCCTACGGCGAGTTGAAGTTTCTAGGCCACGTTGTGATCAATGAAAGTGTTCGTCCTGTACCCAGAGAGGACTAGCGCCGTAGCGGCATTTACACCGCCCACCAACAAGAATGCCGTCCGCAGATTCTTGGGACTTGGCCCGTACTACAAGCGGTTCGTTTGGGATTTCGCAAAGTTTTCTGCGCTGCTCACGCACCTTGCGAAAGAAGCCGTAACTTCGAATGGAGATAAGAACGCCAAACAGGCATTCCATGAGCTAGAGTGACGACTTCAGTCGCCACCGATTCTCGGTCACTTCGACTAATATGCCGATATAAAAGTGAACGCCAGCTAAACAGGACTCGGTGCGGGATTGGGTCAACGACAAGAAGGTGCAGAGCACGCTATCGCCAATGTTAGACGGACGTTGCCGAATGCAGAACAAAATTACTCGACGACCGAGAAGGAATACCTTGCCGTCATCTGGGTCCATCACGAAATTTCTTCTGTACTTATATGGGGGAAAATTTACAGTGGTCACCGACCACCACTCGCTATGCTGGTTAGCGAGCCAGAAGGACACATCGGGACGCCTCGCGCAATGAAGCCTACGACAACAAGAGTGCGACATGGCCGTGGTCTATAAGTCAGGCCGAAAGCACAGCGACGCCGACTGCCTGTCCAGAGCCCCCGTCGAGTCAGCTACCGCCTGCGTGAAAGACGACGACAATGACGATAGCTTTCTTAGCGCAGTGAGCGTTAACGGCATGGCAGCGCTCCAACGGGAAGACCCTCAACTGCGCGCTCTGATCAAGAATTTGGACAGACGATGGGGTATGATTTCCCGATCCTTCTCACGTGACCTGTGAACATTTGCCTCCCGGCAAGATATTCTCTATAAAGAGAACTTCGTGGAGAGCAACTACAGGTGGCTCCTGGTAATCTCTTCTAGTCTTCGAGAAGAGAGCTTCTAAGGTCGTCACGAAGACCCGACATCTGGTAACCTTGGCCACAGCAAGACTCTAGCGAAAATTCGAAAGAAGCACTACTGGCCCAAGCACCCGTAGACTGTTCACCTCTACACACGATCGTGCCACGAGTGCTAGCGACGGAAGAAACCGTCGACGAAGCCGGCAGGTCTCCTGCAGACGATCGCGCCCTGGCTGCACCATTCCAGCAGATTCGAATCAATCGATTTGGACCTTTCCCGCCGTCGTGATAATCGAGGCAACTGATCACCTCACCCGGTAAGCCGAGACAAAAGCACCCCCGTCGGGAACCGCTGTGGACGAAACCAAGTTCTTTGTTGAGTCTATCGACCTGCGACACGGCGCTCGCCAAGTCCTCATTACGAACTGAGGCTCATCTTCGCCTCAGTCACACCGACCACCGCCGAACCACGTGGCATACCCCCTGCAGACCAACGGGCTGACAGAGCGACTCAACAAGAGCATCGCCAACATGATCTCGGCCTACGTTGACGTGGAACACAAGACGTCGGATGAGGTGTTGCCCTACGCCGCGTTTGCGTAAAACATGGCGGTTCAAGAAGCCACTGATATTACACCTTTTCAGTTCATGCACGGCAGAACGTTGACGACGATCCTCGACGCCACACTGCCCCACGAGCCGACGGACGACGGCACCGACAAACCCCAGCTGGTCAGCCATCGGGTAGAAGAGGTACTCCACCATCGAATAAAGGAACAATAAACAACATGTCGACCCTGGCCGGTACAACCTTCGGTGTAGCGACGTGTAGTTCTCGCCCGGAGCCAAGGTGCTTGTGTGGACGCCCACTTGCTGCCGCGGCCTCAGCAAGAAATTATTAGAACGCTACTTCGGACTCTATAAAGTAATTCGCCGCCTTGGGGACTTGAACTACGAGCGGCCCCCCCTACGGAACCAGACCGTATGAATGCCGTTAGCCACGGCCCGAACTGGTGCACGTCGCTCGAACCAAGTCATTCTATGCGCGTTGGGACTGTGACGCTGCATGTTTATTTCGCCTCACCATATATATGAATATATATATAGAGAGAGAGAGAAAAAAACGAAGCGCAGGATGACGAAAAGTATATACGGAAGAAAACGCACCTGAGACGGTTGTTGGAGTTTTTAAAACATATTATTGGTAAAGTTTTTCGACGTTTCGGCCTGAGACAGACCTTTTTCAAGACTGGCACATGAGATGTCAGATTGACGCTCCTTGACCACGTCACGTGGTATTCCAAACATCTGGTTTCTCTCAAGAGTTGACGGTACCCCCGACGCAGGCGTCCCCCCCCCCCCCCCCCGCGTAAACCTGACCCTGGTGAAAGAACTCGCACCATGTCGGAAAATCTAACTGAAGCAAAGCGGTGGAGGAGGGAGGAGGAGGGGCAGCCCCAAGAACAGCAGGCAACAAACAGCCACCAAAAAAAAAAGCTTTTGAGAAACATTTGTTGAGCGGTGTCCGAGCGGTGTACCAGCCGCCCCCTCTGTCCGTGAAAAAAACACATCTACACATCCCCCCTTCACGTAATGAACTTCAAGACTGGGAAGACGAGGGGGGTTTCTGGACTTCCTCGCCGAAAAAAAAAAAAACGGTTGCAGCTTCTGAGAAAATTTGCCCCAAGCGGTGCACGAGCGGTGTGCCCGAGCCGCCTCCTCAGTGCGTAAAAAAAAAAAAAAAAAAAAAAAAAAACACACGCATACATATTCCTTTTCTCACATAATAAACTTCAAGACGGGGAAGACGAGGGGAGGTTGTGGATTTTTAAACCGATATGACTGCTCAAGATGTGTTAACTGCGTGCATGGACGTCATTATTCCTTGGTGTTCATTAAGGTAGATTGCAAGCATAGATGACATTATGCCGGGATCTTCATTAAAGGGGCACTGACACATCAAAATCATATTTTTTTTTATTATCCGAAACGATTGAAAACGATGCCGGGACATTACCCTCAAAATTTGAAATTTGGGAATTCAGTATTTGTGAAGTAAAAAAACAATTGCCAAATGCCGAATTCGAAGTTCCCGCGCGATCGGCGCCGGTGCCTTGACGTCAGAAATCGCGGAGACCTGAGAGTCGACTTTCTTTCACCACTCCCTGCTGTTGCCATAGCGACCCAAAGCGAGGAGGAAAGGAGTGAGCGGCGGCGTTGCGGCGGACCGGTTTTGAGCGGTGTCGCCTGTTTTCCGTTGGAGGATACAAATCCAGGAGACGGCACCACAACGAACTCCCGATTTTCGGTATTTCAAAAAGAAAGGCCGTAGTGCGTTCGCAATTGCGTTAAAAAACATGTTTCACGATTGCCGTTATTAAATGTTATAGAGATGTCGCCTACAAAGCTTCTAAATTTCCTGATTTTTGACGTCACCGATCAAAAGAAGCGAGGAGGCGAGAGGCGGGAAAATCAAACGCCAAAAATAAAAAGGCGCGCGCGCGCGCGGGAAATTGTTTTTTCGCGATGCGGTTTTTTTTGCGTGTCTATGACTGCAACTTGCATCGTTTTAGGCAATAAAAATAAATACGACCTTTGGGGTGTCAGTGCCCCTTTAATACCTGCCCGGACTGAATTAAATTTGTAAATAAGATACGATTCTCTCTGCTCGCAACACGTTATCAGCTGCCCTTTCAGTCAACAATATTATTAGAACGAACTCTATATGAAATAAATCGCGGATATCCTAAAGTCTTTGGAATGTGTACGCTCACGCTGATACAGGAGGATCGTGAATGTTAACCGCGTGAATGGAAGACATAATGCCGGGATGTTTATTGCGCTTTCAAAGTGAGGGATAATGCCGCGTTCGGTCATGTACTTCTGAAGGATTCGCGTCTATTCTTACTCGGTTCGCAACTTCAATCATTTCGTCATGCTTCCTTGTTCTTTAAAGTGCCTGTTAATGCTCACCCCGAACGCGCTACAGTCGAACCTTCTGCGCCGAAGTTTTGAGATTGTGACGCAGATTAGATAAGGAGCTGTGCGGGACGTTGTTGAGTCAGTCTCCCTCTCGCTTGTTGTTACGCCGCATAATCGCCGCCGCTTTTTCGCTGTCTCGATGCGCGATCTTTATTTTGTTTGGCACAAGTTCGCCCATTAAACCATTATTTTCAATTCACTGCTCATCCTCACGTTGCCTTCATCCCTGACATTTTTCAGTGTTAAATAATAGATTAAAATCTAGTTAACGTTTAATTACTGAACATAACACTATGTACTCGTGTTAAACCTAAACATTTGAAGATTTTCATTTTTTATTTATTTGTTTTTAGTAACGGCGCCTGTCGGTATCTTGGTTTTTGGGACCTAGCCTTATACACCTTCGTGCTTGTCTACTGCGACGGGCATGAGCAACCCCAATATCGAGGTGGCCGAATTCCCCGCATAAACAGAAACCGCCGCGCTCACACACAGACACTCATTCCAAGGGGCCAACAAAATGGCTAGAAAAATCTGCTCTTTGGATAGAATCTGATGCTATGCTTTGGTAGAGCCAGCGGCACACGGAGAGAGTCTAGGAGAGCGAACCATACGTTTCAAGTCGCTTAGTGTCATGTCGGTTTCTGTCGTCGTCCTCCCCAAACCACGCACTCCCTGAGTGACAAACTGAGCTTCACTATACACCTGAAAACTAACAGGCATTAGCACAAGCTGGATATAGCCACAATATGTCCACAAAAACGTATGTCGATTATAGAGAGTGTCTATGGTAAGCGTAAAAACGGGCGTGGTTGTGGAAGATGCGCTGGCGTCAGACAGGAAATTGCCTCGGATCTCGTAGTTTTTCCCTTGCCTGCCTCGTTTTTCTGCTCTTCTATTTGTTTCCCTGCTTTATCGGTTCATCCCTACAAGTTCCTTCATTCGTTTTCTGTTTTTTCCAAGTTCTAGACGCTTGCATCGACAGATTTTCGGCACTTGAGGTTATTGCAAGTGCCGGGGTGATTTCGGCTTTCTTGTTTCACACGTACCCAGAAACGGAAGTCTTATCTTTTTTTCGTTTATAAACAAAATATTTCACTACAAAAAGTAAACGGAAATACATACAAAAATATGTATGCTAAATATGTGTTTTGAGCCTACGCGTAAGTACGGTTATTGCTGCCAACGCACAACCAAAACCAATATATATTTTCGCGTTCGTATAAGGGTCGACAAAGCATTACTTTCACCACTCGTAGTTAAGACAACCTGATTATATAATAAATAATAAATTCTGATAATAGGGACTGTTAGGAAACCGTTACCGAGTTCCGCGTACCGCACTACCAGAGCCTTTGAAGCATGCTTTTAGGTGGCGCCCCATGGTCACTGCATCCCGTGTGCGCGAGCTTAGAAACAGGCTCAAAGGCTCCGGTATTGCGGTACGAAACACGGTAACGGTTTGCTAAGAATTGCACAATATCTCGCATAATGTGAAACACCAAAAGCGTTAATTATTTATTCTTTCTGATTACTCTCGCTTTTCTAGTGTCACTGCAATGAAATCTCAATTCACTCTTCCTGACCTTTCCGTTCGTCGCAGAATTTCCCGTCTTTGCCTTCTTCACAAAATTTACTACTCTGAACCATTACGACAGTCTCTCCTCAGCCCGCCCAGCTATATTTCTGCAAGAGTGGGGATCATTCATGCAAGATCGCCCGTCCCAAGACCACTTCAGCAGCCCATCAACATTCGCTCATACCAGAAGCTATTGTGGACTGGAATGGCCTTCCCGATGACATCGTCACCATCACCGATAACGCGAAATTTAGAACTGTACTAACCAACTACTCCCCTCTATAATGCCCCTTGGGGCCTTGAGGGTAGTTGTAAATAAATAAATAAATAAAAATGAAACTGTAGTCTACACGCAACTTGACGCCAACACGATGTGCAGTCTGCAGTCACGGCGGCTACATGTCCTAGGCAGTCTGTTACATGGCTTCAAGGTCTGCTTAAAAAAAGGGCACATAGGAGCCGATTTTGTAAGTTTGCGTTTATTCTAGTTCGCAATTTAAGAAAATCATTTAAAGTAAAGGAACGCCGAGTCTCAACTGATGCATTAAAAACGATAAATATTATCAGAGCTTCTTCCCCACGGCGGATGCTAAAAGCGGGCTTTTTTTTCTTACAGGCAATCAATACGACCATGTTCAGAAAGCGTAGCCCCTGTGATTTTCGGTTGAAAAAAAAAAAAAAAGAAAAGGAAAGAAGGCATTTTGAAACTAGAAGGCAATAATTTCGACACCTTTAAAAAAGTCAAGGTCTAATCGTGGGAGGAGATCAGTGATGCTGTTCACAAGAACCTTAGGCTAGGCGATACATAAGCACCTTTCTCTAGTCGATTTTATTTATGATGCTAGTTAACGTGATAATTCGTGCACCCCCACAGCGTTGGATTTCATTCTTAGAGCGCTGCTCTTAGGCGCCCGTTTCTGGCTTGAGCGGCGTCGCCGTCGCCGTCCCCGTCGGCGAAACCGCGCGTTGCATTATAGAACGTTTCCCATAATGACGTGACACATAACCCCCACCTCCTCCTCCTCAAGAGCTGCGTTCTAATTCGGCATTACAGTGAATTGTTAACCGCGGTTAACCTAAAACGTAATATTAAAAGGAAGCAAAAATGAAAGACGCGTCTTTCATATTTGCTTCCTTTTAATATTACGTTTTAGGTGTGAAATTTTTCTTGTAATCCAGGGTTTATATTTATTAGTTGTTTGTTGTTGCTTTGGCTAAGCATAAAGTTTGCTTCACAATTATTCACTACATCTTTAAACGTACGCCACGCCACGTCAACGTCACCAAGATCGCCAAACTTGTCAAAAGAAATATCTACGGCTGCAAGTTCTGCTCCTTGTGCACTTCGTGCGTTTGTTCGCCCCCCAAACGCGCCCGCGTGCTTTTGTTTACCCCTGACCAATGTCGGTGTCCGCTCGGCTGTCTCGTAATCGCTCGTTTCCTGCTCCTTATCTAGGTTTCCCTTCAGTCGGCGTGCTTTTTCTTGCGTTCCGAAGCGCCAAAGACGCATTTTGGAGCACTCGCTCGTCGAATCGATAATCAAGCCCACTCGTGTCATCAGCCCTCGAATAATCCTTGACAGAAGCAACGCTGGGATTTTTATACCGGTGCTTACTTAACAAACATGTGGCGACAATCGGTTTGTGGTCAGAAATACCATCCTCCTCGGGCAATGTGAAGTCCACTAAACTGCCGCTCAAAAAAATGAAATCTTAATCAAAGCTCTAAACTAAACATGCCTGACAGAAGTCTGTGAAATTGGGATCACATTAAGAAAGGAAAAAAGAAAAAAACATTAAACGGGGATTGCTCTTACACTAATAGGCCCCTTTCGAAAGACCGACCTCTGTTGGCAGCTTTGGAATTTCTGTACAATGGCGGACTAAATCCGCAACGTCACGGCACACTTTATGCGTTGGGTTCGATTACCACCAGGCAATGACAAACAAACACAAAAAGGTGATCAGAGCAGTGCCGTTGCACTTTCATTGCTGTTTGATTGACTTGTCGGCTCCGAGTGTTGGCCGCGCTCCGACGTTCGCTATCTTATAGAATGACTTGCATGTTCCACGGTGTCAGTGGCTCCGCCATAGTATGGCGGTTGTGACCTTCTAATAATCGGCACGTGACTTTCGAAAGCGTTCCATTAGTGCTGATCCTGTCACCACTTCAGACAAAGTAAAATTTGGCATACTCTGCAATTGTTGATCTGAGCTATCTACATCCGTAATGTCATCCTGGAGCGCTTCTCAATTTATACCTGGTAGATTAAAGTATCCAGTAAGTAGATGTTTCGTTTTTTTTTTTTCATTCACGGTTTTACAGAGATAGTGATGTAGCTCGTTCAGGTATTCAACAGGTGCCCCATGTTTTCTATGTAATCCGTCGTCCAATATAATGCTTCCGGCTACGTTAATTTTACACCAAACGCCCTCGTGGTCTGGAATTCCCTCTAGCTTTGTAAAAGAAATCTCGCCTTTTACAATAATTGTTACGCCCGCTCCCGGGGTTTCCCAATCCTTACAGATTATGCGGTCTCTAGGGTGGACTATCTGTATGTCATGACTGTCAGTGTACAGCCACGTTTTAGTGATAACCAGAACGTCAAGTATATTAAACAACAGCCGTTTCTTCAACTTGTGAACCTTAGTATTAAGAATGCTTCTTGCATTTATTCGTAAGAGTGGCAAAAGGTTTTTTTGTTTTTTTTTTTGGTGCGTCATTCTTTATTATTCCGAAAGGCTCTGGCAGTAGTTTCGCTGCAGGTGTGGCATATCATCTATTCATTCTGAATAGGGTCTTAAACGTAGAAGTCACCATTTATCTCCACCTTGTCAAGAAATTGAGTTACTTTATCTCCGCAATTTTCGGTTAGGAAAATCACTTTTCCAAAGGCAGCTTCGGTTGGCCCGTGTGTTGTTTAGAATGTCCTCCGATATCAACCTTTGCATCACTTATCACACAGTTAAAAATACTGAGAAACTGGGTTGTTGACGCATGCGTGACGTCATAAATTTTGTGAAAGAGCAGCTGCTGCAAGAGCCCAGAAGGAGTTCTACAGCCCAGTAGACAAAGATGGCAGCACACAGAAGGCTATCGAACGTTCGCTTTTGTGAAGCGGTCGCCATGTTTAAATATAACGTAGCTGCCTTGGGCGACAACAATAAGGAATATAGTGGTAACATAACTTCAATAAAAAGTATAGCCATCAAAAATATAACCAATGTCACGAACACCTTCAAGTTCAGCACCTTCTAATCGGCAAATAAACTCCGTTGCTATTTTGCCCCAACTCAGCTACGTCAAAATTCAACGTGGCGGCTGCGACGAAAGAACAGTTTATAGAGAGTTGTTTTTTTTTCAAGTTGTGGAAGTTCATCAGGAAAGTCCTTTTTTCGTTGAAATCCTTGACTGGGACTATTACTGGGCTCGGACGACTCCCAAATCATTTGCTAATTCCGCGTAGCCGTTCGGAAATCTCGACGTTTCCTTGTAGCATGTAATGACAGAGGTTGGTTATCATTTCTTTTTGTTTTTAAAAATTAGGTTCCTCTCCGTCCTTTACTTCCAGGTTATAGGTTACGAGTTTATTCCTTTCAACTTCATGGTTGCAACTTGGGACATAAGATGCACTTCGAGATCACATGGCTATCTCTTTAGTGTTTACCCAAAAGAATTTTCACACTTCCAAAAGGGCGCACTGTTGCATCGCGTTGAGCAGTAGTAAATTTGTCGCAAAGTATCCAGGACAGCAGAAATCCTATGCTCTCTGGACTAGTCAACCGGCCCTGCACCACCTTGATCCAACTCACACTCCCTCCTCCAAAAATAAGGCCGCGCAAGAAAGGCAGTCGATTGATTGGTCCGGCTGGGCAGTATGTTCCCCCGCTCTCTCAGATTAGTGATGAACTAAGTGTAGATATACAATATTTCTTTCATGCAATCCTTACTTTCATCTACAATGACTGGCTAGCAAAAGATTTATAATTCGTTTGTCAAGGCCCCATTCCAATTCACAACCGAGTAACTCTCAAGTTTGCCCAAGAGACGATTCGCTTATTATTCGAGAGAACTTTAAAAGACGGCGTCAATTAGTAATTTTAGCTAGTCAGAAAATAGAGTCGCATATTGCTTTTGTACTATTTGTTCTTCCACCAAAAGGCAGATAGAAGAAATGTAGAAAGCCTGGAGGCGAGCTTGAGAAAGAACCGGTGATGGGAAATTGTTCCCGACAAAATTAAATGTGGATCCAAGACCGCGTATAAACCAGTATTTCGAAAGAATCTTCATCGAACATTTCACGCGTGGACCCTTCTCATCTTTTCGTCGTTCCAATCACAGGTCCTTCAGGGCGGCTAAGGCATCAGCAAATACGAAAAAAAGCAAACAAAATGAGAACAAAGACGGAAAGATAGGCGGCTCAAAGGGGATGACAGCGACGACATATGAGGCAGCTACCGGATATATACCAAACCTGAGCTTTCGTCCCCGGCATATACGGAGCCGACATTCTCTTTTGTGCGTATATTTTCAACTCTGACTCGGAATCCGATGACTGCCATTGCAAACCACCCGAGGGTGACGGTACTGATCAGCGCTCTTCATGCAGTCGTCAGGGACACTCGGAGCTCCATATTTCCTCCCCGCCCCTCCTTCCCATTTCAGCCACTTCCCTTATTCGAGCCGCGTTATCCCCCCGATGGCGCGGGAGGCTTTCGGCGATGGGAACGGAGCGCGGTTCAAATGCACCGGGTGAGATACACTCCGGGAGAGTGCCAACAGAGGGAACACGCAAAAAGACGCGCACTTTCGGACTGCGTGTGCGTTCCACTTTGACCCGCGTACGTTTAAGTGAGATCGGGCGTAAGGGATTGCGTCAGCGGGCGCGTGTGTGCGTGTGGGTGTGTGTTTGCGAAAAGCGGCTCAGGAGGACCGTTATGCCATCACTACTTCCACGATAAATAACCACTCTCGAGAAAAATATATAAATATATAAGTGTACGAGATTAAGAGAAATATATGTGGACACAAAAAACGAGCTTGATAGAAATGGAAACAAATAAGCGTAAGAAATGTATGTACAAAATACAGAACGACAATAAGAGAGAGAGAATAGAGATTTCCAGAAGCGGCAGATAGGCAAAAAAAGAAGGAGTGCCAGAATGAACTAAGATTGCTCAAGATAGGAAAGGTGAACCAGTCTTGGATTTGGAGCTTTTTCTCCGTCTATTGCCGAGGCTGGGATTGCACCCGGAGAGGAGATGGTTTCAAAACACTCGGAAAGGTGGATGCTTCGCACTCAACGAACCCGCCTTTTTCGTTGGTGCTGCGGGATCGGCGCACTTATCAGCAAAGAATGAAGCAAATAAATAAAATAGTATGCACGTTTTGTTGGACTGATGTGTAAAAAAAGGGAATATGGGAATAGCGAAGAAAACAAAAATGGACGTGGCTGGAGTCACCCCGCACCAGATCCGAAAAAATAGGGTAGTCCTGTGCCGTATTTTCTGTTGCGTATTTTGTTCGCGGGACAGACGACGGTAGGACACTACTCACTCACTGGGGCCCGAACGCCAGGCTGCGTTTTCGAGGCGGGAGAAGATGGCGCATAGAGAGCGAGAAAGGATCAACAGACGAGAGATTGAGATTGCGGAAAAGGAAGGGAGAAGGAGCCGGCGCTAAAAAAGTTAGAAATAGGTTTGACAAAAAATAGCGATTAGATCTAGAAAGGCGGAAAATGATAGCCCTCCGTTGCGATTAGCAACAAAAGAAGAAAAAAAAATGCCCCAGCACACGTAATTTAGAGAAACAGCTTGAGTGAAGGCGAGAAGCTATAACTCCTCACCATCTTAGAGTCGCGGTATGAGAGTGGGAGAGAGCTTGCGCAGGGAAGCATGTGCCCCCTTTGAAAAAACATTTGGTACGTTATGAGTACATTAAGTTTACTATTTAAAACATATACATTTTTTTTGTAATTTTTCTATTTAACATAACAAAACGTAAACAAATTATATGTTGTGCTGGTGTATTTCTCTCAATTCCCGGCAAATCGGTCCTGCAATAACTGCACGTAGTACAGAAGAAAGGTTGATATTCTGTTGGTTTTCACCTTAGTGCGTATTTAAAATGATCAATGACGTTAGTTATACTTTAGGATATTATATGTGTTCAGTAATTAATTTGCTTTAATGAGTAAATTCGAAGTAAGGGTTTAATTAAAAACGTGCTGGGCATCATAGAAAACCACCACGACAACGCAATTTATATATATATATATATATATATATATATATATTGGACGCACGGAGCAACCAGTCAATTGTACAAAGATTTGCTGCGCCAATCAGACGCCTTTGCTAGAAGACTGATGCTGTAGGTCGAGATTTGAAGTACTTGATTTATAACGTTTTACTCAAGTTAATTTGTTCAGTGACATTTTTATACACATGATCCGCCCTTTGCAGTTACTGTGCCGTAATTCCTAGCGCGATACTTTAATAAATACATTTTCGTGTTCATTTCAAACACCCACCGATCTCTCTGGTTGATATCGTAAAAGATATTCTCAGCAGAACCTTGCTTCAGGATCTCAAGGTCGTCATCGTCACGTATAGAAACGCAGAGATCAACTTTATGCAAATCAAAATCCTCCGAAAACTCGAGTTTTAAGGTCAGGTTCAAAGCTAGGGTGTGGTTTGAGCTAGAACAAGCTAGACTCGACGTGCAAATTTATCTCCCGCTAGAGGCATTAAAACAAAATCTCCATTTGTCATCCAGTCTCTGTCTCTAAGCAACAAAGAGCTAAGATGTTCCGTCACGAATAATCTGCACAGTCACACGTTGTGTTTACTTCTACACTATGATCGGGCACCTCGATTCTGTCTATAAGCAAAAAATAGTCATAAACTGCGTCCCGAAAAATGCCCTCACAGATACGAGTTTTCCTTCTGACCACAAAAAAAAGGAAATAGATATTGCTGCCGAAACGAGCAGAACCTCTCAAGAATCAGGAAATATTTTGATATTAATATGAACTCATAGTTATTCTTATTTATTTAAATATCATTCAGAAAAGACGACTTCCATTTCAGCCGTCTCCGTCTGAGGTGTACTGTTTGCAATTTGAGATGGATATGTCTTCAGAATCACTGCTGAATCGGAAAAATAAACTTTGAAAATTGGACTTTCCTCTTTATTTCTATCTGAATGTTCGTCAATTCAGTTTTTCTATTTTTTTGACAATTGAGCTTGAGGAAGAACAAAAATAGCCTTCGATTGGTTATTTTAGGAGTTTTTCAGTAGTATTAAAACGCGCTACCCTCCATTCAACATTAAAGATAACTTGAGCCGGTCAAACAGGCCGGATCAAGGAACTGCGCAAAGTAAATACAACGATAACGCAGTAACGCGTTATCGTTACCGGTAACGCGTTTCTTTTTGCTAACGTAGTAACATAGTTGTTACTTTTTCGAAACACTAAAGAAAAACGAACTAGTTAACTTGTTTCGATTAACGGGGCAGCGTAGTTGAGTTACTTGTTATAGCCTCTTACCAAACCTTCAACGTCATTGCAGTTCACATTTATTTTTGTGTGTTTTAGGCGCGTATTTATAAGAATTCAATTGCCTGTCTTCCCAACGTAAACACTCCCACTTTCTTAAAATAGTGAGTTTCAGAATTGCGTATACGAGTGAACGCAAGCACTGTGCGTCTGCGTTAGCGTTGCGCGTTCCGCACTGCGCGTGCGCGGAGCACAAACAATGGCCTTGGTTTGGCGCATGGCGACTTCGCGCATGGGCAGCGTGGAACACGCCACGCTAATGTAAACGCATAGCGCTTGCGTTTGCTCGTATACGCAATACTAAAACTCACTATTATGACGCCTGCAACGCCGAGGCTGTAAGACGTTGATAAAATGGAAACTTGGGCGAGTTGGTGATTCATACCTGAATGTAATAGCGCAAGATCAATCGCACAAAACAACCCACAGAAGGACAACCACACGCGCTGACTTACAAGTCTTTTGTATCCTGCTACTACTCTGTTCTCTTCATTGGGTTGACTCTCGAAATCTCCATGACAAGCAACAATAGCACGCATGCAAGAAACACATCGAAATATGCTTCTCACTTTGAGAAGCATATGTAAAAGTGTTTCCTGGAAGCGGTGAACTTTTCTTTTTTGTTGAGCGCAGGAAATGCGCGGGTGGGCAGTGCCTGAGGTGGAGTTATGGAGCGGTTTGAAGCTGTCTCTCGCTTGTTGAAACCGGGAACAGAACCGATATTTTGAACGAATCACGGAAACAGAGCCGGACCAGAACAAATTGCAAAGCCTCTAACTCAGAAAAAAAAAAAAAAAAAAGACAACGAGAATAATGAACGATTCAACAGCCTGATATCAACGCCATTAAACTTCGTTCCTGATAAAGTCCAGACACCGCCGACGCACAGAGCTAATGGGACCAATCAAGCAGATGCAAAAAAGCAAGTCATTCGGCTTTTTTTATGATTCGTTCAGCGTTGGTAGAACACGAATACAGAAACAGGAGGAGCACCAAGGTGGTGTGCTTATGACGCTGCTCGATTGGAGCCCTTAGTTCGTTGGGTCGGCTGCGTCTGGACTTAAGTTGAAACCAAGCGCGTGCCTGCGAGACGTCTGAATAGATTAGGATAGAGTAGAATAGAATAAAAAAGAATATATTAGAAGGTGTAGGAGGACTATTTATTATAAAAAAAGGGCCCAATAAAACGCACGAATGCATTGCGGATGTGATGCCATCAAGACACCGCTGTGAACGGTCCGCCCTCAACCGTCTTTTTTTATGTCTTTCCAAGCTGCACAATGATATTGGTGTCTTTTTTTATAGATAGAGCGTAACAGGTTTAGAAAAGGCTGTGCCTTAAAATTCCCGGGCCAAAACGGCGTCACTCCGCCCCGCAGTACTATACGTACAATTGTCTTCTCACGCCGTGGAAAGAGAGGAGCTAGTGGTGCATAACTAGCGATAGTACTATTGATAGTATCGATAGTCGCCAGAAATCTGACTATCGATGACGCTGCTTGATTGGAGCCAAAAAAACTATCAACTGTACTATCGATAGTCGACTATCGAAAAACTATCGATAGTACTTTCGATAGTCGACTATCGAAAAACTATCGATAGTACTATCGATATTATTAATAGTCGCCAGAAATCTGACTACCGATAATAATAAAACTATCGATAATGTCGCAGACCTATCGATAGTCGACTATCGAAACAATATCGATAACACTATCGATAGTATATTATCGAAAAACTAATGACATTACTATCGATAGTCGACTATTGTAAACCTATCGATAGTACTGTCGACAGTTTACTATCGATAGGTTTGCGACACTAGTAGTTTGCATCGCTCACTCTTTGTTTCTCGCTTTATTTTTTTTTTCAAATGGGACAACCACTAGCCATCCCAACTTTGGTTCAGCTCTCAGTGATGCCGAAGACTGGAGTTTGGGCGAAGAGAGGAGGAAGGGAGGCGAGCGGGGGTGCGGCAACTGTGTTCGCTCTAGTGGTGCAAAACTATCGATAGTGCTATCGATATTATCGATAGTCGCCAGAAATTTGACTACCGATAGTAATAAAACTCTCGATTATGTCACAGAACTATCGACAGTCGACGATTGAAAAAATATCGACAGTACTATCAATAGTCCACTATCGAAAAACTATCGATAGTACTATCGATAGTCGACTATCAAAAACTCTCGATAGTACTGTCGATAGTCGACTATCGAAACACTATCCATTCATTGTACTGTCGTTAGGCGACTACCGAAAAATTATCGATAGTAGAATCGATGGTCGACTATCGAAAAACTATCGATACTACAATCGATAGTCGAGTATCCTAAACCTATCGATAGTAGTGTAGATGGTTTACTATCGATAGTTTTGCTACGCTAGTAGTTTGCGTCGCTCCCTCTTCGTTTCTGGCTTTCTTTTTTCAAATTGGACACCAATTAGTCCAAGCACTTGCCATCCCAACTTTGGTTCAGCTTTCAGTGATGTCAAAGGCGGGAGTTTGGCCGAAGAGAGGAGGAAGGGAAGCGAGCGGGGGTGAGGCAACTGTGTTCGCTCTAGTGGTGTAAAACTATCGGCAGTACTATCGATATTATCAATAGTCATCAGAAATCTGACTACCGATAGGAATAAAGCTATCGATAATGTCGCAGACCTATCGATAGTCGACTATCGAAACAATATCGATAGTACTATCGATAGTATATTATCGAAAAACGAATGATAGTACTATCGATAGTCGACTATTGTAAACATATCGATAGTACTATCGATAGTCGACTATTGTAAACCTATCGATAGTACTATCGATAGTCGACTATTGTAAACCTATCGATAGTACTATCGATAGTCGACTATTGTAAACCTATCGATAGTACTGTCGACAGTTTACTATCGATAGGTTTGCGACACTAGTAGTTTGCGTCGCTCACTCTTCGTTTCTCCCTTTATTTTTTTCAAATGGGACACCAACTAGCCCAAGCACTTAACATCCCAAGTTTGGTTCAGCTTTCAGTGATGCCGAAGACTGGAGTTTGGGCGAAGAGAGGAGGAACGGGAGGCGAGCGGGGGTGCGGCAACTGTGTTCGCTCTAGTGGTGCAAAACTATCGATAGTACTATCGATATTATCGATAGTCGCCAGAAATTTGACTACCGATAGTAATAAAACTATCGATAATGTCACAGAACTATCGATAGTCGACTATCGAAAAACTATCGACAGTACTATCGATAGTCGACTATCGAAAAACTATCGATAGTACTATCAATAGTCGACTATCGAAAAACTCTCGATAGTACTGTCGATAGTCGACTATCGAAACACTATCGATTGTACTATCGATAGGCGACTACCGAAAAACTATCGATAGTAGAATCGATAGTCGACTATCGAAAAACTATCGACAGTACTATCGATAGTCGACTATCGAAAAACTATAAAAACACTATCGATAGTACTATCGATAGTCGACTATCGATAGTTCTGCGACACTATCGATAGTTTTGGAAAAACTATTGATAGTATCGATAGTCGATTTATCCATAGTTTTGCATCACTAAGAGAAGCCCCTGTCCTCAATGCGGAAATCTGTCAAGCTTAGAATTCGATCATGTTCGATTCTAATTTCAAGTTCGGCAGAATTTCGGCAATTACACTAAAGCTCGTAATTTGAAAACGACTTGCCATGGTCTGGCACATTAGGGTTGCAACGTTTTAACAAAATATTTTTAGAAACTTCCTTCCTTGCTCTTTTCGAATTAAAAAAAAACTTTTTCTTACTACTCTTTTGGGGGTTTTACAAAATGGAATATTTATCTGTTATTTCTTACACTCGATAAACATTGGTAAATGGCTGTTAATCTTAGAGCGTGTTAAATCATACCTTTCTCACGCTATTTCAAATCTCTTGCAGAATATATTGCTTACAAAGTCAAAATTATTTCAACTTTTCCTGACAAGGTTTAAATGTTCAGCGATCCGCTTGAACCCTTATGATTGATAAACGTTGACGGCATTATTAATCGGCGCATCGTTTTCAAGATTGGCGCCCAGACAGCCGGAGCTCCTTCGTATCCAGGCATTGAGCGAGGCGTTGTTTCCTACTAGAAAGTTTTATTGGATCGTTAGAACTACTTGGATACCAATAAAACGATAATCTACCGGAGTGCATGCGCCAGCATCGTATTGTTATCTCAATTGTTATTGCTGTTATTGGAACGATAAACTAGAACTTCCTAGTGGCGAAGTCCCTCCAACAGTGAACCTTTCTCAGAAAGAGTTATGAGCATACGCAGGCCCTCTTCACGCATCGGCGAAAACGCGAACTAAGGTTGGCGTCCGGAAAGGGAGTTGCGCTACCTTTCCTGCCTCCTCCACGGGTTTCGCTGCGGAGGCAGGACAGGTGGCGCCTTTTTCCTTCAGGGACACAAATACACCATTTGCCAAATTCTCAGCGCCATCTAGTGGGGCGCCGAAGAAAATGCTCCGTCTCACCAGTTGCCTTCGGCGCTGGCAAAAGCCAGGGCGCGAAAGCGAAGTTCTGAAGAATCCTTCGCTGGCACAAGCATGCGTGCAGAGAAAGCTTTCGAAAACCAGGCGCCCGCACCCGTGCCTTTGCCGGCATTCAAAGACAAATTACGAGTTGAAGTGTACGTCTGCCATGTTGGTTCTTGCGAGAAACCATCGACCGGAGGTTCGACAAACACGTACACGTGCAAGAAGAGTGCAAAACAGCGCGGAGAGCAAGTTGTCTGCTGTTTTTCACGGGAGGCGCGGTGACATCAGAATGACACCTATCTGTGATTGGCTGCTTCAATGGAAAGGATAGTGGGTAGACCTCCATGCTTGATGCCTTTAGGTTCACCCACTATCCCTCGAATCAGAGCCAATAAGAGCTCGGCGTTCTGACACACGGTGTAGGAAGGCTCTTTAGGTGTAGAGACTCCGCTCTACGCCGCGACCAGATAATGACACCCCGCGCGCTTCGCTTCACGGAGCCACCTCCAGATGGCGCCGTAAGTTTCAGGCCATCCGGCAGCGCACCGGGCCGCCTGTGCTAGCTGCCTGCTCGGCGTGCAGCTTGCTTTCCGGTGGCTACCGGTTCGCGTACGATGTGGTAGGTAGGTGGGGCCATTCAACTATCATCTCTCTCGGCACACTGAAGTTTTTATAACCCGAACAATGGCAGACGCACAAACAAGAGTAACTCCCTAATAGCAGCCGACACGGCGGTCTACGAGTAAAAAAAAGAAATCCCTCTCCTATAGATAATTTCTAGCCTAGCTTACATTCCGTCGTTTGTCTCCTCAGTAGCGCAATACTAACGCCGGTAAGGTTTGTAGAATGAATAAACTTCGATTGTACCGCAGGTAAACGATAACGTGAGTGCGACCGAAAGAAAAAAAAGGCACAAAAATAAAGAATGATTAACACAAACCTTGTCAACGGATAATACGGAGCTGAATTGTTTTAAGCACCGTTCACATGACTTTTCTACAAAAAAGAAAAATATATTGGGTTCGCAAATTCCCGTTGATTCGACTGGACGATTAAAAAAAATGTTTTCCAACTTGTGGGGTAGCTAACGTGATTATTCTTTTACATTTTAAGGCAGCCTTTGAGTCCTGCTAAATTTAACTGCTGGCCGAATTGCACGAAGTTACATATTTTGCACGCAGAGGTTAATAAAAGCAGCATTCTTTGAAAGGTTCACTTTGTTAGTACACTTCCATTTGCACGTAGCAGATTGCAGCAAAAGGTTATAGTAACCACACTCGTTAGGGAAAGCAAACCGGTTTTATTAATGGCACTTCTGATATAAATATAATAATAATATCATCACAAACTTCAACAAAAAAATTAAAAAATCGCTGTAAAAAAAACGCGTTTAAAACATTGTTTAATGTATGACACACTCTATTTTTTAAAGAATACTTTTGGTATTCTTTTCCACATTACAAGTCGCACAGTCGGGACTCTTTCTTCTTTTCTCGAGACTGCTCCTTTTCGTCTCGGTTTTTTTTTTTTTTTTTTAGCATTGTCACATTTTTATGCGATCCGAACCCTTTTGCACGTTCGACCGAAACCGGAGAAGCGTCTGCCTTTCACGGAGGCGTCTGCATTCCACGAGAACGCCAGACAGAATTCGACCCTGAACAGATGGGCAGCCTGTTGTGTCTGCGTCTACTGCATGCGAGACGATCCCCTACGAGACTCCTTCAATTTGGAGAGAACAACGACCGAGCATCGGGGCCCAGAGGAGTTTGCTGACGTCGAGACCAGCTTTCGAATGCGGCACTAACCGACCAATGGCACGGCAGCTCCAGAACCCCGAGTTTTATTATATAAAAACCTGTCCGCTGCCCATTCGATGCGCTCCTTTTGCCAATATGTTACACGATATAACCATGTAAATAAACTAGTCTTCCGTCCTGTTAACTTTTTCCGATCAAAGGTAGGACGCCAGCGAGATAGCCACGCTACCCGAGACACCAGGCTGGGCGTCGACTCATAACAGGACAAAACACAGAACGACACGGACCAAGTCTCAAACGCAGCTACAAACTTTATTGGTGGTCCCCCTCTTTTTCTCTTCCTTTTCCCAAAACCTCTACCCCCTTCCTTCTTCCTTCTCCCAGGCCCTCCGTACATTCCAGCCAACGATAAGCTCAAACGGCGCCAACACAAAGCTGCCGACAGATCCCCTGTAAACACACACACACACCGCGACACCCCGAGGTCATCCCGGTTCTCTCAAACCAGTCAGCCGCAAAATTTTTTCGGCCTCTGTACTTAAGTGGACGGACGTGTGACTGATGCATTTGGCAGACGTCTTTATCCTGATCGTCTCTTTTACTAATATTTTCATGTCGTTTCTAAATTGTTTATGTTTCCCCAGGCTGGCTTGCAGTAAGCGCACTCATTCAAATGTTTGGCTGTTTCCGAAATCGGATCTTTGGTTTTTACATTTCTTTTATGCTCAGTTCACCTAGTGTCACTAAATAACGCTTATTTAGTGACTCTAAGTTCACCATTGCAAAAAAAAACAAAAAAAAAAAACATTTGGAAATATTTCGAGCCGGCGTAAGCAATGGGTGACTAGAACACGTTCCGGCGGAGGGCCGGCGACCGGACGGCCTGAACGTTTTGGCGCCCTCTAGGGGCAGGCGGAGAAAACATAGGAAAGGAGGGGACGTGATGTGTTCGCTGTTCCGACGGGGCGAGGAGAGGAGTCTCCACACCTAAAGAGCCTTCCTACACCGTGTTTTGACAACATCGCAACCCCCACGAGAGAAGCAGACGTACCTGCGCTCCGCATACAAACCCTTAGCTACCAGGTGTGGGTGAGGGTTAATGACAGTGAGCAGTAGGCCACGATTGTTACCGAACACGCTACGAAATTAACAAACAGCAGATCTCACCACAGCAAATGTGGCAGCGCACATAGTGTTCTCAGACGTTCGAACCCTTTTGCATATGGTCTATGGCACATCGGGGTTTCGCCTCTTTGTGCCGCCTATACGTTTAACAGCTCATTCTTACGTAGCGAAGACTATATCTATATATAATTTAGACTCTATTAAACGTATCTCTACAGCAATAGCGAATGTTAGAGAGTACTGAAACGAAAAACAATTATAAATGCTAGCGAAGTTGCTTCCAACCTTTGTGGTAAGATAATCAATACTGTGGAAGAAGGAAGAGAGTCTGCTAGTGCAGAAAAGTGATTTGTTAGAGGTCCGCCTGAAACACACAGCGGAATGTGTTTATGTTACCTCGTTTTAGCTTCCACCTCGCTTCTTCTTAGTAAGCGGCTCGTTTAGCTTCGTGTAGCTCTCGCAATTTGTGTCATTGTTGATTGTTTACTTGTCGTTCGAACGCCGTAATTACCGGGAGGCGATTAGAGGCGCGTGCGGACCACCAGCGAGCACCCTGAGGCGACGCCATACAGGGCTAGTGTTGTTTTTGTTTTGTTTGTTTACGCAGCACAAACGCGGAAAGCTTTAACTGCAACGGAACAAAAGCATCCCTATCTTCATTTTCTTCCTGTAGCATCGTTCGAAACGACTATATTGCCATACAAAAGAATCGCGTGGGTTTGTTGGAGCACAAAAGGAAAAGCACCCTGCAGCGCAGGAATACTTTATTCAGGACGCCCGTACATTAAAGCTGGTGGAAACCAAGCAAGGTACCCAGAGGTGCCAGCAACGCTACGCCGACGATAAAATTTGAATATTAGCTAATGCTTTGGCCCTCGGATGGGCTCAGCCTCATCCCAGCTGCGGCTATATTTTTTTTTTGTATTTTTCTAGCTAGAAAATTAGAGCGCCTCGGGTGCTTGGCGGACCGCGACAGGATTAAGCGACATGGTTCGCACGATGTAACAAAGTTACCTCTAGCGAGTGGCTCGTGGCAAGCCTTTATTCTCTCGCTTAAGCTCGACACGTCTGATAGTATCAGCGTGCCGCTATCCAAACGAGTTTCTCTCGAGGCTTCGGTTGGTTATAAAACCATTCCGAGTAAATACTGTCGCTGATATTGCGTGGGACCAGGCTACGACAGCAAACGATTTGCAAAATCAAGAGTTACGATAGCGCAAGTAGACCTATATTTTATATGCCTCATCCACCGCATCAGGATGGCTCCTGCGGATAAGTAAATATGCAGTTCTTTTTTTCTGCTCTCTATTTCGCGCATAGGGATATCACGGCTATGATAATACAACATCAATGACAATGTTTTATTTTTAAATATGCAGCTTCACTATCGATTAAATCTCCGCAAGACCGTTTCTCTTGCATCCAATTTAGGGCTTCCGATGCACGCTGGCTTTGGCTGCATCTCGTAGAAAATGGAATGACGGTACGCAGAGAGGCCGAGGTACATACGCGCGCCGCTGCTTCTTCGCGTACTTCCTATTGGCGGAGAGTGTTAGTAGCTTGAGGCGGGTCGGGGATCACTAGTGATGACGTCGAACGCCGGTCCTGTTTTCTCCGACAAAAACGAAGTAGATAGACAAAAACGATTGGTTTTGTCTATCTAGTTTCTTTATGTCATGTGGTAGCTGGTTTTATGTATACTCTCGCGGACTTTGGACTTTGAGCGACAAAAAATCCGCGTCTTTGTCCCTCTAGTTCCTTCGAGTCCTGCGATAGTTGTTGTGTGCTTGCCATCTTCTTCTGGTTGTCCGTTAAAGACAACGGCGGTTTTGTGCGTCTGGTTCCCTTGTGTCCGGTGGCAGTTAGTTGTGACGTTCGCATTCCTCTTCGTTTTGTAATCAAATTATGCAAAACCGTAGCCTCTGGGGGTGACTGTTTAAGCATTTAAAAGCGCTGTGTGCACCGAACTTCTCAGACTTTTTGAGGCAGTGTTTGAGTGCTTGAGACCTTCATGGTGTAGAGACTCAAACTGATGCGTGAATGTGCTTCACTTGGTTGGTGCCATTCGAAGAGAATAAAAAAAAAGCTTGCCCTAAAATTATTTTTTTTTTTGCAGGTTTTGATACGGTGTTGTCGATGTCCTTTCTGTTACTTGTATGTACGTTTTTTTATTATGAATGTTCAGCAGGTAACCGGCGTTTTTACTCTTCTTTTTTTGTGTTTTCAGTTTTCTCTAGTCACTGAGAGTATGAGAGGCCGGGAGCAGTTTATTCGCAACTTTAATGATCTATAGGGGGCGCACTGGTGCCTATCAAAATGGCTGTCATCTGGATGATTGTCGTAGAACAGCAGTACGAGGCTGGGTCGGCGACACGTAAGTAACTTAGTTTTGTTATATACAAGCCGTATTAGAGCTTCACTTAATTTTTTTCACCTCAGGATGGTGTAAGGAAGCATCTTTATTCTGAAGCCTATCATCCAAGAGCTAGGGAGTGCAACTCTCACAGCGAGGTATTACCACTGCTGAAAGTTGCGAATACCCCATTCACACGATCATAAAGGTACCTTTAGCTAAGAAACTTTACTCTCTGCGGCGAATCAATTGACGGTCCTCCGCGCGTGGCGTATGCTCGCTACCCAAGAGCGCGTTCTGATTCGCCAATTGCGAAAGGCACCTTTAGGCTGACCGTGTGAATGAGGTGTTAACCTTTGCATAGACTATTGCTGGCCGCACATGCTAAAAGCGCGAGCTAGTTGTTGGGTTGTGTGTGTGTTTATACAGCCTAGAACTTGGTCTGCCTCACAGGGGCGACGAGTCTCCCAGCTGTAGATGAGAAATTTAGCCAGTGCGGTACAGCCGCTAGCCTGGGATCTTTAACGTGCATCACGCAGTAGTGATACACGACCGCACGCCGGTACGATGCTCATCCAGATCGAAACGGGCAGGGGTGGGGCTCGAACCCAGGATCCCTGGGTTCTGCAGCGCGAGCTTTCGCTCCACGTGCTCCGAGCTGGTGTGCGCTAGACCACTCGGCCACCGATCCCCCCCGAGCTAGTTGTTTTGGATGAAATCCCGGCGGCTGCACGAGTGCTCGCGCAGCGAGTGCTCCAGTTAAAGCAGTCAGGCACGCTTGCACAGCCTTCGCAGGTAGCCCATGCTAAGGTCGGACCACCGTGGGTCGGACAAAGTATAGTTAGAGTGTACTAGAATACTTGGGTAGTGCTGGGACCGGAGCGGCTGGGCAACGGGAGCTCGTGAGGGTGCGTGTGTTGACAGTTCGTGGCGGCGCTGTAGCTGAGTTATCCGGAAAAATCGCGCAGCCCACCTTTTTTTTCACTTTGAGCGGTGCACGTGTCGGTACTACGATTTTATACACTCCGTTTCGCCTTATGTTGTACCGCAGGCGAAGGCTAGAAGCGCTAGCTCATAGCGTTGGCAGCTGCCCTTGGTGAACGAGAGCTTGTGCCGCCGAGATGCGCCCTAGAGCAAGGGGCTCGCGCTTGTAGCCTTTCCAGCGGTACGACACAAGGTGAAACAGAGTATACTTCCGTGTGTTTTTCCCTTCGAGCGGTGCGCGTGTCGGGACCACGATTTCATAGTTCCGTGTGTTCGATCGTAATATGCTTTGATTCTTGTGTTCTGAATTTGCGGATGGTCAACGCGTAAGGGTAGTGCCGAAATGCCATCGGCGAGCCTGGGTGCGTATGCAGCACACGCCTGTGACTTTTCCTGATACTTTGGCTGGGCATGCACACTCGAAGCTCACGATGGTCGCACGAGTAGTGGGTATAACTACTCGTGCCGTTTCGAGCCTTCCAGTGACTATGATCCAAAGTTTTACCAAAGGAATGAACTCAGTGTCGATACGCGCGTTAAAGCAAAGCATACGAAGAATAGTCTTTGTTCTTGGCTTGCTCCTGTTTGCTGATTATGCATTAAGATACCTTTCATTCTTGTCATTTTACACTTGTTTCATTGGGAAGCTTTTGTAGAAAGTTTTTGTACACTGAACGATAATCTATATCAATACGTTGTAAGCCGAAGGGTGCCAGCGGAATACCAGATTTTGTTATCTGAGTTTTAAAACAACCAACTTAAAAGCTTCTTACTCTCATAATCGAAAAGAGGAAATGGCTACGTCCCAGGCAAGTGCAATGTTGTGAGTTCATGCTTATGCAGGATATATTTTTTTTATTCTTAACAGAACTTTACAGAATTAATAAAAGGGGGTAGTAGATACGTGTATGTCGTCTGCGCTGTACATCCGTAGATCTCGGCGGACCCTACATAGGTGAATAACCGTTGCAATATTTTGATTCTTAGCCGAATATGGTAATTAACTTTTTAATGAACGTTTTAATTGGCCATGTTGCAATTGCAAGTTTAAAGGAACCTATTATTAAAGGCCAACCCAATTTAGAAAGTTCGCGAACAAACAACGAGTTTTGAGATATTCATCGCTAAAATTTTGCCTTTCTTCGCTTAATTAAAAAACCGCACGCTGAAAGCGCGAATAAGGTTGTGCTGATATTGATGCGTAGAAGAATGACACAGTTGTTTCTGTCCCCTCGTCACTAACTCGACAGCGTGTCTTCAGTGGACTCGCCGGCGCCACACATCAAGACGACTAAGTCACTATTCTACGTATTATTTTCATAACGCGGTTTCTGAATCAAGCGAAGAACGACCAACTTTTACGATAAACTTCGCGAAACTCGTTGCCTTTTCGCGAATTCTCTAAATTGTGTTTGCCTTTATTAATGACTCTTTTTAAAACTGCAATTGCACCATGGTTAATTAAGCCGTTAATAAACAAGTTAACTAACAAATTTTGTTTAATTATTAAATATTGCAACTGTTCTTCACTTATTTATTTTCCACCGAGCCCTACAGATATAACGATAGACGGCATCCACATATCCGCCACATCCTTTTTTTTGTAAAATGTGTAAAGTTCTGTAAAGAATAAAACAAAATCACCCTGTATGTCTGCGTGAGCCAGATGCGCCCTCTGTGGAACCATGCGTCTTTCCCTTCAAATACCCAGCTCAGGCGAGACTTACCTGGTTCTAAGAAAGCAGCTGTCCGTTAAATGTACTGTTATGAGCGTGTGAATTTCAGATGGTTTACCCTCAAGAGGATAATTCGTTGCATATTGTAGCCATATATGCGCTGCACATTGTAACCTTTCAAATACCTAATGTTCGGCTTTTGCGACCAAGAAAATGGGCATTTCATTTAAAATGCTCACCATCCGACAAACCGATAGTCGCAGATAATTCTACGCTAAAACAACTTACAATCCGCTTCTTTAAAGTCGCAATTGTTTTTTTATGTAAAGGAAGGGTAATGTAGCTTGTACGGTCCAATACACTGAAGCATCATGTTGCGAACGATCGTGCCGCAGCGTAATTGATGCCGCGGTACGACCGCTGGCAGGTCCTAGCTGTATCAGAAATCCTATGCGCACTCTACCAAAGCGGCACCAAAGATTCATATTTTCGCGCGTGCAGCCGCGCATGCGCACACCTTCTGGATAACGCGCCGGTGCCGACACCTGTCGCGATCAATACCACGCGCTTCAGGCGAGCCCCTCCGGTCCCAACACTACCCAAGTATTCTAGTACACTGTAGTAAAGTTGCCCCAGTGCGTGCGTCCTACCTCTGATAATGACATCTCGCAAACCTTAAACCTGGACGCGCAGCCGAAGCACGGCAAAGGACAACGATATCGTGCTGAAGTCTGCTTAGACTCGGTCAAAGGCTGATACGCCCCTTTGACCTGGTTGCTTAGGTTCCGCTAATGCACTGTAGTAACCTTAGAACGTCACAAAATAGGTCTTACACAATATAGAGCATAGTGGTGACCCTGGCGTTTGCTCGTCGCAGCGACATCCGCCTAAACGATCCGTATGCAGTGTCGGTGGCATCACGGCGTGTCACCTCACCCCAGCCGAACTCTTCGATGCCTGACTTCCTGCACAGCGGACTTGAGTGAGATAGGCGTCTGCATATTCAATTTCCCTGCGTGCCATCCCCAGCGTCATGACGATCCGAAATATTCCCCAGTGTTGATGTCTCTCGGTTCAAGTGGGAACGTAAAGGATCACTAAACAGACTTCAGTGAACAGGAAGGAGAGAACGACTGGGCGTCTTCTTGGAAGGGTCGGCGCCCAGCGCCCTCGTTGCCTTTTGCCGTGCTTTGGTGGCGCTGAAACTCGATCAAATATAGAAAGTGGGCGCTGCAGGCCGGACAACAGAAACTCACGCTTTTGGTTTTCACCATTTCATAAACCACGGCCGGAGATGGTACACGCTCGCAGCCTTACGGAAAGTCCATTGAGGTATGATGTCACGGACGTTGACGAAGCGACACTGGCACATAGTTAAATCGCTGGATATCCTGACTTATCAAAGTACAGCCATCGTTTGATCGTGCTGCGGGCGCTTCTGTTGGATGTCGGCGACGCGTCGCCATTTTTTGGAGCATGGCGCATCTCACATTCAGACGCGCATGTTCGTATTGGTCTGCTGCGGCTGCCGGTGACGAACCACCGTTTGCAAGCAAGCTCCTATTGGTTCACTGTTGATGCCGGGGAGCGCCACCGCGACAAACCATATTGCCGGCGGCGCTCCACAATTTTGGGCTCAAGTCCGTACCAGCATGCACCAGCTCGACGATGTTTTGTTCGTAAAATCCATCCAGCTCTTTGCACATTGTCAGAACCGTTTATACTGAGGTGACTTTGACCAATGGGCGGAGCTTTGTCGCCCGCTAGAACCACCGGATTTCACTATAACACAAAATGGCGTTACTTTTCTGTCTTCTTTATTCCTGAGATATCTCATGGAGCTCCTGTGAGTCAGATCCCCAAAATGGCGGACGGAAGTAGTCATCCCCCGGTTGTCAAACTACGCCGTTGTGGTTGCCGGGCTGCCAAAATCTTCAGAAGAAGACAAAAATCTTTTAGTAAAAGCGGCTGTGCGCATAGTTAGAGTTCCTGTAGAGGGAGTATTCACTGGCGGCCATAGCTGTGTGCGCGAATGCCGAGCGCGTGCTGACGGCGAGCTTCCACAGCTCTTTTTCAGCGTGCATTCCGCACCATCAAGAGTGTCGGTCTTAGCAGCCTATTGATGTGAGCTCGTTCTGAGCATGCGCTCTAAACAGCACCCACAAATATGGCGTCCAGTGAATACTCCCTATACGCTCCCTACGGAAGCCAGAGTTGCGCGTCTGTTTTCCACGTGCCGCCGCGCCGCTATTCGTTGAGATCCGATCACATGAGGTGCCGGATCAAGTACCGTGCAGGAAAGTAGACGTTGCACGCGCCCCGGCGTACGTTGCCCTGCTTTTGAGCGCGCCGCGCGCCTCGAACGCGCGGCGTCGCTATTCGCCGAATCCAGTCACGTGACGAGCAGGATCAATATGCCGTGCGGGAAAGAAGACGGTTTACACACGCGCCAGATTACAGCCGCCATTGCTGACCTTCTTTTGTCTTATAGAGAAACCGAGTCACTGAAACGGGTGTTGACGAGCCTCCAGAAAGGCCAATGCTGGGTAGAAGTACGCAACAGAATTTAAGATGGCCATAACCTGGCCTGCTATGGTAATGATGAAGTGAAGAAAATTCAATAAGGGGAAACAAAAACTGAAGGTCAGCTGTGGCGGCGCCCATGCACAGCTGCTGCAAAGCATCTATACGTCTGAGAGCGGCGCCACGGCGTGGCTGCAATGAAAGGTACGGGAGCGCGTGCTTGAGCGCTGGTCAAAGCTTAAACTGTGGTCAAAACAAACTAGAGAAGCCGACAAAAAAAAGCGCACGGGACAATCTTTCGGAAAAAAAAAATGGGTCGTGTGTATGTTTATACAGCCTAGAACTTGGTCTGCCTCACAGGGGCGACGAGTCTCCCAGCTGTAGATGAACAATTTAGCCGGTGCAGTACAACCGCTAGCCTGGGGTCTTTAACGTGCACCACGCAGTAGTGATACACGACCGCACGCCGGTACGATGCTCATCCAGATCGAAACGGGCAGGGGTGGGGCTCGAACCCAGGATCCCTGGGTTCTGCAGCGCAAGCTTTCGCTCCACGTGCTCCGAGCTGGTGTGCGCAAGCCCACTCGGCTACCGATCCCCCCAATCTTTCGGAAATTATCGCGGAGCCTGCTATGCCCTTTTCCTAGATTGTGCTGGAAATGTGGCATGCGCGTAAGGTGCTGCTAGATTCTCGGTTACTGCCGCTGAACGTTAATTTTGAGCAGAAACACTAAGAATCATTAGAAAAAGAACAATTACAGCACTGATCGAAGACCTGAATGCTGACCCTCCCCGAGATAATATTACGTCACAAAAATCGCAGGGTATGTGCATTCTATTGTTTAGTGATCTGATTGCCACTAAACAATAATCTGCAAACAGCTTCACTAAGGCAATGGGGACCTTACGCACACACCGTAGATGGTGGTGTCTTTCTTTTTCACGTGGTGCTTAGGAATTTACCACTGGGCAGCAGGCGGAAAGATACACCGCAGTTTGCTCGTGACTTCAATCCGCCATTTCGTTGTGCTGCGATGAACTCTATAGGCTTTGGTGAACCACGTATTTGAAGGTGCCAAATGAATCTTTCAAACGTTCGCATTTTGCACGCGCCAGGCAGCTCTAAAAAACAAAAGGGTCTATACACTGACGTCGATGAATACACCATACACACTAGTAGGCCGCGAGAAACAGACTCCTTCCAGCAGCAGGTTTAGCAGGGTGGAACTGCAAAAGTAGTTAAGAATAGATTAGAGTTCCTGTATAGGGAGTATTCAATGGACGCCATAGTTGTGGGTGCTGCTTAGTGCGCATGCTCAGAACGAGCTCACATCAATAGGCTGCTAAGACCGGCAATCTTGATGGTGCGGAATGCACGTTGCAAAAGAAGTGTTGGAACTCGCCGTCAGCACGCGCTCAGCATTCGCGCACACAGCTATGGCCGTTAGTGAATACTCTCTATAGGCTCCCTACGGGAGCCAGAGTTGCACGTTCATCCCCGATGCGCCGTCTTTCCTGCACGGCATGTTGATCCTTCTCCTCACGTGACTGACTTCGGCGAATAGCGGCGCCGGGCGTTCGAGGCGCGCGGCGCGCTCAAGAGCAGAGGAACGTACTGTCGGGGTGCGTGCAACGTCTACTTTCTTGCACGGCATTTGATCCTGATCCTCACGTGATCGGATCTCGGCGAATTGCGGCGCGGCGGCACGTGAAAAACAGACGCGCAACTCTGGCTCCCGTAGGTAGCCTATTGGCGACGTGCACGATCAAAAGCGTCGCTGCGGTCGGCCTGCAACGATTCGCCGAATGCTGACTATGATGCCAGCAAAGGAATTCTCATCGACAGAAAAAAGAGTAATGTAGAACTTAAATTTTGACGGTGTTGGCGGTGTTGGTCATAGAGAGCAATGATTTTAAACTTCACCCATGCTGATTACAAACACCATGAAACTTGTTGTTCGCAATGTAATGACGTCACGAGAAGGAACCACAGGAGGGCGCCACCGAAACATATCGCCGCTAATACAGGAACTGTAGAGTAGAAAGGCTGCCAGTGTCCCCCATGCAGAATGATTCGCGTGCTTTCTTTTGTGAGAGAAAATGCCGTATGCCCGAATCCAGTCCAGCCGTGATCAAAGATGTCTTCAAGGTGGCCTCGCTAGAGAGTAGTTGACGGCACGAGCCAGCGTTAGCAGAGAGGGTTAGTTTAGGAACTTCAGCGGCCTTCACCGGGGGAGCGCGGGCCGCTGCGGTAGCGGTCGAAAAAGTGACGCTGTTGTCCCCGCGAAATCGCTTCTCCCCCCATCGTCTGCTGCACTTGCACCGCGTGCATGGTCTGCTGCGAGCTCCGCCATATCCGCTGCGGACCCTCTACTAGCGTGCATTGGTTATTGCAATGATAAACTCATTTTGGACGATAAGAGGAAGCCAGCTGGGCATAGGAAGTTTTTGTTTTCCATTTTCAGAGGGCCAACCGGACTACTGGCACCCACTATGTATTTTATCGACAGGGTGTTCAAGTTGCTCGGTTACAAACTCGATCACAAACTGGGAGACATCAGCGCCCGTTTTCGTGAAAACCGCCACCCAGCCAAAACCGGCGCCAACTTCTGGAGCTCCACCATAAGTGTACTGGACTCCCTGCGTCTCCAGAAATTCAGCCGGATCGTCTGCATATTGGGCAAGCAGGGAGCCCTCCCCAGGCGCTCGAGACTGTCCCGCTAGAAGTAACGGTCTTCGTGGGCCCATGGCGGCCCCATGAAGACCGTTGCTAAGCCTGACGCTTTTTTTTCGCCCTCTTCATCATCAGATCATTATATATCATCATTTTCACAATTCATTTGTACAATACCATTTTATCGTTATTAGGAGCGGCGCTGCAGGCCTTCAAGGGATGGTCAATTTGCCTTTCTGGGGCACCGCGGATCTTTTGAGCTGAAATAAATATATATCATGTCCATATAATATCATATCATACCATTTCTCGAGCTGTAAGTCCACCCTTTTTAGAAATCGCCGATCCAAGACGGCGGTTGTTGAGGTTTCTACAGTCTGAAATAATTCATAGGGATATCCAGCACACACAGTGAAAGAGCTAACATAGTCAAAGAGCATTCTCAATTCTTCTAAGGTTGATAGCCATGGTTGTGACGTACTTCGACTCCTATAGCTTCCATCTGGCACCAACTTCCCTCCTGTGCTTACAACCGAAGGGGGATACTTTCTGAATGTGAAAGTCCTTGTCACGGAAAGAACGCCTTGCTTCCGCACACTCTTGTAGAGAATCATGTGATCCTCCGTGCTATGGAGTGACCGCCCTTCGACTGTCGACCGTGTTCCTGAAATTCTGGAACACAATTCGCGAATGTCGTTGGGCGTCTGTTGGGCTGCTGCCATTGTTGTCTTCTTCCGGATCGTCTGTAATTCTCATAAGTGGAGCCCTATGCTACACGGCGGTACGAAGGAGCCGGGACAAGTCCGTCTGCTGCGATTGGTCAGCGGCGCGGCGCTGACCATTCGCAGTAGACGACGTTGTTCCTGTTCGATGGTTTTGCTTGTTTCCGTCGAGTAACACAGGGCCCCTATAGGGTAACAGAATTTTGCGACTTGCTAGCCTTCACAAGTTCGGAGTACGTGGAGCGAAAGCTGTCGCTGAAAAACTCAGAGATCCTCGGTTCAATCCTTACCCTGCCCGTTTCGATATGGATGGGCATCGTACCGGCGTGAGGTTGTGTATCACTACCATCACTATTGGGCAGGACACATTAAAGTCCCCAGATTTGCAGTTGTACTTCAAGGGCTAAATTCGTCATCTGCAGTGGGTTACAATGTCGCCATGTTCAGGAGGACTAACCTCCCGCAGTATGAAAAACTAACACCTAATTATTATTACCTTTGCGACTGCTGCAAATTTTCGACGCTCGTGAAGCGTACGCTTCACAAGCGAACGCATCAGAGCACATCAGATTGGCATGCTTGCTCATTGATGGCGCATGAATGGCAGTGGCCTATCCCAAGTAGTTCTAGAACCTACAAAATAATTTTTTTTCTATCCTGTATTACCTCGAATGTTGACGGTGTGGGCTAAGTTTGTATTCGTGATAAAATGAACGCTCATATCTTAGTCGTGGTTGAAATGTCCCTTCCGATAGCAAGTAAAAGAATGAACCCTAAAATTAATTATTTTTACAACAAGGTTAATAAAACTTCTCTCTACCAATCTTTTGAGCTGTTTGCTTCAGAATAGGGTCAAATAGAAAGAAGGAATAGAGTCTAATTAATTTTTTCCCAAAGAAAAATAACAAAATATTTCTCAGACTTTGCGCCTAAGATTGCTTTCAAGGCGAATGGTGATCAACCCTGCCTAACGAATATGCTCATAAAATTGAATACGAAAATAACGTCTTTTACTAAAACTAAGAAGACCCAGTTTCGGTCTCATTTTCAAGAATATTAAAATTGTTTCACGGGGTAATGAAAAAAAATGCATCGACCTCATCTGAATCTTTATATATATATATTAATTAAAGCCCGAAGATAGTGCTCCCTAAGTTTGAAGGCCAAATATTGCGTCTGAATTTTACGAACCGTGTTTAAAAGTCATATGCCTTGAAGATTTTTGAACGACCATACGGCAGTGTGTAAGGAACCAGAGGCAACGAAAGGTCATAATTGTAACATATAAAGTGGGAAGGACATTCAAATTTATTTAATGTTGAAATAAGACACTGAAAATGATAAAAGCAATAAAGTCATCTATTGACGCTCTTATTACTTACGTGATAATACATCACGTAATTACGATTTGATTTTGGTTTCAAATACATCCGTGTCTTCTGCCGCTTGGTACCATGGCAACGGTGGCTGCGGTGGCTCTGTCGGCTAGTCTTGTCGTTTCTCAGCTTCTCATGCTCTGTTCGCGGAATGTTTAGGTTTCTGTTCGTGTTGATCGTCGTTCGCGCGTGTTGTATGCATGTGTCAGTGTCCGCCACGCCAACCGTGTGCGCTGTGCGACAATGCTGCAAGACGTATACAGTAGCGCAGACGACGTACGGTTTCATAATATCCCGCGCGAGCCACATTCTAGTGTCCTGTGGATTTGAGCCACTGGCCGCGATGGTGCGGACGACATCGGCGCAAGCGTGGGTCACGTCCATTTCGAACACTTTTTTCCAGGCGACTAAGAGATGGCTATTCAGGTGCTGCGAAGCACCAGACGTGATTGAGTCCAACTCCAATGTGTCTGTGTTGATAGTCATTAATGACAAAGAGAATGGCTGGTGGCTTCCTGACTTAATGCCCTGTTTATTTGCTCCCCTTCGACGTCTACTATCAAAGCTCTAAAGTGGCAAAGCGGGCGAGTTTGTTCGGTCTAGACTTCCTGTATAGGCTCCCTACGAGAGCCAGATTTGCGCGTCTGTCTTCCACGTGCCGCCGCGCAGCTATTCGCCGAGATCCGACCACCTGAGGAGCCGGATCAAGTGCCGTGCAGGAAAGTAGACGTTGCACGCGCCCCGCCGTACGTGCCCCTGCTTTGTGTGTGTGTGTAAGCGTTGTGAATAAGATAGGGGTGGGCGGAAGAGAGGGCCGATAGTGGATGCGCACCTGGCGCGTTTGTCACTGGCTCTCGGGGGGTGGGGTTTGGTGCAGAAAAGTTGGGTTGCAGAAGGGGGGGGGGGGGGGGGGGCATGAGTAGAGTTCCAAGGGAGCAGGTGGGTCAGGTCGGCTGAGGTGCGTTAGAATTAAATAATTGTGGTGGTCAAATAAAAACGCCGCGCGCCTCGACCGCGCGGCGCCGCTATTCGCCGAATTCAGTCACGTGACGAGCGGGATCAACATGCCATGCAGGAAAGATGGCGCTACGGAGATGAACGCGCAACTCCGGCTCCCGTAGGGAGGAGCCTATACAGGAACTCTAGACCGCACTGCATCGCCGCGCTATCTAGCAGCTCCGGCTGGAAGTGATAGGCTACATCCGCACACGCGAACATGCCTTCCGCGGGGGCTTCCGATTTCGTCTTCCAACCCACACGTTATCAGTAGCTCGAGCGGCGCAACGCTCTTTCTAAAAACGCCGCCTGATAGCACAAAAGGCGGTGCTCATCGACAACATTCGCCCCCCTCTCTCCCACTTGCCATCAGCGTTATCTCCCCGTGCGAGCCGAATGCCTAGCGGTGTTTATCGGAACAACGTTTGGCAGCTCGAGACGCCAATAATGCGAGGATCAAACAAGGAAGACGGAGGACACCGCGAACCGCACGCACGCATGCGCAGACGGCACCTATCAGTTCCAGCCGGTGCTGCTAAATGGCGCGGCGATGCAGTTCGGTCAAAGGCCCCTTTAGTTCGGTCGCCGCTCCGGCGCTTCGTTTTACTTTGGGGAGCCTGTACGTAAATGAGAGGATGCGCGAGCATGACCTGTCTTTTCGCTCTACAAGTGGAGGACACCTGCCTCTTCATTGCGGAGATTGTCTATGCCAGCCCAATTTTCAAAATACCACGATCGTGGGGAGGGACCGTGAGAAAGCTGCGAGGGTAGTGCTTGAAGCGCATGCCATAAAGAAAGAAGGCACTGAAGGCTGCGTCATCCAGCCGTCAATTTTTCTGCATCAAAAATGTAGTGATTGTTTCACACGTTGTAATGAATGACGTCACTGGGTGTTTGAGTGTATTTTTTTATCGGAGCTTGTTTGCACTAGCTGTTTTCAAATATATGTTCAGTTGAGAGTAAGCGCTCGTCCTGTTCGCCTTAGTTTTTTGTCCTTGTCTTTGTTAGCACTCTTAATTTTATATCAAAGCTCAACAGCACAGTGTCTGCAAGTTCTCACTGTCCCATTTGTTTTTCATTGCGACCACGATGGGCGTTTCCCACGAGGAATGTGTAACTGGTAACAGGAGTTCAGTATTCAGCACATTTATGCGGAGCGCAAGTCCATCTGGTTCTTGCACAGGGGTTCCAATGTTGTCGGATCGCCGAGCTCTGATTAGCTAATTGAAAAAAATATAGTGGGTGGACCTCAAGTCATCTAACATTGAGGCCTACCCATTATGTGTTCAATCAAAGCCAATCACAACTTGGCGTCGTTCTGACGTCACCGCAACTCCTGTGCAAGGAGCAGACGACTTGCTCTCCGCATGGGGAACACACAAGCTGTCGTTTCTGATGGCAGAGCTATCCTGGTGGCAGCCGAGCAAATGTTTCGTTACGTGTCATTCAACAAGCCATCCGGAACTTTTAAGTGAATAAGCCATTGTTAAAGTTTCTTTAAATAGTGTTATCATAAGAAAACACAAAATTCGTGTGTTGCGTATAAGTTTGATGATAACTGTATATTCAGTTTAAATGCATCGTATGTACATCAGTGATAGTGCAAGAAACCTTTCTGAAGCCCCATACTGCATTTCTGCATACCAATGCTGCGCATATGTCTTGAGTTAGGAGGCAGAGCAAAATCTTTTATTAATGTTCATCACCCAATACTTCGTTTACCTTGTTTCTTCAAGTCCAGAAGTGGGTCATAAGTCACCTTCACTGAAGAGTCTATGTTCAGGCAAGGGCAGCAGGTTTCTTACTCGTCAAAATAGTAAGTATTGCACATAATAGTGTAAATAACAAACGGCTCGTTGCGCAACGCTGAAACATGAGAGATCATGTCCTCATAAACAGCAAACTAGAAAAATGTGTTAAACTTCTGATTTTATTGTCTTCGGTGTTCAACTTTGTCAGAGATTAAAACTGTGAGAAATTTGAACTGTCCGGCTCCCACGTGCTGATTTCTAATGAAACATATTGCCTGTATCCTCAAGTGGCTAATACCCCTGTCAGACGGGCTAGTTTAGTGTCACTACAAGCGAGTCCACTTCAACCCGTCGAAACACACTCCAAGTGTGTTGGTGCTACACGGGAAAACTTAGTGTCACTCCAAAATGATGGCAATAACGATGGGTAAGTAATGGGCACGCAACATATTACAGTGCATACGCATTTTTTCATAAATAACTTCGTCGTCTTATCAGAAACACGTTACCACACATTGTTGCGCTAAGTCACGAGTTTTAATCCAAATTTAAATCCAATTTCATCATTACGATCAGCCATTACAAGCCAGTGATACACGTCCGCACGCCGGTACGATACTCTGTTTCACCTTATGATGTACCGCAGAAAAGGCTATAAGCGCGAGCTCTTTGCTCTAGGGCATATCAAGGCGGCACAAGCTCTCGTGCGTTAAGAGTAGCTCCCAACCCTATGAGCTCGCGCATTCAGCCTTGTCTGCGGTACAACATTAAGTGAAACTGAGTACAGATCGAAACGAGCAGAAGTAGGGATTGAACTTAGGATTCCTGGGTTCTGCAGCGCGAGCCTTCGCTCCGCGTGCTCCGAGCTGGTGTGCGCGAGCCCACTCGGCCACTCGCCACTCGCCGCAATGAAACATCATGGAGTGTGTGGAGGACGAGCCGGAGGGCAATATCCGCGATGTTGGACAGTGGAAGCGCATGTTTGGGGCACTTTTCTCCGTGAGAGCCCAACGCCTTTCAGATAAGAGGCAGCTGGACCTGGATGCCGACGCACAGGCAAGAATTTCAAGTAACGTCGATCAGCAGCTGCAGGCCAATGCCTTTATTATAGCCACTCTCATGACCGACAACCTACCCGTGATCAGTCGACAACGGTGGACTTTCCAGAGGAACGAACGGTGGTTCGAAGACACCTTGCCCCATTTGGGCGAGTTCTACTTCAAGAAAGCCTTTCGCGTCTCTCCTGCCACCTTCAGATTCCTGGTGGAGTCATGCAGGTGCCTCCTGGCCTTCGTCGGCCGTCGCGCAGGGGCCAAGGCTGGAAACTAGATTAGCCGCATGTTTTTCTACAATGCACTACTTTCCTGCCAACAGAAAACAAGTGCGCATCTAACATTAGTCCTATCAAAATAATACTAATTTTACGCAGCGTTAATTTCTTCTGTTATTTTAACTCATTGAACACTGCTATCGAGATTACACACTTGGTCTACCGGAGCGAGCGTAGTGTGCTCCCCGAACTCACTTCATTGGAAGTGTGTTCTTCGGGCAGGGCTGGGGATTGAGCTCAGAATCACTGGGTTCTCCTTCTCCAGCGCGAGCTTCCTCTCCACGTACTCCGATCAGGTGGGCGCTAGCCCACTCGGCTTCGATACCCCTTAATAAAGACACTTTAAAAAAATTGACGTTTACAATTCTCTGAAATGCCGAATTGGAGTGAAGCTCTTGAGGAGGAGGGAGGAAGGGTACGGAGGGTATGCCAGCTGCTCCCCCTCCGTACCCTCCCATCCTCCTCTCCTGTTCCCATCCCACTTAGCGTAAAAGTTTACCTAAATTTCCAGCTAAATTTAGTCGTGAAATTTTTCCGCTGAATTGACGTGTGACATCACATGACACGTCATCTGAAATTTTAATTGTGACGTCATGTGACGTCACACGGGTGAAATTTTTCCTCTAAATTTAGTGGAAAATTTTCAGCCAAACTTAGCAAAAACTTTTACCGCAAAATTTAGCGGGAAAATTTTAGATGACATGACATCTGAAATTTTAATTGTGACGTCCCGTGACGTCACACGGGTAAAATTTTCCCTCTAAATTTAGCGGAAAAAATTTCCGCCAAACTTAGCAAAAACTTTTACCGCAAATTTTAGCGGGAAAATTTTACCCTCGTGACGTCACACGTGGCGACACGCGTGACGTCACGTGTGACGTCATTTTGGGAAACAGCCCTTAATGCAACGCGCGGTTACGCCGACACCGCTCAACCCTGAAACAGGTGCCTAGGAGCTGTGCTCTAAAACAACGTTACATTAATGAACGATTTTTATGCAAATTGGATGATTCTGATCGATCATCGCAAGCCAAGATAAAGAACGAAGCATATCCAAGTTTGGCGTTCCGCTTCGTTCAACGGAAGTCTACGAGGAGGCCCTGACACTGCCTAATCAGATCATAATTATCGTGTTGTCTCGAATAGTTACATGCTGAAACAAAAGTAGGCTCTATCATTCGCTGCGAACCAAGATAGCCATGAATGACTGACTTTGTCGTCGTATTTTATCAATTCAGCGCTCCGCTAGTCTTGATTCAGATCAGCCTAAACTCCAAGTCCACCCCACTATTTTGTTTTCGCAATGCCATTCTTTTACATGTCGTCGCTTTCACGAATTTCTTTTTCTTTATAAAATAAAACTTAGGCCACGCTTTTGGTTTCTGTCTTTATGTTTTACTGTTGAAACACTCCTACTGATTCCACGCGCTCGATCGAGCGAAGTGAGTTCGTCAAACTCACTCCAAGCGAAGTGTGTTCCTCAGGAAGGAGCCGTGTGGCACACTACAGAAATGACACTAAGGGCGAAGGGCACTCGCTTATAGTGACACTAAACTAGCCCGTCTGACAGGGGTATAAGAAACACATGAATTTGTTTGCAGTAATTTGTAAATTACTGGTAGATAGATCGAGAGATAGATAGATATTTATTTCGGTTCAGGTGAGCCGCGGCGCCGCTGTCGCAGCTCCGCGACGCGACACTGTGAAGGAGTTCGCTCACTAGACATTTCCCTATATTACCCGAACAGCAAAAGATAATGTTAGGAACGTATAAACACGCGCTGGTACCTCCTCGTCTTCCCTATAGAAAAGATTCGAAGATTTTTACTTTCGAAAAGTTAGAGCTGAAGACGCCAGCACGCGTGGCGCGTGTACCTCCGTTCCCGGCCTACCTTTTTATGTTGGGGTAATTCGGAAAAAAAAAAAAAAGGCTTATTGACCGTGTTCTCACGATCATGCACTTCAGAGTTATTTCTGCGACGAAGCGCGAAGTGCGTCAACGTCGACGCCAACTGATCTTCCAGCGTCTCGCAACAAGCGCGACGCTAGAACGCGGTGACGCCGAGGCACCCGTATCTGCCGCTTTGCGCCGTACTCTCTCCGGGTTTCAGGGCGTTAGCCGCTTGGGGGTGCTCAGGGGTCCACTAACTATGACGTAATTAGCAGGTCTTTATTCTAGCTGGTATTGTATGGGTGAATGCGGCTGAACCCTTCTACTCGGGCGGAGGCTTGCGCCACCTCGCCGAAGCTTTTAATTTCTATAGTTAACTCCGATTACATATTGAAATAATTGATAATGGCGATGAATTTTCTACCGGGATGTCACAACAGCTATGAGCATCTGCACAAAAAAAAAGACATCAGTTCTTTAAAGGTCCTTTACGCCCCAAGAACTCTTTCAGCTCGTGAAGACCGGTTTCATCTCCGGCACTATCGCAACCTGGCGCACTGGAAGAGCAGCTAGGCGATTAAGAATTATTTTACATCAAAAAAGAAGCTGAAAATAACCCTTTAAAATTTTTTCACGAATAGCCCTTTTAGGGGATGCTTAAAAGAACCGTTTAGGGTACAAAATATTGACGAGCCGAAGAACCGAAAAGAGCGTTTTACGACGAGACTCTTTTCAAGTGTAGCGGGCCCGACTGAAGATTCAAATTCCCGTTTGTTTCACGTAAAGCGTATAATAAGGAGGATTTTCAACGCTGTCGCATATGTACGATTAAAAAAAAAAGTTTGTGTCGTAGCTCTATGGAAACATTCCCGCTTAAGGTGCAACCCCACCCTTGGTAAGTGTGATTCTGAATTAATAGAAGGTGGTGGGGATCGCCTTCCAGGCCTGTACATCAATACAAGGTATCGTTTGTGGTGGCGCTTCGACCCAGTGGGGTATTTTTCTATATCCTGAATTTGACATCCCTGGTCCTTTGCTGTTTTTCTCTGCACGAGCTTTCTTTGGAAAGCGCACGGCGGCGCCTGTTTTCGTGCAAGGCGGCCAGTTGCCTACGCTCCGAGCTCACGTCTCCCGCTAGTGTGGGCAGAACAAAACGCGAAAATCGTCCTGAGCCGAATGGCGAGACGCCTGAACAACAAAACAACCGACGCGTTGAAAAAGTACAAAATTGCCTGTCCTCCGTTATCGGAGATCTCGGAGGCCAATTACGCATATTTCAATGTGATCAAATTTATAGGACGGACCGGCCCTTTTGTCGTGCATGTGTTTGGCACTTTGAGGATTTCCAGGAAAACGAGATGACGTGATAGACTTGGGTTTCCGAAATTCTAGCTTGAAGAATTAAATACCTAAAAAATCAAAACAAATGAAATATTCTTTGGGCGGTCAGTTGTCTCATTTAGGTAGCTGGGTGTTTATTTTGACCAAAACCACGAGACTCAAAAACACTAAAAATGACCCTCAGGTTTAGATGTTAAGTTTGGTAAACTCGAAGGTAGTGCGGGAGCAAAAATAAAAATAAAAAAATCCGAGGTTAACAGTTACCATGCAGAAATAAATTCCAAGAGATCATTTTAATACGAGTTCAGTGATAAATGCAACGGCTGGCCACGTAAAGGGTCTGTGGATAGCTTTTCCGCATAGTTTGAGCAATGTACCAGTCTTAATTTGGAGATTTATGGGCGCAGGTAGTGGTGTGCGAAAATGAAAAAGATGCAGACGGGTAGAGTTTGACGTTGTATAAAATATAGTGTAAGCACGCACATGGTACGCTGATTAAGACTGAAACAGCCCTACATTTTACACTAGCGTAGAGCTTATCGAAATTTAACGGTGCATCCAAAGTGCTCACAAAAGAGCACGAACTGAATCGCAGTGGAAAACGAAATCAACAATGATTAACAATCGTGTGATTACGGGAAACCTGAGGGCACTGCACATATGCAGAAGGTAAGCACTGTTACACTAAATACATTACCAGTAAAGTATTTGGTTTTATTGTGCGAACGAAGCGGAACATACAAGTGCGAGCATGCTGCCCTGATTTACAATTCCAGTGAACGAGCGCACCGTCCAAAGCACGGAGCTCGCTTTTATAACTTTTGGTGCGCTCAAACCTTTTAAAACACAATTATAATGAATTCTATTATTTCAATTATTTTCATTAAGTGCGTCTATGTGTGTGTGTGTATGTGTGTTTTTGTCCTTTGAGTTCAAGTGCCATTTTCTTAGTTATATAACATTTTTTTCCAGAAGTCCGACAACTAAAGTCTGTTTCATCATAAGTAAGAGTCACATAATGAAAGACGCAGACAAAAAAAAAAAAAAGGACGCGGACACGCGAACACACATTAAAATGTGTAACGGCGCATTCAAAACTAGTCGTTAGTGTTTTAGAGAACACGAGTTTCGCAGGGCGACATTGTTACCCGTTGTAGATTATAAAAAGTGCAGTACAATTGTTAGCTCGGGGTCTTTAACGTGCATTGCGCAGTATATGTGACTCACGATCGCACGACGGTACGATGCAGATTGGCGACACAATTAATTCAGGGTCCCTGCTAAAGCCCCTTAGGAAAAGCGTTTTTTAGAAGTACCGCCAACCATTGTTGTGGAAACGCGCAAGACACGTGCCACAAGCGGGCGCTCCGCCGCCATTGGCTTTCAAGGGCCACTCATTCTAGTGCTGCGTCGCCATTTGCCTCTAGTGCTCGAGACACGGGCCTCGTGCACTGGCACCTTTGAGGTGCCTTGAACAACCAACGGAAACACATCGAGGGGATTTAGTCCCTACAGGTCCTGCAGCGTGAGCTCCGTGCTTTGAACGGAGCTCGCACTCGCGCATTTCTCCTCGTGCTCTGGTCTACGATGCCACAACACACTCGTCCAACGATCCCCCACCGCACTTGGTTTATACTTCGTTTCAGCTTCGGTCCAGACGCAGCCAAAGCTACAAGCGCGAGCTCCGGGCTTTCAGGATCCCTGCCAAGCACGCGCGCTCGTGCAGTGCAAGCACTGTTCTGGGCCACATGCTCGCGCTTGTAGCATCGGCTGCGTCTGGACCGAAGCTGAAACGAAGTATAGCTTGTGAACTAAACCAAATGAGCGAAGCTTAGAGCATCGGCACCCTCTCCCCCGATATTGTTGTGGGCGCCGCCATCTTGGTGGGTGGTAACAAATCAAACGCAACTGCCGTTCGTCATGATTCAAAAGTGCGACTTCCTCAGAATTGGTTTCGGTGTCAGGAAGCTCACGTAATATTGCTTTGCTTTGTCGCGAACTGTTTAAACATTTGTGGAGGACGCAAAAGCGTTTCCTGTGATATCAAATAAAGCTTCACATAACCGAGAACCATCATTTGAAGCACCAATATCTGTATTAAGCGTAGCTTTTTTGGTGGCTCTAGTCTATCCCGACCGCACAGGCACAGAAAGGGAACGAACTGCTTGACCTCGCGCTCTTGGCGCTGCTTCAGTGGCTTGATCGGCCCGTAGCGTTGGCTGCGCTCCGAACTAAGGTAGAGCAAGCAAATATTCAGATCTTAGGGATTTACAAGCCAAACCAACAAAAATCACTTAGCATGCCACACTAAAAAGAAAAAAATTGCGGATTTATTTTGACTAACTGGATCTTTTGACGCGCAGCCGAAATCTAAAATTGGCCTCCATTAGATCGCGGGCACCCCGGGAAATATTTAAATCCGACGAATATGGATTCATGGGCCTCGGCGTTGGCTCAGAGACACTAAGACGTTTCAGTGTTTTGTGTTTTGTTTTAATATCATTGACGCTTAAGAGCCACCGAGGTGTTTTTTGATTCAAAATATAGTCGAACAATCCCGGCAAACATAGTTCGTTTGCGAAAATGACTTTGGCACGTGATAAAAGCATTAAAATGTTTTCGCATATGTGGCGGAATCCGAAATGGTAGAATCCCTTTCATGGCCACCATTTCATTTGGATCGTGTCAGGCAAGTGTACCGACTCACAGTAGAACGCGCGCAAAAGCAGCTGTGGTGCACCCGCAGCCTCGCACGTGTCGTCCTGACGTCTCTGGCTCGCTCACTGCGGGCATACAGGCATCTAACACCCAGACAATGGCGCTTTTTTTTGTCTTTCACCGGGCGTTCCAAGCGGCACACGACGAAAGGTGCACATAACGCTTTTCACGTTACGTGGCGAAAGTGTATGAAGGCTCCCTACTTTTCACGAACAAGTGTCGCCATCTGTATTTTATATTAAGATACTGCAATTTGCCGTAACGGAATGAGAAATGTTTGAGGTCTTATAACATTCTTAACGTTTAGTATACCGATATGGAAGTTCTGGAAAATGTAATATCGAAGGATGCTTCATAATTTAATGTCTCGCAATTTTGATTAGTTCACGCGATTCCGTTTTTATAGCGCCATAAAATAATATCATTTTAAGCTTTATTTTTTTTATTTTAAAATATACATTATCTGTACAGTTCGTTGCTTACTTTTTTTAATTTATTACATCCAACCAAACGCTCACGTAAAATGTCGTGGACAATGGGACGTTATAACTCGAGATTTTTTTTTTTCGATATTAGAGACTGTTGTTTATTAAAAGCTAAATAACTAAATAACAACTAAACATAATTGCAATAACTAGACATAAAAATATTTCTGAAAAACAGCTCTTTAATTTGACATTATTTTATAATCGTGTAATACACAGAAAGAAAGTTATAACAGTCAGAAAAGTACCAAAACGTCTTGCTCGGCGGGGTTGCACCTTAACATACAACGAACGCCCGTTTGACTCCAGAAAGCAATAGGCTATCTTTTTCAACCGGTTGGCAACATTGCGATGGACGCTGTACGCCCTGGTACTAGAACATCAACTAGTACAACGACAACGCATGTCGTTTCCAGTGGTGAAAAGAGCCCCTAACTGCTACCGCTCTAAAACCGGTGGACTCTAATACCGCTGTTACACGGGCACACTTAACTGCAGTTAGGCTAAACGACAATTAGCGCACAATACTTGCCGACAACATTCTGCGGCGATGCAGTCAGAGCTATGGGCGAACGTGCGCTTGAGCATCTTCAGCATCTATCGAAGCAGTGCACGCGCTCTCTTCACTTCTTTTGAAATAGCTGTCCGAGCGTATAGTGCGGCATCTGTGCTGCCACGTAACCGCAGTTAAAGCTGAGTTAACCGCGGTTAAGTGTGTCCGTGTAACAGGGGTATAAGAGCTATGCGATGTGTTAAAGAACCCGTCGCAAACGCCGGCAGCCATGTTTGTTATCGTTTGAAACCAAAACAGAAAAGTCGACCTCGCGATTTTTTTTTAATCAGTAATGACCCTATGCATATAGTTTTTTTCTGAAACGTAAAGAAAAATTTCGATTAAAAGACTATCGCGCAGAAAGCAACACTTTTACGACGAACTTTCCACACGTCCTTCATTTCTACGAACGATACGAGCCGAGAAATGAAGCGTAGCCAGCTGCGCTTCTTCAGCTAAATTGAGTCCAACGTCGTAAATATTGCACTGCGTGCGTGCGTGCGTGCGTGCGCGCGCGCGCGCGCGCGTGTGTGTGTGTGTGTGTGTGTGTGTGTGTGTGCTTGTGTGTGTTTTTAATTAAGCCCTCTGTAAATCCTTGCGCTCAAAAGCCTCTCTCCCACTTTCTTCTAAGGACGCCATCCACAAAACTGAGTATCCTCTCGTGTATTCGTTTCTCTTTTTTTAACACTTCTTGAAGAATTTCGTCACCAGGCTGTTCCTCTCCATTCTTTCAGGGATCTCTTCCGGATAACCAGCAGGTTCTCAAACTTCCCCTCCCGTTCTCCGAAACTTGTAAAAGCCTTCGCTTCGGCGGCTTCTCATCACACTACTTTCAAGGATGCTTTCCAGATCACCGGGAGACGGAGAGGTTTCTTACGCAGTCCATGAGCTCCCGATAGGGCCCCTATATAGGAGTTTTTATATTTGTGCCCGAAAGGCTCTCTATGAAAAATACACACATTATATAATCTTCGCTATTTCACGGCGCAGGGATTTACTTTTACTATTCAAAAAATCTCCCCGACAAAATTTGAGAAGAAAAGAAAGAAAAAACAACGCTGAGCTTGCGCAGCTCATTACAACGACGATGAAATATTCTCGCGCTATTCAAGTTCGCGGCTTACCAAATGTGTCCGCCGGCCCACTAGTCCACCAATCGATTGTTCTTCGAAGGACAATACTCGGTCTTCGTCCGCCTCCAATCGCCCCGACCGTACGCCTGCACAATGAAGTCCTTCTCTACCCTAATCCTCCGACGTTCACCACGTAATGTAAGAAAGTAATTTTTAACCTACGCGTACTCTCTGTGTCATATAATCCATTTCTTTGCGCTTTGATATTTTGTGGGCACGCATATTTTACTCACTCTGAGCGCGGAAACCTTCTCGGGGGTTTACTGTGCCGTTACTCGCTGTTCTTTTTTTTTTTATCTCGTCCGGTGTAAGGGTATTGGTGCCTTGCATTTGGGCTTTATTTTTGCCTTTACGCTTCTTTTGGCGAAGCCGACGGCGGTACGCGCTTTTGTTTTTCTTGGCTCTTTTGATTAAAATGGATCTCAGCTTACAAAAATCAAAACAAAAGGAAAATGTGAAATCCTTTGAACAATGAAGCTTTCTGGAGAGTAATAACGTCGATGGTTGCGGTATATCTTCGTGGCTCCTTTTATCGTCAGAAGCGGAGACCACGTAATATTAAGCACGCTTTGTACCGCGGACCTGCCCTTTGAGTGTTTTAAGAACGTACAATGAAATTTGCACTGTTTAAAGTTGAAAGTATAAAACTAAAGGTGGGTGCCATATTTGAAACGTGCTTGTAGGTACAAAACGTGAAACACGGCACCTAAAACACTTTCTTCTAGAGAGAAAGAGAGAGAGAGAGAGAGTATTGGCAAGCGCTGAGCAAAGAAGAAGTAATAAAACTGGGCTTTGGTTTTGAAAAAGTGGAATTGCTTTTCGCCAGTGTTACAACTTGGACTGTAGGAAAATCAGAAAATGTACAGAAAAGCGTAGAACTTATACAGGAAAACGTATCAGCTGGTTTGAAAAAAAGTAACTGCAAAATAATAAATAAAGAAAAGCATCATTATAGTAGTATCGGACAATATTTTGGTTTGTTTAGGAAAACATGCAGCGCTTCAACTGGTGAGTTTGGACACTTAGCAAGTTTTTCACATTATGTAATTTACTATACCTGCGTTCAATACGCGAGTAACTGCGTAAAATGGTAAACTAGGTTAAGGCGTTACACGAATAATCGGAATCTTTATTAACGCTAAAGAATAAAACCTCCGCAAGCGTGCCACTAGTTCGCTTCATACGAGCGGCACTAAATATGCCAGGCTTCATGGCGAATTCTCCTTTATTCTAATTACGTTATTATTTCAATGTGAAAGAGCAAAGATAAAGAAATATTTTATGCAAGCGTTGGTCTCGATGGGGTTTGTGTTGTCGAAAATCCGGAATTGTGGCAGCTGTAATTATACAGAAGCGTTTCACTAAATACAGAGATATAAGATAATCTTAAATTTACTCATAAAAAAAAAAGCCAAGAAAAAAACTTAACGCGGTTATGTGTATATACTTGTTAGCAGGGTTGTAAAAGTTACTTCCAAAATGTACCTAAGATACAGTTACAGCTACACATACAAAAAGGTACCTAGGTACGTACCTAGGTACTCGCTTAAAAATGTACCGGGGTACAGGTACAGTTACTTCAAATATACTTTATTTATTTCCCCCAGATTTGTCAACGCATATGGGAAGTAAAGCTTTTGTAGTAAGGATACACACAAAAATGAGTTCGATAAATATGCTTTAAGGGTGTCAATTATGCGAGAAATAAGGAAAACCGCATTCACATGAGCATTCCAGGACACAATATCTTTTTCACTTAAATGTTCTACTTGATTTTAGCATCAGGACCTCTACGAAGTGTTTATCTGACATCCTCGATCGCAGTTTAGGAGGAGGGAAGAGACTGCGCCACTTTTCCTTTTAAAGGAAACTGCGCACACCTCTCAAGTTAGCTCCTCCCTTGTGTAGCTGTCAGAGGAGCTTTAAACACGCAATGAAGTCGATTTCGGTTTGAGATGAAGGAAGCAGGTCGCCATTTTTCCTAACGGAATTCCGAAGTGATTTGAATTGGTGTCGCTCAAATGAACTCCGCCAATCCACCGCTCGCCCAAATGAACACCACCAGTCACTAAAGTGTTGTTCAATGAAATATGGACGGGGCTTCGTTCGCTAAAACGTCGTTCGATCAGGTCAGTGCCTCCCAGGTCGTATTAAACTTAACGTTAATCACGGAACATGGTAGTGTGTTAATACTTTATAGTTTCTAAAGTTTTGAGAAACTGAATAGAAAAGTACCTGTAAAAAGGAACTTCACTTAGTTACAAGCTGCCGAAAAATGTACCCAAGATACAGATACAGATACGGAGAAATGAAAGTACCTAGGTTTGTACCTTGGGTGCAACGTAAGTACTTAAATACCGATATCCAGTTACTTGTACCTAGGTACTTTACAACCCTGCTTGTTAGTGAGCGCGTTGGTAAGGATATAAGTTTAGAAGGAGTTATATACGTAAATACAGGGGACGGGACCACACCTTTCAACTTTCAACAAACAAATGATTTATTGCCGGACGCTTCGCCTTCGGAACTCCACTATGGGAGAGGGAAATTCAAAAGGTGGCGGAAGGTGAAGGAGGGGGGCAAGACAAGGCCCTGGGAAAAAAACTGGGGGAAAGCAAACCGCGGTTTACTTTCCCCTAGTTTTTCTCCCGGGGCCTTATCTTGCCCCCCTCCCCCCTGTCTGTACGTGTATAAGTCTTTGTAAACTTACATATATGTATATCATACTTGATTTTCAAACGAGCAAATAAGTGGGCGCCTATAGGTGCTACGAAATAATTTGAAATTTTCTGTTTTACAACCTCGCGCTACAGCCAAACGAGGTTCTCGTTATTAGAAAGTCAACTTTCAAGAGCTCAGATCATTTCCTTGCCAGCAGTTCGTTGTGCTTACAGCTGAGGAAAGTCGGCATTTACACTCCTCTCTCGGAGGAAGACACGCAAGTGGGTGCGCAAGCGGTGGAGCATTCTAACTCCAATTTTGTAAAGCGCAGCAAACGCCATTTTTCTCCGGCTATTGTTGCTCGGCCGGAGACTCCGATGACCCCCGACTATCATTCGCCATGCTTCCGAGACGCGCCGTCTGATTGAGCGCCTCGTCGCCCTTCCCTCCGATATGCGAAGCAGAGTTCAATCGCAGTCCCTGTCACAATCGCTTTTATTTGGCGGGCGTCAGCATTTTCTCGGCGCCTCTGCCGCGCCTCGTGTTATTATAAGTCCGCGTACGTGCGTTCTAGAGCGGCGCCGGGCGTCTGTCGCAACCTCTCTGTGTCGTTTTTGCGGATTGGAATCGGTGTTATGAGTCGCCGGACTGGTGAAGCGCGGTTGATTGCCTCACGACTTATTTCGTCGATGGAAAGCCCTCGAGCGCCTGGTTCTGATTGTTCCCTCGGTTGTTGTTTATTCTTAGCCACATAGCTGCACCTTCTTCGTGTGTGGGTGGGCGGGTGGAGCGCTGCTGATGTGTTTATCTCGGCTGCCCCCGCTGCAAAGCCAGTTTCAGGAACTTAAGACCGCGCGGCTTGTCTGGTGTTGTTCCCTTTGTTTTTTTTTTCGAGCGAAATCGCGCTCTTACCGAAGCTAACGAAGATTTCGTGAGCATTCGTCGTGGGCATCGCTTTGTCACTGACGAGGCGGGAAAGACGTCTCTTTCGGACGCCTGGATGACGCGATGACGCGCTTGTTGCCTGTCGCCGTGCGTTGGCTGCGCGTGCCTGCACGCTCATCTCACCAGATCATAGCCTCCTATATAATGACGAAGCCTCGCAGATTGCCACGAGAAGCGGCCGCCAAAATGGAAAAGGTGGAGCGGCAAACAACGGTTGAGAGAACAGCCACGTGACTGGCGCCCCGCTGCGGCGGGACGCCGAAGCTAACTTCTCAGCGGACAAGTGTGTGTCGGGCCCTCGCCGCTGCAAAAGCTGTGCGCTGACGTCCCCCGAAAAATGGCTCTTTGATGCTCTGTGCTACCAGATCCTCGCGCTCCTAATCTGCTATTGGGCACTCTATGTCTCCCCCAGAACTGCCTGGCTTCGTGCGTATAGAGGAGGCTATGACTAGACGCGTTCTTCAAGTTAAACGACGCTGATTCTGGAGGCGTCCAGCCGCTTTTGCACTGTCAGTGATTATGAAGTTGGCCAGACGCCTAAATCGAGAACAAACTGCTCGCAGGTGTCGCGTGTCAACAAGTATTGGATGACAGGGCGCTTTCTCGCTCCTCACCCCAATCTCTGCCTTTACCGTGTGCCCTCGTTTCGCGGCAGATTAAAAGCAGCGCCATTGACCTCGAGACCGAACCGTCTAGCCAACGTGTGGTCAAAATTGTAAACGTTTACAATTGTGGACATGCGGCGTCGTCTGCCATGTAAGCACGTTGAGAAGCTTCTATATCGTCAACGAAAGCCTGTTTCGGCTTTTGTTTTTAACACGCCTGTTTGCCCTTTGCGAAATGTTGTATCGTTTCACGCGCGCAGAAATATAGCACAGCGGGAAGTAGAGTTCAATACGCTTTCGTGACATTGATAATGTGGTTTGGAGAATCTCAAATTCTACGCAGCTGGTTTTGTTTTCTAGCACAACCCATAGCTCTCATAAATTAATGAATGTTAATTAAAGCTAGCTTTTGATTAAAAAAAGTAATTTTTTCAACCCTTCCACTGACTAATAATTACAGGATTTGATTGCATTGATTGATGTCCACGCATAATATATAAAAGTAAAATAATCTTCAAATTTTGTGTTTACAATTAGTGCTTTTAACGTCTCATTTGAAACTCTGCGTTGGGGCGCCCACAAAAACGTAAATTTGTAAACAACTATTAAATCGAAACCAGTTGACATTATATTTCTGAACAGCTTAATCACTCTCGGTAACAATCCCAACAAAAGTCTTAAGTTATTTACCGTGGCATCAAAAATAAAGAAGCAGGTATATTTTAACCTTTTCTTGGCGACTGGCGTCTTCAAAGTCGTGATTAAACCTAGAAAAAGAAACAATTAAAATTTATTTGTGACCAAACTATTATGTCACCGGTGGTAAAAATTATTTCCCTCTTGTAATCCGCAGAAGTATTCAACGACATCGAAGTGGGTGAACCGAACCTAACGACAAGTACTCTACCAAGAAGATCTGATTAATACGCACGATACTGTGCCGCTCATTCGACTTTTCATATTCACTCGCGACTGAGATATTGCGAGTTTTTTTCCCTCTTGTGTATGTTATCGTGCCGAACGCCCTGGTGGTTAGTTGATCTCGTCAAGAAGAAGGACACTTTCTTCGTCGGAACGTAGTATAATTGTTGGGATTAAGACGAACTGACCCACGTGCACCTTGACACGTTAAAAGAAGAATCACCTGCAGAGGTAATGACCTTCTTACGCAGGCTAGCGACATATCAGACTTCCCAGTAACTCTCAGCATTAATTTCTTTTTTCACCGAACTCTATATATTTCTTCCTGAAAGCTACCATAGGTGTCTAAAGAGACCTACAGAACCTGCTATTCGAAAACACACAGTGTCAATATTATGTAATTATCGGGCTGGGATCTCTCGATTTGTTGCATGCCCACCCTAGTGAAACGATAAGTATTGAACATGAATATGGCACTTGTGGAAAACCTGCAACCAGGCGGCCGCGATTCCCCTGAGGTTGGTACGGTGTGGCGCGGGGCAAAGCTAGGGCGGTTATATTCGGCTCAAGATTCAATCGGCACGGCTCACTTGAAGCCTAACGAATCCTACACACGCGAGGCCGAAGCCATGGGAGGCGCCAATGCAACGCTGGTGCAGTGGAATTTACTGCTAACAGCTCGTGCCGTTGCCCGTGCTCTTTGCGGTTAGTGTGGATCCTTTGCCTCCATCCGCATTGTGAACAGATGGAATCACCATGTGCCTCAAAAATACATTGGTAAAGAAGAGCAGGCTTTCCACAATTTCCATCGGGGTCCCGAGACCAATAGCTCGTTGCTGATCGGCTACGGAACGGAGAAAGTTCAAGGCGTTTTGTGGTTCATCCATCTCGCCCTAATGTCAGAAAGAAATTTCTGTGCAGTGTCCACTAGGCGTTCTGTAATCTCCTTTGCGTCGGACGAGGTGGGGATTGCTCTGGTGTTGACTAAACACCCAGATTACCTGGCACTCGAACGTGGGGCCTGATCAGATGGCACTTGCTCTAGGGATCGTCCCTCGGAGGTCAGAGTGTGTGGAGCGTCACGGGAGCACCCCCGTCCAAATGAGTTCCACAGCTGATCTAATCTATACTTCGTTTCAGACTTAGTCTGGACGGAGCTGATGGTACGAGCTAATGGACCCAATCAAGCTGCGTCAAAAGTGAAGTCACTGGGCATTTTCTATTTCGGATTGGTAGCATCAGCTGCGTCTAGACTTAAGGTAAAGCCCAGTATAGTAACGTTGCCTTAACCTATCACATAAATTGATCATATACACAAGCGTAGCACACGATAACACAAATGTGAACGCACGCCACATAAGTCACTGGCTGTCGCGGTCGCTCTTCCGCCTTTTATACCCGCCTTTTTCAAAGCACGCCTCTCACCAGGGCTCACCTCAGCGTTGCCGCAAACAATTTCTTTAGCTCAACATTTAAGCAGTGAGACGCCTCTTGATTTATGAAAGGATCCGGATTTAACACACACTGCGAGAATATAAACCCGAACTAGAAATTAGTTTCACTTCGTTCATGAATCGAGACTTGCCTCCTGTCGTAAATATTTCGATAAACACCGTTTCTGTTTTGACGATAAAGAGGTGACCCGCGCTTATAACACCCTAGCTTCCTCGCATAAGCAGGAATAATTTCTGTCGTTCAATGAAGAGAGCGGACTAGACAGGCTCAGCGACCGGTGTACACCCGCCAACAATATGAAGGTGAACACCTTACCTGGTTTCTTGGCTGTTTTATGGCTTCCTCAAGCTATATTTCCTCTCAACGTCTCAAATGGTACGTGACTTGGGGTCTAAACTTTGCGTTTTAGCCCTCTTCTGGAACAGAGCTTGTTCCAAAACTTGCAGGAGCGTCTAAACAAGAAGAGGGCTGTTCGCCTTCATATCGCCCAGGGGTGTACCTGCACTACAGTGTACTAGAAGGGACGAGTGGGGCCACGGGAGTGCTATTTAGGTACCTCCGCATGTGGAAATAACCGGCTAATCCAGGCCACTTCGCTTGTAGTGCCCTCTCGGGTGCTACAAGCGAAGTGGTTTGGATTATCCGTTTTCATGAAAAACGCGTTTCGTTCCAAACCCAAGCACAACCGCCACGCTGGTCAAGGTCATAGAAACAATAGAACGCCGGACTATATTTTTTATACAACCTAGACGTCAGCCGTCACGTACATAAAGTCACCGCGACCGGACTTTTTGTCCCAACGCCATGCGACATCAGGACGACGCTTTGACATCAACGTCGTCATCGACGTTGACAACGTGCCTTACACGATATCAAGACTGCGTTCTGACGTCATATTGCGTTGGCAACGACGACGATGTGAACATTGACGTTGATGACGACGACGTGCACGTCACGGACGTCAAGATGACGGCGTCCTTATCAACGCGACGTCATAAGGACGCTTGGTGTCAGTTCGTCGGCATCGTTGTCGACGTGACGCAACTCGAAGTCACGAAGACGTCCCGACAACCTCAGGACGTCGACGTTGACGTCATCATCGACGACGTTACACGACGTCAAGACTTCGTTGCCACTGCGCGTCGACGTTGAGGCTGGGCAAAGGCGACGACGTTATACGCCGTCAAGGCTTCGTTGTGAGGTTGACGTTAACGATGACGTCAGGACGACGTTAACGTGATTTCGTAGCGATGTTTGACGTTGCGTGGTTCTTCGACGTCAACCTCGGCATCGGCGACTACGTCCACCTTGTCCTCGACGCGGCGTGCGACGTCATGACCGCGTTGCAACGGCGACTTGATGTCGCGTAACGGCGTCATCCTCAACGCGACGCTATGTCAAGACCGCGTTACAACGGCGACTTGATGTCGCGTAACGCCGTTGACCTCAACGCGATGTCATGACTGCGTTACAATGGCGACATGATGTCGCGAAACGGCGTCGTCCTCGACGCGACGGGATGTCACGACGGCCTTTTACGATAGCATCTTGGCGTCGCGTAACGTCGTTGTCGACGATGACGTCGTGGCGTCGTCGTCGACAACGACGTTAGGGGCTATATTGCCCAGATGACCTTGACCTCTGTCGTTCTTTGATCGCACGCAGCGAAGGTGGCGCTGCGATCGAAGTGGCTTGGTTTCATCTGATCGCTTTCCACATTTTGAGGTGCAACTGAAAGCATGAGCGGAGTCTGTAGCTCGTCCTACTCGTACTTTCTAGTACACTCTACCTGCACGCATCTGCGACCCTCAGTGAAACTGCCATTTTGAAAAACAAGTGGCGCCGCCTATAGTGAATTAAAGTCGCGGATAGCGATCAGGTGAACGCGGTATGCGTCTTTTTTCTACAGGCGTTCATATCATAAGTAAAACTGCAAGGCAATCTCTGGAGCACGAGGGAAGCGGCAAGGTGGCACAGGGAGCCGTCCATTTCAAGAGTTCTATAGTATTAATATATTAATTCATTGCACGTTTGCGTCTATTTCAATGTTGACCTACACGCAGTTTGCCCTGTTTCGACTAATACGGGGATGTTTGCCTACCATTGCTTGAGCGCGCTTACCCGAGTTTGCACTCTGTCTGCTCGCGTCCGACATTATGACGGCTCCTGAGTCTCTACATTTCTGCCGGTATTTTTGGCAAGTTAAGTGCGATGAATGCTCTTATTGTTCGTGAAATTTCTTTGCTGTCAGCAAAAACGGTCCGTAGACACCAATATAAACGTAAAATAAGAGTATTTAATTACGTTTTTATGAAACAAAAAAAAAAAAAAACGAGGGTATTTGGACTAAGTCTAACGCCAAGACGGTGCTGTAATGAGAACAATTGCTCGCGGCGGGTTAAGAAGACTGCTCGAACAATCGAACTCTTTCGACGCACTCCGACTTCTCCGAGAGCGGAAGCGTCCTCGATCGTAACGAGGCACCCGGAAGTGCTCCGACCTTCGCGGAGTCGTGAGGACCGCGCACCGACCGATGAAACACAGACACACACACACACCAAAAAAAAGAAACACAAAATGAAACGCGCTATAACTTTATAGTCGACGCAGGCTGAACTGAGGGACGCTCGTTAAGCACACAACGGAATGAACAATAGGTCATTTTTGTGCACGAAGCATAAATACAATTGCAAACGCGCACAAGCGGAGTTCGCCAACCTGGCGCTGCTTTCTTGCGTTTGCTTTATTCAGCCATTAAAAGAAACTCAACTTTTCTCTTTACTATTTGTTACTTTTTTTAAAATAATTTTTTATATCAGGGCGCTATGCCTGGGCCCTCAACCTTCCGTGACACTTGCGTGTAGTGCTACATCGAAAAAAATAAAAAAATACGAGCTGGATCTGGATGTTTAGTGTCGCGAATCGACTTTTATTGAAGACTGGATTCACTGACCGGCCTTCCACCTTCCGCAAAAATAGCGCTGCCGACATACTGGGGTACCTTTTTTGACATTTTTCTTTACTTGTTTCTCACGCGAGCGATTATTCATTTTTGGTGTTTTTGGTGACGCCCGATATCAAAAGCCTAGCTCAGTGTTTTCCAAAATGTGGGTCCTGCTCCAAGGAATTCGCGACAGATAGAACGGGGAATCACGAAGCGGATCAGAAACTTCAAAATATGCGAACATGGCTTGTCTGCCGTGGTGTTCATTTAAAGAAGGCAGGACACCGCTGAATTCACATCTAGCCGAACTGAGTGTTCTGGTATACAAACTCCGCCCTCGGTTTTCCAGAGCACTCTCATTGTTCTAAAAAGAAACAAGCTCACTTCAGTACCTCAGTAATTAAGAAGAGTCGTTGCTGCTGATGAACGTTTGTTAAAATGTTTATACTTTTCTAGCCCAGTGAACGCAGTCTGACAGAAATGCCAACAAAACATTTTTCGTCAATTTTCTGCGTGCTTTTATTCCCTGCAATTCGAAAACTTACGGAATCGCAAAAACCTAGGAGGAGGAGGGGGCTGTATTTTATATTATTTTATATGTATGGTAGGTCGAAGGTAGTGCTGTAGGCGTTACTGAAAAAAAAGGAACGAAATACGTTGCTTGTTACTTGCAAGTAAACGGAATGCTTCACGGACCTACTTTTCTTCAATATAAAAGAAACGACTTATACATATACAGTAACCGCCGTTACTTTTGCGCTAAATATTATTTACAAATTAACATGTTTTAGATTTTGATGTTGCAGGCATAGCCAAGTGCCTTATTTCAAAATACGTCACTATTTCCATGTAAAAACTGAACATTATTATCTTGCATTTTACGGCTACACCTGAATGCTCACGCGGAAAAACGCGAATATAAAGTTGATTTTCGACATGTTCGCTCGGAACCTGACGGAAATACTCCCGCATTTCCCCGCAGAGTAAAAGAAAAAAAAAAGCTAGAATTAGCTTTATTAAGGACCTACAGAAGTACGAATAATAACGTTCAACAAGCTGCACTTTGATACAAGTCGTACTCCGCAGAGATACGTTCTGAATTCTGTTCTTGGGGGATTTTTTGACAGGGAACTTGAGAGACATTTCCGAGGAATTTGGGATGAGCGCAAGAATCCAGGACTTGGCGTTAAAAACTCAAAAACAGAATGAAGTGAATTTTGTTTTGTTTTGTGGAGATATGGCGAGTAACGTGACCATGTTACCTGTTACACTAAATGAGTACCATAAGCGCGTTATGCGTTACTGTAATAAAATGTAAGGACTAAATGACTACATTCGCAGAAACGTGGCGCGTTGCCGGTAACGCCGTTACTTTGGAACGCGTTACCACCACGTCACGCTCAGTCGCCGACCGAGCCGTAGAAGGGCATTCGCGAGGACGTATTTGGTTCGGACAAACATTTGATTAGCCCGCTCCTTTTTCTCTGCGTTGCTGGCGCAGACCCTGAGCGTGGTTGTCACGCGTGCAGAAGGATCGCCGTTTCCCACGATACGTCACGGCATCGGTGTCGTAGTGAAGCTGATTGAAATCGGTTTATTGGTCGCAAGCATTCGTAGTAAATGCACCTTGAATCTCTTTATACGTCTGTACTGCGTTGAAAATAACACTTCAGCCTAGGGCCCGTTTTCTCGAAACCGGTTAACTTTATTCACGGCAAAAAAAAAAGAAGAAAAAAAACTCCTTTCCCTATTACGTACCTAGACGTACCTAGGCAAGTATCCCGAGGGCTAGATGAGCTATAGCACCGTGTTTTATTATGGGGCGCTAGCTGGTGTCTCCTGTTGGTTGTAGGAAATACAAGTGACCTTCGTGGAAAAGTTCCCCGAAAGCGGTGACCCTTGAATGCGTGGTACCATGTTTTCGGGACGCAGCGCGGCATACATTTGAGGTTAAGAAACTGGTTTGTCGTAGAGATGTTCGGTAAGGTAAACCTACATTAACCCTTGTACGGAAAATTTCTAAATGTTTCGCTGTTTGAAGTGAAGACAAGCCTCGTTGAAATTTACTTCCAAGTTCGAAAGAAGACGACGAAGTTGAGTCCTAGAAACGATGAGGACGAAGCGAGCAGTGAAAGGAGGGTGGTAGAGCCACTAAAGTGGCACTAGCGGGCGGTCTACCAGCAGCACTTTATTCTAGCATGTAAGAACTGTATATAAAACCATAATAAATTGAAAACCCTAGAATGTATCTCCAGTGAAAATATACCTATTATTATAATACCCAAGCACCGAGGACAAAGCTGAAAATGAAATTCTACGCTCCGCGCGCGGTCGCCTTCCCCATATAAATATATTTAAAGTACATAATCAGCAGAAGGCCTTGACGAACGCTCGTGCAAGTCAAAATTTGTTTTAGGCTTATGCTTTAGAAAAGTTACTACTGCAGACGCCAGCATGTGCAGCGCGTGTAACTACACTCGTAACATTCACCTGAGCTTGGGAAATTTAGCAAGAGGTCTATTGGGACGCTGTCTGCTCCTGCATGCCATCAATACCAGGCCGATTGAGTATAGGCAATCGACTATAGCATTCCAACGACGTTGTCATGTTGACAATTGCCGCGTTCACTTAGGTTTAGGAATGGTCAGAATTTAAAGACTATAAAAAATACGGCGATGTCATTGCTTCTCTTTTTTACTTAGGTGAGGTAAAGCAAAGCAAAAGCCTACTGCACCTTTCATGGCTGACTAATGCGCCCGATATTGCAGCTGCAACGACATATTATTTCCAAAAGAAAGTGACGCTCGCTCGCAGGGGCACCGCCATGTTTCCCCGCAGTCCTTACTCTGCCAGACACGTGGCTTAAATTTCCCTTTGTAGGAAAATACGGTTAACCTACTGCCGCGGTTAAAGCTAACCAGCTTCGAGCAAACGGGCCATGATGTATTATGGGACCTTCTCATCCCTTCGAACCCCTTCAGCCCATCAAACCTCAGCTTTTAAACAACTTCAGCCCTTCAAGTCCTTTCAGCGTTTGAAAGCCCTTCAGCCCTTCAGACCCTTCAGCCTTTCAAACCTCCTCAGGCCTTCAACCCTTTAGACGCCCAAAATTACTGTGAGCATTACGTCAAAATGCACTTCGAAACATTATTGGAATTTTATTTCAGGCATTGCGTTTTACACGTGCATGTAGTAACCAAGAAAGCCGGTAAGAACCAACGTATACTCTAACCCGGGCGCAAGCAGCTGTAGACAAAACCGATCAGACCTAATAGGGACAACAGAGATTTTGGCCCCGCAAAATAAATATCTTGAGGCACTTACAATGACGCTGAGTGAGTTCTTAGGTGTGCCGTAGTTCAGCTAAAAAATCGAACAGGTGCACCACACGCACACAGACTGCCCGAAGCACGTTTAGCGAAAAACACGGACGCGAAACCGGCTCCTGCCGCCGTTGAGAAATCCTGTGCAATATCTTGGTGTCGTCCCGGGTGCCATCGCGGTGGCTTCTCCGCCGAATTTTTCAATCGCTGAATGAGCTGCAGACGCCGGACGGACAAGAGGGTCAAGAAACAGCTAGGGTACTGAGAGACCTTCTCATTGATCTGTACACTGAACTGCTCTAGTAGATACGTACCACGGACGGGAAGGGAAGTTAACAGTGAGCGTCCGCTCGTTGCGGGTACCCGTACAAAATGGCCAAGCCGCTTCACCGGCGCATATATCCTGAAGGGTGCCGTGTTCTCACAGAAAAGATTGGGAAATAACCTACATGCCACTAGAAACAATCACCGGCCCAGTACGCCTTTTAGAAAATTATGAATTGTACGACAGGCCCCAAAATATTTTGAAGGGTATGTCAACATATTTCAGAAATGCTGTCAACATATTTCAGAAATCCAAAGGCGTTTTTTTATAGGGCACTGACTGAATCGGCCACACAGTGTTGTGTTTGTGTGCGGGTGATATTTAATTCTGTCTTCCGATGGCCTCCAGCACGTGTTGCATGCCTTCCGCCGTGCATTTTCTGTACGCACGGCCCCGAGTTGCGGGAAAGGCCACGGCGTCGTCGACGTGAGGAAGCCAGCGCTCAGGGAGGTACGACTGAGACTCCTCCCTGCCGTTTTAAACTTGTCAGTGATTATACAGGTTTGCAAGACAGGATCCTGTATTCTGTCATCTTGACCGATGCTGGCGCCACGTAACATTTTTGCCATGTTGCAGTGTGCTATGGGTCACGTCAATAGGGTGCGCGAATGTGGATCAACCAGAAAATGCAGTAGAAATCACGAGTTCTCTGGTGTATGGCCATGTGGAAGAGAAAGATTTTGACACATCCAAAGGCGCCCGAGGGCAGGGCGTGGCAACGAATGGCTGGGCTTGCTCGGATAAAGGTGTGTAGTGTGTTCAGCCATTCTTGTATGCATTCTTCCCCGAAGACGTCAGCGTGGCGTGTACCTTGGCAGTCCACTATTTGCCATTTCGGAAGAACATTGACTGGCAGCAATGAGGGTGGGAAGGAGCTTTAGGCGCACTTTGATATGCGCTTTCAGACGTTAGATATTTTTAGAAGCTCACGCTTTGTTACTGGTTGAGGTATTTATTGTTAGCGCTCTTTCGAAAGCATCCATAATATTTAAAAATATGTTTGAGTCTCCCTCGGCGCTCAGGGGCGTATACTTCAGCAAGAAACGCTTGGCAACATTGTACGACAATCAGCAAACATCCTGGCTGGAGGGCAGGTTCGCCTCACCTAGGCGCGCGGTTCGTGATTAAGCCGAGACCACGGTAGAAGAAACACATTTAGGTGATGAATCTGGCCGCTCTTGCAGCGGGGAGCGAGCGACCAGATCCTGTTAGGAGTTAGCCTCGCGTCAGGAGTAGTTAGTTCCGCGCTGCCGCGGAGGGCGCTGAGGTATGAGGTCCCTCCTCGGCGGCCAGGGTGTCGGTGGCGTAGCGTGCTCGCCTTTTTCGCGGTGAGGTAGTGTAGTAGTGGAGTGACGCCAGTGGCTGGCTTCGTGTTTTGCTTTGGTGGTGTGTCGATCACAGGCGCCACCATCGTGTACGAAGGTGAACCTTAACCCGAAGAATAAGGAAGAGAACACAGATTTACGGACTCTGGCGAATTGGTGGCGGCGTGGCGGTGGTGAAGTACAACAAGAAGCGGTGAGCGAGAGAATGCGGGACCACCACTGGGAGAGACAACCGGTGCAAACGGTTTGGAAGGGACCCGTTACTTGGCGCCATCTATCCTCGTGCAAGTGAAGCACTCGGTGCGCCGAAAATAATGTGGTAGCCGCGTCTGACAGGGAGTCATCACTTAAATGTCTTTTTTTATCGTGTCCGAGACCTTATTTCGAAAGGTGTATAGACAAGGTTCCTCATGTCGCTCAAAAGGTGCGTTCTGTTTGACGCTAAACCTTTAGTTTGTCGGCAGGACTGAATCAGCGGTAGGTACGAATGCGCCCGTCAGCAACCGATATTGCGGAAGCGAAGCGGTAGGAGATAGTCATACTTCAAAATGGTTGTTTTAGTAAGATCCGGCGATAGGCTAAAGGCGAAGACAACAAACAAAAACCGAGTAAAAGATGCCCATGCACATTAGTACGTCGGCTATTACCCCTATTACACGGGCACCATTAACCGCGGTTCATTTGGCTTTAACTGCTGTTACACGGCACCCATAGATTTGAATGCATAGCCCCAGATGTTGTCTGCAGGTATTGTGCGCTAACTGTGGCATAGCGTAACTGCAGTTAAGCGTGCCCACGTAACAAGTATATATGCCACGAAACAGAAACAGCTAAATTGATCGCAGGAGGATGGTTCTACAATTTATTACCAGCTCAAGTTCACTAGGAAATACGTGTCGTGGTTTCTCCTGAAATAGAAACTTCCTTATAACTTCGATCAACAGCATTGCCGGGATTGCCTGAGGCATGCGCCGAGAACACGATCACGGCGTGCAAGACCGAAAAGTTCACGGATCCAACAAAGACGTAGCTTACACCTTCCTGTCAGCGGGGAACTTAGTATAGAGCTCTTTCATTTCATGGTATATCTCAAAAGTTCGCCGTCCGACAACGTTCAAAAATGCGATGCGATGCATCCTTTTGTCAAAACGTTTTGCCGTATTTTTGCTGTCCTAAAAGGCACACCGGAGTTTTTCAGCCGGGTTCAAATCCTCGTTCTCTCGGTATTTATATATAAAGTTGATCTCATCCTTTTTTTCTCGCCGACTGTGACCGCTTTTCAACTGCGACACGATTCTGGGACCGCACACTATCGATTTGGAAGGGGAATTACGATACAGCAGGAGGAGCGTAAGGACGCTGGCAGACAGTACGCGAAAAGATGAAGAGAAAATAAGCAGTGGCCGGGGGACGATAGAGCCCTAATCTGGGCGCGGGTCGGCAAGCCTGGGACGGGAAAGTTGTCAATGTGAAAAGAGGGTCAGAGGTCCGGTCTCTCAGGAGATTCTAGAATTGGTCCTGTGTCGCCCTCCCCGCCGCGGTGACGCTCCCTTCTGCCCCGCCCAGACTATTTTCCTTCCCCTCCCCCCGCTTTCCCTGCGTTACCCGCGAGCTCTTTTCTACGTGTCGGCCATTTCTCCCTCCGACGCGAACGACCGAGCGCTGCCATTGTTTTCGCGGAGGGCAGCCTGCCGATTAGTTTCAGGCGTCCGCTGTTGCGATGTTCGGGGCCGAGGTGCGGGGCCTTGTGCGCCGACTTTCCGATCGAGTTTTCTGACGCTGAGTGTCGTTTTTTTATCGGTTTTCATTTGTATGGTTTCCCCTTTTGCCTCCCGTCTACCTCAGTTAGTGCGGGCGAGCCTTTTGTCCACTTTCTCCTCTTGCGGTTTATTGATGTTCCCTGGAGCTGCACAATCCGCTCTTGAGTGCAGAGCTTTCCTACTACAGGAAGTTAATGTCGGTATAAAAAAAAAAAAGAAGAAAACACGGGGGCTTATGTTCCTGGGAGAGTTCTGAAAGACACATTTCGTAATTGTATGTAAATGGGGGCTAGCTAGTAATAATATTTTATTACTCACACTTCCTCCCACACCCTCAAGGTACCACCCACCATATATCCAGGAGTGCGGATATATTCGAAAAAAACTTCCCCACCAATTTTTTTTATATTACTTTTTCTTGATTAGTTTGGGACGTTAAAGCACAGTCACTCTTTTTTTATACAATAAGTTCTGGCTTTGGTGTATGAAAAGTAAAATGCGACGCCTTTGGATTGTGCTTTTAGGAGTTAATCGTATTCTAAGCTGCCTAATCTTCTCTGATCATTGACAGCCTAAAGGGGTGGTGCAATGATTTTAACACTGAACGAATATGCAGCTTGTATTTTTTGTATTGTTTACTTCGGCATAAGTGAGAGAAAAAGTGCCACCATACCCCAAAATACCTCTATTTCTGCTGCGTAATCGTAAAATAAAAAACGCTTTTTTTCCCAGCCTGCGGCCACATGGTGGCCGCAAATGAAACCTCTGGTGTGACGTCATTCGGAGTGGTTCTTGTAAGTGGTAGTGTTAGGCAATTGTAAGCTTGATTTAAGGTTAAGTTTAAAAAATCTTGTTGTTTAGGCATGCAGAAACGCTTCAAAAGCCTAATATTGCCGCTAAAAGGGTGTGATTTATTTGTGGCGCCATCTACCGCAAGTCAACAAAACCTGCCGTCGCCGTCATCCGTCGACGCCCGAGGCGCCTACGGCGGCTAGACGAGTAACCCGGACGTTTTGCCTTTCCCTCGCTCGACGGAGTGCGTTAGTCGTGGTCCGTAGTATCGTGGTACCGTTATTGTTCCTGGTGTCTCGACCTCGACTTCGACTTCGACTGTCCGCCGCGTCGCAAGCATCTTGCGCTCGACGTCGCTCAGGCCGTCCGCCCATGCCGCCATGTTGGTCGGGAATCGGCGGGAGAGCGGGAGAGCGGCGAGCCTGGCGAGCCGGCGAGCGCTGGGGAAACGGAAGCCAGAAGCACCCAACCGGAAACCAACGCCACTCCGAATGACGTCACAGGCGAAGCTGGTGCCGCTTCAATGTTGAGTTGAGGGGTGCCGGAGATACCAATTTCTTTTATTTTTTTTAATGAAAACTAGGGCAAGCAGGAAAGAATAGTTTTCGGTCCTTCGTTTTATAGCTGGCCGGGATCAATTCCCGCAATTAATTAGCCAAAGTCCGTAAATTGTTGCACCGCCCCTTTAAGAAAGGCGTATTAATGATTTGGGCGCGAATCTGGGCTCTAATGAGATTTTGGAAGTGACCATGACCCGGGTTTCTTAAAGTCCTTCGTATGTTTTCCAAGGACTGGCTGAGCGGATATTTGATAAGAACGGGATCGCGAGTGGAGAGAGAGAGAGGTTGATGTTGGCTCCCATCCCTGCACATTTTGTTTACGCGTAACCCTAGCAGCCACGCGGTATTTTGGAACACGACTCCGATGTTGCCGTCCCTCGGGTAGAGCGACGATAAATCAGCGTCGACGGCGTCGGAAATGCAATGTCTCCCTGTCGCCGGCGTCCCCCTTCCTCGCGCTTGCACTCCGGCGCTCGCGTCGCGCGAGTCATTCGCCGCGCATGTCCGCGTGCGTGCGTGCTTGGCGTGTCGCCGCCAGGCACGCCAGCGCGCGGCTGGTCCTTGAACGATGCTTCGCTTCGACACGCGCTTCGGCTCTCGTTTATTTATGGGAAGGTAATGACTGCTCACGCCGTCGACGATGCATTATGAAAAATGAGGCGTTTTTCGCGCCGACTTTGCGTCTCTTCCCCATCTCCCCACGTCGTCCGCACACACACGAGCCGCTTGGAACACTGGAGCGAGCGCAGGATTGACAACCTCGTCGGACCCCGAGTTACAGGAGCGGCCGCTGCGGTTAACGTGGTCGTTGAGCGACGCCTTCTGTTCGCGGGGATGGTGCCAGCCGCAGGCGGGCCTTGTTCATGCCCGAGTAGAGCGCAGTTGATTGAGTTACTGAGCGAATGCCAATGCAGAGGACTGTTATTTAGGAGAACTCTCCTAAAAAGTTATGTTTGTACCGACTCTTCATTGTTGCGGCCCGAGAAAACCGTTGTGAAAAAGCAGCGCGCTAAGCCTATATAAATTGTGCACATTTAAAAAGGAACTGCTCCTTTGAAGCGTATTTAACGTACTAAACTCTTCTTTCACTGCCGAAAGAAGGCTTACGGAATTCTAATAGATATATTTATGTTTTAGCAATGTGCTCCGCGGATATATAAAATGGGCTGCTGTTGTTGATCCAGTCCGGTCGCTCAGAAGGAGAGCTCAGGGTATATTTTCATACCAACCAGTCGGTCGAGCAGTCGTCGATCAATATTTTGTGTCATGTAGAAGGATGTTTAGATATCATGCTTCAGGCAAAATGTAAATATACCGCGCACTGTCTCAACTTCTTTATTTCTCGATATTGTCCACAAATATTTTAGGAGTGCGTTCCAAAACTTTTTGTGTATTTCTATTTTACGAAGAAGTTTAGGCGAAATGAAATCAATAAGAAACAATTGTGATCCCGGGAAGGAACGGTCTATAACTGACTGCGAACACAGTTGTCACTAAAACTTCGCAGATATATTGGATGACTTCGAGGGACAGATCTGAGTGCAAAAACCGCTTCAGCTTGCGCAATCAGCGAATGGTCCTTCACTGCTCAACATTCGTACGCCGTTCGCGGCAAAATTGATCGGCTTCACTTGAAGTAATCTGGTAGTATTTTTGTATTATTAATGCAAAAGCATTACCTGTCTTATGGAGAGAGCCGACATCATCAGCTTTGAAACTATGCAAAACGGCACCTTAATGAAACCACGCGCAAAGCTAGCACCTTCTGCACTTCCGTCCCATTGGCTGGCGGGCGTCGACGTGGCTTCCATTGGCCGCTATGCGTCAGGTTGTGTGGTGTCATCGTGACTGTGTTATCACACTGTTGCGTCATCACTGATCACCGCGTTCGCTCGCCTGTTATCGGTTGTTCGGGGCGTGGCAATATACGCGACGCATGGAATAAACCAAGGGGTTCGTTCTTCTGGGAACAACGTTGCTTTCTGTTCCTTCCTCGCGCCGCAAGGCACACGACAGTTTGAACCACCGCTCACCCGATGGCGCTGCGTGTCCGCGAGGCAGTTGCTCCACCGTTTCACGCGCAAAGGTCAGCGCGTTGTACGCCGCAGATTAAAAAAGGAAGCGAAGGGCGACGTGCGTGCTCACTGCTTTCTCATTCACAACTCCTAAGAAGTGCTTGGTGTACCGCGAGCCTTTTTTTATTCTGGACAATCATGTCGTTAAAGCAATCCCGGCAATGAATTTGGAGATAAATATGTGTCATTAGCGAATGCTCAACTAATGCGGAAACTATTTTTTGTAGTAAGCGCCTGCTAGTAATTGTAGCTCCAGCTTTTTAAAGCGCCTAAAAACAGTTTGACCCACAAACTTCCTTTTCTCTAACTTATCGCTAGAAATTTAATACTGCGCCATACAACGCACGAAGTATAGTGGCTTATGATCCTTAATCTCAAAAGTGCTCGCTGTATTGCGACTATAAATATAAAAAGCGAAGTGTGTTTTATGTATATCGCACTGTTGTTATTTAGGTTTAAACGCACACATAAAAGGCTGCAGTGCAGTGAGTTTTCCAGTCCCGGGGTACCCGTATGAATTAAAAATTCAATCGCGAGACAAATTGATGGTGTTTTCTCAATGAATTGCGTTAGAAGATTCCCTTTATGTAAGGAAGCATTAATTGTTGCAACAGGCGCGAAGGCGCTTTTATATAACATATATTAATAAAATATTTAAACCTCGAAAAATACCGCGAGTGAAACGTGGCACACGAGCTTTACGCAGCGTTGAATGGTCTTTGTGCAAAAGTCTTTTTAGTAATTTTTTGCTCTGACCAGGTTCATTTATGTTGCTCTGACCAGGTTCGTTTATGTTCAAAATCAACAGTTTCAAATGTTATTAATAAGTGAGCACAAAAAAACAGAAAATAGAAAAAATAAAAAATGCAGCTTGCGCGTGCCATTTGTTAGATATTTTTCAAATGTGTACTCTGATTGCAACAAAGTATCCAGCTAAGTTTTTATTGTGCATCTGCAGTTTTTTTATATTTCAAATTTATTGTTTGAACATTAAAGAAAGTTGAATACGTGCGGCTTTCACAGCCCAGCACGTGCATGTTCGTCGCTTAGGAAAGCCAGCAAGGCATGCGCCATACGCACGAACACTCAAAATGGCACCGGCCTCACGCTCTTTTTTGGGAAGGTCAATAGACCTTTCAGAAATGGGCTCCTGGCCGGCTCCCTTTTCAGTGCTCGAGCGTATGGCACGTGATTTGCTTGCTTTCCGAAGCGACGAACATGCGCGTGTTGGGTTGAAGATATCGCACGCTGGGCAGAGGAATTGCAAATGTTTGAATGGTGTATGCACCATTTTAATATTTACAAGTCCTCCGCCCAGCGTGCAATCTCCTCAACCAAGCGTGCGATCTCCTCAGCAAAGCGTGCCATCTCCTCAATCCAGCGTGCGATCTCCTCAGCAAAGCGTGTGATCTCCACAGCCCAGCGTGCGATCTCCTCAGCAAAGCAAGCCATCTCCTCAACCCAGCGTGCGATCTCCTCAGCAAAGCGTGTGATCTCCACAGCTCAGTGTGCGATCTCCTCAGCAAAGCAAGCCATCTCCTCAACCCAGCGTGCGATCTCCTCAGCAAAGCGTGTGATCTCCACAGCCCAGCGTGCAATCTCCTCAGCAAAGCAAGGCATCTCCTCAACCCAGCGTGTGATCCCCTCAGCAAAGCGTGTGATCTCCACAGCCCAGCGTGCGATCTCCCCAGCAAAGCAAGCCATCTCCTCAATCCAGCGTGCTGTCTCTTCAGCAAAGCGTGTGATCTCTACAGCCCAGCGTGCGATCTCCTCAGCAAAACAAGCCATCTCCTCAACCCAGCGTGCGATCCCCTCAGCAAAGCGCGTGATCTCCACAGCCCAGTGTGCGATCTCCTCAGCAAAGCAAGCCATCTCCTCAATCCAGCGTGCGATCTCCTCAGCAAAGCGTGTGATCTCCACAGCCCAGCGTGCGATCTCCTCAGCAAAGCAAGCCATCTCCTCAACCCAGGGTGCGATCTCCTCAGCAAAGCGTGTGATCTCCAAAGCCCAGCTTGCAATCTCCTCAGTAAAGCAAGCCATCTCCTCAATCCAGCGTGCGGTCTCCTCAGCAAAGCGTGTGATCTCCATAGCCCAGCGTTCGATCTCCTCAGCAAAACAAGCCATCTCCTCAACCCAGCGTGCGATCCCCTCAGCAAAGCGTCTGATCTCCACAGCCCAGCGTGCGATCTCCTCAGCAAAGCAAGCTATCTCCTCAACCCAGCTTGCGATCTGCTCAGCAAACTGTGTGATCTCCACAGCCCAGCGTGCGATCTTCTCAGCAAAGCAAGCCATCTACTCAGCCCAGCGTCCGATCTCCTCAGCCCAAGGCGCGCGTGTTCGTCAATTCGGAAAGCGAGCAAATTACGCGTCACTCGCGGGAACACTGAAAATGGAACCGGCAAGGAGCCCTTTCTTGAAAAAGTCTATAGCAGAAGCCGTAAAAATTTTGTTTAATGCAGAAAATGAAGCACATGACGGACAATGACGCCGCAGTGAAAGCGAATTATGCGATCGCCCCTTCGGTATAGGTGCGACACATGTTACGCACTGACGTAAAGACGGCCAGAAATTGTTTTCTCCGACCTTTGTGCGACATTTGGGGGAAAATCATGATTATTCCCGCAATTTTCTTCTTTTTTGAGCCTATCATGGTACGGTTAACTCCACTCCTGCACTGATCGTCGCTTTAACCACACAACCGCGCTAGACATTAAGATCACTTTCGTTGAAGCTCCCCTCAGAGCGTTGGAACGCGACTAAATGGGCGACGAACGTCGTTCTGCACCGGCGTGCGTTGGTTCCCCGACGTCAAAGTATAGACAGTCCAGGTCCTTTGATAACGCGGATAGCGTGCGGAGCCCGAGGCTACGACGATGCACGGACCTTTAACGACGAAACGACCATCCGTGCGCGTCCTCGGTGTGGCATTAATGAACATAACCCGCAGCCTATATATCCTTTTCAAATGTCGGTGCCACCTTGTTGCTGTCCCAGCAACTCCAATATTGCCGCTCTAACGCGTCATTCACACTGGTGGTTGAACAGCAATCAAGAAGCGGTTGCGAACGAGGCTGCTTACAGATTCAGTGCAGTTTCACGCGTATTTGATTATGAAAACGAGCAGATAGGCTTCGCGGTTGCAATTCTAACACCAGTCTGAATGCAGCATAATGACGGTGATAGGAGATCATGCTCGGCTAAATCAAACACCCTCGATTTTGTAAAAAAAGGTGACGTGAAAGTACCAACATATTTTTTCCCTTCTACTCTATGCTTTCGAAGATGTTCGCCTATCTGGTGTGGAGAAGCTGTGTAGCACCGCCATTAGAGCGTCGGGTTTGGCGCTAAAATCACCCGATCCTGCAATGTAGCGCCAGGATCCTCCATATGGTCGCCATTTTGAATAATTAAACTAGCGATTTCTCTTTGACCTTTTCGTTCTTGGTGATTCAATCTAAATTCGCATGTGACGGGTAGCTCTGTAGATACGTTCCTTGTATACCGAGATTTGGCTATCCTCACACCGGTGAAACGAGCGTTCATCGTCGTACCGAATATACGTGCAGTGTTGTTGCTTGGAGGCATTGAAAACTATATTTATTTTCGTGAAATACACAATAAGGACGATATAATTGAACGATATTCGTGGAGATAAGCATGATTAACAAGTTGATAGCATATACAGTGCCAAAGACGCTTATATTGGCGAGGAATGCATTCAGTACATTGACGTTCCGGTGTTATCTTTGTGCGACTAGTTTAGAGCGACTTCTCGAAGCTTCCAAGATTTGAATGAACCGAAATGGGCTTGACATGGCGACAGAGACCAATTAGCCAATCACCATGCGAGGTTTTGTTTGGTCGTCTGTATGCTTGTATATGTTCGTGTCAGGCTAGAAGGCAGGGAAGGCTTTCCCAGGATCCATATTTTAATTGGTTCTGCACAGGGAGGGTAGAATAACTTTCGTAAATGGTCTATTCACAGCAGCCTGGCATGAACCCTCCAATAAGTATTTTTGGTGAAGAGTGATAATGTAAAAACGGTTTGATTGAGGTTGCAATAATATTAATGAGAAAAAATTAACTGTCACATGGAGCGAAGCCGACGTTGTCTGTAGCAGCGAAAAGCGGCAACTAAATTCTCATTGGCTTAGCGAAACCTCGCATCAATTCCTATTGACTGAGCGAAGCGGCACCTAAATTTTCATTCCCAATAGAACACAAAGAAGAGCACAGCAACGCAGATGTTTCATCATAGAAGCCGTCGGCTGCGCTCAAGGTCAAAGCACCTCAGAATAAAACCCAAAGAAAAGCGCAGCAACGCAATGCTTCGTCCCGGAAGACGTCCTGGAGCCGGCGGCGTCCGCCGTGCCTGCGCAGTGGGAGAGCGTAATGTTACCGCCGGAGCGCAGTGTAAGAATTATGCGCATAGCTCCCGAAATAATTCGAGTTTACAGCGAAAGGTTTTCATGTTCGACGACCTTCGTTTCCACGTAAATTTCACATCTTTCCAAAGCTCACTAGTGTGTCCCTTTAAAGGGATAGAGAACTACCAACAAAATGGTATTTAATGTTTCTGGGCTGGACAAGTAGGAAGAAAAGTTACTTTGGCTGAAAAAGAACAAAATAGTGCCATAGTATGGCTTCCAGGCTCAATCGTGCGATTCTGAGAAATGCTTTTGTTTCGGGTGTCGACAGCTGAAAATAGCCGGACGTTTGAAAATTGATATTTCCGTCGAAATGAGACGGGCGAGTTAAATTTTGTGATTGTTTTTGTTTGTCTGCAAGAGTTCATTTTGCGTTATGAGTGTCATATTCAGGACGTTATAAATGCTACGTTTTCTTTGTTCAGTATTTTTAAAAGCAAATGCATAACATTCCTGTATTTTGGGTTACGCCCCAAGAATTGAAGCGTGTTTTGTAATCGCTTTTTAAACAAATTTGTCTTGGGACGTAAAATGTTGCGATGAAGATAGTTGTTTCTGATAACAATTGTTTGCTTACTTGTCCCACCTACAAGTTTAGAATCTACACTTGGCGATCAGGTTTGTTTCTTGATGATACGCTGCCACCTGCGTTGAAATCCGCTGCCGCCGAAGTGAAATCGCCCGCTGCGGTGGCAGTGATGAACGAGGCGTTTACATCGATATCCCTAACGGAGGCGGCGGCGCCGCTAATGCCGGCGCGGCCGCCACTGCCGCCATGTATATTTTACCAATATGCATTTTGAATATCCATCCTAACCTATGCAATGAGGGACAAGCTGTCCCACTAATTAATTGCTGCTGGGAAGGTGCCGTAAGAAGACTAAATGATTTGACGTCTGGCCAGAAATAAGCGGGCAGATTTTTTTTTAGATTTACGTTAATATTGAAACCAGGTACTCATCTCCTACATTAGTCGGGCCAGGAGGGACAGGCTTATTAATATAAAAAAAATTCAGAAAAAACACAAAAAAAACAAGACAAATAGACACAGTGCTGACTATCGACTCGATTTGCCCTTTACATCAGAACGTTCAGAAATCAATGACGAACCAACAGAAAAACGCTCATGTCAGGATACCATTATTGTTTGATGGCGCCTGTTTTATTTCTGTTCATTTGATATTCTGGAACAGCTGGCGTAGGGATCTTTCTGTTGTGATTTGCTTGTGTCTAGTTCGTTGATTTCAATATATTTTAAAGTGAATACAAATGGAGCCAAGCGTCGGAACTGGACTCGTTCGATTTACAAGAGCACAACACGGCGGCACCCTCACGCAGGTAGAACAGCAGCCAACACTTTGAGCTTGCGCTTCTAACCTTCGTTGCTATGCAACACAAGGTAAACTGGGAATAGCAGACAAACTCGCAATTAAAACTTTGAATTGGTCTAGTTGGTTCATATTGATCTAAAAAAACATGAACAACACGGACTGGTGCTAACTTTCGCTTTTCCTATCTTGTCAATCCCCTGTGATAAAAGCAACCCATAAACACAAACAACACATGACAACGATTTACAGAGTCGTAAATCATTGTCGAAACAAAACTATCTAGGAAATAAACTTCCCTGTTACTTAGTGAAATCGAAGGCGTGCTGACGGAGTTTTCACCTTTTTGAACCTCATTTCCCTTTCTACGTGCCACTTACAGATTATCGCGTTTTGCAGGAAAAAGAAAATTGTATTTCTGTGGTGAGGGTGCTCTTTGGAGTTTTGGAGCCTTCTTGGAACCATGCAACAAGGATTTGGAGGATTTTAAAGTCTATATATTGGACACAAATTCGGTTGTATCAAGACAGGCTGTGGGTCAAAGTACAAGAGGGGTGTGACTTACGCATTGACGTACGCCGGTATGCAGAGTACAGGAGGCTAGAGTATCAATCAGCAAAGTTCATGTGGCAAGGAGCTCGGTTGAATCTACCCACAAAACACAACAAGGCAGCTACAGCTGCTAACAACGTCATCGTTGTGGGAGATGTGAACCTGCCAGGAGTAGTAGCAGCAATTCTGAAGAAGGGACCGATGATCAGCTACGAGCCCTCGTCTAGACGACATGAGCGTCTTGCCGTGGTACGAGGGGTGGATGACCGTGCGGGGTATAAAAACGAGAGAGATCCATTAGCGATAGTGTGGACACCCTGAGGCGCACAGAAAGCCAGGCGCCAAAGAAGAAGCCTCCCTTCGAGAATGTGGTTAGCGCTTTAAATGAGAGCGGACTGGCTGCCGTAGGAGGGGACAAAGAGTGTGGTACGGTCGTGCTGTCTGAGGGCCTTTTCCAGGCCAAGGCAAGTGCCGCTATTGCAAAAGGGTTCATGGCAATAAAAAAAAAGTGTTCCTCAAGAAAAAAAAAAAAAAAAACACGCAGCGCTCAGGCAGTTTAAGAAATTTTAACTAGAAAGCGTCAGTAAAGCTGCCAACAAGGCCAAGGTAAGATTTCTGGAGTTGTTTTTCACAGGAACGACGCATAAACCTGAATTCCCTCTACGAGTCATTGTTTCTGAGGGTGGCATGTGGAAAGTTCAGGTTAGCCGAGTTTTACAACGTCATCTGAGCGGGAAGGTAACCAATGACCTTTTTTTAGTTCGGAGCTCAAATGAAATACTGCATGTTCTACAGATGGGAATGCCGAACACGCATCTGGCATTCTCTATCGATGTAGATGATCTGTTTTACTCGGTACCACACAGAGAACTCTTTAATGCGGATCGGGACAAGATAAAACAATCAAAAGAAATTGGGTTTCAAAATTTTACAGGTGTCATAAGTGACCGATTTTTACCGTTGTCGGAGTTTTATTTGAGGTCGACGGTCGTCAACTTTAATGATGAATTTTCTGCGCAAAAAGAGTGTATTTCTACTGGTTCCTCGGTAGACATAGTTTTTTGTGATATTTCTTTGGCATCTATGGACAGGCGCGTATTAGAATGCCTCAATGAGATGCATGCGCTTAGGAGTTTTAGATATGTAGACGATTCTCTAGTTATTGTGGAAGATCACTCGTAGATGTGTTTTAATTTTTGTTACAAAGGTCGTTAAATTGTTTGAGGCCATGTCGGACGGATTGAAGTTCACCCGGGAGCTTGCCATGGACAAGTGCATTCAGTGTCCAGACCCACCTTAATATTACAGATGAACATGTGTGCTGGTCGTACAAACCGCGTTCAAGAAATAGCCTCTTGTCTTTTGATAGCGCTGACTCTAAGCTGATAAAGCGAGGGATTGCTCTCACTTGTTTTCAGGCTGCTCATAAAAAAAGCTGACATCACACTTTTAGGACTCGCTTTGAACTTTAAGTAGAACGCTTAGACAGGGCGAGCTACTCCACCTGTTGATTACCAGCGTGTGTGAAAACCTCTTACAAATGGTCACAGTTAAAAGCAATACAGGGGACGGTATGCAATATAAAGGTAAAAAATAAGAAGTTCAAGGGATACCTTATTTGCACAAGGTGACGCACAACCTTAAGAAAAGAACAACTAAGTATGATGTCAATGTTGTTTTCTCCCTCCATGTAATTTGCCAAATGTTTGTCCTATGATGAATAGACAGAATCGTGTTCAATGCTCGAAGCACGTCACTCAATACACAGCTTGTGACTTGAATGTTGTTTAAAAGATTCCACTAACGTGCGGGCGTTTGTATATTGGGCAGACTGGGCGGTGTTCCAATGAAAGAGCGCCTGAACCTCGTCTAGCGGTTCGTAATGAATCGGGGGGAAATCTTGCAGTACAATGCCTGGAGTGCGGGTATATATATCCCATGTTAGAATTAACAAATTTGATTAAAAGATAAAATAACAAGATGAGAGGGCAATACCTGAAGCGCATTTTATGTAGTCCTCAGGTGACAACTGCGTCAGCACGCCTTCAATTTGAGTAAATGAGAAGGAAGGTTTTCTTCCAGATAGTTATCTGTAGACATGTTGAAATGATGCGAATGTTGAAATCCTTGTTATGTGTTGTTTGTGTTTATGGGTTGCTTTTATCACAGGGGGTTGGCAAGAGAGAAAAGAGTGTTCACGCATGTGTGCTCTATGGTTTCCTTCGACCAAATCAGTTGAAATTTGGCGCCACTCATGTTGTGTGTATCTCTTCTTCTTCTGGGTTTTTTTTTGCGCTTTTAAGTCTTCTAAACTCGCAGTGTTTACCACAACACAGCGGTTTATGGTTACACACAAAAAAAAATGGCAAAAGCAACCACGTATTTGTGCTACCGTGACCAAGTTGCCTTGAGATGTAATCGCCACGAATGCCGTACCCTTGTCCGTCTTCCGTTCAGGTAGTGGGAATCCTTCGTCTGTACCTGCCTTGTGGGTACCAGAGGGTCACCACGTTGTGCATAGAAAACCATGGAGAAACAAAAGCACGTGTCCACAATGTCTAACCTTGATCTCACGCCGTATACACGGTTGCAAACAAAGCGACCCGGCTGATGCCCCACGTGGCTAGCCCGAGAAGCGGGCGTTTGAGTGTACCCTTGAAAAGCCTGCCGTTGCACGTGCCTCCCCACACAAGGAAGGTAACGGCTACGTTCTAATTTTCTCGCAATCGTGCATATGTGTAACCGACTGCGAAGTCTCGTGTGGGAGTAGCAAGCAGTTCGGGACATGTGCTCTAAAGAGTGCTTCACCGCGATATCCTATAATTTTTCAACACACTCCAGTTTCAACGCTCTCACGACTACTTCGGAGAATGGCGGGGGCTTCGCAATATATGGCTACCTGTCACATCAGGTCTGAATATTTCGGGGACGTTATTCCACAGCTCTTTCTTTTACTTTCAGTCCTTTTACGCAACATATTTTAAGTCGTAAAGACACGGGTCGTTAATGAATGTATCAATTAGACTTCGATACAGATCGAGACCTTTGGTTTGGTTGATTTTCGGCCATTCTAGAGACACTACGAGTGTTCGCCGCCATTACCGAAAAGAAGCAGAAAGAACGCGACGCAACAACCTTCATCCCGGTTAGCGCTGATCGGCTTGCGGTCGGCCAAATGCATCGCTCGGCGGCAAGAATATCCCTCGGACGATCCCGCTCACCGTCAGGATTATTCCGAATGTTGTGACGCCCCAAGTCAAAAACAATATGGCGCCGATCCGGCTCACAGCCGAACTTTCTGCCGCTCTTTAAAGCTTGGCGTCAGAATATGAGCGGATTTTCTCGCGGAATGGCAAGACTAGGCCCACCATGAAACCGGAGTCACACTGCTCATAAACCATACAAAAGACACACTGCAAACACGAGTTAGCGCAATATCCGTAGTTCGAATGCCGTGTGCTCAAGTTTCTCTTTCTACTCAATTCCACGTGTCATTCGAAGCGCGACTCTCGCGGTGAGTCGCTTTCTGCCTGTCTTTTGTATGTTGTATCAGCAGTATGACAATGGCTTTAGGGTGGATGGCGCACATATGCCAAAAAGCCCCCGAAACATGCAAGAGGTTCAAAATATGCAGATATAATCCCACTTAGGCCACGTCTTTAAAGGGGTACGGAAACGAGTAGACGTGGCCACGAGCTCGCTACCTCTTGCTTCAAATTCGGCCAGTGGGAAAAAAAGATTTAAAAAATTGGAATATGTGTCTGTTAATATAAAAAAATTGCTGTGTGTGTATGTTTATGCAGCCTAGAACTTGGTCTGACTCAACGGGCGACGAGTTTCCCTGCTATAGATGAGGAATTTAGACAGTGCGCTACAAGCGCTAGCCTAAAGTCTTTATCGTGCACCATGCAGTAGTGATACACGACCACATGCCCGTACGATGCGCATCCAGGTATATTAATATAAAGTCACTGGCTCTCGGAAGGTAGCGCCATTGCCTTCCCACCTGCCAGCCAGACACGAACAAGTACCAATATACAGGCGACAAAACCTCCTACTGTGATTGGCTCATCGCTGTCGGGTACCTTGGTGATCGCCATCTTGGTGAGACTGGTGAAGATGTGCGGCATCACACGCGGCGTCGGTACTTGGGGGCATTGAAAAATAAATTTACTGTCTTGAAACACGCCAGAAGAGTAACGTCATTGTGAGATATTTGGGAAATAAGCATGAGTGATAAGTTTATTAAACTTAGAGCGCCGAAGACGCTCATATTGGCCGGAGAACGCTTTCAGTACGATGATGCTCCATAGCGATCTTGGTGCGACTGGTTTTAACGACAGCTTCGAAGCTTTGAAAGGGTTCAAAATGGCGATCACCGTGGTAACCGATAGCGATGAGCCAGTCACCTTGAGAGGCTTTGTCGTCTGGATGTTGAAATTTGTGTGTGCCCGGCTAGCAGGTGGGAAGACAATGGCGCCACTTTCCCAGATCCAGTGACTTCATGTTTGTAAAGACTAGAACTTGGTCTGCCTCAACAGGCGACCAGTCTCCCAGCTGCAGATGAGAAGTTTAGCCAGTGCACTACAACCGCTAGCCTGTGGTCTTTAACCGCAGTAGTGATACACTACCGCACGCCGGTACGATGCTCATCCAGATCGAAACGGGCAGAGGTGGGGATTGAGCCCAGATTCCTGGGTTCTGCAGCGCGAGCTTTCGCTTTACGTGCTCCGAGCTCGTGTGCGCTAGCCCACTCGGCCACCAGATGCCCCCGGCCAGCGGGAAGCGCAATCCCATAGCCTCATCTATACTGACGAAGCCGGGCAGATCGCCACAGAAAGCGGCCTCCGAAACTGAAAGGGAGATCGGCAGACAACGGATAAGAAAAGAGCCACGTGACGGGCACCCCGCAGCGGCGAGACGCCGAAACGCACTTCTCCCGATTGATGGAATATCCGCTTGTGCTCCTCGCGTTCCTCGCGGTACTTCTTCTTTTCTTGTCGGGTTTGAAAAATATGTTTCGGGTCCTCGCCTCTGCAAAAGCTGTGCGCTGACGTCCAGGTTCCCTGAGAAATGCTCTGCGCTACCAGATCCTCGTGCTCCAAATCTACGAACGGGCACTGTATGGCTCCGTCGTCGAACTGCCAGGCTATGTAGGTATAGAGTAGGCTATGGCAATGCGTATTGTGCTCATGACGTCAATGGCTTCTGCACGGCCGAGGGCACTGTAGTTGCGAGAGTGGGCGCTTGTTGGCGTCAACGCGTGACAATCTTGCCTAGTAGTTATAAGGATTATACCTAGCCTGCTCGTTACGTCATTCGCGGCCATGCCGTTATTTTATGTGCCACGAGCCTTCGGTTCACCGTGTTCGTTTCACACCGCAAATGTAGGAGGTCGTGGTAACCTATAAGTTCAAAAAACAATTCAGTACCCAGCAATGCCGACACTTTGTGCCATATTTGAACACGTTATTCACAACGCATTTGGGGGGGGGGGGGGGGGGGGGGGGGGGAGTGGTATGGTTCGCCTGTCAAAGGCCCTCTTAACCAAAGATCAAGCTTCTACCTGACGTCTGTAAAGAAAGGGGATCTAACAGTGTGGAATGCAGGTTACTGAAGCAATACGGAAGTTAACACATACAATGTACTAGACCCGCTGGCGTTCTCCGCCGAATCACATTCAGGTCTAAGTAAGTCCAGGAGTGATCCCTACTGCCGCGAACTGGCGCTTCTTCCAAGAGGCTGATGACGTGGCGGCATTCCAACAGAACCTCAAAGACCACCAAAATAAGCAATGTTGAAATCTGTTTATGCGTTTCGAAATTAGTTGTCCTGACGTTTTTACCGGGAGCCCAGAAACAATAGTCTCGAATAGTGTTTGTGGGCTGCCGTGACAACTTAGACCCTATCAAAACAAATAAATAAGAGCAAGCATTTCGTTTCAGTACCCCTTTAAGAACCTGATACGCGTGAGCATTATTGTTCAGAAAGTGCAACCATAAATTTAATAAACATATCTATGTCATGTACGCGAGGCAAATAGCGCAGTTTTTTTAGATAATAATTTTCTTCTTTTCAACACGTTTGTGTGATTTTAATTTTTTTTTTCGTTCGTGTAATACAGTCTCGAGTTGAATGCTCGTAAAAATAGTCAAATATTACTGATATGTAAAAGCATCTGACGATTCGAGCCAATGTGTTAGGTTCACGTGATAAAAAAAAAATTCTTATAATTGAAAATACTTTTACTAGATATTAGCACCATAAGTTATGCATCGGAACTTTCGAAACGAGTAGTTATCATAAAATAGACTAGACTGTAGAGAATGAAGAAGGAAAGGAAAGTTGTGACTATACCTCTTAAAGGGACCATGAAATGATTTTAAAATCAAATTTCTTCCACCGCACGTCGTAAAAGGTATGAAATGAAACACAAAAACACAAAAATTGGGAGCCAAAAAACATTATTTGCTATAGAACTTTTAAAAGAAAACTGGACTCTTTTACGGCTTCTTTTCTTCGCCTTTTCACTACGATGCATCCGCGGAAACGGGGCACGTCAGCCGAATCCACGTCGCCTATTGGGTAAGAGCCTACATCACCAGCACCGCGATCGTAAACAATAACTAGCCGGCGAACGTTTCCTAAAAGTTTTGTTAAATAATATTCAGATCCGCATTTTGTGGCATAATTAGAGATGTGTGGCGAAAATTGCCAAATTTGATAATGCTGAGAGCCAAGCGCCATCTATCGTGTGGTAAACGAAGCAACTACTGCGCGTGCGCAGTAGCGCAGGGCCGAGTTCAGTTACTTGGGTCACGACGGCCGACGAGCGTTTGTTTCTTTATTTCCTTTAATTTCCTTCCTCTCAAAACTCTGACTGACTGAACGTTTATTTTTCTCATGTTCTTCTCGCGCGTGCCGACTTAAGCAGCAAGAAGAAAAGTACTTAAAACAGACGACGACGAACAAGAACGCTGGCCACGAATCGACCGACTCCGACGAAGCGAGCTGCTCAAAGAATATAGGCCTCGCAGGCACTCCGACTCGGCGCAGCGTTGCTTCGTCGCAAGACCGTCTGCCTACGACCGGCTGGCGTGCTGAATGGAATATGCCCGTGCTACCCTTGTGGACCCTTCCCGCATTATAGTTTGATCGCTGACCTCAATTTTAGATTAAGAGGTGAGGTCAATCTCTTCCCCTTGTTTTCCGAGGCAGTGTTGACGAACACTCGTCGAAAAGGGACTCTCGTCGATTCTATCTTCTTGTTTTGTGTGATATAGAGCTGAAATAAACGCCGTATGGATTGCCTTCGTAACACGGTATGTACACTTTGTTATTGGTATGCCATTTTATTCTGACAGACTGCACGTCACTGTCGAGCTATAACAGTTCGTGGGAGGTATACGTGCAATGCCGGTCCAACCTTCCTTTGCCGAGTGTCGCGTCAGTATCGAGTTGCAATCGTAAAAGATCGGTCCCGAAGCGCTTACCAACAGTGCGAATACAGCATTTCCATCATACGCGCGCGTCCGCTCCGAGTGTGAACAGGAACTACAAGTGTACCTGTGAACAGGTACACTCGTACTTCAAACGTATCTTTTTTAACGTCTGCTCGCTCCTGCATCTCCGAGGCCGCGAAAAACGCCGCGGCAATTTGTTTCCATCTACGTCGCTTTGCAAACGACTGACACGGGCCGCCTTTTACCAACAATGACTGTTGGGTTGACTTCTGGAGTCTTCACCGGAAGACTCGCTGCACTTCGGCGCCGATTCAGAAAATACGTCGGTGACGTCAGCGCAGTAAAACCTACCGGCGCACCCCAACTCGTCGCCGCTAACGCTCCCATTCTCCTACTGCCGAGAGAACTTCCGGTTCCGGAAACGGCGTACGTCACGGCTTGTTTTGCGGTCAGTTGGAGAGAAAGAAAAAGTCGACATTTCATTATTTTTTGTGTAGAAGTTAATAAACCGAGACGAAAACGGATGCTTGTTCGGCATTCAGTGAACATTGACGATTTAATGTAAAAGTTATCTGGAAAAAGTAAAAAGGTCATTTCATGGTCCCTTTATATTACGAAATGCAATATTTTTTTTTGGAACGTGCGTTGCCGAGTAGCCGGCAAACGCTCTAACGCCCGCAACACTTTATTTGGGTGTATCGCGGCCTTCCTCCTAAACGCGTTGCACTCCCATCGGAATTTTTGAGAAAAACTTGTTTGATATAGACAAACACAAACGGGTCTCACAGGCCCTAGTCGACGGTCTAGAGGAGAACTGAACAAAAAAAGCAGTCCTAACATCTTAAACCTATGGACGAGTTTGTACGGGCGACATACAAAATAAAAAAGACGGAGAGAACCACGAAAAGGCTAGTAAAACAAAATCAAAACCCGCAGAAATGCAGCTAAAAAACCGGAACACGATTTCAACGAAAACGTTCAATGCGTGTTTGTGAGCGTTCTTATAAATGTGGGCCCCGTGCGTGCTTCCGAACACGAACCTAAGCTGTTGTGCGTATGTTTGTGTTTGTGTGTGTGTGCGCGCGCGTGTGTGTACGAGCTTACAAACTTGGACCTGTGTTTGTGTGTTTGTTTATGTGCGCGTATGTACCTCTCTTTGTAAGTGCGCCCTCTTCATTTATTTTTTTTCGTTCTTGTCACCGACGGCGCGTCCTAGCGTGCTTTGTGCGCGCCTGGTCCGGCGAAGGACTCCGCACCGACGCACCGATGTATGGGGTTAGCACGAAATGAAAAAGGGCCGAACCAAGCAAGAGTGGGGGAGGGAAACAGAACGCGAGGGGGGTTGTTAGAGGCCGCAGGCGTTTCTGACACGAGCTGTCTTCCCGCGGGAGGAGACAGCTGTTTCTCTGTTTTGTCGCGAGGTGGCGTACTACCCCATCTATCGTGGATGCCGGCCACAGGAACGCGGGGGCAGGGGAGGGGGGGGGGGGGGGGGGGCGTGAAGGCGTCTCTCCGACCAGGTGTTACTGATGTCGATACAAACGGTGCGTAGAACCGAGAATCTGCGACGACGACCGGATCGAGGCGATGGAAGCGCACAAAGAAACGGACCTGCAGCAGGAATAAGGAAGGAGAGATGGAGAGAAAAGGAGGCGCTGCGGCCTCTGTGACTGACTTGTGCACGACCGAGCTTCCGAGTTCAGTTTTACGACGCGCGATGGTGTTTACTCGTCAATCAGTGCGCAAGTGCGTGCATTTTTAGGGTCTTATACGGCTGACTTTGGTGTGGGCGGGTGCAGCTTAGCGGTGTCTCGCTGAGGCCGACTGTTTCAGTGACTCGCCACGCTCCTTGGAAAATGCGCTCTTAAACATTTTTCTGGGTCTTTGTTATTCAATACCGTTTCTATTTCTTCTTTTCTGTTGGAACGTTTTTTTCGAGGAGATGTTTTCGGTTCAAGTTCCCTGTGAAAGGGTTCGCGAAGGCAGTTATTAAACTGGAAGTGTGCCAATAGCGATAAAACATGGTTAAAGATGCGCACAAAAGGCAAGAAGTGAGAAAACAAACACGTAGACAGTTGAAAAGCGCACACTCACGACTCGCATGTATTTGAAGGAAGAAGAAAATAAGGAAGTGGAACCGAGGAGGAGGCCAGACAGGAACAGGGGCACACGAGTTAAAGGGGCACTCGTATTCAGCTATGCGAAAAGGATTTTAAAAAGCCATTTTCTTCTTTGTAAAGACAACGACGGTTGACTGCCACATCGCTCGCCCAAACTACGGATTTTAAATGATGCGAAGATTTCCTGGTGTGTTAGTCAATAAAGGTACATGTCTTGTTGAACTACTTGCACTGAGTGGTTATCTTACGCCATCTGTAGACCATACAAGCAGGGTTTGCCGAATTTTAAGATCAGGGTATTGGCGCAGGCTCCATCCTCAAAAGACTGTCTTTCGGTTGCATGTGGCGTCAGTGGTGAACATTTGGACAGGCATCGGCGATCTTTTTTTTTTTTTTTTAAATTTGATAAGACATTAGATGACGTAACCGAGTTTTTGTGGCAACGAGTTTGTCGAAACCTCCTGAGAAGGAAACAGATTTCGTTAATTAAGGTAGCTGGCGACATAAAAGAAGGCATAAGAGTTGTACCTGCAAGTATTCTTTAGTGTTAGAACACACAAGAAAGCCTGCCCTTTTCGAGCAATGGTCCTCGAAAGAGGTCCGTGGCGACGTCAAGTGTCAGCATACCTACATAAACACCTTTCGGGTTTGAACATTAATGATCCCTTTATACTTCGCGATTCGAGGGTGGTTGCTGAAAGTTTGAGTACAAATAACTTTCCCAATCACAATGTTTTCAGCTTGGAAGTTCAGGCTCTCCTTTACTCCCTTATTTCTACATTCACATGGTTGCAAAACGGGGTATTTTTGCAAAAGTCCGAAGTGTGCATACGATGCAGTGTAGCATGAGTCCTAGGTGATACCTTTATTTCGGGTGTTAACCGTGCTATAGGATCCTACATTGATTCTACGACACGACAGTCAGTTACAAGAATGTTTAGGTATGATTACGATTTCCTGGTAGTGTACAGAAACGGTGGGAACACAAGTTTTCAGTAAGATACTGACCATTTTCAACAAATGCGGTTTTGGGCTTTCCTTTACATTTTTAACGCGCAGACAAGCACTTTTGCAATTTCTTGCCTCTCACTTTCCTTGCAACCCAATCAACTGTGCTGGTATTTCAGAGCGCAGCTCTTAGGAGCCCGTTTCCTGCTTGATGGCGTTGCCGTCGCCGTCGGCGTAACCGTGAGGTCACGTGACCACCGTGAGGTCACATGACCCAGGTGATGTCACGTGACCCCTATTATGCCACGAGACCCCAGTGACGTCACGTTACCCCATGACGTCACGTGACTACCATGACGTCATGTGACCCCGATGACGTCACGTGACTCTACTGGCATCACGTGACCCCAGTGATGCGACGTGACCCCCGTGAGGTCGCATGACCCCCCCTGAGGTCACGAGGGTCACGTGACCTCACGGCTACGGAGACGCCGACGCCGCTCGGAGGGAGGACTGGCAGGCAGGGTGAGGAGGTGAGGAGGAGGGATAACAAGTATACGCTGCCCTCAGTACCCTTCCATTCTTCTGCTCAAGAGCTGCGCTCTAATAGACCGATGTCACCAGCTAGTTTGAGTACGCCACCGGTGTCGCCATGCATCGTGGGAACTGTAGTCTTTCTGCACGCGCGACAACCACGCTGGAGGCGTGCGCGAGCAGAGCACGAGACGACACGAGCTGTCTCGTGCACGGGCGCCTACCTCTTGTGAACTACAGTTATGGCGGAGTCACGCATGCGTGGAACGCTTAGTGAGATCGGTCTATTCGGTGTTGCAGCGAGTTGTAAACGGCTTTCATTTTTTCATCTTAGTAAAAAAAGGTATAGCGGCTAAGCGGCGATGGCAATAACAATGTGGCTCGTGAAACGAGCCACGTTAGCAGCGCGCGCCGCGTGGGCACGCAGGACTCGAGGCCAGCTAGTTCGAGAGGGAACATCGATACCAGCCGGCTCTTTTGATCAAAGGCAGAGCTCCCGGACCAGGTACTACTCCTTCCAGGCGTGTAAATAAATGAAGGTGCCAATTTGGCCACTTCAAAGGCATTCCAATCTACACGTCCTCACACTGCAAAGTCGTAACAAAAGGTACTGCTCTCTTAACAAAGTTATGCATTCGTACCATCAAATACAGTTTCATCGCTCAAATTGAAAGGCTGACATTCTCGGGCATTCCAGCGCAAGTTTTGACTGAAGTGGTGAAAACTTCGATGAAACAAAGTAAACCTAGATGATAAAACGAAACACTATTGGTAAGAAAACAATGGTGGTAGTCCCATATGCACACAGAATATCGCTGGATCATAGAACGTTAGCTAGCAAAAGGGGTCAAATTTGTGCTAAAATCCAGCCTAAGGCAAAAAATCTCGAATTCTTTTGCCACAATAATCATGTCCACCCCCATATGCTCCCTGTTCCTTATATGGCATCTATATGGCATATAGATATGATCCTTATATGGCATTCACTGGCGGCCATAGCTGTGTGCGCGAATGCTGAGCGCGAGCTGATGGCGAGCTTCCACAGTTCTTTTGCAACGTGCATTCCGCACCTTCAAGATTGCCGGTCTTAGGAGCCTATTGATGTGAGCTCGTTTTGAGCATGCGCTCTAAACAGCACCCACAAATACGGCGTCCAGTGCTTTCATGTGGTAGATTCTACATATAACAGACGGGACGGTGCCTTAATAACCAGTCACGAGAACCACAATTTCTCGCTGAAATCCACGGTCAAAAATGCTCGTGTACACCATACTTAAAAAAAACCAAGATAATAAGCAAATATCATGAGAAACACACCAGGGAAATCTTCGAAGCACGATTCACCCTCGATTTATTTCTAGCGTTTTTCTTATTGATGGCGCAGAACGTTTCTGGAACAAATGAGTTGCATGCTTACAGCTGCGCAAGCAGGCCGGGCGCTCGGGTTGAGCAAGGGCCACTGGTTGTTCACCACCGATCTAGGCGAGCTAGATTTTGTTCGCTCGGCGTCCGCCACTTCCGGCAGGAAGCAACGTCCGACGCAAAGCACGAGCAATATAGTAAAATGAAATGACTCCGATTTCCGACTGGTTCCAAAGATCGAACCAAGGTGGAGCCATTCAAACGTATTTTGTGTAGACCCTTTCTGGTGATGTTGTTGCGCGTTAATTTGCACTCAAGATTTTAGTGTTTGCAAGTGCGTCATTAGTGTCCAGACGAAGTCCGTCACATAACTGTCGCCTTGACATCGTATCTAAGCTTAAGGGTGAGCGGACTATAGTTGTGAGCTTACAACACTTTACGATATTTCACCATTAACACGATTAGAAGTCTCTATAGTTTCTACTTTTAACAAGTGGTTTCTACATAGTTTTATTTTTTTAGTTATCAGGGGCATCTGTTCCAACAAAAACATAAGGACTGACAGGCAGATGTTAACTTGATTTCTATACAAGCAAGCTTGAACGACCGCGACACTATACTGTTGAATGACTAGGAGGATTACTAGTGTTAGGTACCTGCTTACATTCTCTAATTTGGAAACTTGTCATCGAGCACAGGTTAGCACCGATGTAATTATTTTTTTGTTAATGTGGTTAAAACATTGGGGGTATTGGCACCACAAATTTTTTTCGACCCACTACATAGCAGATACACTCCGTGTCATATTTAGTATAAAGCACTGTCAAATACACAGTTTCGATTTCATAAATTTAAAATGTGTTGCATTTGCACGAAGCAACCGCGAATAAAACGCTACACCAAGTCCTGCGCTCCGTGAGCAGGGGGCACGTAGATGGGCTTGTCCCTGCCATATGTAATTCGTGTTTTTGTTTGTTTGCGCCTACAAATCGTGCAGCAAAAAAAAAAAAAATGTTGTTGAAAGGGTGCTGGACCAAACATTTCAGTGCTTATAATAACTGGCGCAAGATATTTTCACGAGCCAGCAGCCCCCGGCGTCCGCGAACACATGCACCGGAATTGATGTCATACTCCTTCATTCCCGTTTAAAAAGACAGCAAAATGTGTAGGTGACAGAGAAACGGAAAATAAAGACACGCTTTTCATCTCCAAAGTGGGGTTTGGTGTAAAAGTTACGCGATTAATTAATCTGACAAGCACGTAACGTTCACTTGTGGAGGTGAAGAGCCTTTCTGTATTCTCTCTCTGCCCGGAGCCCATACTTTTCATTGTCATCCTGAGCGTGAATTGAAGACTATGACGCTGACTTCGTGTTAATTCTCGCGCACACTGACAGCTACTGAATCTTGGAAATATCGTGCGCTACCTATTATGGACACTAAAATGTTTGGTTCAGTATCCTTTTAATCTACGTTGTGATAATGTATCGTAGAATACTCGTCAATCTGTGAACATACATTGAATTTGCCAGTTTCATTGATTTATTTCTGGCTGAACTTGGTTGAGATAAAGCAGAGATGCACTTCTGTTGACAAAAAGAGGCAAAAGTAAAAGAGGTATTGCGCCGGACAAAACTGTCAAACGCAAAACCAGAAAAGAAAAAAAACGCCATGGTTTGAGAAGAGGAAGTCTCTGTAGTCAGAAACTCAAGAAACCTTCATGCCCAGGAAGTCAAAGAAAATACGCCCAGTTTGGGATAGCTCTCTTTAAAAACTCGAAGCTACAAAAAAAAAAAAAATAGGTAAAGTGACTGGATGTTTTGAAAAGTGTAGTGGAGGCGTCTAAACTTCAGCACTTGAAAAGCTGCTACTCTAATGGCGAGTAAAAGGAGAATGGTGATACCGAAAATGGCAGCTGTAAACAAAAAAGCAGAAATAATAATAATAGAGTTTCCGGAAGAGCGAATAACTCGGAAAAGGGTAGAGCAGGAGAGAAGAGGGGGTTTTAGGGAAACAAGGGCGCCCCACCTCGTCGTGCTTTGCACCAGGTCGCTTCTCTCGCCTCCCGGTGCCTGGGATTGTCATTTTGGCTCGCTAAATTTCGGACAAAAGGCAGCGAAGGCCGACTGCGCAGCCAGGATAGTCCTATAGATGCCTGTCAAAAAGAGCAAAGATAAAATGGACGAGTGAAGGCTTTTGCGTCCAATAAAACTCCGAGAATGGCCAACAGAATCGATGAGCGTTTCTCCCCTCCGACTCGGGGTAGGCACCGAGAGCCAGTTCTCTCCAGCACTTCACTCCATTTCGCGGAGAGTTTTATATCTATACTTTTTATTCGTCATCGCCCTTCTCGCCAGCGAGACAAAACAAGTGGGGAATAAAGGGGAGAGAGGGGAAGTAGAGGGGGAGGGCCGTGCTCAGGGAAATGAGTTGGTTCCTGTTCCCGACGGGACCTCGAAAGAGTCTTCGTGTGCCTGTCGGCTGAGAGGCGCCGATGCCCCGGTCGCTCGATCTGAGCCGCCCCGTCCTCTTTCGGTTGGACTGGATTGGGTATGGCAAGGAAAAGATCAGTCTGAGTGGTTCATTTGTTTTAGATTAGCCGCCCGGTTTTCTTTTTTTAGAGGGAGGTGCTTCTGTATTTTTGTTTTCTCCTGCTAGTTTACGTTTTGATGTTCTCTTCCTTCCCTGGATCAGCAAGGGTGTTTGCGGTGGTAGTTTACGAGGGGAAATTTTGTATTTCCGATAAACCGGCGAACTACACAAAAAAGTACCGCACCATTAAGAAAGGCAGTTCTACCTTTTCTTAGTATTTACATGTAAAAAAATATTTACTTCAATAATGTCATACGCAGGTGTCATATGTACCCTGAAAACTATTTAAGGCAACGCACAAAAAGCTTAAAATTAAGCGAATGCTAAATGCGCTTTTCGCGGGTGAAAAAGGAAAAACAGAACATGAAAAACGCCTGTCCTATGCACGAGCACCTTTGTCTGGCGAAAACAGCTTTTATTTTTTCTTATTTTTTTTGTCGCGTCGAGTCTGGGGCCTAGGTGAGGCCCCAAATTAATCCGCACATGGTAGAACCCGCTTTAGTGTCCACAAAATGGGGTAATTTTTTGTTTTTAGTAAAAGTACCTGTATGTTTGCAGATACGTTTTAGTTACTTTAAAGAAAAGTATTTAAGTTAACGTTGCAGTTACTTCAAGAAATGTTTCGAGTTACAGTTAAACGTTACAAAAAAATATCGAGTTACAGTATCGCGATACTAAAAACTCGATGTATTGTGGCAATGCTTAAATATTCAAGATAGATAGTTTTTTTTTTCGAGCGAGAAAGTGGCCATTGGTCTTTAAAAGAGGGAAAGAAAAGTTTTTAAAGTCTGTATATATTTTTTTACAAATTCTGTTCAGTATCTCTACATGAAGTTCTGTGGAAACTATAAAAACAAGCTAACGAAACGGTATATGCAGTTAATAGAAAGTGGATATATTTTCTTCTGGATATATATTATTTTCTAATGAAATTAGGTAGACAAATTTTATGGGAGGGTAGCAAGAACTTTGGCCGTTAGTCGATGCAGTGACTTTGAGTGAAGAAAACACTATATTTCAAAGGTTCAATTCGACTGCAGTCAGTGCAGACGCAGAAAAAAAGATCTACAAGAAAATATGCTTTGGTTCGTCGTCATCATTTGGCTTTGGATTGCTTATCAATATTTTGCATTTTGCTCTCTTTCAGATTGGTGCGCAGCTGTCGATGCTTACATGATATGAACGCATCTACATACCAGACGCAGTCACATAACTAATATTCAATTGAAAGACCTCACTTGCCACTTTGTTAGACATCATCCCATTTACAGCCCTTCCTTTTTAGCAATCTCTTCCCGCGGTTGGCATGAACCAATAACATTTCGTCATCGGTATTTTTATCTTTTCAAGTTGCTAAAAACACAACACTATAAGAGGTTTTTCAGGTAAATTAACTAAACGATCTCTCTAGGAAGAAATGCAGCTCCTAAATCAAAGGCAGGCCCTCCGAACTCAGAATAATTCAAAGCTTAATTTTACAGTATTATTTGTGGTATTTGCCTGTTCCATTGCGAAGTGCGCAATCGCAGACCGTACAAGCCATTCGAGCGATTCCAGTGATAAAGCGCGTCAGACGAGTTTGCGTTACAGTGCAGCTGCAAATCCATAGTTAATTGCGCAGGATTGTAATAGATGGACCTGTGGGGACTAGAGATATAAATTTGAAAGGGGGGGAAAACACTTTTTTGTTGTTTGTCCTTACAAGCCAAGATTGGATAAAACAAAACATTTCCAGACCCGCCAATGTTTTAAAAGACGAGTTAAGTGTAACAAAAACGTGCATGAACATCCTTCCTGCAGATAATAATGTATTGTATAGATTTACAAAGAATACAAGAATATGATAACATGCTGCAAACATTCTGTTCGCTGTTGCGTCAGCGCCTTATCACGTCTAAGCCTCTGCGCATGCGCGCGTTCCTGCCGGCAGTGCCACCGCTCCCCTGGTGGCATTCATTAAAGTCCTTTTGTTTGTCAAGAGCGGTTGCCTGTTCCTCTCGCTCCCGTGCTTCCGGGGTTTCACCCGTGGCGAAGCCTAAAGCCGGGGTCACACTGCTTATACATTATGCAAAATACAGCCTGCATAGAGATTCGAATGCCAGTAATCACGAGATCCGTGCATCAAATTCCGAATGGCAATGAGTTCAAGGAGAAACTTGGCACAGTGTATTCGAACCGCAGATATTGGGATGACTCGGTGTTTGGAAACTGTCTTTTGTATAATGTACAACCAATGTGACGCCGGCTTAAAGTTTATGCATAGAGGCTCACAACACGTGCGCAGTGCGTGGTGTCAAAAGTTGACGACGACCAGACCCACCGCCACGATCATGACAGCGCCGCGCTCTCGTCGCGAATCCTGGTTTCGCCGTGCGTCCGCCCAATCCGTTCAAATTTCCATGCGGGTTGGCCTGTATGGATCCGGGTGTTCGGCGACTACAAAGAGGGCTTCAGCGTAAGCGCCGGATAGGTATGCACCCTCATGTACGCTATGGGACACGAGAAAGCTATTCAAACCGGTGAGACTCACCGACGCAAACGCGGCAAGCTACAAAATGGTTCGAGCGCGGTTCGACAATCACTTCCAAGGAAATACAAATCACGTTTTATGAGAAATGTCTGCTTTCACCCATGAAATCAAGACGTCACAAAGACGGTGCATTAGACTGCTTTCCAAACGTGGGCGGAGGAATGTTACTGCAGGAATATCGCAGACCGCATGGTACGCCACATCCTCGGACTTCGTGACAAGCCCCTCTCGGAAAACCTCCAACCCTACCCTTAGCAAAAAGAGGCCGTACTTCAAACGAAGTTGAAATATATTTAGTACGAATATTCGTTTTGTATTTATTCTGTATTATTTTGGCCGCATTCGAAATACGCGCGTAAGGTACTCAAAATACGTTATAAATATGAATCAAAAAATATTTTAAATATAGCAAAAATATGATCCCTTCACGCTCAAGATGCCATTTGTGCATTAAAAACTGGTTGCACAATTTTTTTTTTCGATTTTATCAGCAAATGGTGTCCCTGTGGTATTTGAAGGCACTACTAAATACATCTCACAATGCTACATTAGAAACGAACACAAACACAAACACCATGACGCACTGAACAGATCATTCACAGTACCGTTGACTACTCTAGAGCCTTATATAGCCTACATTTTGAAGGTAATCATTTTTTCGGTGACCACCTCTGCGCTTATTAAGGTTCCAAGTATTCGATCTTCTCCTCGGGAGTCTGTCAAAGGGGAAACAGTGTTTGGAAGTTCGTGGACGATATCTCTTAGTAAAAGGCATTGGTACAACTAATAATAATTCGGCGCAGTCCTTAAAACAATATCCACACAAACGGCTTATAAAATACATGTTACTGCTTCTCTGCGTAGCACCACTCAGGACGAAGCGAACCAAGGCAGTATCTTCACTTTAAAATACTGTAAACAACTTTATTTTCGTGAGGACCTAATTCTCGCAAAGTTCGCGAATCGCCTACAATTCCGAAAAATAGGTCCCGTGAACAATCCCGGCAAAATGTAAAAAAACATTAAAATCTATATTGCGATCCCAGCGCGTCGCGAAAATTAGAATTTGCGAATTATTCAAAAACTCCAACTTTGACCTAAATTGCGAAATATTGAGCCCGCGAAAAAAAAAATATATTACAGTAGTTGTTTTGCCTTTTCATTTTAGTAGTTGACTATTTAATATGGTAGTTAACGTCACTATATTAAAGTCACTATTCGCATCACGTGCAATGGTGAGTATACACGTTCAGTGAACTAACATTGTGCTAACAAAACCACGCCAAACGTATCTGTTCACAGCACCTACTGAAGCTTTCCAGCATCAGCAAATGTTGTGGTTGTAGTTCCCGAACCCCGCTTGTGATTGGTGTGCAAGAAACTGATCAGGTGTGTTCTTGATAGAAAAAAGGAAACAATAACATAAACTGGGCTGATTTATCAGTGCGATGCTCCGCAATTCAGTTGACAAACTAATCAAATGTTGTATTTAGGCGCTTCAGTGTACTCCATATCTGCTTGAAGCGAACTTCTAGAAGGGGAGCTTTTCAAAATTTTGGTAGTGTAAGTCAAACTACCAAAGTACTGCAGTCAAAAGGTACTTAGAGTATAACACAACAGTATTTACGGTTTTCAGGTATTTTAAGAGTATTCTGCACGTATTTTGATTGCTCCATTTTTTAGGATTGGAGTATATTTTGCATGAATTAAATAAATATTTCAAGAAATATATGTGAAAGGTATTTTGTGCCTATTAATTTAGTATTTACATATTTCAAAACGCATGAAGGGAACTTCAAATGTAGTTTAAGTAAAGGTATTTTAAAATGATTTTTATAAGTATATTTTAGTACTAAGTAAAAAAAAAAAGAAGTTTATATTTTCGGTCTATTTTTCGTGTACTTAAAATTATGAACTGTACATCAAATACACTCAAATTAGAATGTGGTATATTTCAAACGTATTGGTTTTCGCTAAGGGAGCAAAAAAGTCGGTTTGAAAACAATCCGGAAATCAATGTTCCGTACTGCGGACACCGGACTTTAAAAAATTCGGTGAAAAAGCAAAGTGGAAATAGTCTGGTGCGAAATATTCCGGTTTGCAGACACCGGATTTTTTCCCAATCCGGTGAAAAGGCGAAGTGGAAGTAGTCGAAAGTGGGAAATTCCGGTTTGCAGACACCAGACTTTGCCAAATCCGGTGAAAAGGCAAAGTGTAAATAGCCCGAAGCGGAAAATTCCGGTTTGCAGACACCGGGCTTTTACAACTCCAGTGAAACGGCAAAGTGGAAATAGTTCAGAGCGGAAAATTTCGGTTCGCCGACACTGGGCCTCGCCAAATCCGGGGATATGGTCAAGCGGAAGAGGTCGAGTTAAGACGTTTCTGGTTTGCTAACACTGGACTTTGCCAAATCCCCAATGGTTACCCCAATTAGGACCAATAAAATTCAGTTGGCACTTGGCGACCTAATTGGCCACTCTAATTGGGTTCAAAGTTTTCAACTGGTTGCCCCTATCGGGATCAATCAAATTCGATGGGCACTGGGTCACCTAATTGGCCACTTCAGTTAGGGCTGGGCCACCCAATTGGTCATTGTAATTAAGTTCAAAATGTTGTGTGTGCCACTCATGGCTGCATACTTTATAAGCGCAACAAATATACTGTACCAGATCTTCCTATTTTCTCTTTCTCTTCACCCCAAAATAACTGTTCAAAAATCACATCATGTTTTGTTGTGAGATTGTATAAGAATATTTTTGGTTTGACAGGGTGTTATTTTCAAATTACATTTTTCTTGGTGCAGTATTGTATTGCAACCAATTTCTTCAATATCGCAAGCGTAAAAAAAAAAAAAAAAACACTGGTAACAATTAACCTTTTAAGGCACATAAGAATCGCAAGGAAAAATCTGAAACACTTCTAAATAAAAGAAAGAGCGGTTCTAGCACTAAGAAATTATTTACTTAGTGAAAAGTAGTCCCTGTTGAGGACACACGCTCTTGTATCCTGAGAGATGCATTGTACTGTTCGGGTACCTAAGGGGTTTGCTGGTAGAAGGCCAGGAAGCAGTTCCTACCAAAACAAAATAAAGGCTCATGCCACATTTAGTGTGCTGAACCTGCGTCTGACCACTCGGACAGTGTCGGCAGCGTCCTCTCTTGACACCGGCCGATGCCCAGCACCGTCGTACCGCACCTACTCAGAAGGTCGCGGCTGGACATAGTATTTGATTTTCTTGGCAGGCCCACTGCTACAAGGTCGTCCACGGTTTGGCTTGTGGGCACTCATCAGGGCATCTGCAATTAGTGATCTGAAATCCTTCAGAGAAAGTTCTCTTTTCACTCTTAGAAGATAGCACTCCCGTCGGTAGAGGAGCCAAGCATTGTTCACTGAAATGTCTAGAATCTGAGCAAAGAGCCGCATGTAGTAACACTTGAATGGTGTGCGGTACAGCTCTATCAACATATCCACGAGGTCCACCCCGCTCATATGTGTTTTGTATTCCAGGATGATACGGGGCCTTGTTATGGCAACTTTTGACTTTTCTTCTTTTGAGTATTTTTTCACCGATCCGAGAAGCTGAACACCAACAAAGTTGCTTTGTTTGACTCCCAAAAAAAACTTTGGCGAATGCACGGCTTCGGGAGACCGTCAATCGCCAGCAACATGTGCTTCAGAGCAACAACTCGCCGACGGCAGTGCGTTTCGACGACGCCAACTTGCACGCAGTGTTTCGCTCCAAAACGTTCAACGCCCCGAACCGGGAACTAACGCAGCAGCCGTCGATACGGCACCAAATGAGATTTTGGCAATGCCCTTTTAGAAAAAGTGTGTATATATTCCTCTATTAAGATATGAACGATCTTATAACCAGTGTTCCTTTAGAAAGAGAGAAATTTACGTTCCTGAAAGCAGGGAAGCAAAGATCACCCCTCGTCTACATCTTATTATGGCGGCCCTCTATCGATCGAATCGAGCTCAACAAGTGTTAACTAGGACGCTACGTTTATTGTCGGTCTTTACAGAAAATGCTCCGCGATTAAACCGAAAATGTTTGGCTAGGACGGGCAAATAGCTCAGGCTACTGGCTGCTTCCCAGTGCCTGCAAGCGGCTATTGCATGACACGCAGTCAGCTGCTTCGCATTCATCTGAGCAAGCCACTGCTTTCGGTGAGAGAGAAGCAGCAAATAAAAATCCCGCACGAATTTTCCACGCACTCTATTTAATGCTGAAACGAGCTTCCCGCTCAGGTTCGACAACTTGGGTCTCGAAAGGAGTTGCTCAGTCCGCTTGATATCAAAAGTGCAATGTTAAACGCATACAACCAAAACCCGGCCACTTCATGCGCTTCACATATTACGTTCGCTATTCCACGAGCCATACAGTCTTCGTCAACACCGCACGTCACGGAGCAGTGGTAAGCCATTCGCGAAACTAAAGAGATCTCTAAAGAGCTAACTTAAAACAGCCTACTTGCCTCCTTGCATGGAATTGAACGGCAACCGGAAAATATTGCGCAGCGTGAAAGGAGGTTAAATAGCTGGCCACCACATGGAAGGGTAAAGCAGATTAGTTGCAGGTAACTATGGTAGGTGGCGCTAGGTCCCCCAATTCCTAGGCCACAAAAATAACTTCGCTTGCTCCTGCAGTCATTGAGCTTCGAGCATCTTTATTATAAACACATGTCACACTTTGCGTAGCACAACATATGGGAGAATCAGCTGAATATATCATATACAGCAAGATCATACAAAGGACATACAATCATCATTATGAACGCACACAAATTCCATACTCTGCGCTTCTGCCTCTTATACTCGTCGTTTTGAAGCTGCCGATTTCCTATGCGATTACGTGACCATTAAATGTTCTAAGTATGCTGATGCTTTCCCAGTTTTGTCATTCCTCAAAAGGTATTTGGAAGCGTCTAGTGGAGGAATATATTAGTAAAAAGAAACGTTCATGCCGTAGTTTTTTGCGACAGCTGATGAAATAATCCGCTCAGCGTCAGTTTCCAGACCACATGTGTTTGCTTCCCCGTAAAGCACGTCGTAGAATCGTGGGGAAGCAGACATGCACGTAACGGGTCACTAGGAAAGAGTTACTTCTACCTAGTTACTTCTTTTGTTAGCGAGTAACGTGTTTAGTTTTTTTTATATATAAATGGAACAAGTAACGTACATAGTTGCTTTCAAGGTCAAGTAAACAGCAACGGTATAACGGCACTTTTGAGGAGTAACGTGTACAACACTCTTTAAACAGTCATGTTCTGATTCTAACCTGAATATGCGTTTATTGCAACAAAAGCAGATGGGCAACCCGAAACACTGTATGACGGTAGAGCAACGTTTATTGCTGAACACGTACCAGTCAAACTCTGCAGCTGAGGATGTCCTTCACCCAGGGAATACAACAAGTTTCGTTGGTTGAACCTTCTAGAATTATGTTCAGGCACCAGAGGCTTAACAAGAACCCGGAGGTTGCCAACACGAGAAAGCACAGAACCCGTCAACTTCGAACTCTAGGAGGAGAGAGAACAAAAGAGAGAAGGGAATCCCAGATTCACTATGCTCTTCCTGAAGCCCAACGCCGCCGCTCCTTCGAGCGCGTCAATAGAACGACCCTTGAGCGTCGCCGAGGATATGTATTCTCAAGGAAGTGGGGAAAAATAACTGATGAAAACTTGGAGAGGGAGCTGCTGCTTAAGTGCAACGACTACTGAAAAGAAAGCAGTAAACCACGAAACAAAAGCATCTGAATATTTGGTCATCAACGTAACGAGAAAAGTAACGCGTTGCATTTCTGTCGAGAGACATTCGGCGCGGTTTTATTCGTTCACCGTGTCCACGATGTCGGCTATTGCCTCGGAGAAAGCGAATTATTGGAGAGAGCACGGCCCCTGTCGAGAGACGTTCGGCGCGGTTTTATTCGTTCACCGTGTCCACGATGTCGGCTATTGCCGCGGTGAAAGCGAATTATTGGAGAGAGCGCGGCCTCTGTCGAGAGACGTTCGGAGCGGTTTTATTCGTTCACCGTGTCCACGATGTCGGGTAGAGTAGTCCGTTCCTTTTGGGAATCAGTAACGTATTTACTTACTTTTTGGGCGAGTAACGAATGCCGGTATTTAGTTACTTTATTGGGGCAACGTGTACATGCATGCCAAGAAGTAAACAAGATCATTTCCTCTCCGCCGCTTTCCTCCTCATCTTTCGAAAGGCGAGCTGCCTGTGGTCTCGATCGCTCCCCTCGACCTTCAACGACGTCAAGTTGGTGCGCTGCTTTAATGTAGCGGGACCTTGCAAAATCGACAATCACCCAATAAAAATATTTTTCTCTTCTTCATTCTAGAGGTGACAAGCGACCATTCTCTCAAGTATTTAATATATTCCAATTCCGAAAACAGTTCCATCGCCACTTGAACACCTTCATTTTCGCTATTAGCTGTTTAACACAAATACCGGGTGTGAGAGAAAACAAATTCTTGCTTCTCTCACAGAAAATGAACGCGCTGCTTATCCCTAAGTCTGCGCCGAAATTTGGCTCTAGGGGATCAGACCAGAGGAAAATGTTGGCGAGCTTACCGTTACCTTTTTTATTTATCCACGATTTGCGCTAATTTCCACTGCGAAAATAGAGCCTATTTAAGGTAGCAGACACCACCATTCATCTGCATGCACCCGGGGCCTAAGCTAAAGAACGTCTTTCTTCCAAAACCTTGGAAAGTCAGTTCTCACGTTTCAGCAAGGTGACGGCAAATTCTAAAATTTTGGAATATGGTTCCCACCACTTGTGAGGAGACTGAGCGTCCTGCGTCACATGGTTTACGCTGGGTGTGGTAGGAACACATTCTCTGTTCCAAAAAAAAAGGGCGCTTAATATAACGACCTTGTCATAAAATAAAAAATAGCTACTTTATTGTGCAAAAGCCATAAAATAAAACTTAGAAAAAAACGGAAACTTCGGAGTTACGACACAATCCGCTGGGCGCATAGTGCGGACTGGAGGACAGGCATCTTTGGCCATAATACATAGCTCACATAGAAGCGAAGTATTGGAGCGCCTGCATGGCTAAAGGGAGTGGAGCGACGGAAAAGGAGACTACGAAAGTCGGAAGGAATCGGAACGATGTGAAAGCAGCGTATCCAGAAGCCACGTAGACTTCCCAGCGGGAGGATGCAGGGCGGATCCCATGCAATTGAGGTCGAGGATTTCTCCTCCCGGTCTCCCCCCCCCCCCCCCCCCCCATCCCCTCTCCCCGGAACCGGCGAAAGATAGCGTTCCAATTACGTGACACTGGCAGGCACAGGGAGCCGGCGCTGCCATCGCGACGGGAAGAAGGATCAGCCTGATTCCCTTCCCTTTCGCTAGAGGATTTCTCGCCGCTTTCATTTCGTCTCCATTTTTCCTCGTGGTGTATTTTTTTGCTTTGGCCTGCATGATTGTCGTGTACGTCGAACGTTGAATGGGGAGCCTGGGACGGGGCTGCGCCGTGGAGTTCCTATTGTGCCCTTTGCGGACAATCCTTTCTTCATGTACGATCTACTCTGGAATGTATTCTTGGGCTTATCAAATAATTCAGAAGGTCTCTGCCATATCTATAAAACCTCCTGGAATTACGTTGTCGATACGCATATTTTGACCATCCGGAGTATCGGTTATGTTTTGCCCATAGGCTCCTCTATGCTCACAAAGCCTGGCAGTTCGACGACGGAGCCATAGAGTGGCCGGTCGGAGATTTGGAGGGTGAGGATCTGGGTCCGTTTGCTTGAAGCGCTAACCGCGGCTAAAGTTAGCCGCAGTACCTAGGAGAGGGATTTTGAGATCACGTGACTGGCTCGGTAGGGATGCGGGGAAACATGGCGGTGCCCAGTGAGTGAGCGCCGGTCGCTTGGAACTAATATGCCGTTCTAGCTGCAATATCGGGCGCGTTAGTCAGCAACGAATGGTGCAGGAGGCTTTCGCTTTGCCTTACCTCACTTAAACCGCAAAGCATGGGCAATGACCTCGCCACATTTTTTAGATAGTGTTTCGATTCTGGGCACTCCTAAGCCTAAATGAACGCGATAATTGTCGGCATGGCAACGTCTTTGGAAAGCGGATTGTTGATAGCACACAAAAGCACACAGCTTCCCCACAGACTTTTTTCTAAATTATCGAAGCATCGCGAGGAGAACGCTGGAAGTGTAATGCTACGGTTCATGCGCGCTGGCCTTCCTCTTATAAAAGATTTGATGTAAAAAATTATAATAAGGCTTTAACGAATGCGCGTGCAAGGCAAAATTTGTTTTATACTTTCTTGCTTTAGAACGGTTACTACTGCAGACGCCAGCACGTGCGACGCGTGCAACTACAGTCGTAGCATGTACCTCGGCGCTTGGATAATCTAGAAAAAAGGTGTGTTGGGACGCCGTCTGCTTTTGTGTGCTATCAACAATCCGCTTTCCAAAGACGTTGCTATGCCGACAATTATCGCGTTCATTTAGGCTTAGGAGTGCCTAGAATCGAAACACTATCTAAAAAATGCGGCGAGGTTATTGCCCATGCATTGCGGTTTAAGTGAGGTAAAGCAAAGCGAAAGCCTCCTGTACCATTCGTTGCTGACTAACGCGCCCGATATTGCAACCACAACGACATATTAGTTGCAAAGCGAGCGGCGCTCACTCACTGGGGCACCGCCATGTTTCCCCGCATCCCTACCAAGCCCAGTCACGTGATCTCAAAATCCCTCTCCTAGGTACTGCGGCTAACTTTAGCCGCGGTTAGTGCTTCGAGCAAACGGGCCCTGGTAGCACAGTGCATTTCTCGGGGAGCCTGTAGTCAGCGTACAGCTTTTGCAGCCAGAAACATGGTTTTCAAACTTGACGAGAAAAGAGGCGGTAGCCCGAGAAACGCGAAGAGCACGAGCGGCCATTATATCGCTGTGCACTCTGTGCAGGAACGGGCGTGAATGATTAATGTATGATAGGAATCAGGTGAGGTTTTGGAAACTTTATTTTAATGTTCCCGGAGCCTATGATTTGTGCACCTGCCAGTCTGACATTTGTATTGGCTCGCGCACCTCATGGAAATGTACTACACCTCCTTCTCTTTGCATGGCATCAACTTCTTTTCAAGTTTGAAAGTGCAGCAACTCTGAATCCGGTTCTCGGTAAACTGTTGGGAGAGTTGATGGAAGCGCATACGGTAACAAAGCACGACGTTTGTGTCGAACCTTGCGTGCAGAAATCCGCTCATCGGCTGAAATCTGTTGTATCACGGTTAGACACAAACGTCGTGTTTTCTTGCTTTATGCACGTTCATCAACTTTGCCAACAAGTTAAAAAGACCCGCATTCCGAGTTGTTACACCGTCAAACATGAAAAGAAGATCAGGCCTTGCAAAGAGAAGAGCGTGTACTCCAATCCCTTCAGCTGCAGCAGCCAATACATAGGTCAGAGTGGCGGGCGAATAAATCACCGGCTCCGGGAACACAACAATGGAGCTTCCAGGGCCTCTCCTTATTCTTTTCATCCCATAGCAATGCGCGTCCGTCTCTGCACAGACTAGGGTGCCTTCATGTGCGCTTCGCATAGAGTGATGCCAACTGCCTTTTTCCCTTTCCCACACTTTTTTCCACCGCCATTTTGTTCCTGTCATTGTTTCCCCGTGCGCCGGAAAGTGGCCTTTGTGTCCATCGGTCCTGCCATCCGAGGGGGGAAATGCTAATCCTCTCTCCGTGGGTTCCACAACGCTGCTCCGAACTTGTGAGATAAGGTGCTTGTTTCCGGGAGGGTTATAAGCCCCACGGATTATCACCGAGAACCAAAATGGCTGCTGGTTTGTCGGCGATTGGTATTACAAAGGGTGGCATCACCCTAGCAAAGCCCACATGAAGGCTCCCTAGCACAGACTGAAGGCCCCGTTTTGAAGAGGCAAAAATCTCGGACGAGATAACTGCAGATACGGACGGGAGATTATAGAGGCATTCACCATGAACAGAGCCAACAAGAGCGTTTCTAATTTCTCACTCTTTCTGGCGAAGACTGAAAATGAATTTTTTTCAAATCAGATATGACTCTGCCGACATCACATTGCATTTTACCTTCTCGTCTGTTCCCTCCATCCAGTCTTCTTAGGTACCGCAGCGCTTCTCGAATTTCCCCCCTTTAACCGGTTGCTCACATTTGGAGTTCCTACATGATCGTTGCTTGTTGAAGAGTTGGTTTGGTCGTCATGGAACTACTTATTTATTCTTTCTTCGATCTTGACCCGCAACAACACGTTATTGGTCAATTAGTTTTGCAGTTCACAGCTTCAAAATGCCACGCCACTCCCAGAAGGTTAAAATCACCATATATTGGTACTGGATGATGAGACGCAGAGAATACAAACAAACTCCAGCATCGCTCCGTGATCACGAAACAGCTTGGTCCGACAATGGTAAGAAATAGTAATTTCCAATCAAATATGTGTCACCTTCGGTGAACCGCAATTCAATCCAGATGTATTCTTTGTACGTCTCGAACGCAAACCGTGGGTGATCATTAATTTTATACTTCACAGCGATATTTACTCTACCACCCAATCTGCAGCTACGTTGGTCATGATCACGTCCCCGCCGAAGCACTCCGTGATTTTAAAAAGGAACTCTCAGCTTTGTGTGTTCTCATGTAACCGTGTCTCGATTAGACGCACGACGCCGTAAATTGAGGTTAAAAGGGAAAACTGAAATATTGACCTTATCCAAAACATTTCTTGGTGACCGAGCTGATAGAGCGTCATCATTTTACGAATTCTTACAAAAATAAAAAAATAAACACTGGAAACAGGATGGCAGAAGAAAGAAAGGGCTCCAAGCGGCAAACGATTCTCTGGCCAACAGCTCGGAATTTGTACATTACGACAGAAACAAACCGATCAGGGTGGTTTGCGATGCATCAGCCTGCAATGTGTGAGCGTTGCGATTTGAGTAAATGGCAGAGGTCTAAAAAGTGCTCATGCCTTTGCATCACGAACCTTAACATCAGGAGAGAAAATACGCACGAAGAAAGAAAAAGGGGAGCTGATTATCATCTGTTTTCTTTAAAGGAAACTGAAGCACTTTTGTATTTGAGATAAAAAAGAACACCTAAATCGTCTTCGTTTGGCCTCCAGGATCACGAACATCGAGATTATTATTCAATTTGGTGCAAGGAGAGTGCAAAAAAATAATTCGAAGTATCACTGAAGCCCCTCGCGTCCTGGGCATGACGTCATGTAAGAGTTTTTCGGAATCTCCGCTCTCGCGTATCTACAGCGCCTATCAAAGCCATGCACGCAAAATTTTGTTATTTTTAAAACGTCAGAAAGGTCACGGCCTATGTCAGTGTGGTAGAATATAAGTGGCAAGCTTTCAATTGCACGCGGTGGCCACAGGAGCAACGCGCTTGGCGGCCCAAAAATCCTAGTATGACGTCACGACTGGTCAGAAGTTTTTCGTGTTTTTTCACGTTTAAGTTACACATTCTTGGAAAACGAACGGGAAATTCAAATTCTGGACTAAAAATACTCAAAATTCATCTCTAACTTTTTTTTTAAAGTGTTTCAGTTTCTCTTTAAACGGTTTAATCGTTATCTCTATCGGAGATACTTCACAATATGCACTGATCAAAAGTTAATGCAGTAATCAGGCGAGCAGCTTAACTATAGGCATAGTAACCCTGGACCGAGGGGACAAACAAAAAAAAGACGGTCAGGCACGAAATTTTAAACGCAGCTAAATAATAAATATATATTTTTCAGGACACGTTTCTTAAATAGGCCTACAGACACACTAAAAGACACGCGTTGGCCAAGGTCACACAACAGCGGCCGAAAATACCAAGAACCAAAAGATAAAAGACCCCAAAGACCGACATGAGGACACTAGCTTGTAGGGACAGGACCCGAAAGAACCAACGCCCTCCCAAGAGGCATCCTCGAATCTGCAATGAAGGTGCAAGAGAAGAACTCTGAAGTCGTACAGGAGCGCCGTCATGGATCAGCTAAGTGTTCTACGTGACGTGTCGACGGAACTCTGGTTGGTCGTCCACGGCCAGAACTTCAGGAGCACGGTGGACTTCGAGACCTAGTTCAAGCCCAAGGAAGTATGTTACCGGCGGCTGTGGGCCGCAAAGAGGAATTCCCTGTTGGCTGTTTCCTGAAGACAAGGTATGGCTGCCGTTGACATTGGTCCTGCGCCCTGGGATCCCAGTGGTGCCATGGACACAACTAAGGACAGGATTTGTAGTCCGCGTGTCGTACCCTTGTCGTCTTCTGCCGAACGTGTCTTGCGAAATGGCCCAACATTTTTTCTAAACGTCAAACCGTCGCGAGTTGATATTGCAGCTAGTACTCATGAAGTGGCGCATAAGATTTCTTCTACTTATGAGCGTTCTGATTTTGTAGACCAGTCGGTAAAGAGACTGAGCAGTGTGGTAGAGAGTTCTTTGAAGTCGGAGAGCCGAGCTTTTTAATGTGTACGAAAGATGAGGGATGAGTTGGATTGTGCGGATTTGTTTTTTTTTTAGAAAACGACAAATCTGTAGAGTTCGGCGTGATTTCGATCAATACGTTCAGCGAAAAAGTAGACAAGACTCTCTTTTTCTTCCTTCTAAAGGATCGCTGAACTCTTCTTGGTTGTCCATAACGAAACTTCTGAAAGAATGCGAGTTTCCGCTCATGGTTAGAATAATATTGAGTGCTACCATGAGTTCTCTATTCGTAAAGCTTTTGCTTAAGAATCACAAAGTTCATTTTCCCTTGAGGGTTTCTTAGTTACCGAGGGGGGCTCTTGGCAAAGAGTAGTTTGTGGTTTTATTCAAGGTTGTCTAAAAGGTGTTGAGTGCTGAAGCCCTCTGGTGTTGAAGAATGCTGACCAGCTGCTGATTATTATTCAGCCGTTCCAATGTAAAGCGGTAAAGACGTTTTCGTCAGGTATTGAGGATTTGTTTTACTCTTTAGATCACGGTATTTTGCTTTGGAGACTAAGGGAGGTTTTATAGGAAAATTTTGTTCGGTTCCAGTAGCAGTCGGGTATCGATGTTGGACGGTTTATTAATCTGGTTGAGCTTTATTTAAGGTCTATTGTAACGAATATTCCAGACAAGTGGTTTCTGCAGAAAAGCGGGATCTGCATAGGTTCCCGGATAGCCTCTGTCCTGTCTGCAATATATATAAGGATTATGGACCTCTATGGCTGAGTCTTACAGAGTTTTCTTATAGTGTTGTGGTAACTCGTAGGTTTGTGGACGATATTCTAGTATACAGTTTGTACTCGGCTGTTGGAGATCTTGTCAAGACCCGGTTTATGCAAGCGGCCCCTGGGTTATCTTTTTCAGTGGAAGAGGCCCAGAGTGGTTGTCTACAATTTTTAGGAATTCGTTTCCTTGTGCAAAAGTGTCTCTGATGGGAGTTTGGAAAGGATGACTCTAAGACCCTTTTGTCCAGGTTTAGTTATTCGAAAATTTCAAAGCAGGGTGTGGTCGAGTCTGTGCTGTTTAATTCGCTGAAGTTCTCCTGTCTTGGGAAAACAACTACGTACACTCTATTTGGCTAGTTCTGGTAGTGATTTTATATCTTCTATTATCCTTCGCTTGCTAAAGCGCCGTGATGTCGGAAGAGCTGGCGCAATTATAAAAGAAATGTTGTCTGTCTTGCGTATTTTCATGACGTGTCTCATACTCTGGAGGCCTCGGCGAAAAGTTCGGTATTACTGTAGCTTTTAACCCAAATTTCGCCTCAACAAATTGACTCCTTTTTTAGCGGAGAGAGATGAATGCAGTGAGATTCATAGGTAATCTTCTGTGAGTTGTGATCTCTGTGTAGTGTACAAAATGTCCGTAAAGTGTGGCTTTTGCTATATTGTTCAGACCGCTAGGTGTATTAATGACCGACTGTGTGAACTGTGTGAGCTGTTAAAAGAGCGACGATACTTCCGAGTTGGCCAAACAGATGTTCCGGTACGTTGATTGTTTTGTTCTCTGGCAAGACACTAAGATTCTGTGTAAGGAAAGAGATGTCCACAAACAGCTCATAAAAGTGTCGTTGAGGACTTCTAGAAATAGTGAATTTTTAGCAATAAATCTCTTGCATTAGCAGCCATATTAAAACGTTTCTTAACTCTTAATTTTTTTACATATTATTATTTTTTTTTTCATTAGTGATCAGGTCGACCGCCGGTCTTGGGTAGGGATGTCGCGAACCACCCTAGGTTCGATTTCGAAAGGTTTCGATATTTGCAAAGCGAACTGAGGTTCGATTTCGAAAAATTCGCAACTTTTGTCCACAGCAGAGTTTCGAATTCGAAAAGTTCGAAGCTTTCACGGTTTCTAAAATTTCGAATTCAAATATTTCGAATATGTTTTTACTTCAGGTTCGATAAATTCGAAGATTTCGAAATTCTTCGTAAAAAAATTCGAAAACTCGAACGATTCGAATTTTTATAGACATGAAGTTCGAACGATTCGAAGATTTCGAATTTATTTTTACATAAAGGTCGAAAAGGTCGAAGGTTTCGATTCTTTTTTAACGCTAAATTAAAAAAAAAAAAAAGCTTCGAAGATTTTGAATTTCTTTTTAATCGAAGTTTTCAAAGTTCGAAGTCCGATTTTCAAGTTTTTCCACAGTTTCAGTTTCAAATAACGTTTTCACGACTCACTGGTTTTCACAAAATCAAGTTTAGAAAAGTTAGGGTGTGATATCTAGATTCTGCGAAGTTGGTCAGGCAATTAAATGAGACGACGAGTGTCCCGGACGTGTTATAATATTTGCCAGTGCAGAATTGTGACCGCCAGCCCCGGGGGGGGGGGGGGGGGGGGGGGTCTTTAACCTGCATCACGCAGTAGTGATTGCACGAACACACTGTTTTACGAGACTCTTCCAGTTCGAAACGGCCAGGGGCGAGCAGGAGGTTGAGGCTCAGAAACACCGTGAAGCGACCTGGCAAACTAGCTCGCCACCCCTTGCACGCTGGTAGTAATCCGATCCGGTGAAGTTTATAATTGTCCTGGAGTTTTATTTTCTGGGACGGAAAAATCGCCTCGCAAAAAGCACAAAAGCCGACACAACTCGAGGTCGAGGAGCGCTCTACCATACAAGTGGCGTCGGAAGAGGAAAAACGGGGGGAAAGAGGGTAGCGGGGGGGGGGGGGGGGGGGGGCTTCAGCTTCCTTCTCTCCCTTGCAGGTATTTCGGACTGTTAAAGAAAATAATACCGGGAAAGAGGGCGTGGTCGAGCTTATTTTAATCTGAAATTATTTATGCATATGTATAGCTAATGTCGCTCTTCACTGCATAAAAGGTTGCCTAGATGGTCATTGTTAGAAACTCGTTGTCAGAAGGCACTGCTCGTCACATGCTTAGTGGTTCGGAAGTTCAAAGCTGTCTTTTCGACCTAAACACCTGTGCCGAAAGTAACAAAAGAAAAAAAAAAAAAAGAATAAATGCGGGAATAAAAAGCAGGAGAAAAAAAAAACTATCAAGAATTCGTCGGAAGTGTTCTATTCTTGCATATTCAGAGGTTCAGAACTTCGAAACAAGTTTCTTTTACCAAAATGTGTACAGGCTAAAAGAAACACGTCCCAGGAACGTGAAGCGAAAAAAAAAAAGTTTTCTTTTAATGACGTGTTGAACTTGAACACTACTAGAAGTCTTCTCCCATGAGTTAATTTATTCCTTAACGTGAAAAAACAATAAATATATTATTTTGTATTCTGCAGATGGCAATGATATGTAGTGTCTGTGGTGGTAATTTAAATGCGATACCTCAAACAACTTAGACGAAAATAAATATCAAGTTTAGGTCATAATTGCATGCAGATACATGTTTGGACATTTCTTCGAAACTCACGTTGAATAACAATAATCACATCTTAAGACGGAACTTACCTAGGCTACACATAGATCATTCTTAAAAAAGTATAACTTATCTACCATGAATAGCTCCGGCTGCAGCGTGCTTCAAATCTGGCACAAACGATAATCGTCAAAAACCCGTCGTCCTTCCTCGCCCCTTCGGGGATTTATTTCTTTAAACCTAAGCATGCCAGAACATTGAAATAAACGACATTGTCTTTCGTAGGGAACGCAGCACCGCGTGTAAAAGTTCGAGAAAAAAAATTACGAATGTACCCCACTACTTGAAATCAAATGAAACCATTCGCCGGTCTTTCGAAGTTCGACGAACGTCGAACTTTTACCCTAAAAGTTCGAAGTTCGTCGAACTTCTGACTTTTCAGAATTCGAAAGTTCGAAACTTTTCGAATTCTCTTGATAAATAAGTTCGAAAGTTCGAAATTCATCGAATTTTTTGGTCAGTCAAGTTCGAAAGTTCGACAAGCATCGAACCTTGCAGCGCAATAAATTCGAAAGTTCGAAAAAGATCGAATTTTTTAGCGTAATAAGTTCGACGGTTCGAAAAGCGTCGAACTTCTTAGCTTAACAAGTTCGAAAATTCGACCTCCGTCGAATTTTACGATATAGACAATTCGAAAAATCGAAATCTTTCGAACCTTTCGAACCGCTTGATTCGATCATCGAAACTTCGATTCGAAAAAAGTTCGCGGCATCCCTAGTCTTGGGGAAGGGGTGTGTTGAAGTGCAAGCCTTATTGGTTTTATTTTGTCGGCTGCTTTCCTTTAAAGAGTGTGTTGGGTTTTTCTGGTGTTGTCCCAACAAACTAGTGACCTCATGTCTGTCGCCGGGGTGTTTTGGTCTTTTGTTCCTTGGTAATTTCTGCCACGGCTGTGTGACCTTGGGCAACATTGGTCTTCTTGTGGGTTTGTGGGAACATATGAGAAAGTGTTGTGAAAAATAAATCTTAAGCTGCGTTCGGAGTTTTGTGCCTGTCTCTCCCTTTTCTGTCTCCTCGATCCAGAGTTACTATGTCTATACTGATCGCCAGCTCTTAGGTTTCTATTGAGAAAACGACCACGCAGATTATATTTTCTATTTTCTGGCTTGCGTACGCCATTTGAGGCATAAGAAGACGATGTCAAAAGACACTTCGGTACCGATTTAAGATTTGTTTGGAAACAACACAGAATTTTCCGCTGCCTTTGCCTTTGAAGACAGGTCAGTCTAGCAACGTGCTTAGGGCTTTAAAACAATGACCGGTGACGGTAAATGATCGCTGAGGTTTTCCTCTGAAGCAAACGTTCTTGAAACGCTTTCATACTGCGCATCGGGATTTCTTGAATCGAGGCGAAAATAAGTTCGCAGTCATTAAGGAAAGTAGATTAAAATGACGACTATATATCAGCAAATTGATTATGAGTTTCTAAATTTGTGCGAGCAATAATAAGGTTGTCTAGAACTACATGGAGTTAACAGAGCCAATATTTACCGCAATAGCAGACTTTTTTTTTTAAATAGACGTAGGAACACACCTAACAAGCAAGAACAAAAAAAGAAAAAAAAAAAGTAAACGGAAGCAAATAAAGAAAAAGTTCACTGAGCTAAGAACGTTCACTTCAAATATAGCCAAGGGAGCAGCTTCGAAACCCGCGATATTAAGATATATACGAAGATAGGAAAAAGTAAAATGCAAGTAAAGCGATAAAGGAAACGAAGCGCATCCGCGAAGGTGTGAGCACTAGTGCTCGCAGCAGCTGCCGTGAATCGGGAAGCCAGGTTATTTTGAGACGGAGGGAAAAGCCGAGAACTGCACCCGGCTTTCTCCCGTCCTTGATTGGAGCCGTCAGGCGAAGAAACATGCAAGCGTGCGGCGCGAGCTTCCCGCCGCGCCGCCTCATGGACCTGCCCGCTCGCTATCCTGCACTGCTTCCGTGCCGCGAGGGGAAGCCGCGCAGAAGCCGGGGGGGTCAGAGGAGCGAATTGCGCGCCAGGCAAGTTTCAGAGCGGCTCCTGCCTGGTTTTCCCGGCAGGGGGCGGAAGGGAAGCGGGCTGGCCGGGGACAGGGTTGTTGCGTTAATTTCCTCCTCGGCAGCCCCAGCGAGTTGCTTGCTGGCAACTCAACGGCCGAGATTGAGGTTCGATCTTCATCCTGTTTTTGTGATGTTGCCAAGTTCGTCCGAGCGTCTGGGATTTTTTTCTTTTTTAATTCCGAACTTGGTGTGCAGGAACGAAGTGGTCTAGGGAAAGTGGTTTTGGTTGGATTCACGTAGTTTGGGCAAATCGAATGGATTTTCGGTTGATTGAGGTTGTTTTTTTTATGAGTGGAGAACGGGTTCTAGGGTACGGGATTGAATCGGAACGAAAGAAGTTAACGAGTTTCTCTTTGAGCAATATTCCTCGCGCGATAAGTGACGGGACAAAAGTTATGGTCAGACTGGAAAAAATAACTGGATATAACGCAACGTAATGCCGCGTTGAAGGTCAATGGACTGTGTAAGGTTTTCGCGCATGGTAATTCTATTCCTTTAGAAGGAATCATGTATTTTTGCATCTTCATTTCTTTGCCCTTACGACAATGTGTTTCGTGCGTGCAACGTACTCCGCTTTCAAACTAAAATACGTTTGAGGCATGGCGCTATATGCTTTCTAGTATATACGGAAATATATTACTCAAACAATAATCACTGTGTCATTTTTTTTTACTTTATGATTATAACATAGGGCAAGGGAAATAAGAATGTAACCGAATTTAAATAAATATTAAAAAAGCAGGATCGCAAGCTTTGGCACTAAGAGTTCTCTAAACGTGGCTATGTGGTGGAACTGTCCTATGAGAATAAGAGGGCGAACCTATACATAAATCAAACGATATAAGTAACATTTTTGTCTTGCGTGATAAAACCTCCGTAAATTGAAATTCGAAAAAAAAAATATCTGGGTTAGTGGCGACTGGACAAAACAATTGATGCTACCGAACTCATAATTTTCTTTTCGCTATCTTTGTTGTTGACGCTAAATAAAGCGTTCAAAAACTTGAAAACAACGTTCTGACAGACGTTCATATGCTCTTCTGTCAGAAAAAAAATAATATTTTACATGTCGTTCATAAACATAACATTATTCATGGCTGCAACTGTTGCGAGAAAAAAAAAGTGCCGGAATAGCAAACGACACATGGCAGAAGGGACAGGACAAGGCACCCTCCCAACTAAAGTACATTTGGAAACACTTACATACGAACAAAAACAAACGCCAGTCGTTCGATGTTACGGCTCAGTCCTCATTCCAGATATTCTTATTCATTTATAGATGACGCTAAGGATGCTTCGCTTAAGTACGTTGTTGCGTCAGTCGTAATCTCGAACGCCTCATAAATTTCCTTTGACATTTTAACTTTATATTGTGGCGCAATATTGGTGTCACTGAAGGCAGGGGCGCATCAAAACTTGCTGCAGTGAGCGGCAGAGCGTCCTGACCTTGTTGATGTTGTGAGATCTGCATGCTCACGGAAACGATATTTCATACCTCTACCCGTCTGACGTATACACGGCAGCACGCACAACGTAGGACACGACCTATTTGTTTAGTGCTGCACGGGCCTATGTTCGGCTCTGGGTTATTAATGTTGCGGCATCATCTTGTCATTTTGTTAGGTACTGAAGAAATAACCGGTCCATTGTAGCGTTGAGCTAGTTTCTTTAAATGATGGGTCACAGTGTGCACGTGAACTTGTGTGATGACTAGAGGCCTCAGAGGCGAATTTTTCCACCTTTGGATGCTTGTTTTAGTAATCGTTCCACCACCTCAACCAATGCGCTCATGGGCTTCAGTTTGAGAACGCCGCTCTTAAAGATGTTGCACTTGCAAGAATATTCATCTATATTCTCAAGGCTCTTAGGCGTTCCAAGACAAGGCTATGCTTTTTCACGTCATATCAGTTCCTTCGGCCCTTAACTTCCACAAAGACTTTTGATATCGATTGCGCCAACTTCTGTCACAAAGTGCTTCACCCTTTCTTCTGAAGAAAAAAAAAAAAAAGAGACATGATGCTATTTTGACGACCCAATTCCTATAATGAGCGAAATGCAGTTTTTAAGAAGCAGTGGATTAAATTTGTTTAGAAGAGTGAGAAACAACCTCTATTTTTATCAATTTCCGCCTTAAATTTAGGGATGAAGTTTGATTGGTGTAAAGCTCACGTGGCGTACATTTATCGAAAAATTTATTTGGGAAATTGAATTGGTGATTTCATTCATTTATGCATTTATATATTTATTTACAGATACTACTACGTTCTGATAAAAAGATTTCTTTTTTTTTTCGGGGGGGGGGGGGGGGGTACAAGAGACAATTAAGTTGCAAACGAAACCCTAAATAAAAGATAATAATGATAATGATGATCGTTTATTTCTTTAGTGCCCCAGAACAACCGTGAGGTTTTGATGTTGTGGCACATACACAAACAAAAACAAGACTCAATGAGACGTTGTTCTAGGCATGGTACAGCAGTATGTCAAGATCACGCTTGAAGGAAGCGAAGTCACGAAAAATACGCAAAGATAATGATGCTAGATCGTTCACTGAAATGTGCATCCGAATCAAAGGTGGAAGTGTGTCCTTTGAGGACTAGTAGAATACAGTGTGCTTTCCACAGACGCGAGCCGGCGCGTGAAAATGTTCAGAGCTTAGTATGCCAGCATTACATTCACCGTGGATCACTTTGTGTAAAAATATAATATTACGCGAGAGTCTACGTGTCAATAAATTATGTAAGCTTAAACTGTTAAGAATATATTCGTAATCATAATAACACCTTCTATTAAAATGCCTATCGTAAACAATGCGAACAAACCGTTTCTGTACGGGTTCAATTCGTGACGCAACGGAGGCCGTCCAGCGAGTTCCCTATCACACTCCCAAACTCAAGTTTAGTAAGTACTAGACACGAAAATACGCGAACATTGCGTCAAGGATTCTTCAAGTCACGACATAAGCGAGAAATCAAACCCAGTATTCGCATGGAAGTGGGCACAATCTGTGTGACATAAGAAGAAAAAGAAAGTGTGGCATCAAAAAAAAATCCCAAGGTCATGAACCACAGTGACTCGTGCGATTGTGGCATACTGGAGTATGTAAGTGTAAGATAATATATCGCGTTTTCGAGACATTGACAGAACTTTTGTTTTGCTTGGATTAAGATGCAAAAATGATTGAGAACACGACTCATATACACGTAGTATGTCGGCTCGTAGAAGACTGCAATCGTACGATGACCGTACATTCATAAAGATCTTGATGTCATAAGCAAACATTAATACTTGTGAATTTCGTGCCCGCAATTGCAGGTCGTTTGCGAAGACAAGAAATAGGAGAAGCCCCAAGTTCGATCCTTGAGGGACGCCAGATATTGATTTAAAAGTATGAGAATAGCTGTCTGAAATCCTGGCTGTGCTCTGACGTTGAGTCAAATACGCCCTGAACCAACTCAAGAGTCCCGGTGATACTCTGTACACGGATAATTTATACAAAATAAAAGTATGATTCACTTTATCAAAAGCCTTAGTCATGTCGAAATGCATATATAGTATCGACCTGACCACGGGAATGATCTACAGGAAGTGTATATTCAAGAAACAAACACAGATTCGTTTCCACAGAGCGACCCTTTAAGAAGCCGTATTGTAAATTGCTCAATTTCTGTCGGAAGTAACCGGAAACGTGCGAGTAAATAGCCACCTCAAAGGCCTTTGCAAAAGCACACAATCAAGATATAGGTCTGTAGTTGTTTACCTTACACACATCGACACTTTTTTGTATCGGAACAAGAACCGACCTTTTCCATGAGGCTAAAATAACGACAGTTCTCAAAGAGAGGTTAAATATCTGTTCTAAAAGAGGATCTATAACATTCGCACAACCCTTTACAATAATGTTTGGAATCATATCTATCCTAACTGACAACTTTGACTTTAGTTTCATTATTGCTTTTAAAATATCATCCGTGTCAACATGAAAGATCGCCAAAGAATCCTGGCAACCTAGGTTGTTAAAGAAAGCGCAGGATGAATTAAGAAGACACATTTGTACTTCGAATATTGGTAAAAGTTATAAATGCAGAAAATGCTTAAAAACAAAAATTATGAATATAGAAACCGAAAAGGCATTAACAAGAGTATAAGCTAGGCGCAATTATGGAGCGATAAAATACACTTCACTTGCAAGTGCTTCGAAATAGTAAAAACATGCGGACCATTTTACCTTATACACTGAAAGGAATCTTTCAAGATAGACGCTGAAAATAACTATAAACAAAAGCAACGGAAATGAAGACGTAACACATAAAAAAATTCACGTATGAAAACGCCTGAAAAAAGCATTTAAGCAGTGAAAAGAGTAATGCCATGTATGAGTGAGCAGATGCGCCATTTACAATCTCAGAAGGCAGCTACCTACAATCTTTAACAGTTATTGGTGAAAATAAAATAAAACAAAAAATGGAAACAGGCATTGCGATATCTATATTCTGTGAGTGATAGGCCATGGCAGCCTCTTGTGCTCCTATCTACTTTTGGAGTGGTAAAGAGCAGCTTATCAATTTTAAAGCTGTTATTAATCAGGTGGTATAAAAAGGCGGGTTTGTTTATGTTCCTACGCGTTTGGAGTGGCTCGATACCTCCTAGGCTGTACAAACTGCTGAAAGAATGTACTCCTCTATATTTGTTACAAATCAAATTAAGTTCACCTTTGGTATTATTTCGAGTTTGTTTATATATTTAAAAAATTTTTCAGAACGTTCGCATATTCTAAGAGAGTCGTAATCAAACATTTGCATGCCATCAGTTTTCTTTCGTGAGTAAACTGTCTTACATATTGTCTTATATACCATGAGGTCACCTGACGTCAATTCTCTTTTTAAATTAAGTGGGGAAACTGAATTGATGTCACCAATACTCCGACAATTCTTGCAGTGAAATGCACAAACCGACGGACGAACAGACGGACGGCAAATATTTGGGTTAAGGTGATTCCGCTTAAAAGAATTGCATGCTTAAAAACTCGAGCTTTTCTCTGCATTGTTCGTGCACTCATTTGCAAAGCAGATATTACCACTTGCTGCCACGTGTTTTCAGTAGAGTGCCGCTTGCTGCAATTTATGCGACTGACTTGTTCTGAAAATGTAATAACTATTCTAAAAATTATATTTCAATAAAAGAAGACACTTAAGATTTCTTATGTGTAGGAATGCGAAAGCATTCGTACACACAGCGCATTACTACAAGCAGCGCGCCCCGCTGTCCTCCTCAGAGGCCCGGGTGGCCTCTGTGGCCGCGCGCACGCCACCCTCTCTCTTTTACCAGAGCGCAGGCCGCAGCGCCAAGAAGAGGGTTTTTCTGTAGGGTGGCGTTCCTTGGAACTATGAAGCGTCGCCGCCATTTTAACTGCCGTTTCGCTCGGAAATTTAGGTTCCGTTTTTCTCGGTTAAAGACAACGCCTCCTTCACTCCATGAAACAGTTAGTTATTTCGTATTGAAAAAAATTCGGTAAGCAGCTTAGGAAGCTACTGATTCAAGTTGTAAATTTCGAAGCGACTGGAAGATTTAAAAATTGACAGATTTCTCATGTAAAGAGATTGCCTTGTATCTTTGCACCAGGAGGAAGTTTTCAAAGCAAGTAGGTCATTACCGCATAAAAGAATGACGTAAAGAAGTAATAATATAAATACGAAGCACTGTTTTAATAATAAAAATTGGACTCACGTGCCGATTTTACTACCTCTATATTATGCCTCTCAATTTCGTTCTGAGTTCAATAGTAACCAGATGCATAGTGACATTCAACGTCGTCCGTTGTGAAGCAACAGTCCTTGGATGTACTTTTTTGATTAAATTGCGTTTTTAAGCGACTATATTTTAACACGATTTATTTGTAGTATACATTCCACAAAAGTCATTTTTATTCACTTACAGTTTAGGGTCACATTATGTTTTTTTTTTATTTTTTTTTAATACACACTTAGCCTTTAGACCAAAGCAGGTCGGAAGCTATGTTAAAGAAAAAAGAACCCTTTTGTATTGAAAATAATATCTAGGAAAGCTGACACACTTGGGCTATGGGCGTCCATCCCGGCTAGACACTGCCATTCGTCGACACATTAAAAAAATTGTCCCTAATGGTCGATTCACACGACGGACTGATCCGCGGACGGATTGATCACGTGACGACACGTCCGCGGTTCGTCCGTCTCCCAAGCGCACCCACACGAGGGAGACGACTAGCAGACGCCAACGAGGACGGACCGAACCTGTTCGACACTCCACAGTGTCCTGAAACTCCAACATCGCACCGTGGCACCGTTGTCCGAGAGAAAAATCGACGTTTGTTACTGTGGTGAAGAATCGTACACCGGTCTTACGTGCGGATCGATACAAAACACCGTGATAGGCTTAGCGCCAAGCGCCACTATAGCTTTATTAACCCAAGGCATGACAGTGACACAGGCATGGTACTGCTCTAGAAGGGTTCGGTGTAGAAGCGCCGAAGTTCTGGGTTTGCGGAGCGGCGTTTGGAGATGCCTTCGCGCACTCCGCGCTCGTGCAGAACACTCGACTACACCACAGCCACAAGAGAGGTCTTGCTTGGTAAAATCCTGATTGGACGTGCAAGAATTATCGCGGCATGCTAGACAGGTTTTGACGGGAGCTTCTGGACAGGGACCCGGAGGAGTACCGGAGCCTGCGTCGTGCCAGCCGGAGAAAGTTTGTGCAGTTTCTTTCACGCGTTGAATCAAGAATTGCAAGACAAAATGAGCCAGCGAACGCACAAAACACAAAGATAGCCCATTTCTGTTTTAATCGTTCAGAAAAAAAAAAAAAAATACATGCACTGTTCCCGGATTAAACGCTTTTCAAGTCAATCTCCCTCCAAAAATCCGCGAGTGAAAAAGGCGCTCAACTTTATCAGTCTGCGCGTCCGCGGACTAGGAGCGGATAGCAGTAATCGGCGACGTGCCGGTCACGTAACACACGGTTCGCGCACGAAAATCGCGATTTTGTCCGTCGTGTGAGTCGTCTATAACGATAGGGTAAAGCAATGTCGCGTTTAGATTTTGTTGTGTTAACTGACAGTTTCTTGATCCCCGTTTGCATTCATATTTGTGGAGGCCAACAAAGTAGCAATCACGTAATATTATAAAAGTGTTCTGCGTTTTTTTTTTTTTGTATTCTTTTTTTAGTAGGGAGTTTTTTTTATTATTTTTTATTTAACCGAGCCTAGTGGCTTCACGTCGACTGTGCTCCGCTTCGACTTGCGTCTGGCCGCGGTGAACGTAGCGGGTCGTCCGGGCCGGTTCAGCTCTGTCAACGTGACGGCGCTACCTTTCGAAGTTCACGGAAAACTGACACGGCCTTGGGTTGGCACCGATGGCTCGTGGCGTCCGGTGCGGCCTGAGATGGGATGAGACGTAGTATATTATTGTTTTGGACTTAGGCACTTTGACACGTGATGTGACACGTGACGTGACCCGGGGTTCTAAGCCGAAAACAACTCTGTAACCGATTCTGGCCAGCAGTCTTGAAGAAGGCCTGTCTTAGGCCGCAACGTCGACTCCCTAAATGGTTTAAAACACCAACAACGCTTCGAAGTAGATCTTCGATACTTTCAATATTCATATTTATTTATTTGTTTGAAATTTCTAATACGTGATCATTGTCAAGCAAAAACAACCTAAACACGTCTTACAGTACTAAGACAGCCTGAATATTTTTTTTTTCTAATGGAACAATTCCAATAAACGGAAATTATATCAGTTTTGTAGAATGACATGGCAGTATCACTTCGCTTACAAAATTCCGAAATCATCGGTGTCATTAACGAAAAAAAAACGGAGTCGTGTTTTTCCGCTAGCAGAGTCATTTAAACTCCCTTAAACGGTGTCGTCCTACGACTCACACGTTCTTTGCTTGCTGGTTTACGTCACTGGCGGCTATCTTCTAGAAACCACCTTGAGACTAATGAAACCCATTATAAGCAGGCTCCCTATTCGTGAGTGTTTGCAATGTTGAAACACACAAACGGATCGAACGCGCAACTGTGTCTTGTAGTCGACCGCGAACGTGCGAGTTATTGCAGGTTGATAATGCCCCATTATAAAACCCTATCGCAGCGCAAGAAGAAATGAGATCGGCTTCCGTAAACGTTAACAGACCAACTCTTATTCGGAGCTGCTCACCTGCCCTTATACGTAGCAGTATGGTTTTGAAGACGGCAGTAACGGTAGCTAGAGTTGATGTCAGAGGACATTATGTTTTGAAGTGTGCCATTAGACAACATTCAGATGAAAGGCGCGCGACAAGTTTGAGGGAGGTGGAGGGGCGGTTCGCCTTTTTACAGAAGTTCTTCAACTATATGCATTTAGGGACATTTACTGGCAGGCAGCAGTTATACCACGAGCAAAATGAAGAAAAACACCCTAGCATCAACGAGTGTTTGTAACATCGAAATAAAGTGTTCCTCTGCCATAAGAACCGGGATGAAAAACAACAATTTCTTAGTGCATTATTTATAACTAACACACAAGTGCATAAACCGAAGCACATAATCCAAAAGGAATGCAGTACACGATAGCATACGAGGTAAAAAAAATAATGAGAGCGTCCTGTTCACTCAGAAGAGGATTATGACTTCTCGAAATATGAAGATCTTGCATAGCGTTACTGTCCCAGCTCTACGCCACAAATGTGCCACGAACGTATGACGGAGAAAACGTTTCAGTGAATCGTCATCGCAACATTTTCCTTTTTTTTTTGTTTCTTTTAGCAGCGCGATATAAAATAACGGTCTGCTGAAAAATTTTCGCCGTACGTGCTCGGCGCCGTCATGCCAAGGTGTTAAACATAAAAAATTGACGCCATAACTTTGATAATTATACGTAAAAAATCCTTTTTTTAAATAGCGTTATCGTAACACCGCTACCGCCACCTGACATACCGGAGTTGGGTCGCAATCGTGTCATAAAGAAAAGTGTTAAATGAACCTTCATCTTACGCCACGATATTGTTCTGTTTTTACGGGAATTCGGCATATGAAGGCGGATTACTTAACAACTTGCTTCGCGCTGTGCTCACGGGCAGGTACCCAGGGGACGATAACGGTAACGGTATTAGGGTATCACTCGGTTAGCAACCTTTCTTACGTATAGCGGGGCAAAAAAACAAAACAGAAAGTGCTAGAAGAAGACATAATATAATTATCTCGACATCTTGCAGCGTGGTGCCGACTATACTTAAAAGTAGATAATTTTGGCTGAAAAAAACAAAAAAACAGTTTGATACAACAACAGCATTAAATTATGTAGTTTTGCTTTCCGGCATTTACTATGAGCTTTATACGAGGTCCAAAAGTTTTCATGCGTATCTTTCTTTCTTTTTCTTTTTTTACACAGAATCTCGAATTTTCTCAAGAGGTTTCATGGTGTGAAGGCTACTAAAAATGCACGAAAGTCTACAGCGACGATGGAAGGCAAAATGAACAAAAGAGGAAATGGGCTTCATAAATAACCCTCCTTAATTTAGTGGCTCTGAACAAATGCCTCCTGCCTCAAGGTTTGTTTTTGCGTCGGCACGTTTCTCTCGCTCGTACTACAGTCTAAAACAAAAGGAATACACCCAAGCGCAAATACACACGCAACTAACGATACAGAAAAATAGACAAAAACAAAAGAGTAGGACAGAAACAAAAAAAAAAAGTAAGTCACGTGCACGCAGCTAAAAAGAAGTAGGGTTTAAAAAAAAAGAGAATACAGGCGGGGAAGGGCGAGGGGGAAGTCTACTCGACTTGTGAAGAACTTGGGCAGCCTTGTTTGCCAGGCCCGACTTCAGTGTGCGTGTGAGCGGATCGGCGTGTGTATGTGCGTCTCTGTTCAGCGTCCCAGCTCGCTCGCTGATTACGTCATTAAAGCTTCTTCCGGTGTTGTCCGTGAGTGTGCATAATTACCCGTTTTGCCTGTCGGGGGAAAAGACGTGTTCCCCTCCTCCGGGCCCTGCTTCCCCCAGCCTTGCGCCAGACTAATTAAAATTCCGCCGCTTGCGTTTCCCAGGGTTTGGTTTTCACTTTCCCCAGCGTCCACCACACTTTCTCTTCTAGTGCGTTGTCATTTCTCACCAGGCGTTTTAGGGGTTATTCTATTGGCTGGTGGAGTCTTTGTTTATTTTTTCATGGCCCTTTCTTTGTTCGCTTCTGGTGCAAACTAGCCATGTTAACCTAGCTTGAGCGTAAACAGTCTCGCGCTTATTCTGCAAATTCCATGAGATTGCGCATATTTGCTCGAATTCAATCCACTTCAAAATAACAATGTTTATTTAAGGAATATAGGTAAATGCTAAGAGGTTTTTTTGAACGTTTTTGTGCTTCTATAAACTGATTAGTTGTTACGAAGTCTTCTGACCTCCAAACAAACTGCCTCTGTCGCTTCAATAAAATAACAATAAAACGGAAGTCTCTGTGGCTCCGAAGCAAATCGCCAACCTAGGGATCTCCAGGTGGCGGATTTGAATTCCAGCCGAGGTGCCCGCAATCTGACAGAGCCTTAATGCTCAGGATACTCCGTTTAACCGATATTTCGTTTACACGTCAAACGTTCCATAGGTGGTCAAACAAAATTCTCTGTCCTCCACTGCGGCGTGCCAGATGACCTTCGTTGGTTTGGCACGCGATACCATCAAATTTGATTTTTCATCTTCCAACATTCCGGGGCTGGAAACATCGCACATGATGATAGAAAAAGACAGGAGCAGGCAGGATATCACCTTCTGCGGGGTTCGGCAATCACTGCATGATAGGTAGACTTTTAGATCAGCAAGGATATTATTTATTTACGCTATATTCTAAAACAACCGGAATTGCTCGGCCATGATGTATTACACCAGTGGAAGAAACGCCAAGCGCCATCTACAGTATGTGTCAAAGGGATCACTGGGTGTTTGAAGGGACCATATAGTACGGTTTACTAACGTACCAAGCTAAGGCTTAACACAGAGATGGCTGAAGACCGTGCGTTAAAGGGACACTGACACCCTCCCCCCCTCCCCCCATTTCTTTAAGTTTCTTGCCAACTTATCTAATATGGTGTTTGGACAACCCAACCAAATTATTATTTTTCTACGGAGTAGCGAATAATTTTACTAAAGCAAAGAAGCTCATGCTCCTCGAAACCGAATCCGAAACATGAGCACAGAAACTCATGGACGCGACATATGGATGATGTGTACTAAGAAACATGGAGAAATGTCGAGAAGGAAAGTGTTGACGGAAATGACGTAGCTCCACCGGACCGCGTTTTTCTTTTATGTTTTGCTTTTCAGGCGTGTGAAGCAGACAACGGCAATGTTTCGTGCACCGTTTGTCGTACGATTGTTTCGCACCTATAACCTCTCCACTTGACGTCCTGCACTTGAAAATCGATCGGAAAGTACAACAGACGAACGACAGTTCACAAGTAGCGTCCCCTCGCCCGTCGCAAGGTCGGTCCGTCGTGCACCACCATCGCGTCGTCCAACCCTCGGTACGTCGCCATATTGAAAATGACGCAGTACATACACTTCCTGTGATATTTGCTACACTTTGCTTTTTATCAACGTATTTACAGGTTTCTGGACGCCACAAAAATGGGCTTCAATATATATAGATATATATTTTAAATGTGTGTGCTTTGGGTGACCCACGACATTGAACACATTTGGTACGGTATAGTTTGAACGCCACGTAACGATGGAAAAGAGAGTGAGCGAGACTCGAAACAAGCCAATCCTTGACCAGCCGTTTTCGGGCGGAATCAAAACAAAAAGGCGATATGCGAAATGCGCAGCGCCGTCTTGTGGGGCGCCGAAGAACATGCTGCGCCTCACCAGTTTGCTTCGGCGGTGGAAAACGCCAGGGCGCGAAAGCGTATTTCTGAGAATCCTTCGCTCGCACGAGCACTCGCGCGAAAAAAAAGCAATTTCGAAAACCCGGCGCCCGCGCCCGTGCCTTTGCCGGCACTCGAAATCAAATTTCGAGCTCAAGTGTACACCCACCCTGTTGGTTGCAGGAAGAAACCAGTGACCGGCTTACATGCGCGAGAAAGGGCGTAAAACAATACTAACCCTTAGCTCGCAGGTGTGGGTGAGGATCGATGGCGGTGAGCTGTAGGTCTCGATAGTTAGCGACAACGCTACGAAATTGACAAACAGCAGAGGAATCTTGACTTAACAAAGATGGCAGCAGCCAGAGTGTTGCCAGACGTTTGAAAAATTTCACATACGGTCTAATTCGAGCTGCAAATTGTGTTCTGCGTAGTAGGATTTGTATACGTCATGTTCAAATAAAAACCTCAGCGAGCATAATACCCTGTCAGTGTCCTTTTAAGAGTATACACATTTCACTGAAGAAACATTCCTGAGAAAAAAGTTAGAAATTAAAAACAAAGACACTTAAAATCCCTACCGACGGATCCCGTCTACTACTTAAAAGCGCCTGATTTGCGCAATATCCGAAAGATGGCGACTGGTAAGTTCTCAGCCAAGATGGGCGCTACCTTCAATCTGGGTAATATCACAAAACATTTCTAAGCCGGAAACGATGGGCTTTTTTTTCTGCAGAAATTGTCAGCACATTATCACTTTTTTTTCTTCCAGAAAACTATAAATAAATGCAGATAAAACTCGAACAACACAACAGGTTGTTTTCCCGTTGGTCTTTTGCGCGCTTTTATACAGCTTTAAGAGAAGGGAAACATCCCAAGCAAGCCATTGACAGAAGGGGTGTCATCACCGACTGCACTGCAGCCCAAGTTTAGGGTTCTTTCATTTAACATTATGAAGTCTATTTTCCATGTGTCGGAGAAGAGTCTTAGTGCACTGCTTGAAAAGTGTCAAAATAGCGAGCGGAGAAATTTTTGATCTTCCACAGGTAGCACAAGCGTTAGTTCTTGCATCGGCCGCTTCAATGGTAAAAACCATGAAAACCAAGAATGGCCAAGGTGGCGTTCTCTTTCATTTTAAGAATTAACTAAAAAATTGTATATTTTTTCTAAAAATTAAAACATTGACCTCGAATTATGCTTGCATTGAGATAGATACATTCAGGTACGTTTTATACTTTGATAGTAATAATGTATGCATGCACAAATGCGCGGAAAAGTGTCAATCATAGTTATTGGAGATATTGGAACAATCTACTCAATGTGCCAAACTTAGTCTGCACCTCAAAACATAGTCTGCGCAAAAGAGACGAAGTCCTTCGTTTTTCCTTTAGTCTCAGAGATTTGTCTTAAAATATGTTCAACAAACCCTACTTAGTATGAGCCCTAACGTTTTGTTCATTGAAGCAGCATTCTTTACAAACCAGTCGCTTTTCAATTTTTATGGCTTTGATCAGATAAGCCAATCGCAATGCATCGCTACCCTTCTAGCAGACGTCCTTGTCAACCTGTGTCTTGAAAGAGAGGGCATGTTAAACGTTTATGCCGAGCAATTTATTTTTATTCACGAAAAAATAACTAGTTAAGCCGCAGATCTCTTTTTCACTTGTTAATGTCTTCCAGAAAAGCATGTAGAAATAAGCGCACCACGGATCAGAAGCCCATATTAGAGAATAAATGTCACCGAGCTTGGTATTCTCCGATAGATGAGTTGGCTGGGCTAGCTTGTTTTACATAGCAGCCGGGCAAACTGGGCAGCGCTGGCACGGAGTGACGCGGCCGAGACCACTCGGTGAACGATGACAGGGGGCTAGCGAGAACATCGGTGCCACGAGTCAAGCCACAATTTCTCGGCAACACAGATCGGCGTCGCCATCTAGGCGTCAAATTTTAAACTTTTTCAAGATGGCCGCCGTGCGACGTCAGCCTTAAGCTTCGCCTTTAAGAGGGGAAAGCGATAGCGTTGTCGGGTCCCGTTCACAAAGCCTTCACATATAAGCCCGCCGTCATTCCCAAGCCGTGCAAGCTTATGTGCGTGGTCAATTTGGTAACATCACGTGTCACGTGACGTCACACATAGATGTGACGTCATGACCGTATGAACCCGCTAAATTTAGCAGAACATTTTCCGCTAATATTGCGGGAGGATCTCCCGCTAAATTTGGCGAGAACATTTTTCGCTGAATGTGGTGTGAAAACATTTCCGTAAACGTGGCGGGAAAATATTTTCCGCTAAATTTAATAGGTCGATAGGGTCGAGAGGGGTAGGTATAGCTTAATAATGCTAACAGAAACGTGATATTGAACAGAGGCTGAAGTACTTCAATTGCCCTTGCACTGTAGGGCAGGTTTTTTGTTGGAAGGAACAACAGAAGATCGAGGGCTGCAAGTTCGAGTGTCTGAGACATCGAAGCACAAGAAGCAACAAATGCTTCTTGTGCAATTTCAATGGATGTTCATAAAAGTTGACGCAGAGCGTGACGGTGTCGCCTCTTTTCTAATAAATTCCCGAGTCAGCGAAAGAACCGGACGGTTTCTTTTCATGTGGTGTATACAGTGTTTTTTTTTAGAGGCCTTTGTCTTTAGAAAAAGCCGTGGAAGCTACACTAATGTAGTATGTGAAGTTTGTGAACGTTAGGTATACAGCCAGGGGAAGAATATAACGGTCAAGGAGTCACTGAAAGAAGTATATTACGCTAAATTGTTTTTTTTTTAATTTTATGACAGTAAACATATTGTTTCAATTAGAATCTTGCTGAGCGTCATTTCAATCTACTAAATTATAGATATTGAAAGGATTTCCAGCGCGTGGGAAGCGCGCTGGTGCGCTAAATTTAACACTCGTGGAAAAGGCGCAATGCTGACGGCGCGGAAACGCGAATAAGATCAGCATTCATTTATCGCACCTCCAGCCTTGTACGTGTTGCCTGAGTGGTAACTTAAAGGGCGGTTCATTATCCCAGATAATGGGCGGCCCTTTCATTTTGAAATTTATTAAAGATTTCTCAGCAGAGAAGGAAATCAAGCTCACGTCTTGCGCTTCATTTTATTATTTAAGAAACTCTTCGTATAGAAGGAGTAGAAGTACTGGACCAAGGGCAGCAGAGACAGAAAGAAGAATCATTGCAAATAAAGTTGGCTTGGTATCATGTGGCTTACCACTGCACACCACACGTTTCCACTGACTTAGCACCGAATTTATTTATTTAATTATTCAATACTGCAACCTCATTGAGGTTTTAGCAGGATGGACGCTGTGGTACCGTGAAATACACAAATATTCACGCAAAAAGTACATGATAATATAAAAGCATTCAACAAACTATGTTCCGATCAACAAGCTATAAGTGATTGTGATACACTTATAGAAAACATTTTGAAACACAGTTCAGTAATTGAAACATATATACTTTCGTCACACTAACAAAGAAACGGGAAAATAAATAGGCATAAAAGCAATAAGCAGCGGTGCACTTGGTGACATGATCGCCTATCACTGACCAAAAAGTGGAAAGAAAGGATGTAAAATTCAGTCGTCATCAACGCACGACTCTTTAAGACATTTTCTGATTTGTTGTCAGCTCGGGGAGATAAATATGATACTTATCTTTTATTCTTAGCGTGATAGGAAGGTCGCCAGAGATTCACTGGCTACAACTTATGGGCCGAGGCCAATTTTATTCACGAATTGTCCTAGAAAATTACGATTGGGTGAAGATGTCGCTATGGCTGTAATATTATATAAATGAAAGCGACTGACAACATTTTGTAACGCGCGGTTGGAAAAGGGAAATGTGGTCACTTCTATTTATTTTAGCGGGTTTTTACTAGTACGAAAAGGAATTTAAGTCGCTCTCGTTGACGTCTCAAACTGCGGCTTTTATGATTGGACTGACATTAGGGCGGTTCGAGATAGCGACCAGTTACACAAACTGTAGACAAATCGTGCTGCCTTTCGCTCGATATGCTGCAGTTTATATTTCGTTGTTGAAGTTTAAGGGTCCCAGTATATTGCCGCGTACTCAAGGACAGGCCGTACGTAAGTTTCAACCTGAAAAGTCTTACTTCTGATGATAGACAATCTCTAAGAAATCTCCTTAAGTACCGCAGTTTCTCAAATGCTTTCTTTGTAATAGTCCTAAGTACGTAAATAAATATACCTTATTTAGTGGGTGCCCTTGGAAACGCATGGGTGATCTAGTTCTTGATTTTTTTTTTCTATAGTGAACTTCATAGTTACCGTCTTTTCAAGGTTCAGTGACATGTGCTAATACTCGCACCATTTAGCAACTATCGCCAGGGCTGTAGCTAAAGGCCGACGACGAGACTCGAGATTCTGCAAGGCAGAAGACCCTCCTCCCCACGCCTTCGGGCGAGGGAAGCGAAGGATGGAAAGAAGGGACCAAGAGGGGCGGACATGGGTGGAAAGGGTAGGAGGGAGAGGAGCAAGCGGGCGAAAAGTGGAAAGCGCGAACTGGTCGTCGGTCTTTAACAGCGCTTGGTCTTCGGCATCACGTAATTTGTAGAATAATACGCAGTCGTTCGTAAATAGCTTGATTTGTACATAACTGTTAAGAAAAGTATTGTTAAAAAAGCAAGAGAAAAAAAGTGGCTTGAGGATGAACCCCTGGGGCACCCCTGAGTTGACCAAGTCCGGACTTGACTTTGTCCCACACATGCATACTGACTGTTCTCCTAAGGAACGATAATCTTGGATCCAGTCGCATAACATGCCGTTTTCTTTTTTGTTGTTTTAAATCATTCTTAGTTTTAAGAGTAGTTTCGACTGTGACACCCGGTCAAACGCTTTTGCGAGGTCCTAGAATATCACGTCGAGTTGGCCTCGCCTATTGAGTGCCTCTGTATTGCAATGGACTGTTTCTAGTAAGTGTACTTGTCGAGAAACCCTGTCTAAACCCGTACTGTGTATTGTCTAGTAAGTTCTTCGTTTCAAAAAAACATGCGATGTTTTTTAATATTTCGTGTTCCAGGATTTTTGCAGACGCACAAAAGAGCGATGTCCGTCTGTAGATTGATACAAGTTGAATATTTCCCGATTTTAATAGTGGGGTAATTGTGACACGTTTCCACTTTCTTAGTACTTTACACATCGAGATAGACTTCTCATATATTATACAAAGGTACTTAGCACACTTTTGTGCGTACCTCTGCAAGAAAGAGTTGGGAATGTCGTCAACGCCTGGGGATATTTTTGTATCCAAATTGAGTAACAGAGACAGGACACCCAGTTCCGTTATGGATAAGTTTAATAGTAATAAAGTAGAGGTTCGGGACTGACGAATTTCTGTTTTATTATCATTATCAACCGTGAATACGGATTTAAAATATAGGTTAAAGCAGTCAACAAAGGCGGACGGGTTGTTAATAATGCCTCCATCCACTGACAGACCAGAAACCTAATGTCTTTCTTGACGACGAAAAATCTCTCCATAACTCAAGTGGTGAAGAACGGAAAAAAATGAGACCAAAATTTCATTTTGATATATATATATATATATTGATTTTCTTTTCTTTGTGGCTAGATAGGCCTATGCGTTGTTTTTTTAGTTTCTCAATCGCCGTAGAGGACGATGCCCGCTTACAGCTTTTTTGTAATCTTTTAGCCTTCCTTTGTAGTTGTAGCAATTCCCTAATCATTCAAGGTCTATTGTCATTTAGAACCTTGCTTCTGGTGGTATCAGATTGCTTAATACTTTACTGAACAATCGGTTTGAAGAATGCCCATAGTTTGTTAACGCTATTCTAGTCCAGCTCGATGATTTTTGAGAGCTCAGAAAAATAAAGATCTTACCTGCCAAGAATTAACACCTTCGTCATCGGTCTGCGGAAAATTAAGTACCCGAATTGTTTTATATGTTTTGTGGAAAGAGAGTTCGGCAGCTATCGTAAACAAAACTACCTTGTGGTCAGATATGCCTCGGAGCGATGTAGTCTGCGTAGCATGACTTGCAACCCCATCACTGAGAAAAACCAAATCCAGCGTTGATGCTGATTCCCCACTTTCTCGTCTCGGGTCTTCTTAGCCAAATACGTAAGGTTGTGGAAAACTGCTATTTATGAGTTGTTTTTCAAGCGGAGACTTAAAACAAGGCGTGATATATTGCATCGAAATGAGAAAGAATCAAATCTGTAAGTTTGAACGAAATAAGAAAAAAAGAAAAACATTTGAAGAAGGAAGCAGTGACTCAGTTTGAGACAACCGTTACCCAAAATGAAGCTGAATTTTCGGCACTATTCATAGATGCCTCAACATACTATGCTATAAACAAGGTTATGAACAAATTAAGCAAGTGACGCGTTAACCAATTTCAACGAGTAGGAAACCAAGCTGTAGGCATCGAAAAACGTGAGCCGTAGGCTACATTTCTCCCCTAAGAGGAAAAAACGGTCCCTGACTAGGCGGTCTCCACATCTGGTACCCGCACAACGGCCGGGGTTGTGAAATGCCGAGATATTTAAAGAACCGATAAAACGGTGCCTTGTTTTAGACAGCTATATTGTCCCGAACGTGTATCGCGTCCAAGAAGCAGACTCTCAACGACTAAGAAGCGATGGAAACGCTGAAGCACGAGCCATGCCGGACTCTGCTTTCGCCGTGATTGCAAGCAAATACGTAGTTGTCATTTGACGTTACTAAACTCTTAAAAGTAGCGTCTACGACTCATTAATAAACCGGAATACACAACACTAATACGTTTTTGTGTTTGAACACAGAAGCCAAATGCAATGCCTAGAAAGGTGGCGAGAGAAAATCACTTCGGGAAGCCGCCCTTCGGCGAGTGGCCCTATTACAAATCGGCCTAGTATGCAAATTGGCCTTTGACTGGTTGGCGTTAAACAAGTTGGAGTAGATCCAACCTTGAGATTTGTGAACATATTTTCTATTTGCAGGGGTTTGGCGGGAGCTGCGACAGTTTGAAGGTTTGGGTTCACGTGAGGCTCAGCTGAGAACATTTGCCACTAAATCTTACTGAGACTTATCAGCTGAATTTGGTGGGTGAATCTTCCTGCTATGTTTTGCAGGAAACCGACCGTGTAGAGTGTGATTGTGCTTAATCTATCAAGAGCAGAATATGCGGAGTCTCGGCAGTCACCGCAGTTCATTTCCTGGACAATGCTATGAACCGGCAGTGCAATTTATCTCTATTACTACCCGTTTAGTCCTTCCCCTTTCTTGTCCTTTATCATCCCTCTCTCGGTTTTTGTCACATATTCTTTTGGCTACCTGCGGGGAGCCTATCGAGGGTATTCTGCCGAAAAATAAAGCAGAAATTGACGATGAACGTGACAATCTGCAAAATGCGAATGCATTTGTTGACGTCACAATTTAGGAAATATTAGAACTCGTGGTTTGTCAACCGGTTGAAGCATTCAAGCACACTTTAATGGACGTGATAACGCTTGAACAAAAAAGCGCCGCTATTGTTTCAGATTATAAATGGCAATAAAGACGCGTAAAAAAGTCAAATGTTTTGCCAACAATCTTTGAAGAAAGGAAAATGACAGCTGTAACACTGTCGCGCAATGCGGGTGGCTTGATGTCGTCACGTACTTGAGGACGGAGGTGCGACGTGGTTAATTCCCATGGCAGTCAGGGTTGGCCTCGTGTAGGCTACTGACGGCACCACCAGTGCTCGGTGACCCGTGAAGTGCGTGGGTAAGTGCGGTGGACGTTTCTAAAACCATGTAATATTACGCGCAGTAACTGGATACTGTCAAAGCGGGATTTCGCACAACACGAGGAATGTTTGAAAACAAGACTTTCGAGCAGACGACATGAAGACTCCTTTCGTCGCGCCAGTTAAGTCGGGAAAACCCGACTTCTCTTCCTTCTAGTCAAGAGTTGAGAGCAGGGTTGTTTTTTTTTTGTTTTTTACGTAGAGTAAATTACGAGAGAAAAATACAAAATCCCTGCAAAGCGTCACCCATAAAGCTACCAATTTATAATTGGACTTAGCCAACTTTAAGATTCCACATCAATATGTGCCCCAAATTCCGTCATCCCAATAAAGAAATTGGCCTTTTGCAGCAGCAGAGCGTGGTAGCCCTATCTCTTGTTTTTTTTTTGGGCGGGGAGATATTACAAAGGCACTAACACAGAACCGGCGCAGCCTTTACACACCAGCCAACTTACTTAAAAGCGCGACTCGGCAGGATGAAAAATTCAAAGACCTGAGCCATAGCGTCCAACATACAGATCATAAGAGCGCATGATTCAGCCTATCAAAAATACACGCAAGCACGCACACACACGCACACATACGCGCATAGGTACACGCACACACAGATACACACACACAGACAGTACGCACACACACACACACAGGTACACCTTATCAAATAGAAACGTTGGAGCGGGGGACATTCCTAGGCGGTGGCAACGACACAGCGCTCATTAGACGACCCGCGGAAACAAAAGACGCCAAAGCTTCCCTGAATCTTACAAGATGAATGGAGCTTCTAGTGACGTGTGCGTGTGCCTTGTTCTCGGAGGCACAGCACACCGCAACTTTTGCTGAATGCTGGCACCCGCGCCGGCCTGACCTCGAATTGTCTGGCTTTCGTTTGGCTAGCTGGACGGTTCCGCAGAGTTTTCCAAACCGCTTGCCTCATCGGTGCTCTCGGCTCCGCCTGGCTTGGATTGATCTATACGGCTCGGTGAGTCGCACGCCGAGACGGTGCTAATTTGGGTAATTGGACCGACCTGGCGTTTTCACATGACGTGCTGAGATGCTTGCCAGAGCCGGGGACAAAAGATGAGCGCCAAAAAAAAAAGCCTGACAACGAGTTCGAATGTTAGACCCACTGAGATTTTCCGGAGAGCAGGTTCGTTTGCGAGAATCTAATTGCAGGACTGTATATGTGCGACCTGGAATGAACTGGTTTTGGATACAAAGCGTGGGTGCATCTTGGATGTCGCTGGCGAGTCGCTATATCTTTTTTTATGATTGCTTTGCTCGAAATAACCACTCAGGTATAATCATCACCGCCATTGATTTAGTTTTTTCTCTGAATAAAGCACGTGAAATATGTGATATTAAAAGAAGTGTGTTTGCGCTGCCCATATTTGTCGCGGTCCTTGCATTGGTATTTCACGGATCCACGCACTGAGATCTAAACTTATATTGTGTTAGAGGACTTGCAAAACATACGTTGAATTCCCATTTACCCTATCTTTTGGAAACAAAGCACAACCTTCGCACGTTCTTTGCGGCGCTGAGGGAGGTACATTCGTGTTTTTTAAGAAATCACTTGCGTGGTACTAGCGCGAAAAAATGCATATCTATTATTAACACAGTTCTGCTGCTTTTTAACTGCAGTACATTCCACTTTGAGATGAAGTTGTATCATGGAAGTAGGAAGCTCAATTCAACTTGCGCTTTACAGCTAGAGTTTGTGAAAGCACAAATGATTGCTCCATCTGTTACAAAGTGTTACGTTGGAATTGACGCCTTTAATGGCCGTACCCCTAGGGAGGATGAAAGGGGTGCAACGTCGCACTCCTGGGCGTTACAAATGGGTCCTAAAGGCCCGTCCCCATGTGACTTCTCTGCGCGTCTATGAATAAGCCTGGGATTTCCTGTTTGATATGCCCACTCTGTGACATGAACATCGTCTAGAAAAAAAGTAAGATAACCGGACTCCAAAAAAATATACTGGTATTTAAATTTTCGAAGAATTCCTGGAGTACGTAAAATTCGGGGTGTGTTGCAGCAGTGGCGATGTCGACAGGTTTTACAGCATGACTAAACCATAATCTGAAGCTCTTTAAAAAGTAGGAGACGTCCTATAGCTTCATGGTCATCGGAAAGTATTTGTCACACTCGAAGTTTGCAGGATTTAAAATTATCCTTGGTTTTTTTTTCGCGAAAAAAATGCAGCTGTTTCGAACAGAGGGTGAACAATACAAATTTGATAGTCCGCGGGAATTTGGTCATTTTTGTGTCCAGTATGGATATGAACATTAAAGAGTAAGGCCACACCGTCCAATTTGTCTGGTTTTCTGCCTTTTATTCCTTGGATTCTCAATAGCAGTAATTGCATCAGCACATGCAGCGAACCTCTATGTTGCCTGTCATCTACGAAATGCGTCGGGACATCATTTTCGGCAACTCCGAGCTAGCCGAAAGGCGAGTGGGTTACCTAACACAGATGATGTCACTTTCACACCTTCTTTTCTTATGCACCTCTCTTCCTCTACTGCGCTCGCCGGACAGTGATGGAATGACAAAAAAATCTAGCTTCTCACATAATACCAATAATTCCCCCCCCCCAAAAAAAAAGAAGGAAAATGTTATACTAATAGCAATTATGTTATTCATGCTAATGACCCAGGCAGCACCGAGTTCTGGGCCAAAACTTGGCTTGCGTCTGGCAGTTTAGGGCATTAAGAAGCCCGAAGAAGCCAAAGTAGTGCCAAACCTGACCTCCCTTGGCAACAGTCTGGGTATCTTGGCCCTAATTCGCCAAACAAGTGCCAAACTTAGGCTTCGCCGCCGGGTAGTTCGGCTGTCGTCTGGCATCTTCGGGCCCAAATCGCCTAAAAAATGCCAGATTTAGGCTTACTGCCCGGTAGTTCGGCAGATCTTTGGCATTTTTGGGCCAAAATCGCCCAACTAATGCCAAAGTTAGGCTTCACTTTTCGATAGTTCGGCTATCACCTGGCACATTCGGGCCAAAATCGCCACATATGTGCCAGAGTTAGGCTTACTACCTTGTAGTTCGGCAGAGCTTTGGCATTTTTGGGCCAAAATCGCCGAACTAATGCCAAAGTTAGGCTTCACTTTTTGACAGTTCGGCTGTCACCTGGCACATTCGGGCCAAAATCGCCAGAGATGTGCCAGAGTTAGGCTTACTACCTTGTAGTTCGGCAGAGCTTTGGCATTTTCGGGCCAAAATCGCCAAACTTATGCCAAAGTTAGGCTTCACTTTTTGACAGTTCGGCTGTCACCTGGCACATTCGGGCCAAAATCGCCACAAATGTGCCAGAGTTAGGCTTACTACCTTGTAGTTCGGTTGAGATCTGGCATCTTTGGGCCCAAGTCGCCAAACGAGAGCCCAAGTTAGGCTTCGCTTCCTGATAGTTTGGCTGTGATCTGGCAGCTGCGGGCCAAAGTTGCCAAACAAGTGCCAGAACTAGGCTTACTGCCTTGGAGTTCGGCTGATGAAATATTTGATGTACGCGGGTGGTCTTCATCTTAATTAAATAAAAATCAAGTTTTATTCGGCTGGCAACTTTATCCTATTTTTGGTGTCTCTTGATTTCTGCAGTCCAAAGGTTGGCTGAATGTTTTGACGCGGCTGGAGCAGGCTTTGCAAACGCAAATAAATTGTGCCAGAGGTTGCACTCGCGCGTAGGTACACAAGCCAATATCGGGGCGCGCCGTGAGACTGGTTCGACATTATGGCGCGTTCACACCGGCGATGCGATCTAGTCGCGCCATAACTTTCATCGCAAAAGCGACCATCGCGGGCAAAACGTGACGGGTTTTGAGCAGTCGCTTGCTGACCCGACTTTTTACGATGCACTCTAGTCGCGGAGAGGCCGAGCCAACCAACGGCGTTCGGAGCGAGAGTTTTTGAGAAGCGAATCGCCAACAAAGGCGTTGGACTCGCTCATCGCGCACGCCAAATTGACCAACTAATTACTTTTATCTTTTTTTATTTTTTTTGCGATGTGGTTTAGTTGGATCGCTCGACTGCTTACATCCCCGGTGTGAATCCGCCTTTACAGAAAGTGCTGCCATTGAGCTAACACTGCGCAAGACGGATGTACGCACGTTTCCACAAGAGATATCATTATTAGGCGGCGCATTGGAAAAGCGAGCGTGGCTCTGTGCGTGTCTTGCATTGTGATTGAGCTCTGTCAAATCCTAGCGATAACAAAGAGCGGAAACGACCGGGGCTCCGTGGCGCGGCTCCCGCATCACACTTGGGGAATGAAAATAAAATCCCGGAAATTGTACTATTTTACCGTGTCGATACTTTTTCAACATTAAAAAGTGGAGACAAAAGGGACGATACAGACAGGACAATCTGAACTTTAAAGGCCGCTGTACAAACGGGACGTTCTACAGAGAAGAACCTTCTCTCCCGAAGCTAGGGGACGGGGAGGGAAAGGGCCATCGTTGGGTGGAAAGAGCGTCTAGAGAATGGGATTAGCCTCGGGGCGAGCCATCTTCTCGAGAGGGAGTGGGGACGGAACAAAGCTGCGGTGATAATTCCGGCTAAAAGGTGGAAGAAAGTTAAGCTTGTCAAACGGCCACCTCAGATCCGAGGACGGGCACTTTAGAGAATTTGACAAAAGCTGCTTGATTAGCCGGACGACCCAGTGCGGTCTACTGGTTCTAGAAGGTGACTCGCATGAAGAAAACTCGTTTTGCTCGAAAACTCTAAAAGCATTCTGGACGTGAACTCTTGCCACAAATAAAAATAACACATGCATGAAAAACTACGAAGGCAACTAAGCTTTCTCCTATGATGGGAGAATGCGTGAGCATTACAGGCGGAGTTATGTTGGCGCAACTTGCAATAAAGAAAGAAAAAAAAAGTTATGTTGGCGCAACGGACAGTGCGCTAGTTTCACGATCAAGCGGGCCTAGCTTCGAAACCGGGCTGGTTTTTTTTCTCGTGTTCTTTTTTTTTTTTATTTCGTTTATTTTTTTTTTGTTTGGTCACGTAACAAGAAAAATCACATGAACAGAATTTTTTTTTTTTGGCCACGTCACCAGATTTTTTTTTTATTTCTCCTTTCCTTCAGTTTTTCTTTCTTTTTTTTCCTTTTTTTCGGTTTACGCTTCCTATCGCAAAACTCTTTGCACCTATTTCGCGTTAAATTGGCGTTAGCCAAATCATTTTATTTATGGCAGGGAGTTCTGCCGTACGTATTTTATGTTACTATTACCAACCCTGGCTTGCAATTTCTGCTATCCAAAGGACTGAACTATGCCCTTGCTCCACGGTACGTTCCAAAACCTGACTTCATAATTGAAATTGAAGAGAAACTCAGACATGTGCACGATGTCACAGGGGTAAATCTCGCGAGAAGCCGCGTTGTCAGTGTTTCGAACAATGTGAAACCGGCCGGGTCAAATTTAGATCAACAAGAACGCATTGCTCTTAATGAGTTGAAGTCAGACAGCTCCATCATGATTTGAAAGGCCGACAAAGGAAAAGGAACCGTTGTGCTTGATAGGAATGACTACATGAAGAAGATGTATGAAGTTATAAATGACAGTCGCTATTACGTGAGGCTATCAAGAGATCCCGCTGCTAAGTCCGAAAGAGAGTTAGCTGACCACCTTCGAGAGCTGAAAAAGAAAGGACGCATCAGTGACGACCTATACCGTCGTCTCTTCTCCCTTGACGCCGCGACACCCAAGATGTATGGACTCCCCAAAATTCACAAACCGGGTTGCCCCCTACGCCCTATTGGATATGTTATTGGTTCATCCACTTACAGCCTTTCCAAATATCTGGTTATGATTCTGAGCCCTCTTACGGGAAACAATGAGTTTAGCGTCCGGAATTCCCGTGACTTTTTTGAACTTATACGCGCTCAGACCCTGCTACCGCACGAGGCTATGGTATCCTTTGATGTGATTTCATTACTTACGAATGTCCCCAACACCCTGGCGGTTGATGTCGCCCGTGACCGGTTGTTGGCAGACCAGTCGTTGTCCACTCGCACAACCCTCCTAGTTGATGACGTTATACTCCTTTTGCGTTTTTGTCTCAACCAGTGTAATTTTAGTTTTAATGGGGACATATTTCATCAGGTCAGCAGATGCCCTATGGGGAGTCCAGTTTCCGTAACCGTCTCGAATCTCGTCATGGAATATATATGTTGAGGAAAAGGTAATGTCTGGCATTGATTTCCCCGTGAAGTTCTACCGTCGCTATGTCGATGACACTTTTGTAATAGTTAACAGAGAGAACGTAACCGATTTTCACCGCAATTTGAATAGTGTCCACCCCTCAATTCAGTTCACCTGCGAACATGAAACCGATAGTACCTTGCCGTTTTTTTATGAACGTGTCCATAGAACTAGTGAATCTTTCTCTAAGATGGAGACATCCGTATATGGTAAACCATGTGACAGACAAAACTTTCTTGACTACCACTCTCATCACCCTACTCAACACAAAAGCTCAGTTGTAAGATCGTTGCCTTCATCGTTCAGAAACAGTCCCATCTAACTCAACACTTAGCGATCAAGAACTTAGCCATGTGCGGGAGGCTTTGAAGAAACGTAACTACCCCGACCGGTTTATCAATCGCGTTAAGAAACAAATGTCCCGTCGGCGCCCGGATCGAGCCGAACGAACACGTGACGTCGTGTGCATCCCGTACGTTAAGGGGGTTTCGGAGGCATTGGGACGCGCCCTTAGGCCGTTGGGGGTACGAACTGTATACAAACCCTACAGAACAATTGCCAATATTATCTCCAAGCCAAAAGACCCGACCCCGCCAGAGGCAGAAAGGGTCGTGATCTACCAGGTGCAGTGCAAGGAATGTGACGCTTCCTACATTGGAGAGACGGAACGAAAAAGAAAAACAAGACTAAAAGAACACGCACAGGATGTCGCCAATTCCACGAACGCCGCCCGCTTCAAGTCCGAACTCGTCGACCATGCCTGGACGTCAGGACACCAATTTGACTTTGACAAGGCGAGGGATAAAAGGTGGGGACTGAGGAAGCTGCTGGAATCTTGGTTCATCCAGAACGACAAACGCGGAAGTGATTCATCGCTGGTAAACAAGAACCGTGGCCCCCTGCCGGACGTGTACACAAACTTTATGCCTAAATAGCCGAACTTTTTTCTGCGACTCTCACTCGCTCTGCGCTCTACTGAAGATGCCTCCCGCATGGGAGGCGAAACGTTTAATTAAATTGTTATTTTTGTGATGTCAAGCCGTTTTTGTTATTACATTTATCATGTCTTCGCCCGGCTTCTGGAGTATTTTTGCGCTCCTAAATTCACCGGTACGACAGCCATGGGAGGCCACTGCGAGCGAGTGGGGACAGAAAATTCAGACTTGGACGTAGTTCAACTACTCTACTCAAACTACATTAGTTTAACTACTTTTTCGAGTAGCTTGGTAACTTTCAATTACAACTTGATTTGGGTAATTAGTAGTTTAATTTAACTACTTTTTTCAGGTAACTTCTACTCAAATTACTAACTACTTTCGAAATGATATAATGCTAATTTTGCCCATCACGAAAGTTTGAGCGCAGAAATGAATAAGACGCCGGCAGATGAAGTGGCATTCTCGAACAAGGGGCCCCCTTGTTAGGGAAGGCGTCCTTGGGCCAAGGTGGCGACGAGCAGCCAAAACATAACACCGGCACGCACGAACGCAGGAAGAGATGCTTGCTGAACAAGCCTTGGTCGGGTATTGACCTAATCCGGTAATGCACGCAAGCGCTGCGTTTTCAGCTGCAACCGTGAAAGACGGGGACACTCTGAGAATTGTTGTTTTCGTGCTGTCTGTCTTTAGTGAGTTCTGACTCAAGCGGTAGGTTCCACGGGAGGCGCCACTGGAATGACCTCGTAGCTGGGCGCCTTGTCGTCAGCGCATACGCCTTTGCAAAGCCGGACTCTCCCGCGCACAAACCCTGGTACGGATAATCCGTTCATGGGAGCACGTTCCCGCTTACAGCTGCAACTGTATACGAGCGACGATGCTTGTTCACGTAATCCTTCGCGTCCTTCCGACCATCCATACCTGGGAGACCTCCTCTTTGTTAAAAATGATTCAGGCGAGTCAGAATGTTGTAGTCGCCGGCGAGGATTGCGAGTTACCCTTGGGAGATCCTTTTGTTGGACCCAATTTTTTTTTTCAGTAGCGTAGCACTAGCACTACGACGTGACGCGCAGTCGTCCGGATGATCTCATCATCGTGGCGCGAGACTTGAACCCTTGACGGTCTGGTGCACTTGCCCAGCTTACTCTCAGAACGACGTCGGAATGAAGAGGGGTCAGTCATAACAATCTCAACTTGACGAAGAAAAAAAAAAGGAAAGTTTGTTATTAAAGACCCTCTACCCGAGGCAAACCTCACAAGTTTCGTCATGGACTCCTAAGATGCCGACACTCGCTTACCCGACCCCGCACGGCCTGTTTCACAAATTCAACGCTGCCGTTCCATCCAGCCCGTCGGCAGAACGTCTATTTAGCTGGGCTGGGGACGTCTTTAGAAGGAAAAGGGGAAAACTCTCCTATCAAGAACTTTGAAAGTCAATTGCTTCTGCGAGCGAGTAAACTATTTTGGCGAAAACGCAAGCCATAAATAGACTGCATTTATTTTAGGCTCGCAGGGTTTTTCATTGATCAAAACTGCTGTTCATTTTGCTACCACAAATATATAAAAAAAGTAACTTCGAAAGTAACTTCAAAGTAACTCGCTACTTTTTACAGTAGTTAGTAGTTTACTCAATTACTATTACGAATGCGTAATTTCTACTCTACTCCAATTACTTTTGGCGCCGATACTCACTAACTTAACTTAAATACCTTTTTTGAGTAATTTGTACATGTCTGACAGAAATAATGAGGCTTATCGGATGGCGACAAGCCCGAAAAACATAACCACCCCGTCCATTTCGCTTTCAAGAAAGGAGATTATCTTTCTGAGGCCCTCAATGGAAGCTGAACGCTGACAGACTAGGCAAGGCGACAAGGTCACCGGCAGAGAGAGAGAGAGAGAGAAGTCTTGCAAAAGAGGAAAAACCATCGTTGGAGTTACAGCCATGGGCCGAACGGTCATCGTTGGATTGGGGGAGGGGAAGGGGATAAAAGGTGATAGAAGAAAAAAATTGTGAAAAGAGAGAGGGAGGTTGTTTCGCCAAAGCCGACAAGCGGGGCGCGAGGAGCCCCAGAAAGTGGCTGGCTTTCCTTTTATTCCCCTTCGACCTCGCCTTTTGCAAAGCCTCCCCACCTGCTTTTGTGTCTTCGTGTGGCTGTCAGCGAGCGCGACAGCCGCTTTAAGCAAATCAAAAGGGTGAAGCGAAACGCGTGACCCAGCGTGACCTCTCTACGTAGGACGCGTAGGACAAAAACGTTTGGACGAAAATTTTTCACGTGACTTTCTCTCTCACGCTGATGGGATCTCTGGGGCTGTCGTTTTCGCCGTTGGCCTAGTTATAGAAACAAGCGGGCCACGTAGGTCCGGTTTTCGAACTGCTCTTCAGTGTTCTGTTGCTTTCGTGCGCTGCAGACGCGACTGTGTTTTTTCGTCGTAAACGGTCGGAATACGTCCATGCCAATTTTTCGGTAACAGCCATTTTTTGCACCGGAGTTCGTGGAATGCTTGTGATGTGTTTGTTGGACACGCTTCGACAAAAACTGCTCTTCGCCGACGACGAGACGTCAGTCCTCGAATCCTCGAATGTGTTTGTGGGGTGCCTGAGTTGGATTATGCATCTATCAAGGATTACAGGATATCGCTCTTTTGTTAGTAAGTTCACTGCAAGCATGATTCTGATAGTCGTCCTGCTTTCCTCTCAATCTCCGCGGTTTTTATGTGATGAGTTTTGCTTGGCATGAGGACAGTGTTAATTGTATTTTATAATTTGCTTTTCGTTTTACAGAGAAGTGTGACCTTTGTAAATATGTTGAGAATACACTGTGTGCAATGATAGTTGTTTAATAAACTTCTGGGAGCGATCGAAAAAAATTTGTTTCTCCGTGTAAGTGATTGGATATGCAACAAATGACATGCAACGTTCATATACTTGCACGACGTTCGGCCAATACGAAGCAGACGCATCGTACAGTTTTCGCACAATATTGCGCGAACGCTAGGTCGGGGCGAAACAGCTGCACGGCAATACCCGCCGGGTATCAAACGGTGGTACAAAACTGGACAGTTGAGCGATATTGGAACCGACTTTCTGCCGGCACTGGCACGATACTGCAAAGTATTGCCGTGCTGCTTGGGAACGGAGGTGATGACATCTTACCATCGTGTTTCCAACGCTTGTTTAATTTATTTCTCTTCTGGGACGCGTGAAAGAGCACTTCTGTGACACACCAGAGATATTCGAAACTTGGGCTGGCCTCTCGGCTTTGTTTGCCACTTTTGGCACTTATTTGGCACTTCAGTGGGTAGCCAGAGAAAAGTCAAACTTCGGCATGCCCCGAATCGACAAATTAAGATTTACTGCGGCAGTTATGGCTCAAGCCTGGCACTTACTTTGGCGCTCCTCTGGCGGACCAGAGAAACGCCAAACCTTGGCACGTCCCAAATACCGAAATTAGGCGTTGCTCTGGCAGCTATGGCTGAAGTATGGCACCAACTTTGGCGCTCCTCTGGCGGACCCGAGAAAAGCCAAACTTTGGCACGTCCCAAATACCGAAATTAGGCGTTACTCTGGCAGCTATGGCTGAAGTTTGGCACCAACTTTGGTGCTCCTCTGGCGGACCCGAGAAAAGCCAAACTTTGGCACGTCCCAAATAACGAAATTAGGCGTTACTCTGGCAGCTATGGCTGAAGTATGGCACCAACTTTGGCGCTCCTCTGGCCGACCAGAGAAACGCCAAACCTTGGCACGTCCCAAATACCGAAGTTAGGCGCTGCTCTGGCAGTTATGGCTCAAGTCTGGCACCAACTTTGGCGCTCCTCTGGCGGACCCGAGAAAAGCCAAACGTTGGGACGTCCCAAATACCGAAATTAGGCGTTACTCTGGCAGCTATGGCTGAAGTATAGCACCAACTTTGGCGCTCCTCTGGCGGACCAGAGAAACGCCAAACCTTGGCACGTCCCAAATACCGAAATTAGGCGTTGCTCTGGCAGTTATGGCTGAAGTATGGCACCAACTTTGGCGCTCCTCTGGCGGACCAGAGAAACGCCAAACCTTGGCATGCCTCGCATTCCCAGATTAGGATTTACTATGGCAGTTATGGCTCAAGTATGGCACCAACTTTGGCACTCCTCTGGCGTACCAGAGAAGAGCCAAACTTTGGCATGCCCTAGGATCGCCCAACTAAGGCTATAGTTAGGCACCGTACTTTGGCACTGATGAGTGCCATGGTGCAAAAACCTAACTGCGCCAAAGTTGGGCCCTTATGTTTGCCAGACCTCTGCCCAAGTTGGGCATTCCTCTGGCGTGCTACCTGGGGAGACACAGAATATATATTTGGACATATTGTTTTTTGAATGCCTACATCCGGACACAGCTTTCCCGTATTCTAAAACCGCATCAACCTCCCAGTAAGCTGATCGTCTCGACTATAAAATGAAATTGCAAGAACAGTTGGTAGTGCGAGAATATTTTCTCAGTATCATTTGTCTTGTTTTTACCAAAGGATCATTTCACAAGGCCTACACCACAGTATTTTGTTTCTGGTTCTAACAAGCACGCGAAAGTACGAGTTTCTTCCCAGTGCAGAATGAGAGAATGTTTTATGTTCCCCGAAGGCACTTATCGCGGCGCTTGCACCGCTCACGAGATCGCGACCTAAACCTCTAAGCCTCAAGGAACCATGTTTACGAGATCGTAAAACTGACGTAAAATAGGACTAAAGGGTGGCTTGGAAAACGCCTAAAACATTACGGGATCAACGCGTAGCAATTGGTACCTACTGCTACATCTATTAAAGTCGCAAAGAATTCAGAGACCTTCTCACGGGCGTTTTTTCGGCGTGATAAATTAAACCACCAACAAAACAAAAATGCAATATAGCGGCGCCCAACGGGTTTGCGAAGCAAGGATAAACTGCAGCTCACAGATTTATGCTATAATTAAGAAAAAAATATATATATACCTATTTCTAAGCAAGGTGATTTTTTTTTTTCGAAATTTGCGAAATGAAGTGAAAAAGTCACGAGCTTCGCATTAAGTTGAGTTTGCTATCTTGGTTGAATAAAAACGTTCAGCCTTTCCACCCTGGTGAAGCAGGAAAAGCCGCGGAGCTGTTGCTGCGTACGTCGCCGCTCCCCTCACACCCGGTCTTCTTTCCCCGCGACCGACCCATCGTGAGTCCAAAACGAAACTTATAAGAGCGCAGGAAACAGCGCGCAAAACAGACGAACCCGAAGAACACATGACGAGCGCTGCGCTCGTCACGTGTATCTTCTTCGCTCTCGTCTGTTTTTCGCCTAGGATGAATTCTCATCAACTCGCCCAATCATCCATTCCTCTATGATAGCTGAAAAGGTTGCCGCCATCTATGAGCGACGGCGGCAACCAGACTGGTTGTCTGGTAGCCACCGTCGCTTATAGATGGCGGTAGCTGTCCAGGGGTTTGTGTAACTTTGTGTCGACATTTGCTTGGTACCGGACACGATCCTGAGGAACCTAGCCCTTAACAACTCCGCTGTAAAAGGTAAATATTTGACCAATATAAAGTAAAAAATCTCGAATACGACAGGTATCAAAAAAACAGAATCAAATCGAAAGCGGGTGGTAATAGGTCCGCATAAAAAAAATCTGCTTGTAGAGTCTTAATTTCTGGGGCTTTATACTGATAGCCTGCACCAACATTATTTTGCCCACCATTCTGGTGACCTAACAAATGCGCTTGTACACACAACCGTGTTTATCTTTTACGCCGTAGAAGTGGTACCTACAATCACACACAACCGTGTTTCATCTTTAACGCATTTTAAGTGGTGCCTACAAGCAAGAATGAAGGAGGAATAACCACCGGGAGTGCGAAAGAACGTCGCGCGAAAGCCGCAAATTGGATGTACAGTAGTACACGCCGGCCATTGCTTGAGCAATACAGCCAGCCGTATTTGCAGTTGAGCGAGAGTGACGTCGCCACTATCACCAAACCCCTCCAAATGCGCCTTACCAGTTTTTCTGTCACTCCTTGTTCGGACAATGACCGCGGCATCCAAGTCTAGGCACCCGATATCCAGAGAAACGTGCATACTACTGGAAAACAAATATGATGTACTCTAGACCAGGGGAAGATGTTCTATCGCCACGAACCCGGCTGGTGACCAAAACGGGCAACTTTAAGAATGCCTAACCCTGAAAAATTGGACGCGAACTCTGTGTCAGAGTTCGGCAGGGCACTCGGACGGTCGAGCTCGAGACGGGATCTTATGATTGTGGCCGCGGGCCGTCCCGGAGTTGCAGAAATACCGCATAAGATTGCGCCACCTGTTGAGCCACATTTCATTTCCCAGGGGGTACAGGATGTCATGCAGGGACGCCGACTGTGCCGGACAAAACTGGAATGACCCCAATATCTTGACAGCCGAACAGAGTTGCGCTCCGAAGGACGACTGAAAGAAGTGCTCGCCGTGCCTTTGCCTTAAGTGTGTGATTCCTCCTGTTGTCTTTGTCCGATAACCAGCACGCTCCCAAGTTTATATTCTTGACAAATAAAAGTCAAAATTTCCATGTGGCACGACACTATGAGCGCGAAGATAAGTGGGCAGGTTAAAAATTATAACGTAAAGCTTCTAAAATCACCCAAGCACCAGGAATGCTGCTGTAAGTAGAGCAACAAAAGCTGCCCGCGCTCGACTGGATTGAATGAAAGATTAGAGAGGGGGCGAATAGTGCATATAAGCCACATCTCAAAATGTAGATAACGCAAGTTCTTTATTACAATCTACATACATAATGACGGCGGTAACAATATTTGCCAAACACTTTGACTTTATTATTAGCTGTAGGACTGTCATTGTATTCTTTGAAAATGAACATATTTTAATTTATGGAAACATAGCATGCTTTTTGCAGTTGAGAATCGAGATCAGACGACAATAGTGGCGCCCTACCTCGAAGAGAATTTAGGTACGGGAGAAATGATTTTAAATTTGGTTTTTCTGATCCTATATTGTTTATTGGGCCAAAGAAATGGTGGAAAGTCAAAACAGCCTGCTTTTTGCTTCAAAAATAGAAAATATAGCGGAATATTTCTTAACTCATTTCCGTCGAAGACACTCCTTCTTTTCACTCTGATACTTCCACGGTACCCAGACCACGTCAGCCGACACCAGCTCTCCCTTTGGACGCGAGCACTGTGTCAGTCGGACGTATGCGTTCGTCAACAATCAATTCGTCGACGAATATTTGGATCGGTCCTCATGACCAACGATTGCCATGACGTCAATTATCATTACTTGCAAATGTCAAAATTCACGGTGTGTTTAAAAAGTGCGTTGGAAGCTTAAAGCCATCGCATTTGTTTTAATACTACGTCTCAACCACGTGACTTTTCATTCCGATTTTGAGTTGATGAGGAAAGCTAAGGAGGAAGAATTAAAAAAAAATCATTTCATAGCCCTTTTAACGAAAAGGTATCAGCGAACCCCTATGGGCTTCTCAATTTTTCTGTTCAGTCTTGGCTTCGGGGATGAATCGGAAGAGATGTAACTTCACGGACGGAGTGTTCATTCGAGACCAGATGATTTCGTAGTCGCGTTTCACCTTTGACGTTTGATCTTTAACCACGTGACGTCACGGTATCACGCCAAACGATGACATTACTTGATGTGACGCTATGTGGCATGGACACCTGATGAATGAAGGCTTGTGCGAAAGTATAAGTATTTCTCTATTTTTCTTTCACTTGTCCGTGACTGCCCATTCTCTCGACCGAATCTCCCGCCTCTCTTTCCATGGCTGCGTCGGTCCGGACCTCTTCCTTTCTTCCCCTCTTTTCCTCGCCGTCCCTCAACCTGAATGCTCGCTGCTGTAAATACGTTCCGGACCAATGTCCGCCGTTATCTTGACCACGGGGTTATTAGGTGGACGCAAACAGAGCGTCGGGGAGACATCCAGGAAGAAATTACCGCCCCCTGCTTCCCTTCCTCTCGTATCAATATTAATGAGGACGTCCGCTGCAGCGAGCTGTAAAAAGCGACAACAACAAAGAGAGCCCAAGGAAGTCGGTCCGGCCGGAAGTGAAACAGGCTCCGACTCTCAATGGGACTCGACTCTCCGGCAGTGGGCTCCGGGACCCGGGCTCGTAAACGGGCAGTAATATCGGCTCCGGATATAAACGGTACGTCTGTTTTCGGGTAGATGTTTCGGGGCTAATGGGCCGGTTGTGTCCTATGGGGTCTTTGTAGCGCATGGAAAGAGAGTATTGATGTGGTCGTAGCTTTTTTTATTTATTCGCTCGCTTGCCCGTTGGCGCGCTCCATCACTCATTCATTCGATGCATTGACGTATCTGATTGTATTTTATGCGCATCTCTTGACTGAGTTGTTGTTTAACATATTTATTTGATTGGGGTTGGATCATATATGATCAATTATTCCGCTAATCCACCCGCTCATTTGGTTATAACTTACTAATATAGATGAGCGGAGCAGCTGTAACACCTTTATGCGAAATAAAAAGAAATATAGTTATGCAATGGTAAGTGAACTCGTAAGTTCTTCATGATTTGCGAATCTGCTGGAGTTAGCAGTCTGGGAGCGTGCTGGATTGCTTTTTGAGACAACATATTACATGAAATAGAGACACTTGGGTAAAGCAATATTTTTGGTCACAAGTTTGATTGCATCGTAGCTGTTATGATACAAGTGTCAGTGATCGCATTAGTTCAAGTTTCCTAAGTTATTAGCTATTTTTATTGTTAGCTGGCACACATTAATTATAGATGTGTAGCCCGGGGACAGGATCATTCATAGCGATTGTTGGATATGAAACAAAATACGGTTCGCACTAGCCTGTAGTAAACTAAAGGTGACCCACCCAGCCCCGCTAAAACTAAGTGAGAAAGGAGTGCCCAAAGTCCTGCCTCCAAGAAGAAAGCGACGTGTGGGTGATGCATCTCTGCTTCGATTTCCTGAGATGTCGCGAAGGGGAATTTAAATAAGAAGGTATCCGCGACACGCTTTTACATCTTAATTGTGGAATGAGGTTTGTTTGACAGTTTGCATTTGCCACTGAAAAGTGCGAGGCAGAATTAAATTTTTTAACGTCTAAGTACCCCTACGTCGTGCAAGGACGATGGACAAGAAATGCCTTATTATGATGTACCCGGATGAGACGAATATTAAGATAAATACACGTTAAATTTTCAGTCAAGAAATCTGCATTCTTGACTGACGTTTTTTTTATCAAATAATTAATGACATTATAGGGCAGACGTGGCTGAACTAATCACTTTCTCCTCTGCATAGGCTACTCGGCAAATGCATCACCAAAAAAATAAATCCTTTTTGCTCGCATCATAACTGCCTTATGTAATACTCTTTTTGTTTTCTGCGAAAAGTAAACAACTGGAATAACCTTACAAACGATATAATCAAGCAGCATTCATTGTCATTATTCTCTTCCCAGCCAAATTAGTTGTACTGCAGTGTCAATTATTCGCTTGCTCCTTTATTTTGTTTGTGTTTTGCCAGCATGTTCTACTTGCAGCCATGTACCCACCTGCCGAAATTCCAGCTGGGCATTGCAGAATTAATCAATACAAAAGAAAATACTACAGCTATTTGGCATTATCACAAAATGCGTTCGAGTAGCGATGGCCATTCAGTGACAGCATAAGTGCCCAAGGCGGGCTTTGCCCATTGGTTTAACGCGTCCTTAATGCAATCAAATGCATCTTCGAATTTAATAACATTATAATTATAACGCGTCCGCTCGAGAAAATAGTGCGGCATCTATGGCGCTACATGGTGGCCTTGGCCACCTCTGTTTCAGACGTGAGCTTCAGGAACCAAACTCTCTGCTGGTCCACCGAGACGACATGATGCGAAGCTCGAGTATCCATATAATTTTCTACCATGTGTCATCAAGGGTGTCGGCAGGACACGGTTGTGACTTCGCCACACGACGCCTTCATACGCGTGAGAGCGGTAGGGCAACACCATCGTTACTTACCTGATTTACAGAGCAACGCATCGCAACGACGGCACTTGGCAAGAGCGTCACGTATCACAGATGAATAAATACTGCCTCGAAGGTATCATTTTGGGTTATTCTTATATTATTAAAGTCAGCAAGGGAGCAGACAGAGTCCGGTGAGGCAGCACGCAGCTGGCGTACTCGATCATCGTACGTAGTGTATCGCGGCGGCCAAAGTATTTCATCTCACGCCACAGAACCCACCGCAAAGAAACGTCCGCAGTGCTTGAATTCGATGACTAAATTTAAATGAATCAGGAACGAGTATCAAACTGACCAAGAGAAGTCATCGGCGCTAACGAAACGTCTCGTCCGTAGTCTTGGCGTTGCAAGGCCTAACACTTCAAAGACGCGGGCACACAGAACGCTTTAACGGCGACACGGCCGTTGGGCTCTCACGTCGTCACAAAGCAACTACCCCGGACAAAAAAGAATACCGGCAAAGCTTTGCGACATAAACTCGGGTAGGCAGAACTGTAAAGTCAGATCCAGAGCCCCGCGTATTCGGCCTCGGTGCTGCCAACTGCGCTCGCTGCCATCTAAAATAAATTAAAAAAAAAAGAAGTTCTTTACGCTATGGTGCCTGAAGCGCGTCTCCGACTCGCGTGTTTAGCGTCTTAGCCCGCCCATGCATCCAATGGGATCCCGACGTGGTAACAAATGACGTGACAGAAGCCGGAGTGTCCTGCTGTTGCCTCTCGCGATCCTGACGGTTGGCCGTAGAAATGCTGGCGAAAAGCACGAGCGACCGCAAGGGTCGCTGTCGTCGTGGCGTCCCAACTTCTTCCAGCCGAAGCTTCTGTGAACTGCCACACTGGAGAGCGACCTGCAGCAGAACAGGCGTGCGCCACAAACACCACCGCTGTTGGGACGCCGCCAGGATCGCCACCGGCGACAGCATGAGACTTCTATGACGTCATCAGGCGGAAATCGAGGGAGCACTTTTTTGAATGCGGTAGACACACCAGACGGAGACGCGTTCCGGGCACAATATTGTCACAACGTAACGGCAGTGGTGTCAAAAAAGAAAAAACTGAGGGGAAGCGATTGGCTGGTTGAGCGCCCAGTCCCTTCGAGGGGATTGGCCACTGGGTTCTTAGCCTCCTACCGACAGTAACTACCACTATCTTGACTAAAAATATGCAGTAAATCTTATGCATGCATTTGTATGAACATTCTATACAAACGTCTTCTAATCTTCGAGGGCCATGACAGTGAAAGTAAATTGAAGGCCATCGCTTCAATATTTGAATTTACCCCAAAAAATCATCTGCCCATAGGTTGCGCATTTATTAAAAAGAATGAGCGTGCCCTGAAATAATAATTATGAATTTTCCCGCATTCTTCTAAACAATCTTGAGTTTGGTTGTGGGCACCCCGAAGCCAGGCAGTAAACGATTAAAACAAACATTGTGGAACACAAGAAAACAAAAAAAAAAATAACTAGGGTGAACCGGATAATATAAATCGTGAACAAATTCCCCGATTTCGCTTCCTGTGAAAGGAACTTCCAAGAGACTGCGGTCAAAGTTTCGCCCGATCTCGGCGTTCGAGCGAGATCCACTTGTTTGATGAGGAACCTCTCGAGACTATTGTTTCTCCAAAAAGGCTAGGCGGATCCGTATGCACTCTCCTTCTCGATTACGCACTCGATAACGGAGGGAAAGACCCGAGAGCAATCCAAGGAAAACCAAAGAGGAAAATCTCGAGAGCGTAAAGACCACAAATCAACGAGGAAAAAGAGGGTCAGAAAAAGGCCCGAAAAAGGATAATAAAAACTTGCCTTCTAAATGTACTCCTGGTTGGGGTCAGACGAAGAGAAGGAAGAGGAAGAAAGAAAAAGAACGAGACAACGCAAAGACCCGAAGAGAGACAGGGTTGCAAGTCAGCAGGTCGGAAAAATCGGGAGAGGACATCGTCGCACTGCGGGGGAAGTGGTCGGGGGACCCTGATTCGTTTTTCGGGACCCCTGATTGCTTGCCGAGTACGCGGGACCTCCCGGATAAAGAGGGAGAGGAGCGTCAGCAGGGGTACAGCGGGGGCGCGGAAAAAGGAAGAAAAGCAGCGATGGAAAGGAATGATAGGGAAAGACGGGGTTGAGGTCTTCATCCGGTAGCGCTGGGCGAACATGGCGATCAAGGGAGAACGACATCGTTACGGCGGGGTTGGTCTCATTCCGAACACGCTCTTTTGGAAGCGGAGACCCGCACACGCGGGGGAAGGGAGGGGGGAGTCGTAAGCGACTTCGGGTTTTGGTTGGAATCCTGGGAACACCAAGAGCGGGATGAGGAGACGAAAGCAAGGGGATAGTATAGAGAGGAAAAAAATATGATGCGCTAAGCAAACTGGATTGCGTGTGGTGCCGCTTGTCAAGAAATAACTCGACGCGAAGAACGTGTCCTTGATGCCCTGTTCGGTTAAGTGCCTCCGATGACATCAAACAATGTTTGTCGCCTAATAATCTCGTCGTAGTTTGGTTCTCTTAGGTTGAGAGTAGAAAAAAAAAAACGGGGAGACGGAAACTGTACATCTCTCTGATGATTGTCGCTGGCATGTAGAAACTAAACGATACAGGGAGGTGCTCAATAGATTCTTGGAAGCATAAGGCTCATTCAGTCATCCTTGTTCATATAGGTCCTAATTATCCCCCTCTTCTTCCGTCACTTGAAAACAAAAAAACCCTTGCAATACCCGGAAGACCATACAAGTAATTTTAAGATCTGTCAAATATGGCTTCCATGGTAACTCAGATTTTAAGAAACCCAGGGCGTCAGTTTTTTGTCTTTGGTCTCTCTGCTTGCTCAATGGTCCCTCGGCGTTCTGCGAGGATCATAGAGAGTTTTAGGGAATCGTTTTTCGCACATTTAATATGATTATATGGGCCCTCCGGTACGGACTGCGCAGAAGAGAGTTTTCTGTGGTTGCGCATGCGCAGTCCGTATCGGAGTGCCCATCGTACCGTATTGGATGTGCAAAAGCGGTTCCCTAAAACTTCCTAATGAGTCCCAAATCTGAATCCGACGAAGAAGACCGATTTGATTGCGCCAGGGGCTTTTGTCTTAAAGTTCAGTTCCAAACGAGATGGTATTCAAAATTCAGCAAAACACACGACGATCAAAGGGCTCCCAGGAAAGTACCCCATCTCCCTTCAGATTGGACGCACGCTTGGGTGCTTAGCGCTGCGACTCCGGGGAATACGCGGCGCTTAAGCAGAGGCGGAAGTGCCGTTATCGCTCGAAGGAGCGCGCCGTCTCCTTATTTAATGCATGGCAAAAGAAACCATTCTTCATAATCTTGGGACGACGACGTGGAATGACGCTTACCACCCTTCGCCTTGATTGATTGCGACGTCCTCGCGACTTTATCAGTTCCAACGCTATCGCGTGAATGAAATTTGAAGGAGGCGAAGTAGCATTTCTGGACAAAATATTGCGCCGGCATTGCGACACAAAAAAACAGGCATTCGCGATGTGTGTAGTCACAATTGTTCAAGCACTTTGCATTTACTTTTGATGGGGTCGCGGTATATTCGCTCTGCCTAAATTGTGATTTTCAGAATAATATATGGTCACCCCCGGTCTTAACATTTTTTTTTTACTCTTCGTGTATCGTTTTTGTTTTTCTTAGCCAAAATGTAATCTCTTGGGGTGCGCCTAAATAACATTTCGTTACCATTGAATACGCGCGAAAATATACTCGCATCATATAAGGGGGTGCGGCAGAACAAAGAATACGCCCATTCAGTTTACGAAGACAGTAGTATTATTTGCTACTCCACCAATAATAATGTAGTGATCACATATGTATCTGCATGGCGAAACAGTAAATATGTTTTGTCGGAATAAACAATTATTGGGTTTTCGTTTTTTTTTCTGGGTCTGCTATAGACAATGATGCATAAAAAAAAAAAAAAAACTCGGGTCATAGCGAACCCTGAGCAGCTCATGATTGTTCCGCAGCTTTTGAAGATGGTGACATGATCCGATGAGAGCGCGAGAGAACGGAAAACAGCGCAAAATAAACAGGGGTCTAAAAAACCCAATGTAGAACTTTATCTAGATCTTCGTCACTTCTTCGGTAAGTATGCGAAAAAAAATTCATATTTTGTGCCTGTTCGCATTGCAATTTACACCCTAGAACGCCAAGCATACATTCCGTTTACTTGCAAATTAGAAAATAACGCTTTCACCGTTTAAGACGTTCCTGGCTTATGAAAAATGACCAGAAAATCCCACAAAAAAAAAAACCGTTTAGTTTGCGTTCACCAGAAAGCAGAGAAACCTGTTTCGGTACATCTGAAATTCATAAATACATTATTTGGATTTGAGTTCATACGGATTTCTATCCGTTTGTCTCATGGAAATACTGTGGTTGATGTGTTTTTATTTAGTGATAGAGAATGCGCTTCTAATATACACTGTCATTTTTTTTATTATTTTTTATTTTTTTTATGAAGCTGCCAAATCGCGAAATGGCGGTGGTCCCAACTTTGTTAATTTTTTTTTTGAAATATATACTTTCCACCTTTCACATTAACCCCCAGGGAACATTCCGAGCTCAGGGCACCCAAGTGCAATCTCTAGTTAAGGTTTTCGTGGTATATCTTGACAATAGGTTGCATTTACTCTTACCTAAGTTTCTCACTAACATCTGTACCTGCTATGTGTCTCGTAAATGAATGTATACAATGCTTTTATCGACAGCTCTCAGCTTACCCATTCTGGCACAGGTCGAAGCACGAGCAGGTTGTCTGCGACTCACCTGTAAAGCACAAAACAAGCGCAATGTTAAAAATAATCACATATCACCAGAAACAAACGAAAAGTAATTTTTACAAAAATTTTACGTCGAAACAATTTAGTACAACAACCTCTATACGACCTACAAAGGTTTACACACTTGTGAAACACTTTAATCTTGAAAGAAGGTAGTTGAGCTTTGTTATACATGTTAAAGCGTTGGCGAGGTGGTGATACATTATTATGACGAACAACCACACAAACGATGCACAGAGATGGACAGCTCATAATCGTTTTCGAGACGATATTGTGTTTCGGCGCTGCGGGGTATTTTGTTAATATAAAAAAATAACGCAGCAGGTATCGCGCAGTGAACGTTTACACCTAGATTGATTTTTATATAATATAAAAGATGAAATTAATATTTCACGTGTCCTTGAGCACTTTTTTTTTCTTTGTATTTGACACATAAAGGCCAGACCGGAGATATCCGACGTGGGAATTCTCGAAGGATTCTATAATCTCACTCTGCATCAGAGTGAGCAAGTAAACCTGCATAGTTAAAATCAGCGGAAAAGGTTGGAAACTGTAGAAAAATACACGAGACAGGACAAACGGTGAACTCACAACTCAATATTGCCGCCCACAGGGCCGAGAAAGCAATGCTCGGTCACAGACTTCTAAAAGATTCGCGTTCATTCTTGCACCAGACGTAACCTTCTTCCTGCTTGATTGTTCTCCAAAGTACCAGTTCATCCTCGCCCCGACTGCGTGACGCTCGAACCTTCGTTACCGAACTTTCGAGATTGTGACGCACTATTAGCGGCGAGATGTTTCGGTGGCGCCCTCGTTTGGTTACCTTTCGTGACGTCATTACCTTGTGAACAACAACTTCGATGGTGTTTGTAATGGGCATGGTGGAAGCCTGAAATCGTAGCGCTCTCAAAGCAACACTGCCCGCACCGTCAAAATTGAAATTCTTACATTCCTATTATTTCCGTTGATGAAACATCCTTTCCTGACGACGCTTTCGATCGCTCCCATCGCCAATAGATAAGCTGCTGCCCGCGACCTTGTCGAGGCACTCTCGCTCTCGCTCTCTGATACGCGGCGGAATCGCCGCCCGCTTTCTGCTGCCTCTACGCTTGTTTTTTTTTGTTTTGTTTTTTTTTTCGTTGGGCACAAGTTCGCCTATTAAACCTTTATTTTTCAGTTCACTGTTCGTGGTCTTGTCACCTTCTTTCGTGACAATATTACATCTAGAACAGAACACATACGACATACATCAAATAGGAACGTGCTCATGGCGCAAGAAACAAGGCAGCGAGGTAATGGCTTCAGCTCAGAGAAGTGCTTAAAAACAATACTAATTTTTCAGATAGTGCTACCGAAGGTTGCGCACACAGCGCTTCCCCGAACCGAGTATATAATAAGCGCCTCGCATATTTGGCTGCACAGATTTTCCTTATATCGACCTTTGATAGGGGTACTACTCAGAGTTAAATTGTACGAACAAGCTTGACAGTGCAGGGGCTGATGACCCTCGCCATTCAAAGCTGGGCACGATACTTAAAAAAAATATCTTCGATACCGATAGTCGACTGCAAAAATTGCACTCCAAATGTCGATGCAAGGTAATGAACTGAAATTGATTTTCATGCAGTTGATCTCTGCTGTATCGTCGATACTTCTATACTTCTCGGAAGACGTCAATATTAATAAAGCTGGTAATATGAGTATCTAAGTTATGAAACCTATCCGTGTTTACTGCAATATTTAGTGAATTCGAAATAGCGGTTTGTTTTTAAGGGCTTAAACGAATCTGGCAACATGGACTTCTTTAGGCTCCACTGACGACATAGCTGGTTTAAACGATCACCTCCATAAGCAACGCAGGAAATTTTTTAACAAATGTTCTTCATGCGAAGAGGTCTCTGAGCACTTGACTACACGCGTGAATACACTTGGAACTTTTTTTACAGCGGAGCTGTTAAGGGCTACGTTCCCCAGGATCGTGTCCGGTATGTCGACACAAACCTACCTGAACAGCTACCGCCATCTATAGGCGACGGCGGCAAGCACACAACCAGTATTGTTTCCGCCGTCGCTCGTAGATGGCGCCAACTTTTCCAGCTATAATAGAAGAATGGATAGTGTGGCGTGTTGCTGGGAATTCATCGTAAAAAACAGCGCGAAAAAGAGACGACGATGAAGAAAAAGCACACAGCGTATCGAGTACAGCTCCGCTGATCTTCCTTCTTCACGAGAGTAAAAAGGCTGAACGCTTTTCTTGTGCTTTTCTTTTGTTAGCGCAGTATTTACCGGGTTCCCTCTGCCTTTGCCCAGTGCTGAAAGGTGCAAGCTTTTCAGCAGGGGGGGAAGGTGCCGCCGTTTTCCATGCAACCTCCTCAGAATTTACGGCTCTCCATGCTGGCCGCCATAAGAAAACTCGGTGCCAGTGTTGCTGCATCTGTAGGTCATCTTTCAGTTAAAGCTGGAGGAGAAAATCTGACCACGGCGCAAAGCGGATGTACGCTGAAAGCTAAAGCCGGTTTGCTTTCGTTATAATTAGAATGCAATTAAAAGCAAAGGTGCAAGCGAGCTGGACAAGAATGATGAAAATAATCCCTGGAGAAGGGGAACGAGAGGGACAAAGGACAAACACAAAACTCCAAACACAGCTAACACTGGCACAGTTTGTGTTTGTCCTTTGTCTCTCTCGTTCCCCTTCTCCAGGGATTATTTTCATCATCTTGCTTTCGTTGTTTTTGTTTGGTCGGAGAAGATCTGGCAACAACGCACATTCAACATGGCGCCGGTATTGTTTTGGTTCGACGGTTTGCGAGCACATGTAGCAAAGATGTGACCTGAGAAGTGCTCCTGTGATGTTCCCGGAAGAAAAGTATCAGTCGTAATTGTCGTGTGTGCTTTGAAAGCGAAGGGAGTCACAGGGTCCACGAGTGCGCAAACACTAGCCAACGCTCACGACAGCGCTGCGTTGACTTCGGCGATCTCGTTCTCCTTGGTGCAACACGGCGATGCGACAAAGAGCTGAAACGTTCGTGGTGTGTGGTGCGGGACTTGGAAGTAGAAACATAAACTAACACGAAGCGCAAATTGGTTGTCGTGGGGTTGAGGTTCAACAGGTTGAGTCTCGGCGTCGTCAGCTGATCCGGTTAAGCTGGTTCGAGGGGACGCAGCAATCGTTTTTAAAAGTAAACCTCCCATCGTTCTGTTTCCATATGTGGAAGATTCCCGACGCATACCGTGAGTGAAAAGCTGCGGGCGTTTTCAACAAAATTACGTTGTTTTAATCAAACAATGGACTCCGGATTGTTGTCCTAAATCTGCCGTTTTTTATGCTTCGTGTTGTTGGACTGCGTTTGCACAGCGACGTGTTTACGCCGCGACGCACATCGCTCGAGTAGATGATTATACAGAATTTCAGAGAAACTTAAGTCACCACCGATATTTTCCTGTAAATCTCGTGTGCGTGTGTTGCGCTCATCATGCGGTGTAAATAAATTTGGGCAAGATTTTCTACCTGCCCACAGATGCAGGCAGGGCCGTACCCAGAAAAAAATTTCGGGGGGGGGGGGGGGGGGGGTTTCGGGGACAACGGCGGCCATTTTGAAAGTGTCTATTGTCTTATTTTTGCCTATGAATCATGTGCATCGGTGGCATATAATGGAGAGTTACAGCAAACCGGAGAACCGGTCCCGGTTTGGTACCCGGTAGCCGACCGGCGCCACTGCGCGTGCGCAGAGGTGGAGATTAAAATCGGCTGGCTGCAAGTGCACCGACCAGGGCCGTACCCAGAAAAACATTTCGGGGGGGGGGGGGTCAGAACCCCCTATCCCCCCCCCCCCCCCCCCCCTGGTTACGGCCCTGGATGCAGGACATGAGACCATTTTTTTGCGTAGTGAACACGTTGCTTTTTCTTTATTTTTGGAAGAGACTTTTGTGCATTTATTATGGTACAATCACTTGAGAGTCGAGAAATCGGAGATAGCGAGCAAGCTTTCCCACCTTTGTCTCTTTTCTCTTGGGCACTGCCCCTAGTTTCTAGTTGCAGTTTCAGTAGACATACTCGCAGGTACAAACTGCTCTCAAGCAGGTACAAGACTGAGAAGACAGGACGGTGCGGACTCCGTGTTTCGCGCTTTTTGCAAGGTGACTGGAAGTGCGTTTGCGAGGTATGAGGAATATGCAAATGATTTTGTTATGCCCGTCGTTTGCGTCTCTCCACCAAAACGAATAAGATGATCTACAAAGGCGCAATCACAGGCCAAGATTGACAAAAACAGTGCGTTTGCTTCGGTGATCCGTGTGGTTGCATTTTACCCTGCTCTCTGCAACACCGTGTCATCACGAAGAGCTGGAACGTTCAAGGTTTGTGCTGGGCTCATGGGTATCACGGACTCCGATACCGAAACCAGATCAGCGAAATAACTGCCTTGCATACCCCAAAATGACGGAAGCAATAAGTTATCAAAAGCTCGTTTTAGAGGGTCGAACCAAGTTAACAAGACAAATAAACTTAAACTTCGTTGTTTGTATGCAGGAGGACTTATGTAACACAACAATACATTCTCTTTCCCAAACGAAAAAAAAAGTAGCACTCGGTCCGCCGTATATGGCAGCGACCTCTTCGCTGCAAAGCCTATGCTAGCAACATAGGCGGTTTTCTAGTGGACGCCACCGCGTTGAGCGGTTTTCCCTTTCCCACTTCTCCCCCGCCCCCCCCCCCTCTGATTTTCAGCCGCTGGCCGATACTGGCCGATGTAGTCTCAGTTCTGGTCGACATGATGTGCTAGCTGGGAACAGTTATTTCCCCAGTACTGTACTTAACAGACGTTTGAAGTGGCACACTCTATGTTAAAAGCTAGAAGGAAAACACCAGCATAGAAGATCTGAAATTTTTCATTACGGAAAACATAACTTGCTAATCTGTCTTATTCGTATATGTTACTTTACTTAAAGGTCTTCTGTAAAAGTATGTGCTCAAACTGCAGGTCTGAAAGAGCCATGTGCTATGAGCGAAAAAAATGAGAAACAAAAATTATTTCTGCAAGAGGAGACGAGCAGGTTGCCGTGTTGTATTTGATGAAAGCAGCTTTTACGAACGGACAAAGGATAAAAAGGAATCAACTGATCTTTTTTTTTTTTTCAGCGTGTTACCACCTGAGCGAGCACCGCTGGCCCAACGTGTGACTCACATCATATTCAAAATCTGCTGCAGATCCTTTTGTTCATTTTTTGAGTATCAAGAATCGTTGAAATACGCGACACACTAAAAAAATATTCTTAATACCGATGCACCGATATTTTTGTTTCTGGCAAGCGGTTCCTAGTGCCCATACACAGAATGTACCGAAAAAACGTATCGAACATACATTTACCTTCGATATTTCCCATGTCTGCCAGCGTTGATCTAAGAGGTAGGTATTCTCTCGTAGCCTATTATTAATACATCGCCCAGTCTCTTCTAGATACGTTCTAGCAGATGTTAAGGGGATGCTGTTTTAAGTTATGCCATACCTTACTTCAAGTGTGGAACAGCCGCCACCCGTTTTTTCTCAACAATACATGTAGCCGAAAGATATAAAATTCCAGTTGTTCTTTTAGAACCGCGGAAAAATGGGAAAATTTGTTCCAAAGTTCAACTAAATTTTATCAAAGTTCCCGTCATAAATTTAAAGAGAAACATACTACCCCCCTTTGTACCATGTCAGATCAACGGTGAGGGGCCATGTACCCCGCCTCCACTGTCAAGCTTGTTCTTATATACCAAATATGGCTAGTACCACTATCATCGGACGATAAAAGTAAAACCTCTCCTTAGACATTTATGAGGCGTTTATTATGCAAGGTTTCGGGAGCGCTGTGTTACCGTCGTGGCAACTGAAAAAGAAAAAAAAAAAGTATCGTTTTTTAGCACTTCGATGAGTTGAATTAATCGCCTCGCGGCCTTGAGTTCGATTCTTCTAGAATTTCCTATTTTGTTCGCTGATTTTAACCATGTTTAAAGGAACACTGGAACACCCCCCCTCCCCCTCTCCAATTTTTTTTTTTACAGGAGATTTGATATTGTGTTAGGAGACTACCCATTCAAATATTTTGCTACATAGTCACGTATAATTTTAATAAAGCCAAACTACTCAACTGCTCGAAACCGAAGTCAGATCATGAGCACGGAAGCTCATGGCCGCGACATGTGGACGATGTGTATTGAGCGCGACCTAGTGTTATTCTGACTTGCCCATTGAAAAATGTGCAGCGTGCACCTTGTAGTACACTGCCACAGCCGCAGCGTTTTGTCACGCTATGACATCGCGGCGCTGCATAAAGGATTTTTTTGTTTTTGTTTCCTACACGGTACCCGCGTATCAGTCGAAGGCGCGCAAAGCGCGGCGGCGTTATCTGGTCCTGACCTGCTCTCCTCGCGGTATCTCTTCAAGCGTGTTAACCTGTTCAGTCAGAGGGCGCATGGCAGGTTCGAATCGTCAGTAGAGGCGCTGGCCGGCAGCACACTGGCTGTTCATGGGTTATCTGAGTGTCGTGTCTAGCGCGGATCTACGCGCGCCACTCACAAAGAATGGCGATGCCTGGCTACTGCGCGTAGCCGCGGAACACGCAGTTGTGCACTACGAGCGACCGACGATGCAGGCGATGCGGTGATGTTCCAGGTAGAGTAAACAAAACTGCCGTTGGACATGAAACTGTGTGACAGGTTCGTCTGCGGCATACGCGACGAGCTTCTTCAACGGCGCCTGTTTGCGGGGAAGAACTTAACGTTTTTCGGCCCCTTAGACATCGCCACCCGAGCAGAACGCGCCTCGCAGCAACAGAAAAACAGTAAAAGGGAGGAGGATTTCCAAATCAACAAGACAGTAAAAGCGAGCAAGGATTCTGCTTCACCCCAAGAACGTCGGTGATAGAGATGCGCACGTCACACATGAACCGCAGAATTGTCGATTTCTAAATACTGAATGCCGTTATTGAAAAAGAACGGACATATCGAAAAGGCGTGAACTGCAAAGCAAACGTACCAAGGAAAAGCAATTCATAAGAAAACAAATCACAACGTTGAAGCAGGGACGGAGGTGGTGAGTCAGCTAATATGTTTTTGCAGAAGTTCATTTCATGAACTAAACAAGCTGGCCACGAAAAGGTACTTCTCGAATTTTGACCTTGCCGTTCAGATTGAAGGCAAGTCACTTCAATTCAAAGTCGATTCTGGTACCGCTCGGTTGTTGATTTGTGAAACTAAATTTCGAATCAAAGCATCTTCATTTTTAATCACACGTGAAGATGAGGGATACGGAGGTAAGACGCGGTTTGGTGTACAGCTTGACGACCCCTCGGCATTCCTGCACGGCAGACAACGCAAATTGAAATCACTAAAATAGAAAATACAAACAAATAAACAATGTGCATTTTTATAAAATGTTAGCCATGCAATTCTTATTTAGTGATATAAATTTCTAGGGATGCGATATAATTTAGCAAGTGAGGAAGTGCACGTTTAATTTTTTGATGTCCAAAGTTAGTACGCGATTTTGGTATTTGCCATGGATGTATTTGACCGGTTTTATGAGTTGAAATGAGCGAATGAAGGTCAGAAAGGTTCAGAAATGATTCAGATTTACCTTTTATGGCCGATTGGTAAGTTAATATTAATCGTTGACTGTGAAGTTTCGACACATCGGTTATAAAAAAGTTGTCAGAGAGAGGCCATTATGGGGAAGTGAAAGGAAGATTGGCTAAGGCACGATGTTGTTTTTTTTGTTTTGTTTTGCAGCACACGGAGTTTCTTCAAAATAGTTGAGCCAGTTGATCCCCATCTTTAATGCGCGTAGCATAACACGGGGTAGGATATCGGTTTATAAATTCCAAGTTTGATATTGGAAGGTAAAACGGTTCTGTATTTGTTTATTAGACCTATTGTTCTTAAAGTTTAGTGCGCACATGTTTAACGTGCTCAGTCCAGGACATGTTGTAGAAAAGAAATACACCGAGAATTTTAACGTTTCAACACATTGAACAATATTGGAACCATATTTAAAATGAAGCGCTATGTTCGATTGGGTGCTTTAATGTTGTCGAAATATTACAGGCTTGCTCTTAGTAGTATTTATGTGAAGGGAGTTATTTTTGCACCAAATCCTTAATTTGGATAGAACATTATTTGTTCTGATAACAAGATGTTCACTATTTTTATCAGATATCGTCATACTCGTACCGTGTGCATAAATTACAAAATCGACATTAGGACGAATATTTTTAATGGCGTTCTTTACAAAATGAAGTAAAAGTGGTCCAATATGCTTCACTGGGGAACACCGGCATTGATATTTAGCAACGAGGACATGTGCCCGTTCATTTAAACATATTGCCGACGACTTCTTGAAATATGACCTTTACAGTGAAAAAGAAACAGCCCGAAAACCGCATAAAAATAATTTATCTAAAAGAAGGTCGAGAGAGTCGAACGCTTTACTGAAATCTAAAAAGATACCAACCGTCGACAACTTGTTTGTTTCTTAGTTGTCAAGTATTTTCTTTTTTTGGTGTAAGAGAGCACACTCAGTTGACCTGAATCACCTGTACCCAAATTGAGAACCTGTTAAGAGTTTATGCTTATTTGAAAAATTTGTAGTTCGTGTGTGCAGAAGTTTTTCTAAGTTTAAAAAAATAACCGGAAGAATAGAAATGGGTCTATAGTTCCCGAAGCAATTTTTATCTCCTGTCTCGAACAATACTATTATTTTTGCGGTCTGCATACCTATGGCTAATACTCCTGATGTAAGAGCAAGGTTGTAAATGTGTGCTAAACAAGGCTTAACGATATCTATTACAAGTTTCACAGGTTTAATATTTAAGTTATCAGCATCACAACTGTTGTTGTTACGTAAATTAGTCATCACCGATAAACATCGCATTTATTACCAGGATCAATCAATATTGATTCTGAAACTCTTGGTATACTATTTCCTGCTTCACTACAGTAAGTTCCTGTCCCAACGTTCCCGAAATAATGTTTAAAACATCTGAAAGAGCAGAACCACACTTTTCTATTCCATCTATATTTAAAGTTTCTAATTTATTATAGTTAGTTTTTTCTCTCTTATCTAGGGGATTGACATGCTTCACCCAAATTAGGTCCGGGTGTTTCATACACTCGGAATCAAAAATATGGCTGTAGTGGCTTCGTTTTGAATGCTTTAAATCTGCGTTCAGGCGATTCATCACGGTCTGGAATTTTGCAAGAACGTCCAGGTTTTGGGATTTCAAAATTCATTATATAGAGAAGCTTTGACAGGAATTGATTTAAAGTGATCTTCAGTAGTTCAAGGTTTTCGCGAGCATTTATTTAGCCTGAGTAATTTTAATGAAAATGTAACACCGATAAATGTGTCGTATTCTTGATTTACATCCGTTATTTCGAATATACTGCTCCAGTTTCTGCTCTTAACAGTTTTTCTAACTGCCTGCAGCGTTTTCTCGCTTATGTTTTGAACGTATCTTATGGAGAGAACCTCACTGACTTTCTCGCAACGTGGCCCGAAAATGCACCAAAACTTACGAATAACGACTTGTAACTGTAACTTGGAATGACAAAGGCCTGACGCTTCTTGTGTAGCGTCAAGTACGTGTACATTTCAATTAAAAGACCACATTCTTCCACTGCTGGTGATGAAAGGTTCCTGCTGTAGCCACTTGGGCCGCGATTGGTTTGACTCAATGCACATCCGAGTATAAGAAATCAACCAGGTGATGCAGCGATCCATATCACCCCACGTGGAAGCAGTGCTTGAACGATATTCCGACGTGTTTCATAATGACATCCCTGGACACACTGGACCTCCAGTGCACTTGGAGCTAGAGGAAGGAGATCCACCGAAGTTTTGAAAAGCTCGGCCGGTTCCTCTCGCGCTTCGGGAGGCTGTAATACTCGAGCTTTAACAGCTGCAGCGTCAATGCATAATTGAACCGGCCCAGCAATCTGAATGGGCTACAGCGCTCGTACTCGTCCCAAAAAAGAGCGTATACCTATCTTGCTGTATGGCGACTACAGAAGCAGGGCAAACGCGGCATACAAAAACGCAAGCTGTCCGCTGCCCACAACAAAAGTGCTGTCGAACATTAGAGGAGGTTCCATCTTCTTTACACTGGATTTGTTTCAAGCGTACCACCAGCTGAAGGTAACGGATGCCACATCAGCAGTCTTGACGATCAATACCATCAAAGGACTCCACGGAGTGACACGACTGCCATTTGGGATTTTTGCAGCGGCAGCGATCTTCCAGCGGACGATGGAAACAAGGGTGTCCGACATACGATGTATTAGCGTCTACAGAGAAGACATCGTCATCAGTGGAGAGACCAAAAAGAACACAATGAACATCTGAAACAAGTACTCTGCAGATTTGACAGCTCCGGTCTGAACATGAAAAAAAAAAAGAAAAAAAAAAGACAAGTGCAAGTTTGCAGTCAGCGAAGCTAAGTTCCTGGGACACAGGATTGACGCTGTAGGGGTCAATACCACCACTGACGAGGCGCAAGCGATTCTAGACGCTCCAGAGCCAACAGAGAAACCTGAGCTACAAGGCGGTTTGGGATTGCTGGCTTTTTATGACCGTATACTAAAAAACAAAAACCACTGAGTCGCAACACCCCCCCCCCCCCCCACACACACACACAAAGAAATTATTTTTTTTTTTTCGTTTTGCGATTTATGATGATTGCTAGTGTACCTGCTAGCGCACCTGCTAGAAACCGAAACCGAAACTGGACTGGGGAGGAGCAAGACATATGGAGGAGGAGGAACACAACGGAAGTCGCGTGGCTGTCCAACTTTTTTTTTCTACTAAATATTTTCAGCTTTTTAGAAGCCAGAGAATATAGTATCATATGATTTGCCCATTTCTGGTATTGAGTGTGAGTGTTCGATTACCCATGATTTTGATTACCTTTAGTTGTGGTGTCTAAACTATAGAAAACGGCAAGTGACCACGAAGAAGAGAGTGAGCTCGACTTAAATCGGCCAGTTCTCGAGCGGCGGTTTTTGGGCAGAAAGAAAACGAATTTCGAGCCGCAAATTGTGTTATGGGTAGTTGGGCTCTAATATGTGATGCACAGAAAAAAAACTTTGCGAGCCTAAATACCCTGTCAGTCTCTGTTTAAGAACACAGCTACATTCGCAGCGCACCCATACAAGCTCCCTGAAAATAATGCTTTCTGGCTTTGGAAGAACAGTCACCTGGAGTAATTTCGGAAGCTTAAGGAGTTGGTTAAGGAATCCACGATTCTCACACACTATGATGAGAGCAAGCCCCTGCTGCTTTTTTGCGACGCGTCTCCTTACGGCATCGGAGCAGTGCTTGCTCAAGAACATGCTCTTGGGTTTGAGGCTGCTAAAACCCCAGCTTCAAGGACGCTAGGGGCTGCAGAAGAAATTAAAGCCGTTTACAAATTCCTGCAATGCAAAATTAGAGCGCAGCTCTCGAGGAGGAGGAGGGGAGGGTATGGAGGGGAGGGAATGCCCTCCTCCTACTCCGAATCCTCTCCTCTACCATCCTCCTATCCTCCTCCTCCTCTCTTCCTCCCGTCCTCGTATCCTCCCCCCCTTCTTTCCTCCTCCTCCTCTTCTCTCCCTCTTCCTCTCCTCCTTTCCTTCTCCTTCTCCTCTCCCCTGCTCCTCCAGCTAAATTTAGCTGGAAAATCGACGCCACGTGACCTCAAACAATTCAATTCCCCGTTAAATTTAGCGGAAAATTGAATTTTTGTTGAGGTCACGTGACATCGATTCCCCGCTAAATTTAGCGGGGTAATGAATAGGTGTAGTCGTCACGTGACGTCAAGTTTACCACTAAATTTAGCGCAGTTACGCCGACGCCGATGGCAACTCCGCGAAACGCGGAAACAGGCCCCAAAGAGTTGCGCTCTAAAAACTATTCCAGTTTTGTCTTGTTTTGTTTTGTTTTTCTTTGAGAGACTTACCAACAGTTTAGCGCCTCCTTTGTGGTGCACTTATCAATGAGTCAATTAATAGTAAAAATTTAAACGGGATAAAAACGAAATGTTACGACAAGACAATAGTCTCAACCACTTATCTCTATGTCTATTTGCTGGATCGCGTTTGACCAGCTCCGGCTATGACGGGAATGCGGTCACGGTCGGCCATCTTTTTGGTACAGTTATATTATCTCTAGCCGCAATAGTAATATGGCGGTCAGCACAATGGCGGCAGGCTGCCATAAAAATAGCCGTGGGTTTAGTACACTGTTCCGTGGGTGATATTTCGTGCTCGATTGAAGTTGTTCGACGAAACATACAGTTAAACCCCGGCGTCAATCTTTGAGGACCTGCCGAAAGTTCTTCGAAAGCGCAGCACCGGGGGAAAGCAGCGCAGCTTGTATCAAAAGCGGACGCCGCACCGGCATCTGCTTCCGGTGCGTGCTCGTCTGCTTTTCCCCAGTGCTGAGATTTCGTGAAACTTTCACCGGGGCCTCAAAGATCGGGCTACCGTTCACGCCGGATTTCAACATTATGTTTCGTCGAACAATTTCAATCAACTGCAATATATCACCCAAGGCTATTTTTATGGCAGCCTGCCACCACAACTGCCACAACGTTGTCTGCCATGGATGGATGATAGTGGCTGCACCAGCTGTACATTGGCTAGAGGTAATTTAACTCTACCGAAAAGATGGCCGCCAGTGGCCGCGTTCGCGAGCGGACAAACGCAATCCAGTAAATAGACATAAAGATGAGTGGTCTCAACACAGTTTTTAAATTTACGCTCCTCATCAAAAATATCAAGACTAACGTTCCCACAAATCTGTTCTAAATGGTTATATGTCAGTTGTAGTCGTGTCATGGGTGCAGCGTGATTAAACTCGGTAGGATAAATAAAGTATAAAGTCTACCAGACCTACGAGGAACGTGCATGTAGATGTGACTGAGTAGCTCTAGTGAATCAATTATACAATTTACAATCTTATACAAATGTGTGTAAATTCACAAATTTAATAATGAAAGGCTGGCCATCGTCTAGGCAGTCTGAAACTTCTAAGTATACATCGCTGGACGACTGGTGTCCATCTACACGGACCACCAGCAACATGTGGGAATACTTCGAGGCTCTAAAACCATCCGACGACTTTTATCCCCGCGTATGACATGATGGTGCTAAGTGCTTACAACTACAAACTGAAGTACAGGTGGAGACGTTCACAGCGGAACGCAGATACTCTGAGCAGACTGCCACTACCCGCTGATGTCGACGAGCCTTGCCCACTTGGTGACGTACTGATGATATCCTGTTTTGCCTATAGTTCACCTATATCCCGAACGTATTGCAGCTCTCACTACTCAAGACAAAGTTTTAGCACTAGTTTACAACGCTCTACATCCCAAAAGGCCGGGATAGCTGAACGGTGCCGAGTGCATGACGTACAAGGTTATCGCCAATGAATTGTCGATCCTCAGTGGTTGCTTGACAAGGGAAACAAGGGTTGTCATTCCAAACGCAGCCTGACAGGTCTTTGAGCTACTTCTCGCGGGGCACCGAGGCGTGACATCGAAGGCGCCTGCTTGAGGCGACGTCTGGTGGACTGGAGTATACAAAGACGTTATAGCCAAGTCAAGGGTGTGCAGCGTTTGTCAAGAACATCAACGAGCACCACCGAACGCACCTATCCCGGAATGGCAACGAGCGTCGAAGCCATGGGGCGCGCTACGTATCGACTTCCCTGGTGCCGTTGATGGCAAAATCTTACTGAGAGTAGTTGATACCTCCAGAAAATGGCTAGACGTTCGTAAAATGAACTGCATCAACTCCAATTCACTGATCCAGGAACTCCGTAACGTCTTCGGGGAATTCGGAGTACTACGAAATATAGTCAATGACAACGGTTTATCATTGGTATCTCAAGAAACCGAAGAATTATTCCAGAACAACAGTGTTTGTCACGTCACAAATGCCCGTACCACCCGGCGACTAAAGGTCAAGCAAAAAAATATGGTTTACGATATTTCCAATAGCTGACACTCCGATAGCTGACCGAAGAAGATGGTCGAGACTCGGGTGCCTCAATGTGCGTCTGTGAGAGGGTGAAGACACCCATTGTTGTATTGAAAACTGCCTGCGCGTGCCGAATGGGCCTTAAAATGGCGCCAAAGTACCGGGCAGGGCTAAGCGCTCGCTGCGAACGAGATCGAAGTGCGTGCATTCAGGGCATAGAAATGGCCGAGATGCCGCCACCCTAAGAAAGACGCGGCGAAAGTGTATAAAGGCACCCTAGTCGAGACAATCAACCTAATATCCATCCCGACACGCCAATAGTCCCACCAAGGTATGCCTCTAGACCCCGATGTTCAAGACGGCGCCCACAGAGATATGGTGACAAGAAGGGTAAGAAGTGTTCTGTCTAGCGCAGATCCACGCGCGCCACAAACAAAGAAGAGATATGCCTGGCTAGAGCGCGTGCCCGCAGAGCACGCACTCGTGAACTACGAGCGACCGACAATGCAAGACAGGCGCTCATCTTCCGGGCAAAATAAACCTAAAACTATTCGGGCTGACCCTCACTACGAGAATATGACACCGAGAACGCGGCTTATTTCGATGATGGCACGAGAGCAGTAGGAGCTTCACTACCCAAGAAAAAGTCAAAGTCAAATCGGACGTTTAGTGATCTATACAGCGTAAGGTTGGTCTGCCAGGATGAGGCGACACTGGTTTGCACTGTAGAGGAGCAATTTTTCCGGCGCTGTACGACTGCTAACCTGGGGTCTTTAACGTGCTCACGCGGTAGTGATACATGACCGCACGCAGGTACGATGCTCATTCAGATCGAAGCGGGCAGGGGTGAGGCTCGAACCCAGGATCTCTGGGTTCTGCAGCGCGAGCGTTCGCTCCACGCGCGTCGAGCTGGGTGTGCGCTTTAGCCCACTCGGCCAACACTACCTAAAAAAATGCGCTTTTTCGATCAAGTTCAATCCCCACCCCTGCCTGTTTCGATCTGGATGAGCATCGTGCCGGCGTGCGGTCGTGTATCACTACTGCGTGGTGCACGTTAAGGGCTCCAGGCTAGCGGTTGTACTGCACTGGCTAAATTGCTCATCTACAGCTAGGAGACTTGTCGCCCGTTGAGGAAGATTAACATCCGGCTGTACAAACATACACGCAACGATTTGCTTTTGCATTTTGCTTTCGAGAAAAAAAAACACGAAAGCGATGCGCTGCTACGTGCTGCTGCTACTAATTTCTATTGTCGACGAGATGTTTCGTTGGCGTCCTCTTCTGGTTCCTATCACTGACGTCACGATCAAGATTATTAGTAGCGAACGACTCGTTCGATGGTCCGTAAAAAACGCGGTGGAAGCCTCGTAATCACGTTCCTAAATTAACACCCTCAAAGTTCAGTGTCTCACTATGCTCTTATTTTCGTCAATGATACCCGAACTTATCCTACTAAAGACGCCATAGTTAATGTTCGAGCAATCTCGTAAGTCCGATGAAAGCGATGCTTTTGGTCGCGCACGTCGCCAGTTTGTTGAAGGACGCCATTTCATCGAAGTTCGTTCGCAGCGCATGCTCCGAACGATGCTCTTGTACAACTTTTTCGGGCATTTCAGAAGAAACGTGCACGGCGTGTGCGCAGCTCTGATCGATGCTCAAGGTTCGCGAGCGCACGGGTACTCATAGCTTTGACCTCACTGCCTGCGAGCAATGCACCAGGATGCAAGTTCAACGCTCATTCCACACTACCAGAAGGACAGTTCCTGGAAGACGTTAAAGAAACGCTAGTTCTGAGCATGCGCCGCGGAACAAGGTCCAACAATATGGCGTGCCGTGAATACCCACTATAGTGAGTATTCACTGGCCGCCATAGTTGTGTGCGCGAATGCTGAGCGCGTGCTGACGGCGAGCTTCCACAGTTCTTTTGCAACGTGCATTCCGCACCATCAAGAGTGTCGGTCTTAGCAGCCCATTGATGTGATCTCGTTCTGAGCATGCGCTCTAAACAGCACCCACAAATATGGCGTCCAGTGAACACTTCCTATACTGCAGCCTGCTAGCGCCTGCAGTAGCTATTCCCGAGTATTCTGAAAAAAAACAGACATCACCAGCCGCGCGCCGTGCATACCATGCGCTAGACAGGCTCTCAACCACGTTTGGGTTGCAGAAGACCCTTTACCGAGCGCCCCCATTGACAATGTGAAACATTTCATCGGGAAAAGCGCCTCCCATAGGGAGTCATTCTGTGGGAAGGTGAGGATTACAGTATGTCATACCGAGGGGGGAGGAATATAGAGGAGAGAGTCGCTTAAACTCACTTGGTCGCAACTAATGGAGGTTTTCATTTTCCTACGCTTTTCCGGTTTGTGAGGCAGACGACGACGACGAAGTTGCGTGCACCGTTTCTTGTGCAATTGTTTCGCCCTTCCGATCGATGTTCTGCGCTTGGAAATCGAATGGCCGGTACCACGAACGACACTTCCGAAGTTGCGTCCCCACGCGTGTTGCGACAAGGGGTGTCGCAAACTTCTGTCGAACCTCAATTTTGACGTCGAACCTCAAGGTTCGACTGGTTCGCCGAACCTTTGACCGTTCACTAAACTTCCAAGAAGTTCGAATTATGGATAGTGTTGCCCAGCCTCTTCACGAATATTTCAAATTTTGGGGAAAAATAATTTAGAAAATAACTTATTTTAACTGGAAGGAAGCGCCGAAAGACGGGGACAAAAGAAGTAGGTAACGACGACACGTGGCGGCACTCGCAGCTGACAGTTTAATGGAAAATATAAAATACGACGACAAACCACTTCATTTCCTGCCACCCCACTCTCTCTCTAAAAATAGAATCTCCTTATCTAACAATGCCACAGACGGCTCGCTGACGCAGTTATCAACGCCCCTTGTTTTCATAATGAATGCTTCGCGAACTTCCCTTGTGGTTTTATCGCTGTGTCGTCCCAGGATGGCTGTGTTAGTGAACAATGGTGTGCACGGGCATCCAGCGGAATGTACTGCCAGATGCGCAGACCGCGTCTGTTTGACAGCTGACGCATGTTCTCTTGCACGTTCATTGACGCAGCGGCCAGTTCGTCCTACGTAGGAGTGCCCACATGATAATGGAATGTCGTAAACGACACCCCCAGGATAAACCATTCCAAAAACTTATTTCCATGTTGTTGTTTTTTTGTGCATTCGTCCCTGTCGCTGTGTCGGTAATTCATTTTCCTGCACAAAGACGAAAGTTTGCTAAGGGCCGTGAGAACAACCGGAACGTTGAAGCGCCCCGCAACTTTTTTCAGGTTGTTGGAAACGGCATGGAGGTAGGGTATGATTGCTGGTCTACCTTTTGGTCGTTCATGAGCTTTTTGTGGAAGGCCTCTAAGCTTTCTCTTCAATCCATCTGCTACATCAGCAAGTGCTTTTTCCCGGGAAACCCGCAGCTAATAGGCGATCAACCTGCAACAGGAAGCTCCTGCCCATTTCATGTTCACATGACTTCTTCAACGCTGCTCCAAGGCAGGACGCGGCGATACCTTTTTTATTAGTTTAGAATGGGCAGAGTCGTGCCGTAGCACCCTTTTAGCTTTTGTTAGATAAGGAGATTCTGTTTTTAGAGAGAGAGTGGGGTAGCAGAAAATGAAGTTTTTTGTCATAGTATTTAAGTCTTCGTATTTTCCTATAAACCTTCAGTTGCGAGTGCGCCACGTGTCGTCGTTACCTACTTCTTTTGTCCCCGTCTTTCGGCGCTTCCTTCCAGTCACGAACAACCAACTAGCCCGGGCTTAACATTCTGTTAGCTTATTTTATATCTTATAAAATGGTCACCATTGTTTACACCATATGAAAGCGACAATATGCGCTTTTATTGCCTTCGTTAGTTAGTAATGTGAACAAGTGATGACAATACACCCAACAAATATTGCACTCTTCCTCCGCAAGGGGGAATAGTGCAATATTTAGAAAGTATTTAGAACGCATGCGCTCAAAAGTCGAACTCCAGTCGAGCGTTTGTCGAACATCACGTTGAAAGTTCGAAAAAGTCGACCTTCGTCGAACACGAACCTGGGCAGGTTCGCGACATCCCAAGTCGCAACGCTGGTCCGTCGTGCGCCGCCATCGCGTCGATCAGCCCGTGGTACGTCGCCATATTGAGAATGAGGTAGTGTACTTCCTTTTTTCTGTGCAGCCTTTAGTTTTCGATCAACGCATTTCTAGCTTCTTAGAGGGCACAAAAATGCGCTTCATATTCTCTCGCGCGTCTCCGAACAAGAATAACCGTGGACGAAAAAAAAAAAAAAAAAGACGCGTTTGTGGTTGAATGTTTATCGTCCCTGAATCCTGCTCAAAGGGCTCGAGGTTCGATGCCTGGAAGTCGGCGCACATTTTTGTTGTTTCTGTGAATGTCGCGTTCTGGTGAGTTCGAAAACATTGATGCTTACCAGGTACGATTTTTCTACGCGCAGAACGTTCAACGCCGATTGTTAGGGAAGCCCGCGCGTGTACGCAATGGGCTCCGCGCGGCTAGCCTCACTCAGTATCGCCCCAGCGCTCGGTTCTGTTGTTACGCCGGCATCGACGCCTGCGAAGCTAGCCTTTTTCTATTTTGTTTTGGACAGCCGTGGGCCGCAATAAACGTTTAGTTTCCGCAGACAATCGTTGCCTCATCGATTATCATTCTTGACAGTATTATTTTATATTTGTAACATTGAATGTGTACCCTACATGACCCATGACTTTGGATATATTTTGGTAAGCTTTAGTTGGAACGCCACGTCACCATGGAAGAGAGAGTGAGAGCTTCTGAAACCCGCCGATTCTCCACCAGCTAATTTCGGGCACAAATGAAAACGACTTTCAAGCAACAAATTGCGTACTGGCGAGTTGGGATCTTATAGGTCATGTTTATGTAAAAAAACTTTCAGCCTTTTTACTCTGGTGAAGAAGGAACACCAGCAGAGCTGTACAATGAAAAGTAATGGCCGGCCGCAAGTCGGCAACCCAGAGTGGAAAGACTGCTGCCATCTTTGAGCGACGGCGGCAAACAGATACGTTGCTTGCCGCCGCCGCTCATAGATGGGGGTAGGTGTCCAAAGTTCGGTGTCTTCATTTCTTAGCGGGGAACACGATCCCGAGGAAACTAGCCCTTAAGAGCTCCGCTGTAAAAACCTAGGCGAGGATAAATATCGTGTCAGTATCCATTTGATGTTTACCTACTATCCCACGCTAACCACCCGTCCAGAAGTGAGACTATTTTTATGCATATAAATTCAAACGTTTACAGTGAAAAAAATTACTTCTGGTGTTTCAGCGTTTCGCAATTTCAAATATATAAACAGTGCCTAATATTTTATCACACTGCGAGCTGCTGGCGGGCAGTCATTGCTGGGAATATTTTATCATTGTTCTTCGAAACCCTCCGCTACCAAAAATATTTCTGATATTTTGACGTGAATCCACAATCAAAGGCTAAGTGCTGACTTTCTTATACTTGGTTTCAGCTTTACTCCGGACAGACAACGCTACGAGCTAATGAGATCAATCAAGCACCGTCAAAAACACAAGTCGCTGGGTCTTTTCTGTTTATGAATTGTTCAGCGATGACAGGACATGTACAGAAACATGACGGCCACCATGATTGAACGTTTTTGATGCTGTCTGATTGGTCGCATCAGCTCGTGGCGTATGTCGCGTCTCTACTTAAGGTGAAACGAAGTATAGTTTTAAATGTTCCTGGGCGGAAGGAGAGCTAGATTTACAAAAACAAGTATCAGAAGAAAAAAAACAGCACCTAAAAACAAGAGGACACAGACGAAGGGGAAGAGGAGATGGCGGACTCTCAACTGAAGTTTATTGAAATTGACAAGCCAATATGGCCACAAAAATCTTGTTAACGTTATCTACTCAGCCCGAGTTTTAGACATTCAAACTCTTATGCAGATAAGGACAAGGGCGTGCCACTTATACAGTTCTTGTCCCTGGCCCTAATTTGAGATGCCTCATGTAATTATCGCGACACTTTATCTTTGTGTGTAACAAAAAATCTTAGTGTCATTGAAGGCGGGGGTGCACGAGCATCTGTTACAATGAATTCCAAGATGCCCCGAAGGAGTCGTTGTTGTGAAGGCTGCGCGCTCACAGGGATTCACGCACTATTAAATAACTTTCAATTTCAATAAACTTAACTTCAGAGTGCCCCTTGTCCTTTTTCCCTTCGTTTGTGTCCTTTTGTTTTTCTGCGCTGTTTTGTAGTTTGCAATGAACCAACTGGCCCAAATCTGCACTTCATCACGTATCAGAGCCCTGGCAAACTAACCTATTAGCCATACGAGAAGTGTCATATTAAGGCCAGTACTGCTTTTGTAAAATTTCCACCATATACGAAGGATGCGAAATGAATTATACCAATACAAAGCTTAAATCCCATAGAGATGACGAGACAAGCAACAGAAGACTACACACAAAATACGCGTGTGCCGCCTTAGTTTACTTTTCACTTGGTGCATACGTTGAGTAGGGCTCAACGCCACACACGACGTGACCACAAGAGCACAATAGAAACAGCCTCAAAGCAGTTGAATTGCAATTTTTTAAACTATGGAGATGTATCTAAGGCCAAATAATACAGAGGTGTTTTAAAATTGCATTACTAACGTACAGTAGGAGTAGTTGCCATCGTAGAGAAGGAATAGAAATCAAAAACATCATGGTAACTACATAGAAAACATGGAAATATATGATGCGGTATTGAATAAATTGTATGTTCAGAGGCTAAAAACAGTTTTGAATGAAGTAAAAGGGAGGGAAAGACAAAATATATAACAACGAAGAGAGAAATCTCAGTGAAGAGAAAAACGCTTGATTTATTTATTTATTCATTTCAATACCCTCAGGACCCATAGGGAATTACAGAGGGGCCGGGGCATATAAGAATTCACTCAAAAGAAAACACAAACGTAAAAGGCAGTGATTAAAACACAATCAATTGGACAAAATATTAACAAAAGTGATTAGTAAGCGCTTCTTTAAATAAATCAAGCGATGGGATAGCTGCTAAAGATGCTTGAAGGTGGTTCCACTCAGAAGACGTTCTTGGCATGAAGGAGTCGTTGTATGCTGATGTCTCACAGTGAGGAATGCCGACCTTGAAACTATGATCAATGCGTGAAGAGATATATGCGGGGTTAAGGAATAACTTATCTTTTAGCGAAGCGTTGAAGTGATAAATTTTGTACAAAAGGCATAGACGAGATATTTTTCGCCGTAAGGAAAGAAGAGGCAGGGACAATGAGGTTTTCATAGATGACACAGTAGCGGTGCGATGATAGTTAGAATAGATTAAACGTACTCCACGATTTTGAACAGCTTCAACGTTAGTCACAAGCGTTGTATGCCCGGGGTCCCAGATTGATGAGGCGCACGCTAATTTTGAACGAACTAGAGTTTTGTACAGAAGCAATTTTAGTGATATTGGGGCTAAAGAGAAGTTTCTTTTCAGATATCCAAGCATAGAGCTAGCGTTAGCGATAATATGATCAGTATGTAATTTCCATGAAACGTTAGAAGTAATGTGAACACCAAGATATGTGTAAGACGTCACAGATTCCAGTAGGTTGTTAGAAATTGAGTATGGTGATGGGGACGTGTTCCGACGGGAAACCCTCATGGATTTGCATTTGTTAATGTTAAGAGTCATTTTCCATAAGTTACACCATTCGGATACAGCACACAGGTCACATTGGAGTAGTGTTGCGTCAGAGTCGTTAGTTATTTCACGATAAATTCCACAGATGACATAATCCCGGCCGTAACGTTAAGCGCGTAGCTCCACCTCCACTTCTTTTCGGGAAAATGTGCTGTCCTTCAAACCAGAGCAAAATCAGGATAAAAAAAAAAAAAAATTCAGCAAATGACTTTGATGCTTGCGTCATTTACAGAACCCAGAGGAAACGGGACGTCAATCTTAGCGCGTGCAACATCCGTTAGCTACAGGCTGTCGGGATGAGACTTCCTTTCATCTGTTATCGCAGGGCGGTCCCAAAGCGGGTAATGCAGCTCCACGGGATCATTCCGGGTTAGGCAGCTCGCGTCCATGGCTTTGTTTAATCGATGCGGAGCCAGTCTAAAATTAATCACCAGGAATGGGGCTTCAAGGGCATTATTGAGCGGGCGAAATACATTGAAATTTCTGAATAATTGAAGACGTCACGCACGCCTCGCTTCTGTCAGCTGAGCTAAGTTGTTTTATTTTGGTGAGAATAAAATGATACTTCCAGCGATGTAAAACTGTTTATTATAGAAATTATAACCTTCCGCTTATACGTATTAGTGTCGCGTTGTGTTTTACGCTTGCCTATTTCGGACAAAGAAAAAAAAATCAATTATATTATTAGCGATTACTGCATCTTCGATTGCTTGCAGGTAAGTGGTTAAGCCTGGCTTCTGCTCTCTAGTTTATGTACTCGGATATAACCTTGACTAGAAAAAAAAAAGTAACCAAAATTTATTAAAAAAAGTGTAACTGAACAAACCGGAATTCTTCAGAAGCTCGTGAAGGTTCGAGAGAAATCCCAGCGTTAAAGAAAAGGATGGGAAAGAAAAAAAAAATGGCACATAAAATTGCCGCGATGAATATTGGAACGACAGAATACCATTAAGAGAATCTTACTTAACGAGGTAGCCTCGTTTGAAAAATAAGTAACAGGAAGCGAATTTACGACTATCTTCGGTATAAAAAAAGCAGAACCTCGTGACGACGTATTTTTCCACCCATTCACACAGAACAGCAGAAACACTGCATAGTAATTTTCTCTTCTAAACTCGTACCACGCAAAGGCGAAAAAAAAGAAAAAAGAACGAAGCAAAGAAGAGTACAACGAAGCAAATAAGGAAGGAAGAGTGAGGCGATAGAGAGACGCAGCGGAAAAGAGAGGAACGGAGTGTACCAGAGCGTGAAGAAGAGGGGCAGGACGAATTGAGGGGGGGTTGTATTTATTGGGCTCCGTTGCGCGGTTGTCGGGATCGAAGCGCACTGCTCGTCGCTCCGTGGATCTTCATTTGGAACCAGTCCCTGAGTGCTCTCTCGGCCCAAATTGCCGCTCCTCGACCGCCGTCGTCGTTTCACTCGTCCTCGGCACGACGCAGCTGAAGAGTCGCCGCCCACAGCGGGTGAAAATGCCCGCTTGTGGGCGTGGCTTGTGGTGGGACAACGAAGTATATTTATGTCTCACTCTAAGAAATGCCTGCTCGTCTACTTACCCGCGAAACACTCGAAGAGCCAATCACTGCGATCTAGGAAATCAGCTCATCGAATAATGAGGCGGAACATCTGTTTACACCCTAAAATTAAGTCTGCACTGCGGAATTAAGCTATGCAAGCATGACGCTTCACATTGCTTAATGCCACAACGCAGACCTTACTTTTAGGTCTAAACGGGTGTTCTGTCCCATCATTCGCAGAACTGATTTCGTAGAGCGCAATGACTGGCTTTTGAGTGTTTTACGGCTAAATAAACGAGCAGGGATTTTTTAAAGTGGGTAAACTTCAGCGCTGGGACTAGACGCTATACACGCGAGAATTTTTTAACTCCTCAAATGCGGCCAACTTGAAAAAAAAAAAAAAAGGAAGGAACTCTGTTTTTGACACATATCATTTTTTCCTTCAGTTTTTTACCTTCGTTTCCCTTCGATTTCGAGACTGCTCCCTCCCCCATTTGAAGTGCTCAGCGGCCAGAATCAGCAACTTCTATAAAACCGTTCTGAAGCATTTTAACGCACTTACCCCGTAAACACAGTCCCTACATATCGAAGTCTTGGTGCTGAATATTTGGCGTCACCTAAAGAAGGCCGAAGCACAGATTGGGCAAAAGTCCCCAAACAAACGCTGAACACGGGGCACAGAAGTTGGTGCCCAGGGTTTAGATAAAATTCGGCACTACGGCTTTACTGCCTGTTGGCAACGCCACCTTGATACTGACAAGGCCCACTTTCGCTCTCTTTGACGACATCCAAACGGGCCCAGTAATAGGTGGCACTGCTGTTGCTTCTCCACTTCTCTCGCACTTGCTATCATATTCGTGTTACGTTGATGGCGCGGCGAATATATATGGCGTGTCTCTTAGTTTGACAGGCGAGCTTTTTTTTTAATTTTTCTCCCCAGCTTCGATTGCCCCACATTCTTGAGTATGCTTCCCACCGGGCGACTATGCAGCAGCTCCGACTTTGTGAAACTTGGAAGCTACCGGGATCTAAAACAAAACAAAAATAAACTCAGGCCTATAAGTACTTGTTCCCGCGCTGGTGTGACAAGATACAGCAAGGAAATCCTTCCAATCTCCATACGACATCCGCCTCAACGTCCCTCGGCGACGCCCCAATGGTTTTCAGCTTCAAAATAAAAATTAATAATAACACGTTTTGTTACACAGGGTTAGATCTATTTATTTCATTGCAAGTGCAGCAAGCTACTTTGAGGGCCCCGATCATTCACCAACGTAATATAAACCTCAGAGATCAGTACGAATCTCCTACCTCCCATTAATGACTAGTACAAGTCGCTTTGATGCTCCTCAAACTTTGCTTCTCTTCTAGGAGGAGAGCGGTTGTAGTTAATGTCACCGGATCCTGGGAAGGTGAAGCCAAACTCCCAGTATGGTTCTCATTTTGGTTCATGGAATTGAGCATCCCGATCGAAAAGACCATTAAGACAATTCGCTGGTTCTTCAAACTTTTTTGAAGCCCATCAAACTTCCCTGATGGCCCATCAGGCTTCCTTGATGGCCTACCAGACCTCCATGATGGCGCCTGATAGTCCATCAGACTCTCCAAATAGATCATCAAATGGGTTTTGATGGTTCATCAGACTTCCTTGACGGCGTCTGATGGACCATCAAAAGCGTTTTTACGGTACGTCAGTGGCTCCAATGGCAGCTGATAGTCCATCAGACTTCCCTGGTGGACCATCACAATCGTTTGACGGTCCGCCAGAACTTTATAACGGCACCTGATGGTCTGTCAGACAATGAGGCGATGGACCATAAATAGTGAATTGTACCATCAAAAAACGTTGACAGGGTATAGTCTGGTACTTTCACGAATTATATTCTTCAGCTGCTCTTATATGTGACAACAATATTCGATCAGTCGTGGATGCGCGTGGTTGCAGGGGTTCTGAGCGAGTGTATAATCATCTTGAATCGATTGCATATATATATATATGAACATGGTATTTGTAATCGCGCTCATACCATCGAAATTAACTGTCGATGATTCGACAGGCTTACTTGATGGTGCCTGTTGGACAATCAAGCATTTACTGATGGTGTCTGATGGACCATCAAACATTTCCTGATGGTGTCTGATGAACCCAACGAGCTTGAGTAAACTTATAGCGGTTAACCGGCGGCCCAAAATGGCACCCCCCGGTGGCCGCCATCTTGCCTGTTTGCCACATTAGTGATCACGTGAAGTTAAAATGGTTGCGCCCAGAGGTGGCCCAGATCACATTCGCCAGGTCGCGGTCAGCAGAAGGGCACTCTGGGGCTGCGTTCTAATCTTACTCGAATGGAGGCGAGTTATTCCGGAGGACCAAGCCACGTGACACAACAGATAAAGTGTAGGGCAGTCTACTTCCGGTATATGTCTTGAGATACGACTGGAAGTACACCACCCTACACTTTTATGCATCGGTGCAGGAGGTGCAAGTAAATCGAACGCAGCTTCTATCTCACTTCTGGGCGAAGTTCTCGAATCCGTTGCGTTCGAAAACCTACCCGCGTCCAGCATTCCAGTATCGGTCTTGTCACGTGACTTGATCCGCCGAAATAACTCGGCATCATTCGAGTAAGATTGGAACGCAGCCCCAAGTGCCCATCTGCTGACCGCTATATGGCCAATCTGATCTGGCCCACCTCTGGGCGCAGCCATCTTAACGTCATGGGATTACTAATGTGGCAAACAGGCAAGACGGCGACAATGGGGGGGGGGGGGGGGAGGTCTGGTGCTATTTCCGCTGCAGGCAGTGGGTCCCGGCTTAGCGCTCTAAGATAAGTCTCAAGCTCGTTGGATGAATCATTAAAGCTTTCTGTTTGTAGCTCAGAGGCCTTCAAAACTTTTTTTGTGGTAACTGACAGACGATCGAAACGTCTTCATGTTGCCCGGTTGAAATCCTCAGGATATCTCGATAAACTATCAAAACGCAAAAAGGCTGATGGTGCTTCTCATGGCATCTTTCAGTGGTGGAAAGAAGCTCACTATATTCTGGAGGTTCCAGCAGTAGCCGAGTGAAGGCACCAATAATGTCGCGTCGGCGCGCATGCGTGAATTACATTCGGTATGTAAATCTTACAGCGGCGCGGCTCGATAACGTGATGTTCAATCACTAATACTCCGCCTCAACAATTTTCTTGGGATACTTGAAAGGTAACAAAGACACCTTTTTATAAAATCGGGAATGTTTTCGCAGCCATAATTTACTTTTAAATTGTTTTAATGTCCGTTGGTGGAACAAATTGTTGATCCGCTTTCTGTCATGTTTACAATCTAAGTGGCAGAGAATATGCCGGGAAACGCACTTGGCTTGATAGGAAATTTATTCACTAGGCGTTCGTGACCCGTGAACTAAATGTTTGCAAGGAAACACGTTTGCAAAGCCGCGAATGCGATAATCCGAGGCTTACTGCAATCTCGGGTCGATAAGGCTTAGTTTATTGCACGCTGTCGCACGACGCCGTCATGCCCAGCAGGACGATGGGGGCCGAGTGTAGATAGCCACGCAACGGACACAGATAAAGTTGCTGCGCGTCGTGGAGTTTCGAAAGTAGTGAGTGGATTAAGCTGATGTTCTCTTCCGTTTTGGTTTTGCGGTTTAATATTTCAGCGTTCAATCATTTCCAAATAGAAATAATAACATGTCATAACCTAAATACAAACTTTGCTTTCAGGTTTCTACGGATATTTTTAATGTACCCTAACGTTTCGGGTGTTCCTTTTTGTAATAATAATCGGCACACAATAAAGTTCACAATTGACTATAATGGAATCTTTGTCTTCTGCCGGTACATATGTGTGATTAGAAATTCATACCCACCAAAACCGTCAAATCATTAGGCCACCAGATGTCCCAAAATACGACAGACTGTCACACCACCATACCATCGCCCCATGACACCATCACATCATCAAAACGTCAATGTTTCAAAATAAGACATACCATCAACCATCACACACCACCAAGCCATCAAGCCATCACACCATCAGGCCATCAAGACATCAATGTCCCAAAACACGTCAGAGCTTCAGGAGTTTTCCTGGTGGTGGTTTAAGGGAACAGTTTCTCTTTGACCTCTCTATTCTTGGTCAGCCGATCCAAATTCGCGGGTGACGAGTAGCTTTATAGACACGTCTCTTGGAAAGAGTACCGAGATTTTGTGATCCACACATAGGCAAAACGAGCGCACATCTCTGCACCGCCACCGCATGTGGCGCCGGTGCTCGGCGGCATATAGAAACTTTTTTTTTTTGTGTCGAATTACTTAAAACCAAAATTACCATTGTAAGACATCTGTTTGAATAAGCGTAATTGATAAGTGGATTTCTTGCACAGCGCCAAAAGGCTTGTATTCGCGAGGAACGCTTTCAGTATTACGATGCTCCATCGCAATCTTGGTGTGACTAGTTCAGAGGACCCTTTCGAAGATTCAAAAATTTGAATGAACCGAAATGGCGACTTCTTTTTGGAACTGAAATTGGTGAGCCAATCAAACTTGCGAGGTGTGGTCGTCTATATATTCGTATTTGTTCGTGTCCGGCTAGAAGATGGGAAGGCAATGGTGCAACTTTCCAAGGAACCAGTGACTTTAGTTGTCGTGATTGCATTGAATTTTGTTTTTTTCTGGACAACAATGGGGGCCGAAGAAAAGCACGGGTCATAGACTCCAGCCCTTTTGTCCAGATCAAGGCAGACTCCCGAGAAAGGACACCAACATCCTTGTCAGTCGACGCTGAAATGGTGCATCAATGAAGTACAGTTGTATTTTATGTAAATATTTGTAATGAGTGTACTTATTATTAAAGAGTTAATTATCGTACTGTCTTATAACATTTTTCTTTAATTTATTGTCTTTTTGTTTTAAACTGTAATCGTTGCCTGCTGAACAGTGTAACAGTTTAACTGAACAATGTAACAACAGGGCCCCGTCGGTTAGAATAAATCTGCCATTGAGATTTCTAGCCTACAACTTGTGTCTGGATTTAAACAAAAAGACAAACAAACAAATATTATTAATCTGACACTGATTAAAGCAACCTCTTTAAAGGGGCCGTCCATCGATGTTCGCCTGGAATGTTTCTTTCACTTTACACGAGCTTACCTACACTAGTAGGACCCACGTCTGCTCGCGCGCAACGCCACTGTCCAAAAAACGGCTTTGATTTGGTGTAATTTCAAAGAAAAAACGAGCGCCTTTTTTTACTTTTTTTTAATCTCCTAATTGCATAGTGTGATGACTTACCTTGGGGTTGCAGTCCCCCCAAGTAAGGATAATTTACGAGAAAAGAGTCAAAGTACAGGCTAGCTGGTGGAAGTCAACCATTTCGTCGTTTACCCTGAGACTGGGGGGGTTTTTTGAAGAGCAGAAGAAACAGAAAAAATGAGACCTGAGTTACCTGAATGAGACCTGTCTGTTTTTTCTGTTTCTTCTGCTCTTCAAAAAAAAACCCCAGTCTCAGGGTAAACGACGAAAAGGATAATTTAATACGGCTCATAGATTCAACCCGACCATTGCCTGAGCACTCGACTTTGGCTCGTGATAATGAACAGCTCGACAAGCATTCGGGAGTGACCCGTGTCCAATCACTGCAATGAAGACAATAGCCGAACCATAACAATGTCTGGATCTCGGCGCGTGTCCTGCGCTTTGTCAACCCAGCCCGTGGATATGTGATCAACATTGGCGGCATACAACCGGATACCGATCACTTGGCCGCTCCTTCTGGCTGCGATTTAAGGAAGTGAACGCTGCTCGTTTTTTTTTTCTTTAATTGTTATGCGACTTTTATTGCGTGTTGTGAAAAAAAAAATAGAGTGTTTCACCGTTCATTAACCTCCGAGATTCGTTCTAAACGGTATTTCCGCACGGTACAAAAATAGTTGCATCGTCCCTTTGAACAAGCTACCGGAAATACCCATTCATGGAATCTGTCTTTTTTTGGTAACCAGATGCTTTATTTTTGTTTTCACGATGAAAAATGACTTTTGATGTCAAATGCTTTATGAAGATGAAATAACATTTTTATAATTTTATTATGTCTGTTGTTTGTTGCTCAGAGATTCAGGTCTCAACATTCACATCAGGAATCGCGGAGAGGTGATGAGTTCATGCCCCACAGCACCCTGTAAAAAAAGAAGTCATACAACAAAAAAATTCTGGACATCGACCCCACCGCCCACTGAGTTTAAAATGTCGGACGAACTGATATTTGCTTTAGAAATGAATGAAGCACAGCATTTAGTACTCAAAGGCGGTGCCACCTGCTGCGGCCTTAAGTTTTGAATCCCCACCAATCCCCAAGACAAACTTTCTTTTTTTTATTTCAGCGATTCATTTTTTTTTTCTTTTCCTAACCTTTTCCTTGTGTCTCATAAGCTTCCGGACCGACGATACCTGTGCTCATAAACTCGGTTGCAAAAATGAACGTATGTTTAGGGACGTTCGCTCTTCTGGCACTATTAACCGCTGGTGTGCTCGAAGAATGGTCGTCTGCAGTAAAGTTACCTGATAGTTGTCGCGAATGCCTGTGTAAGGTATTGGTGTTGTCATCCTTGTACAATTCAAGGCATTCCAATATAAAGGTGAAATTTTAATGCGCTGTACTTCATGAATTTTTTGCTCAAATTAGAGTATTTGCTTCTCTCTCTCTCTTTGTCAATGTCTCTTACTTTGCAAAGTATCGATGTTGTTCTTAAACCACACATTTATTAACATACATCATGTTTTATCTCTCTTAGCGTAACTTAATACTTATCAGGATAGAAAAAAGGACTCTTTTATTCCTCTTCATTGAATGAAAAGAGTAGCATATTTTTTTCTGACCGAGCTGAATAGCTCGGTCAATAGTGCCAAAGACCGTATTATAGATAACATCGTAGCAATTACGTTCAACCGTTCATAAAAAAGAGCATTCTTTACGCAAAAGCTTGTGACCGATTTTAAGAAAAATTTTCGGCCACCAATGGATAGATGATTTTATTAATTTTTAAATGGGTTACACGCGTGCTAAATACACCAGGTTCACCTATGCATTCTGTGTGACTTCGTGGGGAATTATTATCGCTGGTTTGCAACCATCCCAAGACTATGATACAACTATCAGACGCCGAATAGAATATCCTGAATATAAACATTTTAAGTAACGTAATGCACACGTGCCCGTTAGAGTATGTCGCAATATATGGTAACTGCCAGATATGACCTCTGGGGGGCTATGTTGCACGTTTTGGACTCCTAGGCAACTAGGGAGAAGGAAGTGACGTAGTTGTGAATGAACGTATCTTAGCAGCACCACGCAACGCGTCATCAGCGACTCTACCAATCAACATCCAAAGAGCGTTGTTGACGTCACTTCCTTCTCCCTAATCTCCTGGGAGTCCAAAACGTGCAACATAGCCTCCTGCACACGCGCGGCCAAACACGCGGGAAGGCATTCAGCTCATGCTGGGAGCGCAGCATTTACTGCTGATCTTATCTTGTAGCACACTATAGCAGTTGAGAATATATGTAAGGTTTCGACTTTAAAATTTATCTTTAGCGACCGAAATATTGCGACTGACTTTACTAGAAACTAAAACGAGCACCAATCTTTGCGTTTGCTCCCGCCCGGTCATTTTCTTCCGATCACAACTTGCATTCGTATATCATGGAAGAGGAGGAAAATGTTAAAGTACCTCCGATGTTCTCACGCTGAGTCTTAATTTCTGCCTCACCACTGATGAAGCTAGATTGGTTGGTGCTGTGTGGTCCTGTGCCATGACGCTGTACAGCCCAAAAACGACAAACAAAATACACCCGAATGCCTTTTGCGCTGCAAGTGACCATGACAATTTTCCATCTCGTGATTACTCCATGGAGTCACTGACGGTCTTGTTTATTGTAAGGTTGTAGCGTGGAGACGCTCTCGTTCAGGCAGTCAGAGAATCCCTCGGCGCGACTCATTCACGCTAATCTCGCCCGAGCAGCTCCTCCCCGCAGTTCGCTGGGCGGCCATTGCAGGCCCCGGCCGGTTAGATATGGGCGGTTCTCCATCGCACGTATTTGTTTCGGTCGTGAGTGTACACGGACTCTCGACGAGAAACAAAGTAGCGAGTGACGAAAGTGTTTGTGGACTGAATGTCTAGTGAGATTGTCTTTCTAATAGCTGTCAGCACTGGCACAAAAATTATTAACCGAGAAAGAACGAGGGCTAGTTTTTGTTTCTGTAATTGGTGCGTGAGGGTTAGAACAATTATGCGCTAAAACAGACAGGCACGAAGAACGGGACACGGACATACGCTGGTTTGCGTCCCCTTCTTCGTGCATATACGCCTGTCTTTGTGCTTACAGATTTTTCGAGCAAGAAATAACTGGGTCCTCTAGTCCAACATGACGGAATAACCAAAAAGAGGGAAGGTCCATTCGGACATGAATGTGAAATGTTAATCTTATCCCAGCTCTTGTTAGGTGGATTAGAAAAGATTGTCAGACACCAGAACATCACGGAACGGATGGATTGGAGATAGAAATGAGGTCGGAGTTGTCGATGTTTAAGAGAGAAAAAGAAAGAGTGAGAAAAAAAATGAAGCGAAAGCAGCGAGTGTGAGTGAGCGGGTCTTCAACCAATTGTTTATTTTACTTGTTTGTGTGCTGGTCTAGCTTAAATACAGCACGGATGTTAACCACTCTAAGTCTACTTCTCTTATTTAATTTTTTATGCTATTTATTAATTATAAATGAAGTGGTGCTTTTAATATTAGATTAGAAATTATTAACAAAATATTGATTTGAGGTAAACAGCCTTGATAATAAAAATAATGAAGTCCTATTGCACGTGCAATAACAATTAAACAATGCAAAACAAACTAAGAAAAAAAACGGAGGACCAGTAGAAGGTGAACACGGAGAAAGCGTTATCATTCCACTGGTTCTTCGTCTTCTTTTGCGCTTTTTTACTGCTATTTCAAGTAACAACCAACCACGCAGGGTGTTACACTAGCATGTTAGAAAACACGAGTGGCATCATCTTATTTTAAGAGCAGAAACTATGCATCGTTTATAAAACAATTTTTCGTTAATTGGATATTTTAACCTCTCTGCGATGTGCAGCGCTCATTAAAATAAATGAAAGAAATTAAAAATATGTATCTGAATAAGTTAGTCAGCAGGAACGTGCTTTCCCCATAACGGCGAGTTGTGAATTTTGGCTGTAGGTCCTGCGGTCTATTTTGTCCGCCTTCAGAAATTATTCATGCATGTTAAAAAACTGAAAAAGAAAAAAAAAAAATACAGTGAACGAAAGTCCGAATTTCGTCGACCCGATTAGTAGTCCCAAGCGGCGCATGTTCACAAACACTAGCTTTTGTAGCCATGTGATGACGCAAGAGTGTCTAGAAGATTGCCAACTAGATGTTCCAGAAATACCATATTTGTTCCAGTAATAGCCGCACTGTTTATGAAGAGAACATGAGGGTTCACTTTTCTGCGGAGCATGCGGCTTGCCAATCACCGCGATCGGCAGCATGATTACAGTTGTTTACATGACAGAGATAACGTCTTCGCGCGAAGATAGCTTCTGTGATGATTGAATTTGTATGGAGAATCGTGTTCTCGATCTAGTTCATGGCTATGTTAATTTTGTGCAACGCGATGATTGGGTGTATATGTGCTCTGCGGGAAAGCAGACGCAAAGGAATTGTCCATAAATAGTGCGGCTAGTACTCGAGTAAATACAGTAACTGGGAGCAGTGTCAGATGCTGTTTGTCGCATGCGTTTGGTTCAGGACAAAATGCACACCCTAAAAGTTGTAACCCGCACGACTGGAGTAAACGTTGCCACGTCACGTTGCGTGGTGCATCCTCGAGTTCCGCTCTCTCCTCTGTCACCCTCTACATCCCTTTGCCACTAAGAAGAAAGAAGAAAAAAAGCGAAAAAGGCGCCAATCGCCGCTATGCCTGTAAGCCCACCGGAAGGAGGGCCATACCGGAAGTCAATATGTCACGTGTTTGGGCCCGAGGATGTCACCGACGGATGATGATTTCCGCGTTGGGGTGAAAAATGTTGCGCCTTTCTTGTTGGCAGCTCTCCTTACTTTCTTCCAAGATCCCTTGTGCTTCAATCGGGACGTCTATTATTTAAGTTGGAAACTAAAAAGTCTTCCTTGTCTTTTTTATTGGCAATGGGGGATCAGCCTGAAAGACAAATCGCGTGTGAAGATCCCCCACTATTAAGGCGGATTTTATTTATTTCCGTTATACGTCTCGATTTCTGAAGGTTATCGTCGCTTTTTGCGGCTTCTTTTTTTGCCTACTGTAAATGGTTCCAATGGAGTTTTTCTTTCTCGGTGACAGCTTAGGCGGCATTTATGCTCGGTCAGCTTTAAAGCCACAAAGCTTACATCGCCGCGATTCCCTTGGACGCTTCGCACAAGGCAGTAAGTGCCTATAAAGATAAAAATATTGAAGGTAGAATTAATCATACAAAGAGATGGAAACAGAAACAAAAGCCTTTACATAAATGCATGTTTTAAGTTGTCCAATAATTACACGAAAAACATAAAAATACTTGTACCTAAATGTGAAAAAAATAAAAATAGATACGTATCTCGTTGTTTCTTTCGAATTGGCTTTTCTTGGACAGCGCACGTATCTTTTTAAGCGAAACTCACTCATTTATTTCTCGTGTTTTTTCCACATTTCCAGCAAAGAAGCCACGGCGTATTTATGAAATTGCGGCCATGCCTGAATTTTGGATGAAGAATGGCGCGGTGGAGTCTGTTTATTTTCTCCCGCATGCCGGAACGACGTCCGGGTTTTGCCGATATTATTCCGGCCGCTTATTTATCAATTCTTTCCGCGGGAAACGCGGCTAAATGAGGAAAGGTGAAGCATAAAACCCAAAAGAGGTACAGAAATGCCACGTGACCATCAGGCCGCTCACCCGTCTTTTTCTTTCGTTTTACACATTTGTCCTTCTTTTTACGCCGCTCAAAGGTTATCTTAGCGTCTCTCGTGCTCTCCCTAGCTCCTTCCTTGCGTAGTTCTTAGTATCTTAATTGTATTGCTTACTTTTTCTTTCTCTTCTTAAGATTCGTAGTCTTCCTTCTTTGCTGTTTTTCCGCTCGCTACGTTCAGGAACCTCCTCTCTCTTACTTAATTTCTGTTTCCCCCTCTCCCTTTTTCCCTACTCCTTCCACTCTCTAATTCTCATTATTCAGGCTTCCTTTCTTTTTTTTCTTTTTTTTCACGTGGCATGCATCTACTTTTCGATCCATTTTCAGTTCCTCTTGCAGCACATTTCCATATCGCGATGATATATTTTTTTTTTTTTCCATTTGCGGTTCTCGAGAGTTAGAGATCACGGCTTTGCTGACATCTGAATTTTTTAACAGAATCCACCACGATTGTTTTATCGCCAGTCGTCTTACCCTCCCCTCTGTTTACCCCAGCGGCAAGCGTCTTCTGAAGTACATTTGTTGACAAGCACCTGGTTGTATGGGGATATTTGAATAACGGAGTATTGAGCTCCCGAACCCCGTCCTCAAAGCGAGAATCGCTCCTTTGAATAGTTTAGTGTGCGTATGTTACCAAAGTAAACACCTCTCTTTGAAGGGTTATTGGGACTTAAAATTGTACTTCGGTGTCCGACTCTCGAGAGACAACTTTTGTCTGGTTTGTATTTGCTGTAACGTCATCTGCTTAAAGCGCCGTTCACACTCTTGCAACCGAGTAAGACCGAGAGAGACCAGACCGGTTTTTAAGCCATTTGCGACTTCTTAGGACCGGATGCACTGCAGCGGAGCTGGTCCTAAGAGATCACAAGAGGCTTGCGAAAAAAATATACAAAAGCGGATGAAGACACAGTGGAGGATAATTAAGGGTTTTAGTTCAGATTAAATATTTAATTTTCAGGGACCAAAGATTCAAAGAGACAGCTCGTTTATGATAGCGTCTTTGATCGGAAATCCTGTAATGAAGAAACCACGAAGTCCGTTTTGTGGTGATGACACCATCTTAAAAATGAACCCGTGTAAAATGAAATAAAATAAAACGCATTTTGTAAAAAAAAAAAGAAGGAAAAAGAAAACGTTATTGGAGAATTGTATGTTTTAAGGGTACACGCTCAATAATTTGACAAACGCTATACAACTAGGCTGTGCTATTTTCCCTTTGCTACCTGAAAGGTTGTGTTTGTATAAAAAGCGCGTATTAAGAACATTTTAATATGAAGACTTCGGTGAGTTGGGGATTCATGCGATATAAAAATAGCACACTAAGAACAAGGGACAAATGGGAGACACAAGAGACAACCAAAGCGCTAACGTACAACTCGGATAATAATTCACTCGTTCTTCATGTTTTCCCACGTCTATTTAGATAAAACTGGTACGTTGGCGATATCAGTAAATAGATCCTTACATACAAAAACGGATCCATACAAGCACACACAGGAATATATGTTGTCTGGAGTCACCAGGCTCGATTTAAAATGAACCGTTAAAATCAACGCCTGTATGAAGTAATCTAAACGTTTTGTCAAAGGTGTATTTCACCGGTCCGTTATTTCTGGAATAATTAAAAAGCATATCTCTCTTTCTGTAAAAACATATGGGCAAAAAAAGTTCTAGGATCAACGGCGGGCGATGACGCAGACTGCTGAGTCAAGCGGCGGGGCGCGTTTGGTGCACGTGTTGATAGATGGCGTCGGTAGCAGCGTCGGCAGGTGTAGCCGACAAGCGAAAGAAAGCATACGACACGCAGACGACATCCGTCGTAGATTGCTTCGTGCAGGCGTCGATTTGTACTGTCCACATGAGATCGAGCCTCGTGACTTCAGACACCCTATAGAATTCTTGGTAAAAATGTTCCCCTAAATATTCCTTCCTTTTCCCCGATAACTCTTGGGAAGGGGTGATCGCGCAGTGACTTTCGTGAAGCACTATTTCTTCTGCCTTGATAATTTCTCTCCTGAGCTGACGACCACGCCTGGCAATTAGTTTACATTAGTTTACAGTTTACACAATACAGTCTAGGGAATGTATTCCTAGATGTCCGGAAATGCCCCTGTTTATGATATATTTGTGCTGTCGTAGTCTATCTTTTATGCACCTCAATATTTGGCCGATGTAGCGTTTACCGCAGGTGAGGGTAATGATATAAACTACTCCTTCAGCACAAAGCATAAAACGGGTCTTAGGCTTTTTCGTGTAATTTCTGCTGTGAGGTGGGACCGACGCTTTTTGCACAAGCTAGCTTGCTTGTTAAGTGCTGTGAAAGCTACCGAGAAGTTTATTCCGTTTCCAATCCTTTTGATCCAAGCCCTTGGACAATCTTGTCCAAGTCCTTAGACAAGATTTTGTTCCAAAAATCTGCGCTCTCTTGAGAGGGTCCAGCACTAGCTCATGAAGGTGCGCTGTAAAGACTAAGGCAGTGCGCGCCCCCCTTATGAAACACGTACCCCCGCGAACACTATGAGCTGGACCAACGGATCCAGCCTTTTTCTGCGTCTGCGTTCCCCACAACATCTATTATTTATCAATCTGCCAAACAGCCCCAAGTATAGGAGCTCAACTTCCCATTCAAATCTTATAGTTTGGACCACAGCTCCCTAAACAAGTGGCAGGTGCATCAGCGAAGCATGAAAAACGTTTTTAGCTCGGATTGTCCGCGATATTTTATTACGCGCAGGCGTTCGTGCTCACTTCCCCTCCTCCAGATCGCGTTCCAGCGCCCGCTTTCTAAGCCTGAAGCCGGTTGGCGCCGACGTCACCTGTCCTCTTGAAACGTGTTTGGCCAATTACGACGTCCCTTCCCTCGCCGCGTGTTTTCTTTTCCTCCCCCGTATCTCAACTATTGAGTGTATGTGACATCGAGCCGCATACACGACACTCAATATCGCGGTTTAGTGGCCCTATAAATGCTGTCGTATCTAAGCCAGACAAGGGGGCGCTGATCAGTAATCAGATCAGTGCAACAAAGAGCACTGGTTGAGTGCTTCCCTTGCATTGACGCTGCGGGTGAGGTTCGTACCGACTCGCGGTCGAGCGAACGTTACTGCCTGATGCTCGCCGAAAAACCCAAGGTAGTCTTACTTCACTGGCTCGCTCATCTACAGCGTGACGTGGAGTCGTAACTCTCTCTGTCCGATCAGCATCTGTATGCCTAGACATTCAAAGTCTAAATCGGTTCTGCTTTCTAGAGCGCTTTATTTTATGTTTCTTTGCGATTCCAAGGAAAAATGCAGAGGGGGGGAATAGTCACGCTGGTGGTATTTGGTTCACTACCAAAATGCACCGTTTAGGCGGTGAGATTGTGTCAAGGCAATACAGTTCTCATTGCGCAGTTTCTATTATACCTGGCAGCGCACTCAGTGAAAGCATGATTAAATTCTATGGTGCACTATAAGGCTGCAATGAACTAACTAACTACTAGCGTATGAGCGAATACACATACAAAATTATTTCTAGATTAATAGTATATTACATTAGTGTGATCATGCTCGCGAAGGCAGGGATGTACAAAAAGAAACGTTGTAAAGAAGTTGATAACCATTAAAAAAAAAACACACAAAAAACAGATCTGTATTTTTTTTTTTTTTTTGCTGTGGTTCGATGCAGATTACCTAATTAATAGGTCGCCTTCTATCAAAGTGTATACTTCTGTTTGCATTGGGACGAATTATATAAAAAGTGTGTCGCGTCTATCGCCTCTCCTGCCCTCCCCTCCGTCTTGCGAAGCATTGTGAAGACTGCGGCTCATCCAGTGAGCGCCCCGACCCGCAACCCGCGCATGCGCGCAATTAGGAGTGGGGCGCGACGCATGTATGCCTCACTCTCCCGCGAACCACTCGCCCTCATGATAAAGACAGAAGCACGGCACCTGCACGTCCATCCTCAGGAGTTTCAATGTGAAGAATGGAAACTCTCATGGGGGAAGGGGAAGGGTGGCGGGGATTTCAAGAAATACTACTGCATCTAAAAATTGTAAGTGTAATATTTCCTCTAACCGTTTGGCGCCGTTCACGCCTCCCGACCAAATAAGTTTTAGATCGTCCTTAAGCCACCTCTTAGTACCGCACAGAATGTATGTAATGATAAAACCTCCGCTTCGTTCAATGTCTCCGCGTCGAATGCTCACGTAAGTTGCTTGGCGAAATTCCTTCACTCAGCCATCGATTAATATTAATCGAGTGATTCGTGCCGAACGCTTCATATCATCCTGTCCCTAGACGTCGTGATGAATCGACTATGCCTCGCTTCGAAGTGTCCACGCGGAAAATAAACGGCACTCTCTCAAGAAAATAAAATAAATAAATAAAGTTAGTGCGATTAGAAATAGAGGTGCAAAGCGGGAAGCTTTCTTTTTTGCTCGGGTTTCGTCACGTTCGTTTTATTTCTTCGGTCTTACCATTTCACGTGGATTCAAAATCAATTAAGAAGACAGAAGATTCAGCCTCCTCCGGATCGTCGATGTGTGTTTACCCTCGAATACGAGGACCCGTACGTTTTTGGATTTAACATTATCTGCTCGAGGCTTGGAGTCTGTTTTCACAGTTCGAGATTTTTCTGGCAAACTCGCATATCTTGTCTATGTAAGCGATGGCAATAATAGTCGGCGTAGCTTCCTAAGCAAATAAAAAATGGAAAGCGAGCACCAGAATGTGTAGCTTATAATGCCTGATCAGAGCAGCTCTCAATCATCGCCCGCCAAAGACGACAATCCTGACATTGCCAAATCAGATTGTGGGAGCGTTGTGTATTGAAACTCTAAACAGATGAATACGCCGACCAACAAGGTAGAGGGACATATAGTGATAAACTGTTATCCCGTTCACCAGGAAAAAGTGACCCCTACTTGGCTGCCGCCCTGTTCTACAATTTTGACCACTAGACACGTGACCGTACCAAATCCTGAGTCTTTTACGCAAAACTGAGCCGATAGTTTTTATTGCGGTCTTTTTTAAAATATGATAAATTAGTTCTTTAAATACTGTTAGCCCCAGAGATCGGTGTCTAGCTTCGATAAAAACCCAAAATACAGCATCGCAGCTGACGGCATCTAGCGGGGTCGTTGCGAAGCTGCCCGAGTTTTTGTCGCAAAGGCACATTTTGGACTTAAAACAAACGTAACATAACTTATCTCGCCAGTACTGTTATTAAAGATCAATAAGCGATTATTTATCGTCTAGTTTTACATCTAGATAAAATATAGACGTCAAATTATAAGGTCACGTGTCTAGTGGTCAAAAATGTCCAACATGGCCGCGGCGAATCGGGGGTCACTTTCAGCTGCCGGTTTACCGCTCTAAGGCCGTCTATCTCGTTGACGCCGACTTGCACAAGTACTGAGATTGTTTCATCGTGCCCCTAGCATGGCTACTGGATGCCGGCCACGTGTCGCTTTTCCTGGTACCCGGCCCATCACACATGCAAACGCGCGTCTCCTTAGTGGTCGGCCCTGGCTGCCTGCAACGCGGCGTCGTTTGCGAGAGCGCTTCTATTGGTCTGTAGCGAGTGACGGCGACGGGCTATAGGTGACGCGCTATTATTTTTCCTTTGACCGCATTTTATTCTGTGCCATCATGACGGCACTCGCACGCACAGTGGAATTCACCCAGCGCTTCATTAGCTCAACCCCAACATGCACCAGTCGGAAACAGGCTTAGCAATGGCCTCAGTAAGTACTATAACTGTGCTAGTGTTAGCACTGTCAAATTAGTGCCGGCACATCCATGAGGGTTCAACTGTACATGGTGGTTCATGGAACTACGGCACATTCAATTATAAGAAAACTCTGCATCGCAACAAAAAAAAAAAGATAAATAAATAAAAGAAAGTTTGATGTTTTTTTTTTGTTTTTTTTTTTTTGTTTATGGGGGGCCCAGGGGCCAATTTAGCAAAATTAGTATAGTTCGGAATAATTCGGTCATTCAATATTTTCAAGTAAATAACTTGAATTATTTAACTGTAGGGTATGGTTTCGATTATAAACTTGCTGAGCATCATCTAAGAACACAAAATAAACAATGCCAGAGAGTTGTACGGCTCGTACAGCATTTCGAAATACCGGTTTCATCTCGAAGCGGAAATTTTATCAGACGGCCTGGTATTGGCCGTCCGCAACTCAATGCTGGCGACTCGCCCGCCTTGCCTCTCTTGAAGGAGAGTAAGAATGGGGTGTGTGCACCGGCAAAATGAATTGCTGTTCTGTCTGAATAATAGTGGCATTGTATGAGTAATCTTTGAATTTGGGTATCACCTCCACAGGACGACGGATTATTCGACTGAGTGCTATGTCACTGAAGCTCAGTCTCATAGCAGCTTTAATACCCGTGCCACACGGGCAACTCGAATGCCATTTACAACGAATGACATTTGTGTGATCGGCGAATCAGCTCGCAATCTATCGCGCGAGGAATGCGCTACGCCCGGAGTGTCGCGCGCTGATTGGCCGTCCGCTCAATTGTCATTCGCTGTAAATGGCATTCGAGTTGCCCGTGTGGCACGGGTATAACTGACATTAGGTTGATTACAAATAAGTAGATCATTCTTAAAATAATATTACTACGCATCATCGAATTACCCTATATCAGTCAATCCAAGAACTCTCTGGAGCGCCTACTTCCTTTTTCCGGGTTCCGAAAATGCATGCCACTTTGACGCTCCAGAGCGGTTCTTATATCATTCGCATTTGTTCTTCACCGGGCTCGCTCCTGTAGAGCAATAACAATTAGTAACCTTTGCGCAGTTCCACGATTCCCAGACGCTCGACTTTCTAATATTTATTAATTTAGCGGTTGTCAACCGTTCTTGTTCAGCAATTTGATAATCGTAACCGCATGTTTCTTTTCACATGATAAAACCTAACCTGTTAAAAATAATTATCAACCTAATTAACCGAAGCACGACCCTCACACACAATTGGTATCTAAACATTGGTTTTTCTATTAGATCGGTACTATGCGTAGGAATAGTTTTGACAATGTTGGTTGATGCCTCCGCTACATGATTGTATGTTTTTCTTACGTTGTAGCCTATTCAAATTCTAACGCCTATGAATAACTCGATATCTTAATAACGTACTAATCAATAGGGGGACAGACGACCACATAAACGAGAGCATGCACTGCATACCCGCTTACAGATTAACATGCACGTGCACTTCCCTACGAACACAATGCGGGCCCTCCATAAATTTAACAGTATGAAATGCTTTAACGGAGCCCCCAAATGCGAAATTTTGTCCGTACATCGAATTTTAACCGGGAAACAAAATTCGTATTTAGGTCATGTGATGTCAATTGATGTCACGTAACTGGACGTAACGTGAAATATACACCAAAAGAACATTCTTAAATACGCGGCGCCTTCTATCACCTTTTCGGCACACCACGACAATCCGATGTACGGCACGAGAAGGAGTAGCGATAGATAGACTGAGTGATTCATGTTTGTTTAGGGTTTCGCGATTTTAGAACCCAAAGAATGCATGGACGATAACAAAGCATGTTGCGTATCGCCTCTGTGACATGTTCGCTCTGTTTTCTTTATGCTCTGAGCTCGCATTGGTAAGAAAGAGGGGAATAAATTGTTACTCCTGCGTTTTCTTTATAGTCTCCGATTTGCGAACATACATCGCTAAAATAGTAACCCAATATAGGTCAAAATACTTGTTTTTTTTGCGATGTGGTTGTATTTACAATTTTGGTCCTCATCGTGTTTTTCAAAGTGAAAGTCTGTACTGACAACAATGAAAAAGTGACGTCAGTGAAAGGCATGGGATCATTCTTTGGTCTCTAGACGTTGTTCCCAACTGATTACAATCAGTTGCATGGTGTCAAACGAATACTTCGGACGCTCGCTCAAGCACCCGCGCAGCAGCAGGAAACAGATGTTCGCATAGTCCCTTTTTAGACTGCCCGCTCGACCTGCAAGCCTGCCTTCCACTGGCGTCATGGCACTGAAAAGCGTGGGTATATTTGAATGTTGGTTTTGGTATCATTTTTACTACTCGATTTCACAATAACTACTCTTATTTCGCTATACACCCATTTTTGACGACTTCCAGTTTTCTTTCACCCGGGCACCTCGTTTCATAAATCATTTCCAGTTTCGAAATGAACGTGTTCTTGTTTACGGGATTTTACTCTTGTGTGGGACAAGCCATGTACCAGGAAAACATTCCGCCGAAACGCCCGGTACTTTGCTTATGGATGCACTATACGATTGTGAGAAATCGGAAACAAAGTCTCGAACGTGATTTTGTTCTGTTTCCCGCGTGATGAACATTGTTTTTGTTCCCATGGCACATGGACGGCAAAGTGAGTTGCTTGACGGAACGCAACCGTAACAACAATGAAACATTGGTAAATCCAACGTGTGAAATGTCTGTCAGTGAGCATTTCATCTACGAAATGGGACGCGGAGTCAGGCAGGCCAAGAGGTTTTTATTAGCATATCAAAGGCACTTACTTCAACATATGAAGTTATCATCTAATAACGGCGTTGTATAGTCTATATTTTTTTTAATTGTTTCGATTAACGCGGAGATGTGCGCTTTGTAATCCTACGCTATTGTAATTTACGCCAAAAAATTACTGTTTGAATGTTCTGAAACCTCACGCAGTACGTAGTGCCCGGAAAGGATAGGACAGACCGGCCGGTGTTCCGCCAGAAATCTAAACATCCTGCTGCGTCTTGTTATCTTTCTGTCCTGAAGTTGGGCGACCTGAGAGCACTCCTAAGCTCGATCCGTATCTCGTCTGGTACATCTAGATGCACACAGTAGTGTGTCTAAACTTGGAGTACGCTGGATGAGCCGTAACAGACTAACCACAGGATTCGCTGCGGTGTAGCCGTGCTTCGTACGAAGCACGGATAAAGGCCCTCTCACGTAGTAACGTTTTACTACGTCGTGGTAACTTACGTCGAGTTATATAACTGCGAGACACCGGGATGTCCCTGCTGTTTAGTATGAATTTAAGCGTGCCAATTAATTCAAGGAGCAGCCTCTCGCGCGATAAACGATGCACGCATGTCCTGGGAACTCGCTATTGTAACTTTTCGTAGCGCAGTGAACCGCAACTGTATGGATGAGTATTTACTCGCAGTCGTCAGCGCGCTACGTCGTCTCGGGCCAGGGCACTTATGGGTACAAACGTGGCTCCTTCATTCGACATTCCTGAATTTGTTGGGTCGAACGTTTCAAGCGGGTCGAGCGCGATCATTCGTATTAAAACTTGAATAATACGCGCTCGTCCTTGCGCGAGACCCATAGCGGAAAAACGCACGTAACACCCAGCAACCGGAAATGGATATTGCAACAGGAAGCCGCCATTTTGTTTGTTGTTGTTTACCTTGTAAATGGGTGTATACTAAATAGCATACCGCAAAAGGTAAAGGCCGGTAATCTTGAAAATACAGTTAGCTGTGGTAGCTCGAACAATCGCCTGAACATCCCATTAAGCCATTCCATGACGTAAGAAGTATTGTACTCGGCCGCAGAATACATCCGAACGGCCCCACAATTCCCAGCGCAGCGCGTTGCAATATGGGATGGACGAAAGGTATTGAGTGATTTCCCCGCTAAATTGAACAGGAAACTATATGTAACGTGACCTGCCGTCACATGAGCTATACATCGATTCAGTTTCCGTGCTAAATTTAATGTTTCATTCTATGTCTCGTGACCTGATGCCACGAGACTTATACACCATATCAGTTTTCCCCCTCAGCGTATCAAAAATTAAAAAAAAAAAATTATTCACTTTTAGAAACGACAGCCTAATGTCCTCTAAATAATTCTAAACGATCCACCTTAAATTCTGCAATTTATGCATAAAGCGACCTTCAGATATAAAGGTCGCTTCCAATTTTCACAAGTACTAGCGTCTGCCGCGTCTGTGCTCTTGAAAACGACAGCTGCAGGGTACCCATCCTCTTTTTTAGGTATCAAAGTTTTAACAGCGTAAACTTCCTGCGAATTCGTCAGTCGAGCAAACTCTCTTTTCTGTGATTGTTTCTCTCTCGGTGAAATCAAAACACACTACAATGTGCAAGTGCCACCGAACATTATAATTAAACTTAACAAAACTACTCCGTAACTGTAATTGAAAATTTTTAATAAGAAATCCCCCCCCTCAAAAAAAAAATCGATCGAAGTTTGCAAGTTTTGACCCGTGGAACTTAGTTGCACTTCGGTTGCCGTAGGGTTGAATTCAATCTGCCGAATGCAAACAAAATTATAATAAGCCGCTTTAAAAAAAAAAAAAAAATATATATATATATATATATATATATATATATATATATACCTATAGAAGGAACGGCTCACCACCACAAAAAGAAAGATAAAAAAGTGATTCCGTCAGCTTGCATAACGCACGCGCTATAGAAGCAACGCCGTTTCCAAAAGTCAGTCGCCATGTCTCATTACACTCCCTGCTTCCCTCAGCTGGCCAGCAGCCTATTCGCTGCGCAACTAGTGGTTTTTTTCCAGCAGTTCCTGGAATCCCAAATAGTGAAGATAAATTATCCTTTGCACCGCGGTCTGTGCTACCTAGCATCGACCCCCCTAGTGCCGAGAATCTCTTCGCTCGCGACGGTCCAAACTGAAGGAAATTGTGCCCGAAAATAGTCGCTCGGAGGGCGCCAAGGCCACGTTCCCCGCAGAAAGCGCGACACGCGCAACAAGCACCTGCTCCGAGCAAGGCGAGCGCGTGCCATCCTCCCGGCCGAGTCGCGGCGCGATGGCTCTCGCGGGAAATCATCTCCAATAGCCCTTCGAGCCCTGCATCTGCGCTGCGCGCTTATTCTTCGCTCCTCTGACGCCTTGCTTCCGTGATCCCCGGCCTTTTGTCTCTCCGGGACGTCCAGTCGAATGCGATGTAGGCCCAGATTGTACGGCCTTTCTTTCCCCCGCGCCCTCCCCTAGAACGTCCGAGTCCGTTCGCGTGGACTAGTGACAGCTGCGTGCGAAGGGAAGGCCGATACATTGATCCGCCCCGAGGATTGGGCCGCAATTTCCTCCCATCTCTAGACTCGCCCCGCTTCCCGCTGCGTCCTACACCGCGCTTCCGCCTGTGCTTGGAGCGGGGAGGAAGCTACCTCAATCTTGGAGTAGTCACGCATCCCTCTTTCCCCACGTGATCGGGATTTCTCGTGCACCCACGCGCAGAGAAAGCGGTCACGTGAGGGTAGAGGGAAGCGGTTCATTGATCCTGCGTGCGCTCAGCCCCCAGCACATTGTCATTTTCAGCTTAGCGGTAAACGGAGTATGGATGCGTGTTCGGGATTATTCTCCGCTTCGGCCGAGAGCGAACCCCCGCGGCGGAGGCCACGGAGTTCACAACCAATCAAGGCTACGAGGAGTGCACGTGACAATTTTAATCGGGCCTAGTGTAAAAAAGTGGGTCATTCTGCGTGGCGTGGCAGCGGAGTTTTATAGGCTTTGATGCCTCGGTGGGATTGTTGGTTGAGATCTATACTTAGACCGGGAGGGGAAGACACTGCGCTGTTTACGTTCGCTTCGAAGCAAAATTAAAATCGATAAAAGGCCAGAGGTGGCTCCCGACCAGGATTGACCTAAGTTTCTTGGATACGTCGCTTGGTTCGGATTAGGGAGAGGTCGGAAAGTTCGGTGCGCGTAGAGCGACTTGAGAAAAACACATTAATAAACTCGTAAAAAAAAAAAGCAAAAATAAAGCTTGCGTTTAAATTTAAAAAGGTTTAAAAACCGTGATTCGCTTCTGGTCTTCTGTTGTTCGTAAATCCCACTTCCGAAATAGAAGTTCCTTCGCTTTATGGTTACGCGAGCGTGGTGACTTATAACCGGTCCACATACGCAAGTGGATTTTGTCAGAGTGTATAGTGGTGCACATGGGCGTACCAACCAGGGGGGCAACGGGGAAAGGGTGGCGCTTGCCCCCCCCCCCCCCCAGTTCTCAGAGTGGGGGGGCAAGTCATGTGTTTAGCCCTCCCCCCCCCCCCCCCCCCCCCCGCCTGAAAAAGCCGCCACTGGGCACGGCAAACACTAGCCGGCAGTGCCACAGGCATACCAAGGGACCTGCCCGGCCATGTGTGTGTGTGTGGGGGGGGGGGGGGGTTTCTGGTTTGCCCCCCCACTTAGGAACAAGTTGGTACGCCACTGCTGGTGTAGTCACTTAATTTATGAAAATGGCGGTCTTCGTGGCTTCGGGAATGCCTTCATTCTATTCTGATAGGTTGACAGTGCTGCCTCATCGTCTGCCCGCCAATTATGAGATTAGACAGTTTAAGTATAGCGTTGCTGGACCTTACGTACGCAATACGCAATAGAATAGCGTACGCTAAAAATGACCTGCTCGGACCGAATTTAGTTGTGCGTTACGTTTTCGAGTGAACACCGCGCATGATCTTGGTTAAATTTGCTAGAGGCCGTAGGATTCCGCGTGCTTATAGCGCAACCATGCTCCTGGAAAGAAATATTGAAAATGAAAACGTGTCCAATCATTTTATTTCAAATTAAACCAAGCCACAGCTGACTCGTCAAGCGCGCTTTTCTGCGGGGTACAGAGGCTACGAGTACGAGTGTGTAGCCAAATTCGATCACGGAGCCTCCGTCACTCGTCCCGTGGAAACGGCACCTTTTATCAATGCTACAGCGGAATGAAATTCATGACCCTGATGTACGATGCATAGCGAGAACTTCGGCGATTTCTTTTAGAGTCGTTCGTCTGTCGGCGATGAACTGTGGGAATAGGCTTAGCGTTGGGCAGATCGCTGCGTCGACGCACATTCCGTGCAGCGAACATTTTCACTGTGCACTCCTTCAGCTGCACGGCGATCTGATCCGACCGCGGTAGGTCCCAGAAAGAATCGCCAAGCTGAACACCACGCAATTTCACGTAACACAGAACTTCGAAAACACCACGTCGCCCTTGCCGAGGCAACCGCCATCTTGAAACTGGCGCTCTCGTTGGGTCCGAGATCTCTCGAGAGCGTCCCGCAAGGCCCGCTAGCCAGCAACGCAAAATCCCCAGCGTTGCGTGCGTACGCAACACGCTAGCCCTTTTATTGCGTTCTGCGCATGCGCACTCACGACCCGTAATTTCCTTGCGTACGCAAAGCTATAGCGTACGGTCCACTAAAACTGTCTATTGTCACGGCTTTTTACGCCAACCGATTTCAAAGCTGTCTTTAAATACTACACGAGAACCCGAGTTCCTTTTTGGAGAGCTGAGTAGGGCATGCTTATCTATCTTTCCCAGGATTGTTTTCTTTACTAAGGCTCTAAAGCATTAAATCGGTGTTGCAGTACTCCGTTCACCCCTAACTGCTGACGGTGCCATCAAAGTCACGCCTGAACAATTAACCGCTTCCTCCTTCACCACCTGATAAGGCCGTTGGCGCTACGGTATGAACGAGGGCGTGATCACGTGTCACAAATTATTAATTTGGTCAAACGAAAGTGCGGCTTCCACCTCATTCTCAGCTTTGGGGCGAACGAAACATGCGGTCGTCTGCTGAAATGCTTTAATTCGTGGTTCGTGGTTTTGATGTTTGAGCCTTTCCATCACGGTGGCAATAGCAGAGATAAAAAAAAAAAAAAAACATTTTAAGACAATCTGAAGGGCAATAAATAGCTTCGGTTTTCTAACGATACCTACACTTATCCGATCAAATTTTATAAATCGCTTTGCACGTTTTCCCAAGCTTTAGCTATATTCACAAAGGCCTGATATGGGTTCATACGCCGGAATTTCAGTGGGAGATTATTTTATTCATCTTAAAAAGCGATGGAATCTATTCATCTTAAAGAGCGAATTCAGTGCGTTCGATGGGGAGATTGGTGGCCGAGGACTGGTAAGTTCTAGGTGGCCGGAGACTTTAACTCAAGACAGAAACACGAGAAACTGATTCGTGAGTTTTGTTACAGGAAATACGTTTTCAAATATTTCCCTTTTTTCCGCGTGCCGTTTGCGAGTGTAACGAGTTGCGCCGCAGCGTGACAGATATAGTCTCTTTTACTACATTTTTTTAATGCCATTGGTGAACCTTTCTTCGTAAAAATAGCCTCCCAAGGACTAAACTGCTGACGCATTTTCCTGAATGTTTTCGGTATATATTTGCTCTGCTGACTTTTTTTATTGTTCTACTTGACCCATTCCTTGGCCTTGAAATGTTGGCCGGCAGTCTCTTCGAGATAAAGAAATATACTTTTAATCAGTCGTGTCGATCGTCATTCAGCTTACCCATTTTTTACGTTTTTGGAAGCGCAATTTTTTTGTAAAAAAATTTTGTCTGGCGACTTAAAAAAAAAAAAGGAAAAGAACATTGGAGCTCCAGTCTGGTAAAACACGGCAGCTCGCAGCACGTGGAGTGAATGCTTGTGCTGCAGAACCCAGGGATCCTGGGTTCGATCCCCAGCCCTGCCCGTTTCGATCTGGATGAGCATCGCACCGAATTGTGCGCTCGTGTATCACTACTGCGCGATGAACGTTACATATCCGGTCCACTGTGACCGTTGCGATTGCGGGCCCAACTCTGAAAAGTGCAGCCCCATCTTTTGTGACACCTGTGTCATGGGCCATTACAAAACAAAAACGCCAAGAGAGATTCACGAAGCCTTCCTGATTAGGTTTCACCACGACAATACTTGTATAAGCGCTCCCTCTTTGTCATTGAATGATAAAGAATTCTACTATTTGATGAACCAATGACGCTGGCATTTGAGGGGTGTGTGTTTTTAGACCATATCTTTGGTGTTCTGCCAAGTGTGCCTGCTTTTATATTTTATAACATTTTTTTTTTTAAATTCTGAAAAAATACGCTGCGTCCTGTCTAGTTCTACCTTCGTTTTTTGTCCCTGTTGTTTTAGCGTATTACACCATGTTACATATCCCAGGCTAGCGGTTGTGCAAAACTTGCTCTCATCTGCTGATACACCAGACGTCCATTGGAACTGACAAACTTCCTTGTGCATAAATACAGACACATAAAATTTGTGCTCTCCATCCATGGACGACATTGTTGAAGCATATAGAGACCAACACTTTGAAAATATATATTGGTTTTTCTGTGGAATCGAACAAAAATGCGTGTTGGATATTCAGATAATAAGGACATATTCGAAGAATTTCATTGGCTTAAAATAATAAATGAAAAAAAAAAAGGAAACTGCGCAGTGAAAACAGCAAAGAAAATATAATACTGCTTTGCTGAGGTTGCCATCCAGAGAAGCTTGACTGAAGCGTTGCGTGACAATGTTTTGCATTCGACAGTGTGAATTAGGCCTCTCTAAAATTTTCAATGTATCGATAAAAAGTGTGTATTGTACAGAATATTTGTACAATATTGACCAAGGGATTCGTGTCAAAACCCCGTATCGAACGTAAATACGATATACACCGCGAATGAACCTAGATCTTGAGCTAAATACCGTTTGTGGTAATGAAGGATTCAAAGAGTGTAGGATATATCTTTGATTTAACGAAACTAACTGTAGATTTCCATTTACAAACTTACTTGTATTAATTAAACACCACAAGGTTTAAGATACAGAACACAATTTTTTTTCTCTGTTTCTTGTAAAGGGGGGGGGGGGGGGTGTTCCCAAGAACGCAAGCAAGTGTGAAGCGCAGGCGCAGTTTTGTCGCCTTTTATGGACCACATTTTCACGCCGCCAGCTTTGCGATTAACAGTGGGACATGCGGCAAGCTTTTCACACCCACCCTCCTCCTCGCACTCTCCAACTCCTTTAAAATTTACTGGCTTAGAGGCTTTCAACGACACTCAGCAACTTTTTTAAAGGAACTATATGTTTAGTTCGACTAATTAAAATGTATTTATCTTAAATTCAATATTCTTTACTTTTGGCAAACGGGAAATATATAATTTATTACACCAATAGTTTTTCATCCGACGGTGTGATTCTCGTAAGCAAATAAATTTGGTCATTGTGCTTTGAAACACCCGGTATGTATTGCAAACGTGTTTTTTAAAAGTGGTTGATGAAGGAACACCAATACGTACCACCTTTCTCTTGTTTTCTTTTGTAACTGGAGTGTCATGAGCCCCCCTAGCGTCATGAAATAAGTCGGCCCATTTTATGCTCCAACTTAGAAAGTAAAATTTGGAATTCTGTACAGGAATCGTGACGTCTTGCGCACCATCTCCAACATGGATGGTGGACTTAGGAATAGGTCCAGGAGCGGTGATTCCGAACAGCGGAAGAATTTTACTTACCCGTCAAAATGCATCCCAAAATGTAGGCGGTGTATGGGGACCAGTCTTGTATACTTTACGTGCAAAAGTAATAAATTACAATTATAATTGCTTTCGGTTAAAATTAATTAATAACATTACTTCATTACTTGAGAAAAAAACTGGCTCTTATTTGATAAGTATATAGCCCTTATTTTCCCAATTACTTCAGACTTTCAGAACGACAGATTTTTGTGCCGATTTGAAAACAGTGCGCCTTTTGTACTGCACATTCTTGGATTAGAATGAGCGAAATATAAACTACTTAGCTTCGTACTCTATCGACGCTTGACGGGAAACTTTTACAAAAAAGTAACGCCATTATAAAGGGCGGTCAAACAAGTAATGGTTTGAAATAATTTTAGTACTTCCAAAAGTTATCCAAGTACTCGTGTGATTACTTCCTAATACATATATTCAACCGACCACAACAATTACTTTGAAAAGTAACTGATTACAAGTAATTTAATTACTTGTATCGAGTACTGTACCGTTGGGGACTAACATTTGCCGAAGGCGGCAGTTAATGACCGGGCGCGAATGGTTCGGAGCGGACATGAGAAAATTGAAGTTATTCCTGTGCCGCCCCTGGCGCCAGGCCGTAGAAAGTGGACGGTATCCGCCGTCTGTCCAACATGTGGGAAGCGTGTCTATATGCCTACTAACGAAGTAGTGAGGCTTAGAGCGATAAACCGGGATTTCAGTCCCCGCGCAAAAGTAAGCTCGCCTCCCCTCCCCCCCTTCCCTTAGTCCGCCACCATTGCACGCAAATACTGGGTCGGGGGTAGTTGAATGCGTTGTTTGTTGTCGTTGTTCCGATCGAGTTGGTTTCAGGTTCCTGTCGAAAGCGATTTAAGCGTTCATCGTCGTCTCTCACGTAGCTGTAACGTGGAAATACGGAGAAACAAAAGGTTTAGTGCACCTTTCGCCGGCGATCAGCGGGGATATTGACACAATAAAGAGACAATTCGCCCTGTGTTGCTCGGTGCTCGGGTTGATTCGGATATCACTACAATAAATTCTAAAGCGACGTTTTTGTGCTCTTGTTGACACGCTTCACTGCAGATCTAGAGCAAAACGTGTGCAATATATTGGGCTGCAAAGAGAGCTACGGACACTACGTAAGTGAGTGTGCAGTCGCGCTGACGCTTCGTCCACATGACCGGAGGCTCACTTGGGTTGTGCGGCGCATTGGAGCGCTACCTTGAAGTTGGTAGTTCCCGTGCCGTCCTAGATGATGCTGTGCTCCTTTTTAAATTATTCTGGCGTAGATGTCCACTCTCACGAAGCGTAGCTGTCGCGATTCAATTTCAGAAAAGTCGTCCCATATTCGATTCCATTCGAGTCGCTCACGGCGGTGGTCCAAACACCGAAGGATATGACTTATTCGGACACCTTGCCATTAAAGCAATGCAGTTTCTTTACTGGTCAAGGTAAACGCACTTCAGTAAAGTGTTTTTATATTGTCGCGGATGCTCGGTCCTGCAGTTTTTTTCTTTCATCAACATTTCCTGCTCTGAAAAGATCCAGGCCATGCTCGGCTCTAATCGCGTCTTCTGATGGAAGTGTTTGGTACCTTGGCGTATGCACGTTCCTTGTACATCGCCGAGGAGCCGTGAACCATGTCCGGTCCCTGCCAGGCAGGAAGAACGCAAGACGAGCAGGTCTTGCAAAAAGGGTCAACCTCGCAGATAGTCCGCGAAGATCATAAAATCTGAGCCGGGTCTCAGCTGGGAGAACTTCCGTTTCCGGTAGAACGACGTACCTAATGTCACGGCCACGTAATTTTAGATGTTTGTAGCCTAGTCCGGTCGAATCGAGGAGGAAAGCAGACTCGAATTTTCATTTCTTTTTCTGTGCAAAATTGGAGACAATAAATCTAAAACGGACTTTTGCTCTGGGTTCTATGAGCATAGAAGGTTAATTGGAGCCTTCATTTGGAAAAAGTTGGACAATAGTTTCATGGTCCCTCTAGATATTGTTGAGGCTTGGTTTTTCCCGTCGTCGCAGAAATTGGGCAGGAGCCACTATACCGGAATGCATGTTCAGGTCAATTTTGATACCCGTGCAATGTTCGTGTCCACTGCAGAAGCCGCAATTTAATATCGTCACCGCTGTAGTCTCAAAGCTTGATGACGAAATCCTGGGATCACATTGTTGACAGCACCAGCAATACAACGTCCACAGCTTTGTCATGATGATTTGCGAAGGAGAAACTTAAATTAAATGTCCGCTTTTACCTTTGAAATTACATAGCGACAAAAAAACTCTTGCGTGATTAAACAAAAAAAAAACAAAAAAAAACGAGGTTGCAGGAAAAGACAGCCACACTTAAAACTCTCAGACGCCGCTAACCATATTCCTGGTCAGCGGCGTTATATGCGAGTATACTTGGCTTACACAAGTTCATGTTGTAATGTATACAGAAATAAACAAACCCACACAGTATCGTTGGACGGCCCCGTTCACTACCACGGTCTGTGGTATATAGATCACAGACGCAACTTGTGGCTTGTAATCCTTAAAGAGGTGATGCAACATTTTTTCTACTTTACGTAAATCCCGGTTAGAACGCATCCTTTACTTTAGTCAATATAAAACTCGCGTTCACTTTTCACCACGCACAGTAGGAGTCGCCGAAAAATTAAGTGAAACAAGCAGAGTTCACTCCCTGAACTCGCCGCCAGAACAACCGACCACGTGATCTGGAGCCGATAATATGCCGCCAATGTTAATCATAGCCTCGTTCTGGGGTTGGCAAAGCAAAGGACACTCGCAGAGTTAAAGTTTTATGTTAAACCATAGCCTCCTCTATACTTACAAAGCCTGGTAGTTCAACGACGGAGCCACAGAGTGCCCGGTCGCAGATTTGGAGCGCGAGGATCTGGTAGCATAAAGCATTTCTCGGGGAACTTGGGATTCAGCTCACAGCTTTTGCAGGAGGACCCGAAATATGGTTTTCAAACCCGACGAGAGAAGACGCGGTAGCGGGAGGAAAGCGAGGAGCACGAGCTGAGATTCCATCGCTTGGGAGAATGTTTGTTTCGGCGTCTCGTCGGCGGCGAGGTCCCCGTTACATGGCGCTCGTCTCATTCGTTGTCTGCCACTTTACCTTTTCACTTTCGTCGACCGCGTCTCGTGTCGATCTGCTAGGCTTTGTCAGCATCGAGGAGGCTATGGTTAAACCTTCCCCAGGTCGTTGGCGCCCTAACCTTGTGGTTGAGTTGAAGACGTTGTTATAATTGCGCTATTGTCGTCATTGCACCGATTGGACACGGGTCACTACCCGAATGTTTGCCGAGCTATTGATTTTCACGAGTCCAAACGATGTGTTCACGTAATGCTCGGGTTCAATCTATGAGAAGCATTTAAGTATCGTCACTGTTGGATACTGCGACCTCCCAACTACGTCATCAAAGTTTTCAAAGAAAAGATTAAAAGTAAACGCCCGCTTTTGTTCTTGAGATGCCACCGCAGCAAAGGAGTTTCTTGGCCAGTGGCGTTGCGTGCGAGTATCCTTGAGTCCTACTAGTGCCAGTAAGCTCGTGTAAAGTAATACAAAATCCAAGCGAATATTGATAAAACCCCAAGCAGCACGGAATTGGACCAAGCATTGGCCAATGGCTGGCGATGGTGTTTTGGCTAAGGGCCAACGTGTCGCCATTCATCGGCCAATGCTTGGCCGATGGCTGATGGCCACTGGCCATTGGACAATAGCCAGAGAAATGCCAGTCATCATCTAATGGCTGGCCACTGGCTGGCCACTGACCGAAGGACCATTTCCAGCCATTTGCCAATGATTGGCCATATATCTGCTGCTTGAAAGGTTCCTTTAACACTGAAGCCATATTTTATGGTTAAAATTATTGATTTTAATGAAATTTATGGTACACCAATTGGTTAGACGTTACATTTCCGTGGACAATATTGTGTCCAGAATGCAATAAATCAAAATATAAATGTGGTAGTCAACCCCCGGTGCCCGTTTTTGGAAGCTCGCTTCGTGACGTCACGTTGCTTGCCCTGTCAGGCGGGCAGCTTGCACGGACACCGTGCCCGGTCTACACAAGGTGGCGCAAGCGGCCTCCCGTAACAAAGGGCGTTGCCGATAGTCATCCATCCATACGGTATATTGCAATCTCGGCTCGTTCCGTGCTCGCCAAGCATGGTCGTACCTGCTCGCACCTCGAGCTCGGACCTCGGTTGTGCTATGGCGACGTCCGGCAACGATAGCAGTGGCAGCGGTAGCGAAGTCCCATTTGATGAGGAGTAGCAGCATGTCCCAAGAAAGATGATTAAAGAGCTGGCGTACGCTTGAGACTCGTCGACGTCGTCGTTGTTGTTGTCGCCAGCGCATTCTCAGAACAGGACACACTTCCCGGAGCGGCAATGAGGGAAATCGGAGCTTGGGCCGCTGGCGGAGTGTCGCGAAGCATCGTGTACATACGACTGAGCGAGGTGGGTTAATATTTTTATTGAGCCATCGGCAGATTGCTGCAGAGAAGCGGCGTAAACGGGGGGGGGGGGGGGGGGGGCGGGGGGGGGTTGACACGCGACCGAGTGATACACCCGCTGTCCCCCACTGCGCCTCTGAAAAGGGCGACCCGCTCAGAGCGATATTCGAGGACAATAGTCTCTGGCACTTCAGAAGAAGTGAACGCCACGCGTGCACAGCTTTTATCGTCGCCAACGTTATTAGGTTAGTAACGTTGATCGGTGCTAAAGGCCTGCGATCGGAAGGATACCCACAAATATCACTTCAGTGTCCGCGAGGAAGGCACGCGAAAACACATTCAACGTCCATTCCGCACAATCAGACGCCTCGTTCTTGGATGACGATGAATGTGAGCTATTCTCTGTTCCATACCTGATAGAACGCTGTGGAACCCAACGTCAAACCTGCTGGTACGGTCATGGGGCTTAATTTCGGTGATCGTTTCCACGCGTGCTTGCGCAAACAAAACCGTAGATGAAGCCACGTGCTTGCGGCAGTAGCTTTGCTAGCGTTGTATAATCCGTATAAAACGCGGTAATCTGGGCATTGCTGCGAACAACGTCCAACAATATTGCCAAGAATGAAGGTAATGAGAAGGCGAAGAGTGAACTAAAAATAAAGGTTTAATCGGGGAACTTGTGGCGAACGAAATAAGTAATGAAAGAGCGTCGAGGCAACAGAAAACCAGGCGGCGATTTGGCGGCGGCATAACAGAGAGCGAGAGTGAGACTGACTCGACAAGGTCACGGGCAGCTGCTTATCTACATTGTGTGATTATCTCGAAAGTTCTGCACAGAAGGTTTGAGCGTCGCGGCACTCGGGGCAGGGATGAACTGGCACTTTCGAGAATAAGAAAGCAGGACGAAAGTTACAATCGGAACCAGGAACCAGAATAAACGCGAACGCGAATCTTCTAGAAGTCCGTGACGGAGCGTTGCTTTCTCGGCCATGTGGGCGGGCATTATTCCCGACGAGAGCAATTAAGCATACGTCAGCTCCACAACGGCCAATCCCTGAATGCGTCGCTCGCACCGTCTGCTTCCGATTGGCAGTTCGCCCAATCGACGCAATCAGAGAAATGAGTTCAAAGAAAATAAATATTCCAAACAGCATTCATGTGTATGTATCACATACCTGGGTACCGTACCAGCCTGGAAAGCTCGCTCGGGCATTTTTTCTTAATCTTTGCATTTGGTTCAGCATCCCCTGAAAACATCTCGAGACCTGGCTAACTAATGCAGCAATGTTTTCGTCAGTTTTTGTTTGTTCTCTCTAATTGGTGCACACATTTCTTTCCAGAATTCTGCGGAGGCTAATCTCCTTACACTTTATACTTTGGTGTGAAAAATGGGTGAGTAATCTTTCGGAGAGAACGTTCATTCGAGGGGTAGAGAGCGCGCGCTACCCCTCGCTTCAAGGTCGGTCAGCCAGAAGCGCAATGCGCATCGCTCTAGTGACGTCAATAGTTCACGCACGGTGAAGGGTAATGTACTTACGAGCTTGCCGCTTGGTGGCGTAAACGCGTGGTAATCTCGCCTAGTAGTAATATCTGAGGTCTGTACGCCCTATGGCCCATACATAGCATGCCTGTAGCGTCATTTGCGACCGTGCCAGTTTATTGCGTGCCACGAGCGTCCGCTTCACCGCGTGTTTCACACCGCTGCATTAGTGGTTAGGGGGAAACAGCAAGTAGAAAAAAGCCCTCAATACCCAGAAATGGTGTTTGGTTGGGCTGACAGAGGTTCCCGTATCCCCCGATCAAGCTCCTACCAAATGTCAGCAAAGAACGGCGATCTCGATGGTGTGGAATGCACGTTGCAGAAGCATTGTGGAGCTCAGACTGCAGCCAATGCCACAACCACGGAAGCTCGAGGTCGCTGCTTTCACAGTGTTGCTTCTTTGAAGCGTCGTTCCGCAGAACAATCGAGCGCTCGCGCTAGAAACGCATGTCTCAAGCCCAGGAGCGCGGGTTAGCTCGCGTTTGTAGCTTTGGCTGCAGTCTCAGCTTATGTGCGTTCTCCGCCTAGTCACATTCAGGACTAACTGGCGCTGCTTCTTAGAGACTGATGACGTGACGGCATTCCAACGGAGCTTCGCAGACGTACACCAGACCACGGTGGAAGAAACATTTAGGTGATGACTCTCTGCCCTACGCGGCGACCACATTATATTCGGCTCACCGTGCGCACTTCACTCGCACAGGGGAGAGATGAATAGGGGATGAATGGCCAGACGTATATTTTGCTATTTGGGTCTCCGATGCCTACAGACACGGTGGGTGAAGCGCGTCTACCAGCTCCACAAGAAAAAACGTTTTTTTCCTAGACCCAGTTCAAAAAAACACGGAGGGCAAGTGGGCAAGGGAGGTGAGAAGGGGTGTAAGAGAAGTGGAGGCGACACACTGGATGGAGGAGGCAGGAAAGAAGCCGACGCTAGACGTATATAGGGACCACAAGTATAATAACGGAGCCGAGGACTTCTGAAACAACAGCCTGGGCAGCCGCCTCCTGCTTGAGGCACGAGCAGGAGCGCTGCGGACACTGGCACATCGACAGCGGTTCGACCCGACGATAATGACCATACAGTGTAGGCTCTGCGCTCAAGTGGCAGAAACAATCGAACACCTGGTCCTCCGCTACCCGGCCCTGACACCAAAATGGAAGCTAGCAGACCAAGTATCCAGCCATGACAGTGGACTGCAGGCGACGCCACCGGCGAATGTGCTATAGAGGCTATAGAGCTACTGCCACTACAGCTCCGCAACTTGCACAAGCACCATCCCTAGCGGAAGAACTGGGATTTCAAGAGGCGGCCGATTCCGGAGCACACCCCACGGAGAAATGGGCGGTCCGAAAAACAAAACAGCGGCTAGCAAATTGGTGGAAAAATAGCGTATAATGCGAAGGGCTACACAAAGTTCCCCACCGGCTTGGACACGTATAGTACGCGACCCCCTGTTCCAAAGGGGATAGCTACAGGCGTCATCGTCATCATCAGCGGTCGGAGAAACAACCGACCGCTCCGGTTGTTTCTCCGACCGGTGGTCCCGCATTGCCACGCTCACCGCTTCTTGTTGCATCTCACCGCCTCCACGCCGCAACCAAGTCGCCAGAGTCCGTAAATCTGAGTTCTCTTCCTCCTTATTCTTCTTGTTCTTCTTTGTGTGAAGGCTCACCTTCTTGCACGACAGCGGCACCTGTGATCGACACTGCACCAAAGCAAAACACGGGGCCAGCCGCCTGTCCGCACACCACCACTGCACCACCACATTGCGAAAAAGGCGAGCACGCTACGCCGCCGACACCGTGGCCGTCAAGGAGGGACCTGACAAGTCAGCGCCCTCCGCGACGGCGCGGAACTAACCACACCTGTTTCGAGGCTAGCTGCGAACACAATCTGGCCGCTCGCTCCACGCGGGAAGAGCGGCCATAGTCATCACTCAACTGTGTTTCTTCCATCGTGCACCAGACGCAATATTGAAATCTGCTCGTTTGTTTTAAAATTAGTTTTTTTTTACTTCTCTGCCTGCGACCCAGAAACACTAGTCTAGGCTAGTGTTTCTGGGCGACCGGCACAACATGGACCATATCTATTCGAAGAACTAAAAGTGCAGACATTTAGTTTTCGTACCCCTTTAAAGAAAGTATAAATGGTAAGGTGCGCAGGGACGAGGCTAGCTATAGTCGGTTGCAAGCTAAGAAAAAACCGGAAATGCCTCTCAGAGGAAAATGTAATCCTACGCCGAGAAACGCCAGCCAATCGTTTTCATGACGTCACGATTCCGTAAACCAATCGCGATCCTTTTGAAAAAAAAAAAAAAAAAAAAAAAGCTCAACATGTCTGCTGGCCTTAGCAACGCGACGCTAGTTTCTCGTGACAATTGTTCTGCTTTTTTGCACCGTGTTTTACGTGCCCGAGGTTACGCCACGAAATCTCAATGGTATCGGCTTGCGTTTGCAGCAGTTTTTGCGCGACAACGTGAGAATCCAGCGACGCTATCGCCAACGAAAATTTCGAAGCGGGCGCGAGGCTTAGCACTGGAAGACGCTGGAAGACGGTATGTTAGACAGTATCTTGGACAGAAAATGAATTCTGAAGACGGTACATTGGACATGACTTTCTTTCTTTACTAAACAGCTATTTCGTTGACAAAAACGTATTCTAACTTATTTAAATGTCCTGAATGAATTAAATAAATATTGTAGTAGTTTAAGACACGTTTCCTGGAGGAAGAAAAAGCAACGTTTCTAGCGAACTACTTTCTCGACGGCGGAGGCACTTCAGATGGGCGCAATGCGCTTGTGGGTGGAGCTAAAAGATTGTTCTCAGGTTGCATCCGACTATAGTAAAGTCTGTACGATGCCAATTATTCTCGCTCATACTGCATGTGTTATTCACTTGATTTTTTTTTTATGAAATCTTTGGCGATTTTAAACTACTTAGAATGATCGCGCTGTCATGCATCAGCGGATTCAACTCTATCACACTCTTTTCAAAGTAAAAAAAAGACAAAAAAAACAGCAACTTGCTGGTGTCATTTTGACGTTTCAGGAGCTGACGATGTCGGTCGCACTTGAAGTAAGCCGATGATTTGAGCAATACGTGTAATTGTCTACGCAGAGCTCCAACCCTTGGCTGAGGTCACATTTGCACTAAAGTGGATCACGGCTAGAAAATATTTACACTCGAAACTTGTAGGAGGTGAATGGTATGCGCCCTAGTTGGTGCACCAGGAAAGACGCCCAAAAGGCGCAGATGTAGAATACCGGTCACTGGACCGACAAGTTATGGGTTTCATTGGTTATCATGAATAGAACTTGTTTTAATATTTGTCTTTAAGTGACTGTGTAAATTGCATTCTTTATGCACGAAAGAAAGGAAGGACGGACGAACGGAAAATTCAAGGTGTAGGAGGCCCTCATTGAAACGTATTTGAAGTTTAGTTAAAAGACGCGTGCAGTATTTACTGCTCATTATAAGAGTCAATAAACATATTATTAAAACTGAACGCAACTTGAAGCGTGTTCCAATGCAACACACAACAAAGCTATCCCCCTTGGTGGACCTCCGTTGTAACGGTCTGGACTAAATTTAGTGATGACGCGGCTGGTGACTATGTCCGGTGTTGGGAAAAAAGAGCTTGCAGACACAGAAACGACGAACTTTGTCGGACCGGTAGTCTGGTATGAACGATGATTTGCTTTGTTCAATAAAGTTTGATTTTTTCTTTGTATTTCCTCGAGCACTTCGAAGCCATAAACTGCCCTTAAAGGAGAGTGGAGGACAACAAAGAATACTCAAAATAAACATAAATTCACGCCGTCTCTGTATTGGAAACCGGTTGGAGAATTTCTGCGCTCTCGGTCTCTTTAAAGCCATATTTTGGTACCGCGGTGAACATATTTTCTAACCGAACTCCACATAGCGAAAACTCTCGTACGGAGAAGAACGAAACAGAACGGCGGACAAAAGAAAGAAGAGGCGGTATAAAAGAGGAAGATAAAGAACTAGAGGTCCGGCTATCCACCTCGGTTTGTCTTCTTTCTTTTTCGTTTTCATAAAGGTGCGGCAAGCGTTGTGTTGAAGACAAACAAATGCGAAGAAATATTGCTGGCGACCATGGCTTTATTTGTGCGTTTGTTCGCAAAATAAGCGTAGAATGGAGCGGAAACTCACGATGCCGGAGGAAAGTCGATAGAAAAACCTTGCAAGTTCAACTCCGCCTCGTTTCGATCGTTGTGGACCCAACGATTCAAAAACGGTTTATTGAAGAGAAAACAAATCAACAGCATTCAATTGCAAGGGGATACAATGCCCGCAGGGTTAGCAGCCGTGAAACCACATATAGAAATTGTGTGATAAAAAAAATAAAGGCCATCGACTACTGCGGCAAAAGTAACAGCCTAAAATCGTGCAAATATAAAAGAAAGGAAGCTTTGGAATCCGGAAATGAATGGCGATTTCTCCACCAACTCAAAAATAAATTCGAAGTTCAAAAAACCAAAGAGAAAACTCCGAAGCTAAGATATTGAACCGATTTTTAGTTTATTATTTGCTCTCCTCCCGCCTTTCATATTCCTTTATTTATGTTCGCAATCTTGTTTTCCGGGAGTCTCGAATATCTGCAGCGTAGGTTTTCTTTCTGCAGACCTTTGCAATAGATTGTCCACGGTTGGGACCCTGGAACTGACTTGACCACCGGAATGGTTCGTAGCTCGGTTTGATTTCTCGCTGGGCTCCTACTAAAAAGAGAGCGCACACTTTGCAGCCTGCCTAACCGACGCCTTAGTCTGTCGCCTTCGTAAGATTTCCCCATCTTCCGCGGCCTCTGCGAGAACATGTGTAGTAAATATGCCTTTTTCAGTAACATCGTGCTCGTCCGGCGAAAGGGGGAATTGAATTTTCACCTCGCCGCCTGTCGTCGCTCTTTCCCTCTATGTCGTATTTATTTAGTGGCTGTTGCTCCCCAGTTTCCTCGAAGACGTAGTTTGCTCCATTCTCGTTTAGCTCTGGAAAGTGTATGTTCTTGCCGTGGTTTTTGCCCTAAACATATTTCAGCGTTTTCAAAAGGGAGGGGGTGGGTCATCGCGGGTTTTCAAATCGTGCAAGTTTGCGACCGCGTTAGGTTTATGTTGTTTCATCATTTTTTTTCTTTCCCGGGTTGCGGTGTTGCGTTGACGAGGAAATGGTTGCTTCTCGGCACGTGATGACGTCGTTTGCCTGGCGAGTGAAATTCACTTCTAGTTCTTTTTTAAACATTTGTTTTGCGTATGTTCGCGTTTTTTTACGTATTTTTTTATTCTGTCTAGCTGATGGTACCAGCAAAGTTTTATCGCAGAATGAGAGAACTCTGCAGTCCCTGAAGTTCGGACGACGAAGGAGCAAAAATTGAGGAATAAAACACTTTGCGTGGAGTGTTTTCTTTTTTATTTTATTTTACGTGGGAGTTTATAACGAGTGTTGTTTATTACGTTCAAAATGTCGCTATAACGTGTGCATGTTCTGGGTGGCAATCTCTGTAAAATATAGGACTTGCTTTGAAATTACATTTTCGGCATGAATTTTTTGTTTACGAACTCGGGACGAAAAACGATTGTTGTTAATTTCTACCGTCCCATCAACAGTTTGTTTTCTGGCATGGCGATTTTGTGTACACAGTGCAGTATTTTATGAAACAAAACTGACCATTGGAACGTGCGGCCCAGCGAAGAAGCAGTGACTCTAGCATTTACGAGATTAACGAAAATGGCGAAGCTATGTGGTTGCTCTAGGCGAGCGTAACTGTGTAAGCGAATCATACGGAGTTACTCTAGCGAGACCCTGCGCTGCACTGGTCCATTCTGTTTCGTTGAGCACCGTACACAACACCATTGCGATAAACTAAGCCAACCACAGAGGGCGGCTGATACATGCTTTGTAATGCAGCCAAGGTTAAGGGCGCTGGTACGTTCGTGTACCAAGAGCACCGATACGCGACATGCACGCGTAATATTTACTTCCTATTTTCACGTAAAATGACACCGGAGATTGCAGCTTTCGTTTCAATGCGGAGATGAATTCTTACTGAAGCTAACTTTTATTTAGGCTTGAAAAGTCAGGCGTGCCACCGTCGAAGACAGTGGGCCGGCTGCCAAGTATACCTGCGCCGCAATGAAGCTGTGCGGTCACACACTCCAACAGTGAATAAAAAGATTAACAAAAGAGAACAGCAGCCAAAGAAAAAAATAAATAAGAGATGCTGGAGAGAGGACTCCGTTACGATTCCTGAAAAATTTGCCAGCTGCAAAAACCAAAAAAAGAAGAAAAAGGAAAAAAGTGATTACAAAAGGAGAACGTTGCGACAGGGTGACGCTATAAACACGGCGCCGCGTGCCTGAGAGGCTGAGAGTGGCGTTAGCACACGCTTTGTTCCCTACGAGGGTTTGATTGATACCTTAAAATACAGCCCCGTTTTTATAGCAATCTGTTCTTTATCAACACACTCGGTCTTACGATCTACAGAAACTACCCATCAGCTAAAGAATCGAATACATTCATTACCGCTTTTTTTTACATTTGCTGCTTAGGCTCCAAGTGCTCAAAGCAGATCCGTCTGCAGGGTAAAGGCTCATTCACACGACCATTTTCTAAAGTTAGGTTATGTATAAGTCACCGAAACATTCTCGTCTCAAATGTCGCGTATCATGCTTTCATTTTGAACTGGTAGCCTCGCTTAATATGAAGCACAAAGGTTGCGGTGACTTCAGCGTAAAATTTCGTAACGTCACTTAACGCAAGAAAATGGGGCAGTGTGAACAAGCCTTATCTCGTATATACGACCGTGCTTCGTATGTCGCTTGGCGTCCAACGCACACCTCCTAGAGCCGTAGTACTTGATGTTGGGCTATCAAATAAGGAGAGCAAACACTGGGCACAGATCGGACGAGCAATCAGGCACAGGAGACGTCGCAGGGCCGTGGGGCATCCACTGCGAGTGAATGGTTCCGTCAGGGGCTAAATAATGCACACACATGTTGAGCGCCATGAGACTTTCGGTACTGCTTGGTCGGGTGCATCAAAGCGTCGGCTCGGGGTCGTCCATAAAGTGAAGCAAAGGCAGACAAGTACGGTGCCCCAACTGGTGCCCAATCAGTGAGTGTAAGCACATGCAGCTTCCGCGTCAACGTAGATTTGGCAAGCTTGGAATTGCACGGGCTTCTCCGCACGAGAAGAGACGGCGGCGGGCAGTGGCTTTGCTCGCCATCGTTCATAGATATTTCCAAAGAAGGGCCCCTGGACGGTTTCATTTTCTGTGTTCGTGCGTATGTCGCGTGATTTGCTCGCTTTGCGAAGCGACGAACATGCGCGTGCTGGGCTAAGGAGATCGCACGCTGGGCTAAGGATTCGCAGATTTTGTAATGGTGTAGAGGAGACATTAAGCCATCTCAAGAAGTCAACTGTCGGTGACGTCAAGCGGGAGGACCAGTTAGAAGTAAGGAAGAATATGGAAGCCGCATTTTATGACACGATACTACTTCACGCAGCCATTCAGTCTATCGTTTGAAAGTAGTTTAGGGTACGGAACTCACTACTTATACGTCACACAAAAGACAGCATGCATACAGGTACGAATGCGAGTCACCGCGATATTCGTGCTTCCAATGCCGCATGGCAATGAGTTCAAGGAGAAAGCTTGGCACGCGGCATTCAAACAAGTGTTGTGGTGTTGCCACTCCGAAATGGGGGCTGTTGCAATCATCCGCGATTCGCGTGTAGCTTTTAACCAGGGTGTCTAACCGAACCGAAAACCGGAGTAAAACAGTTATTTTCAGCCGAACCAGAACAAGTCTTTAACCTAAATCAAACATTTGATATTGAATCCGAACTTAAACAGAACCGTAATTTCATGCGGCAGTTACTGATTCATTGGAAACGGTTTGGCGTAGTGAAATCTAAGCTGCGCCTTCTTGCTGTGGTGGCGCGAAGCCCAGTTATTGTTTGCGACGGTGGCGCCAGTGGTTCAGTTCTGACTAAATAATTGGCACCGAATGCGCGAAGACACCTTGATAATAATGCCACAATTAAGTGTATTAAACGTCTATGTACAGCCAGTGACGTAACTAGGGAGTGCGAACCGCCCCGCTTGCAGCGCTCAGAGGGGTGTCGTGGTAAGCCACGAGAGCGGTAGAAAGGGGTGTCGATGCGGGCCACTGCCCCGGGTGTCGCCGACCTTAACGACGCCACTGTATACAGCACGAATTGGCGTCGGCTTGGAGGCGTACACTTGCATACTTTGCTTCACCTTAAGATGTACCTCAAACTGCACTACAAGCCACAGGAGACAATATTTAATGGCATGTAGCTACCGGTGCTAATATTTAATTGCATTCAATTGTCCACCCGGAGAGCGTCCCATGTCTTTCCGGTTGGGCGGAAAGACGCGGGGAGCGCGAAGTCGCGAGACAAGCTACGAACTGCGGATTGGCTCGTGTAGCTCGAAGCGTTCGTTGCGGTACGTCGTAATGTGAAAAGGAGTATGTCTGACAAAGCCGAGGGGCTAAAGAGCTTTTGCCTGTGTGTGTGTTCGCATGTGTGTATGTGCGAGAGAGAGAGAGAGAGGGTAATGTTCATTTCTCACTGCTATGCATTATTTTTCAAGGAAGCTAAGATGACACGAATAAGGTGACAGCTAGCTCTGTCACCATGTGGCTTGCATTGATTCTAAGTAATAAAAAAATAGATTTTCTTGATAAGCATGCTTATATAGGCTTTTTATGCATACCAGGACGGTGCGAAATCTCATACGTGTGAGCTTTTGGCCTCAGGACTTGCTTCGGCTCCAGGTTCATAGAACTCTCTCCTTTATAGTACATCACATTTTATTCAAGGCTGTCTCATTGAGCTACAGAAACTATACGCAGCCTCGCTGAAAATCAATAGGGAGTTTTCGTAGATCGTTTTCGCCTTCCCGCAATGCACTCCGCAACCCGCTACGATAGCCGAAACTCTGCAGTCAAGGCTTTCGTGGCGCAGGCGCAGTAGCGGCTTCTTCGTTGCGAGGGATTAGCGGAGGGGGAAACGCGGTCTACGAAAACTCTCCGTTTTCATCAACCCGCTGATCGCTGGTACCCTGTAGCAATCACAATACGTGAAGGGTATCGAGCGGCGCGATTCCTGCTATAAAAGGTGGGTAGAAGGAAAAAGAAAACGTATCCTTCTTCCACCCCCGGGCCCTTGGAGCGAGCTTTTATCCGGGAACATCGCGATGCAGGCTCTCGAGACGCTAAGCCCAACGGCACACAGATGGCACCCGTTGCCAGGTGACCTGCGTACGCGCAGGAAAGCCCAGCGAAATCTCGCTGCCCGGACACCCTATTTACCTATCGACTCATCCCCTCCGCGATTTACGGCAGCGTTTTCAGTTCACACAAAGCGGCTTTTTACTAAGTCGTTCTCTTTTTTACTGCTTTTCACTCGTAGTGCGATAGCAGCTTGAGTTAAAGCCCCTCTTATGCTAAGTCACTCCAATATGCGAGACCGGCGTTCGTATGCCCCGGCAAGAGCACCTCGAAGACAAGGCTTGAGCCTGACTTTCATTGTTATTCGAGGACGTTATAGTGGACAGGGTGGCGTCCGTATTCTCCGTACATGGAGCGCTGTGAAACGAGAGTAGGCGCGGCTATTGCGACGATTCCTTTCCTGCGTCTTTTTTTCTACTAAGTCCTCATCTTTTACCACAGTCTCGGGTAAGTTTCATTACGATTAGGAAACTGAGTAAACGGGCGGCGCCATGAAAATATGGGGCAAACAGTCGCGTTGCCGTGGCATTGCTGGGGCAACTAAAGCCCCTCTATCCTGGAAAAAGTGGTGTCATTCATTGTTCTAGACATGCTCGAGGCACGTGCCGCGCGCCAATAGGTGAGCGGCGTTTGTCAACTTCCGGTTTTTAGAAAATTTTCTTTAGCTGTTGACCAAAGACGACGGTAATCTACAGACCTGTCTAAGGGTGGTTCTGCGAACTACAGTCTGGAGGTTTGAAATCCGTGATTGCACAGGCTTGTAGCTCATTGTCGCAGTTTCTCAACAGTGAAACATAATCTCCTAAGGAACCGGAAGTTGCCAAACGCCGTTCACATATTCTGGGAAATACATGGCGTCTGAAATCCAGCTGAGCGCTGCGCTGTGCCGCCATAATCTTCCCAAGGGCTGCACGTTGAATCTGCCTCGTGCATCAACGCACACTGCGCTACTTTTAAAACATGAAGGGGCTTTAGGAGCAACGCGGTTGTCGGCCCCATAATATCATGGTGCCGTCCACTGCATCGGTGTGGACCACGTAAGATTTGGAGCCCAACACTTGCCCGACCAGTAGGAAGTCAGCGTGTAGCGAACACTCCTGACACCGCGCCGGGCGGGACGTCTAGATCGAGTCGTCATAGCGCGGTTTCGGAAAGCGAGCGTGTCAGTCGTCGTACACACGAACGCTGAGAATGGCACCGACGGTTGAGAAAGTAGTACAAGCCCCGCTTCGAGTAGATGTTGCTTTCTTTTCGCCGTGATGGGAATGCGAGTTCGCATCGAAAGGTGCGCCGATCCTATCGAAAGCAATCGGCGACAGCGAGCAGACGAAGCAGACCGCACTGAGCGGACGTAGACTAAGGGCTGGTTCAGACACTTGCGCCTGAGTGCGTTTGACTGCGTTGCGTCGAGAACCGAAAGCGAGTCACCGGCGCATCTGTGCTTCGTATGAAGCATGGAATCCAATTCAAGGAATCATCTTGGCACGCGATATAAGCAGCAGCGATCTCCTGCTTTCTCGCAGCCGCAGCGCAATAAAACACAGTCAAACGCAACTGTCTGAACCGGGCTTAAGCCCGGTTCAAACCGTTGCGTTGGACTGCGTTTGACTGCGTTGCGGCAGCGAGACACCAGGACATCCCTGCTGCTTATATCGTGTGCCAAGATGATTCCTTGAATTGGATTCCACGCTTCATACGAAGCACAGATGTGCCGGTGACTCGCTTTCGGTTCTCGCCGCAACGCAGTCAAACGCACTCAAACGCAAGTGTCTGAACCGGCCTTTAAGCTTAACTGGCCTAAAGCCTGGTTCAGGCAGCTGCGTTTAAATTAACTGCTTTGCGGCTGCGAGAAACTAGGACATCTCTGCTGCTTATATCGGGTGCCAAGATGGTTCCTTGTATATGATTGAACGCTTCATGTGAAGCACAGATGGGCCGGTGATTCGCTTTCTGTTCTCGACGCAACGCAGTCAAACGCACTCAAACGCAAGTGTCTGAACTGGCCTTTAAGCGTATTTCACATGCAACGATTTTGGCCCTAGAGCGGCGCGATTTCTGCCGTCGCGGCGCTCGTGCCGCTCAACCGCTGGTGCTGGCCAGAGCGCCGCGACGGCAGAAATCGCGCCGCTCTAGGGCCAAAACCGCTGCATGTGAAACACGCTTTAGGCTGTCAACCGTGCGGCGAGCAGACGATCGGAGCTTGGATGAGAGCGAGTCGGTTTTCAAGACAGTCGGGATTGATTTCTTTTTCTTGAATCGCTGGACATGACGTCATGCCGGGTCCTGCCGTATTTAAACGACCTTGTTGTTAGTGGAGCCCCGACACGCAAAAGCTGCAAACATGTTGAAGCTCGACGATAGACAGTGCAAGGAGGCGCCCTTCTTGGCGTCGCCGTGTGATAGCGTCGCGCTCGATGCTGCATGACGTGTTGGCAGCGATGCTGACGTAATCCTTGCTGCGCTCTCTGGAACCACAAGCGGGGACGTTTGGACGGCAAAGGCCTTCTCTTCTTGGTAGTGATCTTGGCTAGGGCCACTGTACATGGCGATTTTAGCTGCCAGAGTAGCGACGCGACACAAATATACCTAGATGCACAACGTCATGAGGGCCAATTGGGATCTCTATTTGGTGCCGCTAGGCTACCCCATTAACCAATCTGCTAGCGGTGCGTCGCCTCTTTATTAGTACGATTTTGCCTCTCCACCCGCTAATGAACATCCGGTAAAAAGTCAACAAAAGTGTGTAAAAATTAACATAAAAGCATTCTTTTTTTATACCGGCACGGTCACATCTGAAAACATTGATGCCAATTCACCCTATGTTCACTGCACTCAGGGTGGCGCTCTGCCAGTTTGAAATTCGCGCTACTCGAGATTTGAAAGAAGCAGACGAAAGGCACGCAAGCGGGCCCTCGGAAATGTCCGAACGCAACTTGGTAAATGGCGCAATCGTTTGGCTCTCTCAGTTGCTATAAAAACCGGGCCGTTTCGTCCCTTTGCTATGGTACCATAAGTGACCAATGCCGGCGAGAGACGGGACAAAGAAATGCGAACGCGTAGCCCTAAGTTGCCATATGGAGTGGTTCTATGGACCCTCTTTTTTCAAACGCCACCATGCGGCGCACCACTGTTTGACGTCTCAGTAAACTTCCGGTTCATAAAAAAGAATCAACAAATCCCTCTTTACCACCGCTCTTTGAAACGTCCATGAAATTTTTAAAGAGAAACTGAAGCGGTTTTGTGTTTCGGTAAAAATACGTAAATCGTGTTCGTTTGGCCTCTAGGATCAAGGGTATGAAGATTATATTTCAACTTGGTGCATAAAAGGTGCAGAAACACAGTTTAAATGTACCGCTGATTCCCCTTATTCCCAGAGTGTTACATCATAAGAGGAGTTTTCGGAATCTCCACTCTTTCGCGCCTCTTCCGCGCCTCTCAAAGCTAAGCCCGCCCACTGTTGCTAGTTCAAAAAAAAAAAAAGGTAAAAAATAATATGTCAAGGCTGCTGTCAGTGCGGGGGAATATACCTGTCAATCTTGCAATTGCACGCGCTGACCAACACGAGCGACACGCGCTTGCCGACCGAAATATCCTTTTGGGACGTAACGATTGGTCGGAGGTTTTCCGTCTTTTTTCGCCTTTAGCGAAACTGTCAGGGAAAACGACGGCTATATGCAGATTCACGGGATAGAAATACACTAGAGCTAACCTCTAGCACGTTTTTTTTTCAAGAACTTTTTGAGCTTTCCTTCACCAACTAAAATTCCAGGTGAATGTCAAAAGAACCAAAAAGTGCGAGATCTTAAGTACGAAACGAGCGTGTTGGTAACAGTGATTAAACATGAGAAATATACATAGATACATAGAAGATACATACGTATTTGTTGTTCGTCCTCCTTTCTGTGTATCTTCCTAATGTTTAATTGCGAGACCTGTTCATTGCTTTTTCCAATATTTTCGTAACCATCTTTTCCACCAAGACGTTATATCGCACAGCCGAATGCTGTCACTTTATCTCCAAATCTGTTGTCTCTGTAGCCTTTATGCAACGTTACTAGAACAACGCAGTTCAGAAACTGCCATAGAGCCTGCTTTGAAAAAGTGGCTTCGTTCCGTACTCGAGAACAAATCTACTAATGAAGATCGTAACACCTCTATTTCTCGCAGCGGCCACTGCGGGAACTGCACGACTGCACGTGTCTTTTCAGGTCGAGTAGCGCAAGGGCCGGTTGCGCCACCTGGCAGTGCCTTTTCGCAGTAGCAATAGAAATTAACGTTCAAGTTTTAACTAGTCGCTAAAGTCTGGCGCTGTTATCGTATTTAGTTTGGTCTCGGCAGACAGGAGTGGTCTGGGTTTCAAGGGTAAGTTTCCCAGTGGAGTCGCTGTAATAAATACGATGAATAAAAAAACACATGCGCGATATCTTGCTTCGTATCTTGAGGAAATATAAACCCAAAGTTTGTTTTAAACATACGGTAATACATTATAAGAGTAGTTATAACATATAAACTCGGCGGCTTTATCTTGTAGTGCTTCAACACTTTTGACCCGATATTTTTGATGTGGATTCCAGTTTATATTTGCGTATTCGAGTTTTGGAAGAATGATAGTTTTGTAGGGCCAGGAGACACGGAATGCCTTGTACAATGATCGCCTTAAAAAAAAACAAGTTTCATTTATGCGTTTGGTATGGTGGGATTGATTTGCTCGTTCGAAGTCAAGTTGTGCATAAAAATAAATGCCCAAGTATTTATGTGATGTGGCAATGTCAAGATCGAGAGAAAGTAGGCTGTATTTGGTTGTTGGCACGTCTACTTAGTTACTCTCAATTGATGGGACTTCTTGATATTACTGTTGAGCTGCCATTTTAAGCCTCACGTGCTAATCTCGTCAAGGTCAGTCTTTAAAGCGTGACTATCATCGAGCTTAAGACTTTTTGTCGATATAAGACGCAGTCGTCTGAAAACAACCTCATTTTAATGCTAAGCTTGACGCAAGGTCCTTTACACATACCAATAATAGTAGAGGGCCAATCACGCTACCCCATGGGACATCTGATGCTTCTGGAATTTGAGAGTAAAAAGCTGCTATTCATCTACAATAAAATGGTATATTACAAAGTTCAATGTTTTTAGGTGTCGACGACAGCGTAGTACTCTATCGAAAGCCTTTGCGAAGTTGATGAAAATGACTTCAGTTTGGATGCCAGCATGAACATTAAAATGCAAGTCAGTGATAAATTAAAAAAAAAACGTGGTATTACATAAGTAATGTATTCTGAAGAAATCCTCATTTGAAAAAAAATTATATTCTTCTTGACGTGGTTATTCATGATAACTGAAAATAGGACATAATTCATTACCTTTATTGTAGACGCGAGGGAGATGGGACAGCAATTAGAGGGGTTTATTTCTGTACCGGAATTAAAAAATGGTTGAAAGATAGCGAAGTTCCAATCAGCTGGAGCGGTGCCAAAGTCTAGACTTTGCTGCAAAAGAACGAAAATTTTAGAGGCGGAATAATTTACCATTTTTATTAGTTTTGACCATATACCATCTTCACCGGCAACGCAGTATAACGAAATATCAAAAATAATGTTTGCAATGCCGTTGCTTGTAAATGAAATGGGGGACCCGGGCACGAGTTGGGAATGAGGGAGCAAAAAAAGAGAAAAAGTCATCTGTGTAAATACAGAAGAAATCACTTTTTTAAATATAAACCTTGCATCAATATCTCCTGGGCGCTCATCCGCCTGGTTTGTAAACCTCACTGGTTTACAAACCATGCCTCACAGGGATTCCCAATTCACCAGAACTTATGGGGATTTTTTAGTAAAAGTTTTTAAAATTGTTCTCCGAAAAATATTTTTTTTCTTGCTTTCTTTACTTCTTTTAGTGTTTCTCAATCAAATACTCTGTTCAGACTCAGGCCAATCCCTGTCCTCATTAGGTTTATTTGTCTTTTGGAAGAGCCTTTTCCATTTGTCTATCTTGTGTTTTAGTACGTTTGCGAATTATGGCGATAGAGAGTCCGAAACGAGAGTGATTTGAGGAATATGGGTTGACACTAATTTGCAGAGGACGGGATTTAATTAGCGTTCACTTTTCTTCTACTGTGGGACCATGATAGTAGACTGTAAATTATTTCTAAAAGCGACCCAGCGAAAGATGCATGGCTTCGGTATTTGCCGCCGCGTAATTATTTATGTGTCTGCGATTAATGGTTTTGCTTTGTAAGGAAAACGTTGTTTCAAGATGAACAATTGCATAATCGCTAATAAAGTAAAACAATATTCAAGGCGGTCACATGGTGGTCACATTATTAACAAAAAATAGATCTACATCCGCGCCACCGCGGGTAGTTGAATTTGCACGCTGGTGCAACCCGAAACGCTCTTGCAAGGCAAAAAAAAACAAAGAATTGATAACCAGCTTTGTACACTTTAAGATGGTTCAAGAGTCAGGCAATCGATGCCGGGAAAATTAAAATCACCTTGTAATTTGAGATCATCATTTGGGTAAGTCTGTCTTTAATGCCGCAAACAACTATAAACGGAATTATACGAATCACTTGGGTTAGAAGTTTGCGGCCGGTAACATAAAAATAATTTGGGTTCGAATTTTGCAGTCGGTAGCATAAATATCACTTTGGTTGGAATTTTGTGGCCGGTAACATGTACCAATAAATAACCCACGAAAATCCAGCTGTAGACACACCCAAAGGATTTCAAGCAAGATGTCATGATGTAACATCGCACACTTCAGGTTGCTTTTAACTGCAATTAATACACCGCCACTTCTGGCGTTAAGACGACCGTTTCAATATATATATATATATATATATATATATATATATATACAACACAGGCACTTCCCACTATCGTACGTGGTCTCCGAGGAGGATATAAACGAATATGTGCAGATGAATGAGGTTTTTTGGCTTTCGGCGGGTTCCTGAAAACATTGATTCTTTGATTCATTGGATGAAGTACGGTTCATTCATCTGCACATATTCGTTTATATATATATATATATATATATATATATATATATATATATATAATGCATTGTTTGGTGGTGTTATACAGCAGAAGCGGCGTACATCTTGCAAGTGCTGATCACGACCGGCATCAAGTTCTTGAAGCTACACAGAGAGCTTGCCAGTTTTATATTGAGTTCGGCCTGGGAGCGCTCAAAGAGGACCAATTTGCTTCGCTCGGTTCGAAGTGGTTGACTAGATTTGCCTCATTTGTTTACCTGCCAAATTGTATCTAGATTAATATATATATATATTAAAAATCCGAACGATTTACTTATGCGGGTTGTTATCCAGGTACAAGTTCGAAATGTGTTACTTGAATCTGAAGTTTCCACAAAAGATGTCAAGTGTACGAGGTGAGTATTTTATTAAGTTTAATTTTGGGGTTTTACATGTAAAGCCATGGCTTGAAGACAAAATGATTGCTCGTGCCATGGGCAATCAACTTGGGAGAAGAACGAAAGCCATAAACATCTTTTTATAGAATTAAAGACGATATGCTCCACATGCATATCCCCCAGCGTACTCTTAAAAAATATTTTCCAGTAACTACGCGAAAGATACGCTTCTTATTGGTAAATAACAAAAGTGGAATACCTTTCCAGATGTTCATGACACTACGGCACGCAAAAACGGCAGTACGCCACGCAGACGTGAATGCCCACCCCGTTTGGAAAAATATTTTGTCGAGAGCATTTCTTGCGTCTGAGAAGTTCACCGTACTATGCCAGAACCATCTGAAAGGCTGCCGGTTCTGGATGAAATGGGAAATTTAAAAAAAAAACTCTTAATGCTATCGCGTTTATCAAGAGCTGCCTGATGTGTTTTGGTCTTGTGGAAGTTTTTTTTTTTTGTGAGAAAAGTGTTTAAGCATGTAATGGAGAAACAAAAAAGATCGGTGGCCTAGTAGTTTAACGCACCACAGCGTGGAGAGCGTGGAACGAAAGTTCACGTTGCAGAACCCAGGGATCCTGGGTTCAGTCCCCTCTCCGGCCTGTTTGGGTCTGGATGAGCATCCTACCGGTGTGGAGTCTTGTATCACTACAGCATGGTGCACGATAAAGGTCCTAGGGTAGCGGTTGTACTGCATTCGCTAATTGCTTGATCTACAACTGTGACGTCAGACGCTAATTAAGGCTGACTAACTTCCGGTTTTATAAACAAACATATGACACAATTATTGTTAATATTCTTACTCTCGCGACACGACGGATAAGCTCAGAGGTCACGATTCGTCGTCCTCCTTCCGAGAAGGCATCGTCATATTTACGTGGTTTTCTTTGCACTCGTGACAATGATTCTGCTAGGATCCCCAGTGCACGTTGATTTAGCAAACGCAACTTACCTAAGCAACTGGCACATCTATTCTGAGAACTATCAGTAGGTTTCCTCTGGGTTTCGGTAAATAAATGGATGTTCTGTCTTTTTGTTTAAATTTAATTCGGGTCACAGTGCGGCCTAAGGACTACACGAGATCGAAAGATGCCCACAGATTAAAAAAGGTTGCGGCGCACATTTTGCATTCGAGTAGACGGCCCGGAATAACACGTGCTCGGAAAGACGACCTTGGATGAGACAAAGGTTGTTTGAGTGGAGCGTGGGCTCCGCTCGGACTTAAAGCGAATATAGGAGAAGGAGGATTACGGTTACCCAAAACAAAATGATATATGAACAGTTCTCTAGTGCCCGACAAAATACTAAATTAGGCGAAATTCCGCATACACGCTAAATTAATTTATACATAAAGGCATATACTGCGATTCTTTTTTGGGCAGTTTAGGAAAACACCATGCTTCACCTGCCATTCATGCAAAAACAACGTAAGGAGTGAATGTCGCGCAGTGGCAATGCTAGCTCTGGCGCTCCTTTGCTTCTCACAGAATAAAATGGCGGCTCGTCTAAGCTTTTTTTTCCTAAAGGAAATATGGAAACAAAGCAGTTACTCTCTTCTTATTTTCCGTTTTACCCCACGTTTTTAGTGAAGGAAGCCAATTTTCATAACGATGAATCGGCGGATGGATGCACACGACTGAAACGCCTTAATCGGGCAAAAGCTCGCTTCACCTAGACAGTGCTTCACGTTTAAGCAGCTACGATAAATCTAATATAGACGACATAACATTAGGAGCGAAGAAAACCACTGAAAAGATCGCAACTGACGCAAGCGACACCTGGAAGAAATGCTCTCGCATTTATAAAGTCAGTGAAGTCCGGGTGTCCAGCGGCCCTCTATGTTGGGTAAACATATGCGGAACTCCAACCAAAGTGTGGCGAAAATCAGAACGCGTGAAAATTGTTTCACACTCTCCCGCAGCTTTACGCGGAGACCACTTTTACAAAAAGCGTAGTTTAAGGTACGGGAACACATGCGCTCAAGCATTTTGCGCGTCAAATTAAAGCTGCTTACGCTCTAGTCACCTCTTGTAGCATACACGGAATGCTTACCCGAGTTTATGTGATGTTTCTATGATAATCACGTCATTTGCGCGACTTGTTGTTTGTGTTGCTTCCGCTACCTCGGCCTGTTCGACCGCCAGCCACCACCCTGAAGGATTAGCTCAGCCATACTCAATATTGCACACCTCAGCCTCTGCGACAAGTTAAGTTTGCCATGACGAAGAAAGGCAATTACCACTTAATCACCAACGTAGCTGGTACTGGAGTATAACAACCAAGGCATACAATTACCGGGCCCGTAGTTAATTTCGGTGCATACCATGCCGTGTTTACCTTCGGGGAACGCAGCTATAAAGATGTAGCCTTCAAGATTAATAGTGGAGAGGCTAGCTTGCTTGTTCATTGTTGGAGCCGCAACTGAATGTCGAGCTATAGTGCATTTAGGAATATTTTTCCAAAGGTTACTCGCTCAATAATATAAACGAAAAAAAATTATATTGTTGCCTTTTTTAGCCCACTTTAATTGTTTAGTTGATCTGACATCACTCACTTTGCACTTGATTACATTTAATTGCGATCTCTTTCCTCGTTTTAATTTTTGTTTGTGGCACTCCCTTTTATTGTAAGTTAATTGCAAATGCCATTTTGTAATTTACTCGCCTCATTCGCAGTCTTCGTTTTCCTTGCTCTGCGATCGCCTTCTACTTATCCTTTTCCTCGCTACGCTATTTTCATTTCTACGTTCGTGGATTAATCTTCTTTTCCCTGCTCTCCTTCCTTCTGCCACCTTCCTTCCCTCCATCATCCCCCTTTTTCGTAAAACATCGGATATCCTCTTACCGTTTCTCTTTTGTCCTCGCAAACCCTAACACTGCCCACTCTTCTTTCCCCGCTCTGTACTAGAGCGACTAACAAACGCATAACAAAGTACGCTGTTTGTAATAACGACCATCCTACGGCACGTTGGCTGAGAAAAGAAAATAATGCTGCCTGCACGTCTAATTTTTTTCAAGCTTCTTAACACGCAACCATTATCCATTTTTTTGCCCCTTCTAAGTATAATTAATGGCAGTAAAACACCTACACAAGGCAGCTTTTTCTGGTGCGCGGTAATGACGCTATAATGAGCTAACCTTTCTTTTCCTGCAAAAATTATCGTTCGCGGGCTCTGCATCATTCTGGATGTACCCTTTCCTGGCTGTTAGTCCGCTCCGCTTTTTCTCTCTTTGGCCGACGTCGTTCCCGCGGCGCACACGTTATCCTGTTTGCTACTTCCGTCGTCGTTTATAAAGTAGACCTTATCGCTTTCAGTGATCATAAGCTTTAGGGCTGCCTTTGCGGCACCCATAGACAAGGTGTATTGTCTGCCCTTCAACCCCGGCATCGTTTTGTTTTAGAATCTCGTTGTCCGCGCGTGCTGCTTTCAATCATCTGACAAACACCTCCTGGTAATAACTTTATTTTTGTTTATTTTTTCCCAATAACTTTTTTTGGGGATATCTCAAGACGCAATGATTTTAACATGTCGTTATCAGAGCCACGGTGTCTCAGAGGTACGCTACATTGTATATTGAATGTATTGGTGAGGACCGTTAAATCGGACATATGTATATAAAGAACCCGACTACGTGTTAGGAAGGTATCGACCAGCCACCTTGCAAGACACACTCCTTGAAATAATTTAACTAACGTTGCTTTACAAAACAAATATGAAATTTATTTTAAAAAGATGTTGAATAAAATAATATAGCTAATCGTCTTTCATAGTGAAGCTTATTAAAATATTCTTATGCTTTATATATTTTTTTCAGCGTGACGAAGTCTTATACTCTTCCAGAAAGACCGAAAAAAAAACACGGCGCAATACAAGTTGTGCGGATATATTAGGAACACAAATTGAGTACCTGATTTTCTATAGTCACTCATTGGATGAGAAGGGCACGAAGGAGTTTCAGATATGCGTGCTCCAGCGCGCGCTCCCTTCCTTCAATAACGCTTCAGCGTCTCTGAGCCTCAAGCGTGCATGCGCAGCCAAAGCACGCTGAGAGGCAACGAGGGGCATGCTGGAGGCCGGACATTCGAAGCGGGCACACTGGAGGATGGGCATTTGAGAGAGTCGCCCTGTCGTTCTCACTTTGGTAGTGACTAGAGCTAGAAATAGCCAGAGAACCATCTAGTAATGCTGCATCGAAATATATATATATCTATATATATGTGTGTGTGTGTGTGTAGGTCAAAGATGCGTACTGTGGGAGTTACTACTTTGAAGTAGTAACTCCGACAGTACGCATCTTTGACTGATTAACGTTTCCCGGTCCATTGTTTTTATATTTACCTTACTTGCCCTATACATATATCTGTAAACATATAGTGGTCGTTTTATTTGAATGCGACCGATTTTTAAATATAAATATATGCGATATTGTAGATCCTGGGATGAACGAAACTGCTGATTAAAAATTGAAACCAAATATGTGTATAAAACATTTTTAAAGGGCCACCTGGAGAAATGCGTAAAAAAATCGATTTGATTTTTTCGCAAACTAAACCGATGCTTAAAAAATAAACAGCTTCTTATCAATTTGCTTATCATTAAAAACTGCGTATCATTTAGTAAAGTTGAAGAACAATTCCATATTTTTTAGAAAGAACTTACTTATTTTTATATTCTATGGTTTATTTTTTACAAAATTGGAAACTAATTACCACAAGTAATTTGGCCTTAATTTCTAATTCTACCAGGAACTGCACCAATAATATCAATGACATTAAATAGCTATCTGTGCCTAATATTAAAAATAAGCTATCTCAAGAAGTCTTCACTCTATAGGAATATTATTAAATTCATTATATCTTTCTGCACATTTGCTAAATATCTACAAATTCGAAATGTTTTGAATTGAAAGTTCTAAAGACATTTTTTTATTTTACTTTAAATGCTTGTGTCGCTAGCCCAGAACGTTAATATTAATCTGATATTAATTTTAGTTGACGCTCTTTTGTCGTATTGTAGACAACTAGCTTGATAGGCCGATGATTTAAATAATGCAAAGGTGCAAGCGGGCTGGACAAGAATAATTATAATAATTCCTGGAGAAGGGGAACAATAGTCATTCGTGTTGTCCTCTGGCCCCCTTGTTCCCCTTTTCCAGGGAATAGTGTCGTTATTCTTTTAATTTGCATTGATTTGCATTAATCGCATCATCATAAACTTATAAAAGCAGGCCGTTCATTCTTGTTGGTGCGAGACTGATGGCAGCTGTTAAAGCCAGTTTTCTCTACTGACATTTAACTCCTGGTTAGCTTAGTTGGTAGAGCACTTCACTGAAAATGGAGAGGTCCCTGTTTGATACCACGACCAGGCGGATTTTTCAGTCGCGCACCAGTCGCCTAGTTCTGTTTGTAAATTTGTGTTATATGTACTTTGTTCCTCTGGTTGTCCTTTTCCAGGGATTAGTATCGTAATTTTTGTCCAGCTCGCTTGCAACTTCGCATTAATTGCATTATTATCATAACCTTAAAAATGCGGGACGTTCACCCTTGTTTCTGTAAGACTGGAGGCAGCCGTTAAAGCCCGCTTGCTCTACTGACACCAACTCCTGGTTAGCCTACTTGGTAGAGCGCTTCTCTGAAAATCAAGAGGTTTCTGGTTAGTTAGCTGGGCCAGGCGGATTTTTTCATTCGCACAACAGTCATCTAGTTGTATTTGAAAATTTGCGTTGTCCTTTGTCCTCCTTGTTCTCCTTCTCCAGTGATGATTATCGTTACTCCAGGTTAATGTGCCTCTTCTTTGCTCCAAGCTCTTAAAGAACGTGACGTTTCGAGTTATTTCAGATAAATTTTCTCCAACAAAATGTGTTGCTTACTTTATTTTGTCTTTCTTGTGCATTGCCAATCAGGTATAAAATCAAAGTATAAAAATATTAGTATACCTTGTTCTGTTGTATTTGCAGGACAACCAACTAAATAATCTGCCTTTTGACTTGACTCACAATCTTCGACGCAAAAATGTCGCCTTCTTCGCAACGTCCTAGCGGGGCTAAGTAATAAGATATATTGAAGAAAACTACTTTAACGGAGCGGGGCGAGCCAGTCTTTCTTTTTTTTTTTTAAACTTAGGCAAAAGAGCATGTTATTATTAGAGTAATTACTTAGAGTAATACAGTAAATTAACACGTGTATCAGAGTGATGGGTGGCCCAATGAGCTAGCGTACCCCAGCTCGGAGTCCATGGAGCTAAAGCTCAGGCTGCAGGACCCATTTATTCTGGGTTCAACCCCCACCACTGGACGTTATTATCTAGATGAGTATTTTACCGGCATGCGGACGTGTATCATTACTGCTCGATGGACGTTAAAACCCAGGCTAGACACCAGACGGACTAAACACCAGTCTAGACACCCGCTGGACTAAGTATCACTCGGCGCCAACAATCGCCTGAAGACAATGATCCGTTTCACTTTAGCACTCACCGCAGCCGACGCCACGACTGGAAGGAGCCAATCAAGCCATCCCTAATATGTATCGTCAACGTACTCATCTTATTTGTACGTTTTCTATCATGGACTGAGCCTATGCGGAGCGCAAATGTTGTCTGCTACATAAGCAGGGGTTGTGGTGACGTCAGAACGCCGAGCTCATGTTGGCTCTGATTGACGTGTAGTGAGCTGACGATCTCCCGAAGAAATTAATATAATCACGACCGCCGGTTGCCTGCGGGCTGAGTATTCTGAACTTAGTATGACTCGGCGCCGACGGTTGCCTGTGGACTAAGTTTACTGAACTAAATATAATTCTCCGCCGAAGGCCGCCTGTTCACGTTTGCAAGTGCGGTCTTTGGGCGCCGCCATCTTGCTGCTGGGGCACCAAGCTAATCCGATTACGAGGCGGCGGCGCAAATAGGATTAAACTGGTGCCCCAGCAGCAAGATGGCGGCGCCCAAAGACCGCACTTGCAAACGTGTATAACGGACTAAGTATGAATTGGCGCCTATGGTCGCCTGTGGACTAATTATCCTAAATTAAATATGCCTTGCCGCCGATGGTCTCCTGCTGACTAGGTACGATGGACTGAGTGAACTAAAAAGTCTCTCGATACTTTTTTCACAAGTAACGACAACCATTACAAATGACAAAGCACATTCCACTGGAACAAAATGGCGTCATTCAGTTGAAACCTCTGCTGTGGGCCGCCATTCGCTTCCTAAAACCTGCACCGTCACACAGTCGGCGCTTCAAAAAATGTCGCAACTTGTAGGAAGCGCTTATCTAGGGACTTTAAGTAAACTCGCCAGCGACTGTCACTTGCGGACTAAGTATGCTGGACTAAGTAGCACTCGCCTCGGATATCCGTGTAAAACCGCAGCAGAGCATCGGCGGCAAGTCATACCAAGTGCAGTTGCTCGAGCAATCGATGTTTTACTACTTATGGCGCCGAGCAAATATGTCGGACTGCGGATGGCATGATCCGGGGTTCTATCCCTGCTGAGCTGCTTGGTGAATATCTCTGGCTTCGATTGCGTGTTCCTAGTAGTGATCGTGTATATATTGTTATGGCTCGTTATGACTTTTATATTTGATGGACGCTTATCGATTGCCTGCAACGGTCTGTGCATCCTCTATGTTGCCTTAGCTTGCATGTAACGCTTTATTTTGTCGCACACAAGCGTTATACATTTTTTTGGTGAAATCCAGCCCATAAACACATCTTAGGTTAAAACTGGCTTTACGTCAGATTTTGTGCACCCGCCAGCTCAGCATCCATAAGCCGGCGTTTTGTCGCAGTGCTACCCAGGCGCCTGCCATGTCAAAGGCCAAAGGTTGATTCGTTTTGGACGAACATAGGCGTACTTACTTGGGGTACATTTTTATAAATGTATATTAGAGTCATCGGGGGAAAAAGGTACTTTTAACCAAAAAAGAAAGTGCAGGGCTGCCTCAACTGGGTAAGCATCTGCTGTTCTGCCTAATGGATTAAAGCTGCGTTGCTCGCGTAACCTTCAAAACGTATGGTTACCACAAATAGAAAATCTGCGCAATGTCAACATATAAACATACAATAGATTATCGAGCTCTGCATGCATACTCGCTATAGTGATTCGCGAAGATAATATTGAGCATATTTGTTTTCCTGTATAGATGCATAGATATCTCCGAAACACTTTGCAGAGAAAATGAGTTCATGAACCACGCTTATTTTATCCGTCTTTTACAGCGGCTGAGAAAATATTGGTCAACCAAATTATTCTTAGGCATTCTGTGTAAACATAAGGCTGGGAAGGAACTTGAAGACAAATTAGAGGCTACATAAGCGTCTCAAAGGACGCTATTTGTCGCCTTTTTTTGGTCCCTTTTAATTTATCTTTAAGTTCCTTCCACATCTCAAGTTTCAGCATCGGGATTAATATGCGCCAGCTTGACTGCACTTGGATTATTTTTTTAGGCATTTATTTTCCCTCAGGGTTATAAAAACATCAAATTTTATTTAAAGTTTTGAGATGCTTGAAATGCCTTTAGTTGCATTTACTAGAAAGAAGTCCCGAAGGACAGGAACAAAGTGAAGGAGGCAGCTATGACACGGAGCGCACAGGAAAATGAAAGTTTTTTAGGAACACACTGACTTAAATACTTCAATGAAATCACGTCACTTTCAGGCACGCCATTCTCTATCTAAAAATAACATTTCCTCTTATAACAGTGCCACAGACAGCACACTGATACACTGGTGTACCTGTCAGCATACAAATTGTGGTAGATAGCATGAAGCATCGGCGCCCCTTGTTTTGATAACAAACACTTCGGGAATTTTTCGTTTTCTTTTTCGTTGTTTCATCTCAGGATGATTGTGTTTGAAAACTAGGGGTTCACGGGGCATCGATATAAATGCGCTGCCAGATGCCCAGACGGCGTCTGTTTAATATGTGCTACATGTTTTCTAGCACGGTCATTTGAGCAGCGGCCTGTTTGCCCAGAAGAAAGCGGAATGTGGAAAGCGGACAGAAGCGGGGCTTTCCAAAAATTTATTTTGTGTTTCTTTTTGCATTCATCTCTATTTCAATCCGGAGCACTGACTTTTTTTGCACAATGAAGAAAGCTTATTCGGGGCCGAAGACACAACCGGGACGTTGTAACGCCCGCAACTTTTATTTTTTTTTTTCAAATTGTGGAAGATAGCATGAAGATACGGAATGATGGCCGGTCTTATTTTTTGCCATTCATGAAGGTTTTGTGGAACACCTGCATACTTCCTCCTCTTACCGTCCGCTGCGTCTACCAGGAACTTCTGCCGAAACCGGGCAATTAATAGTCGATCAACCTGTACCAGGAAGCTCCTGCCCAACCACCAAACGGTAATGTTGAGTCGTTTTTTTTAATTGTTTGAATCTTTCTTGGTTTTCGTTAACAAAGAAAAGTGCATTGTAATATGTGGTAGGGATTTTAACATTGATATGTGTGCTGATACCGCTATTAAAAGGACCTTAGAATCGCTAATCAGTGCAAATGGCTGTGCAAATGTTATCAATAGACCTACACGTGTTACTATTTTTTTCTGAAACGCTAATAGATTGTTTCATTTCGAATAGCTCTGTTGAATATATAAAGGACGGTGTCATTGGTTGTGATCTGAGTGACCACCTCCCTATATTTATTTCTCTTAAAAACTTCCCGAAAAAGGTCTGCAAAATGAAGCGGACACTGATTCAAAAAATAACTTTAGATCGACTAGACGCCTTCGAAATCGCTGTCTCAAAGACAAATTGGAATAGTATACTTTGCGAACTTAGTGCCGATGGTGCTTACAACTTTTATTTATTATTTCTAAGTTTGTATAAGACATACTTTCCCTTCACACCTATAAAAACAAGTAAACGCATAAGAAAACCTTGGATCACTTCAGAGCTACTTTGTAAAATTCACACAAAAGACGTCTTGTATGGTAGATTTGCAAAGTCAAGAGACAAGAATGATCTATCAATATTCAAAAACTATCGCAACAACTTAACGAAAGAACTACGGCGTACGAGACAGCGTTATCATTTCGACATGTTTAAAGCCGCACAGGGTCGTGCAGACGTCATGTGGAAACAGCTAAACTCTCTTTCTCATCGTGATCGCCCATCCAGCTCTATTGAAAAAATTATGCATAACGGCACTGAACTTACTGGTTGCTCATTGGCAAATGTTTTCAACGAACATTTTGTAAATGTTGCGAGTACGTCTGCAACAAATAATGCGGCTATTTTTAGCGATAAAAGAAACAGTGACACGATATTTTTAGACCCTGTGGTAGAACCGGAAGTATTGAGTGTATTTTTTCAGCTTAAAAATAGTGGAAGCTGTGACGTAGATGGTATTCAAATAAGGCCTATAAAGCACGTGATTCATTTGTTAGCACCTGTAATAACTCACATATTTAATATTTCTCTAGCCACAGGAGTATTTCCTAAGCGAATGCAGATTGCTAAGGTTTCAGTATTCCATAAAAAAGGAAGCGTAAATGAACTCGGAAATTACAGACCCATCTCAATATTGCCAGTGTTTTCCAAGGCACTCGAAAAAGTCATTCATACCCGATTAACTAGCTTTTCTAATAAGTACGACTTGATAATAGCGTCGCAGTACGGTTTTAGAAAGCACAAATCTACGGAATCTGCTCTACTTGTCCAGAAAGAATTCATTTTGCAAAGATTTTAAAACAAAATGATGGCCCCTGGAATATTCATAGATTTTACTAAAGCCTTCGACTGCCTCAATCATCAAATTTTACTTTCTAAATTAGATAATTACAGAATTCGAGGGCACGCTTTAGGGTTAATACGGTCGTATCTGGGGCATCAGATGCAATATGTTAGTATTAATGAAAACTCTTCCACGATAAAACCTATTCTTTCTGGCGTACCACAGGGAAGTATTTTGGGTCCTTTCCTTTTTAATATATATGTTAATGATATTACCAATATTAATCCAAATGCAAAATTTGTCAACTATGCTGACGACACAAGTATACTCTTTAATTCAAATAAAGCTGATACCTTAATTCATAGGGCAAACCTGATTCTGTCTAGGTTAGAAATATGGAGTGGGAACAACGCGTTGCGAATAAATGCGAAGAAAACAAAAACCGTGCTTTTTAGCCCGAAAAATAAACTTGTAAACATTACAAAATACCTAAATTTAAATTCTAGCAACATTGCAATGGTAAACTCCTTTAAGCTCTTAGGTGTTACTTTCTCTGAGAATATGTAGTGGGAAAATCATATAAAGTACCTCATTTCAAAGCTGTGGGCATACTAAATCGTCATCGTTATATATTGCCAGAAAAAGTAACATTATTATTATATAATTCTCTATTCCACTCAGAGTTAAATTACTGCCACTTAGTTTGGGGTACAACGACTTTTACCAATCTAGAAAAGCTGCATGTGTTGCGAAAGAAAACACTTAGAGCTATAGGAGATGTCCCGTTTGACTTTCATACAGCTAGCTTTATTCAAAAAATTTAAAGTCATAAATGTTCACATATTATATGATCACAGGCTTGCCACTAGCCTAAAAGTGGAGCAAATTAGAAACACGAATTTTTTATAAATCTTGCACAATTCTCAAAACACATTCATAGTTACTCTACCCGCGGAGGTTGTCAGTGATGGACGTGAGTTTGTTAGTTCAGTGAGTTCGTCAGTTCGCTGATTTCGTGAGTGTGGTGAGTTCACGAATTCATGAGTTCGTAAGTGAGGACTTGAAGTTGATTGCGGCCGTGAGGGTGAGGATAAGCGAGTTTCTAGATTTTTTTTTTTTAGCTAGCTGCGAGTGTGTTACATCAACCAAAAATGCCGAACTCTGTATGAGGCAGACGTTTGTACTGCTGCAGTTTCTTCTGAAGCCATAATTTGACGAAAAATAGAGGAGACATAAGACGAAACCCAAAGATGACAGCGACCGTTAGGCCGCTAGTACAGGGTGTTCTCTAAGAATATTTACAGTTTTTGTTTTCGCCGCAACAATGTACCATGCATGGCCGAACGCTCATTCTCCCGTCCAAGGTAGCGCTATACGTTCGAACGATATGCCAGAGTTTCAGGGTGAACAGATATTTTATTCAAAAGTTACCAATTATTTTCTGAAAATGTCAAATGGTGACCGACACCGCTTTCGAATACATGGTGCTCTAAAGCGGCAGAAACCGAAAACGGGCGAAAATGTGCCACATTTTCTGACTGAAATTTTTAGAAAATTTAATATAACTTTTGAATAAAATATTGATTCGTGCCAAAACTTTGGCGTCTGATTCAGACCTCTAGCTCTACCTTTTAAGCGGAGAATGAGCGTTCGGCCAAGCATTGTTTAATTTTGTAATGAAAAAGACCCTGTAATTTTCTTTGTGGAACACCCTGTAATTCCAAGATAAAATTTCATAGTTCCTAGAACAATTTTTGCTAGCATTTCTAGAACCAATCGGCAGGACCGCGACATCCGTGAGTATGGTACCCAGGATTCTGTAACGCCATTTGTCGCCACTTAAAACCACTTTCATTGCATGCGTCGCATTAGATGGTGAAGGGTCCAGCCACAGATGCGTGCCTGTCAAGTAGTCCCAATCCCTTTTCCATTGGGTGTTTGTATAGAGGATACATCAAATAGCCCTTAGATTGCCAAACCTTGGTGCCGGAGTTTCTACGTCATTCAGAACGAACCAGCGTTTGGTAACTCGTGTCTAACATGGACACGAGTGCTGCGTCAGGGTTCGGCTAAAATTCTCACTCAAATAACACGAGTCCCCTTCGAACGCCAACGCCGCACTCGTGTACAAACTGCGCCTATGCTAGCGTGCGGTAGGTGACATTGAAAAACCAGCACTACGAGGTTCTTTTCTAGGAGGAGTCTCACTTTTATTCCAAAGGTAAGCAGTCCGTAACTCCGGTAGACATTTGAAAATCAATTTAAGCTGCTCAATTGCACAGGTTGTCTCTTCAACCATGACCTGTTCTTCCCGCACATATTGACCGAACTAGCCAAAAAAAAAAAGACATTAATCGTTTTTGTTGTAAGACACGCAAATGGCCTGCTCACAGATACTTACCCGACTATTTTATATGTTCACGAGGGTATACAAAGAGCCCAGCATAAAAGTCTGTCGTACCAAAAGCTGGCGCAAGTTACCATATCGTTTAGGTGCAATATAACAAAAATTCTAAACAAATTGAGCTAAAATGAAGCCTGGTTTGGTCTCACAGGAGCTCGGTGCGATGCATAAGACACATTTTGAACCGAATAAATGATTTTTTTAATGTGTGGACGTTGCTTGTGCCTGGAGACATCCCAGTAACAGCCCAGCAAGGTGGGCGGTTTAATCAGGCGTGGGCCACGCAAGGTCATATGACGCTTCTTATCCTTCAGCATTGTGACAGCTTCCAGATGGAAGCCCTTCCTTTTCTATTGTACTTTAGAAAACTGAAGCCGCAAATTACACAAGATCTTGGCCTGCCCTCATACGAAATGAACACCTTTCGCGCATTTCACAAAAAACGAGCCCACGATGAGAGCACAAGCGTGTACTAAGACATACATTAATTATAATTACATCGTTCCAGACTTTTATAAAGAGACGCAAGTTTGAAAATTTTAAGATAAAGTTAAACAAATATTTACCCGGACATAAAGGCGGGACCACACATTCATCTCACGGATTCCCCTTAACTCACCTCAAATCCACCCCAACATCCCATTATATGATACAGTTAGAAGCCCGCAGCTTTACAGCAGTACCGGTTAGTTAATGGTGGTTTAGAAAAACACGCAGGTTAAAGTTTCTCATCCACCATCTCCAAAGACGTATCGTAATAAAAAAAAGAAAAAACTGGAACCGCGTAATCATAATAAAATAGCCTCCAGTTGGCGGCTCATTCGTTGAAAGGCGCGTGCCCCTGCGCAGCGCAGTTGCAGCTCCGTCGACCCTGGTGCACCCCTCCGGGCTTTCCCCGCCATAAAGATAGCCCAAGAGGTTCTTAGAGGCTCAAAGCCGTCGAGCAGTGAACAGAGGCCGTTAACGTTTACTCCGCGAGACGACGACGACATCTCACTGGGTTTCCTTCTGTGCCAGAGTCAGTGGGTTTTCTACGAAAAAAAAAAAAGTCCATGGAGTCTCCAAATGGCGGTGTAAATAAGAGTGCTGATGGCCTCTCGACTTTGGCTCGCTCTGCTTGGGGACTTGGTGAGGGGCATGTAGCTTACAGCTCGGATTGGGTGCTGCTTCTGTTTACTTGTAACTTTTCCTTTCAGTAAGGGTGGATTGTATACCGTCCGACGTCCGCTCGCCGGTTGGCTGTTTTCTCCGTCAGGTGTTTGGGGAGGGTTGAGGGGGCGGAAGATGTGAACTGCAATCTGGATGATGGCCGTGGAGAGGCTAGCGACAGAAAAAGGCCCATCGTCTTCCCTAGTGATTTTTCTTCTCTAAGTCGGCAACGCAGTTCTTCGGCTTAAATTTTATAAATTTTTCGTTGGTTGACTATTATTAAAATACAAACACTAGAACCTGCTGTATTACAAGCTTTTAGAAAATTAAACGAAGATGCGTAGTTCTTTTACATTTTTTCCGCGTTATTAGGTATTTTGTTGCCTGTTTCTTTAAATATGCGCGTTCGAAGAAAAATATTTGTGGTGAAATATAAAATATCAGGTTTGTTTAAGTGTTTGAAGAGATTTGACCACTTCGAACGCGCAACTCGTCCCTACAAGAGACGAATCCGGGCGTCCGTGGAAACAGCCCCCGCTTATTAGCTTGTTGCATTAAAATGTGGGCCCTTGGGAGACAAAAGAACAGGCTGCACAAAACTTTAGGGCGCAAATTAGCTGCTGGTGGTTTAACATGCCTTGAGACAAAACCCAGAGACTGAGAAAAAAACGAAGGACGGCACAACACAAAAAGGCTTTGTGCATTGTGTCGTCCATCGTTTTTCCCCCCGATCAAGTGTTTGTTTTCTAAAAGACATCTAGCTGTATAGACCTGACACAGTTGGTGATCCTGATTTGGGTGTCTGTGAACACCTCCTGGCACGTGCTGTACAAAATGTACCATTCGCGCGTCGCACAACGAAATAGCCGAGGCATATGTTGGTTAGTCTCTTCGTTTTTCTTATAATTTATTTGTATTCCATTACTAGTAAAACCGAAAATTCAGTAGAAGCACATCTCGGGTTGTAGGAATGCGGGAAGTTCGACAGCTGGGCCGCTCTTTTTTGTTATTTTTGTTATTTTGTGTTTTGTCGAGTATTTGATTTGCACACACATACGCCCTAGCCCATGACTCTGCATAAAGCCCTGTCCACAAATACACCGCAGCGCAACTAAGCGCTATAGACAAAGCGCTGACTTCGCGCTATATCGGCGTCGTATCAGAACTTCGATGCATGTAAACCCACTTTTTTTTTACTACATGGTCCAGCACCAGCTTAGCGCCGAATCAGTGCTGAAATCACTCCTTACTTCAACCGAACACAAATACATTACCAAATACCATAAAAATATAATTACTCCCGAATCTCCTAAGCCAAATAAATGAAATGAAAGAAAATAAACCAAAGAAAAACACAGTGTCGCTGATGCACACTGACTTTTTTCTATATCAGTGTGAGGTGAGTCTAGAAAGAGCCTTACATGGTTTTCTCTTTTATTCTGTTTTTCTTTTGCTTTTTTTTTTTTGCGCGAATATATGCATGCGTGAAGTTCCTCCTAAAACAAAGAAACCCTGTGCAGTTGTGCAGCAATATCGTGCGGAACATTGCACATCCAATAATCCCTTCGGCAAACGGGCAAATGAGCGCAATTTTTCTTTCAACTCAACATATTTCCTAATAGAAGAGATGGTGCAAACCACGCGCACAGGCAGTTTCACTCTATGGACCTTTTTTCGTTTAGTCTCGTCCCCAGCCACCGGTAGACATATCCGGTATGGCGACGAAAGAAGAATAAAACGTTTCGGCCTGGAAGTAGTAGAAAAATAGAGGTGAGCCAAAAGGACAATGGACGACGGTTAGGCATATATCCTGAATACCTTCTATTGGCGTTTCGACGGCAAAACTATGGTTTCGCACATGCTGAAAGTAACGACATTGAAGATGTCGGCTCTCTTGTGCAAAAGGCTTATTCGCCCTTTCTCGTGTGAGTTGAAAGATGGTGGCACGAGTGCTCCCATTGCCCCCAACCACTTCCGGTCCGGAACTAGACGGCGGGTTTCACGGTATTGGCCAAATCAAATACACACTCTCTCTTCTGGAAATTGCCACGTTTAGCACTGTCAGACTCGATTCACTCTTACCATAAAAAAAGGATGAGTAAAAAATAAGCAAAATGTACGCGATCGAGAAGTGTGTCGGGGCTACCCAATAGATGACGCCACTGAATTTAAGTCCAAACGAAAAAAAGGGGCGAATAGTTCGGTAATGTCCGACCGGCACCGACACTACGACCCCTACAGCTCGAAATTTGAAATATCAAGGTGTAATTTTTTTTTTAAATTTTAGCCGCAATTACTGCTACACAAAGTGATGAACTACGCTCATGCGTTGCACTAAACCAACGCAATTAGTTCTCAATTTACCCCTTAAGACATGACGTCATGACACGGCTCTGTGCTCCAAACTAACCGTTTCTAGGGTCACTGTTAGGAAGGACAAATGCGTGGGAGCTCAACGCGAGGTTAAAAGTTTTCCGATTAAAAGAGCGAATACTTTTTTCGTAAGCATCGTCTCTTCTCTATATCGAATCATAAAGAATTTTTCTATCGGTGATGAAAGGCTGTAATAAAGTTTTACGACCAGTTTCTCTCTGGCTAGCACACGACACGATAGCTTCGAGGGTCAAGCGGTCCCCTCTGACAGAGCCAGGGACTGCGTTGAAAATTGTTGGTGACGAACGCCGACATTTTTATAGAGGGCGGCCGTAGTTGTGTGCGCAGCTTCTCACTGTGTCTTCACTTCGAGATTCCAGAGTGATTTCGCACCATGCCTTCCACACCATAGACATTTCCTGCTTTGGAAACCAATAAGTGTGAGCTCGATCTGAGCATGCGCAGTGAGCACTGGACGTCCAGCGAACACCCCTTATTCTAGGGGTCAACTTTTTGCAAGATTTCGAAAGTGAAGAGTGCTCGTGTACAACATTCATGGACTCTCGAAAGGTGTGAGCTCGCGAACGCCCACCAGAGGCTTCCGCAATATCGAAGAAGGGTGACAAGACAATGGAACAAAATCACAGAATGACAAGCACGACGAAGACGTAAAGTGCATTAACGCCGAAGTGCAAGCTAGTACGGTTTTAAGGCTTTATGACGAAACAGAAGTTCTTCCAGTGCACATTTGAGTGATCAAACCAACTGTCCTTTACAAATATAAAGCTACTTGATGTTTTAATGAGTTATTTTGCTATTTCGTGTCTCGCTTGAAACGGAAGAATCAGCATGACTTTTCCCACTCTGATTATTACAAGACGAAACCCTTGCAAGTCTGCAAACAAAAATTGCGACCTAGAACCGATTATGTCATGGATGAAGAAAGAATAAACAATTAAAACAGGGACAACACAACCACATCTTTCAAAAGATGAAAGATGTGGTTGTGTTGTCCCTGTTTTAATTGTTTATTCTTTCTTCATCCATGACTTAAACCAACACGCTCTTCTACGAAGCAAGAACCGATTATTTTACTCTCAAAATAATTGCTTGTTTATTACAATGTCAACTGTAATATCAAAGGGGGAACTTGACGCTTCTTTGATATTGTGTACTAAAAGAGATTCTTCCCTCGCCGTATCTCTCGCAGTTCTTGATATGAGTAATTATTTTCGTCTGACAGTATCCAGTATCGCACCGCAAATGCAATGTGTTTTAATAAACCTGATAAGTTTTTATGTAGCTGTCATGTTCATAATAACTACAAGATCAAAATCGTATCATTTAGGAGACGACTGAATTTACTGCAGATGACATACCAGTCATTCCGGACGCATTCGTCTTGTGCTGCGGATGTCTTGAATCTCGAGGACCGGAAGCTGCGGTTGCAATATTTCTGAAAAGGCCGATTCTCGGCAAACTTCTGTCATGGGAAATCTGAGACCAGACTTCTTATATCTACTCTCGGACGTTCACATTTCAAATTCGACATTTGAACTAACGTCCTATCGGAGCAAAATCCAATTCCATGTATTCGTTTATAGCACCGATTCGTTCGGAGCAGTGACGTCACACTTATAAGATCGATCCATTTCGTTGCTCGTCGTGAACGACATTGCTTTGAAAGAACATTTGTGAAGTAAAATGTATTGTTTTACGTTCGTTTCCAAAATATAGTGTTTTACAAAACACATCGTTTTACATTTGTCAGATTTCGAAAATGTGTTTCTCCAAGTTTATCGTTTCATAGAAAGCAGAGTTCAGCATGCCAGGGAAGTCAGTTTTATTATTACACACCATTACCGAGATGGATGATAGTCACAACCTTTTTAGTTAAGTGCGATAAGTTAGAGCGACATATCGCCTTGAAAGTTATTAACTTCCAGTAATTTCATCTGTACATACGTAGGTCATCGTACCGTTGGTATTGCCATGAACCTTTGATATCGACATAACTAATACCGCATTTCATGGTGTCAGCAGGTAAAGCTCTGTGGTTGAAGTCTCTAAGGAACTGGATACGATATAAACCAGGGCCATATAATTCTTCCAACATATGGCTTTCTGATAAGTCAGTTTAAGCCAAAAACTGCGGCGATGACTCAATGTAAAACAAAGTTTGCCTTACTAGGTAAGTCCCTTAAACATGGAGAGACTGTACGACTGCATCTCGTGCAGCAAAACGTTTGTGTAAAAGAAAGCATTTCAGCTGTTGTTCACAGATTTTTTTATTGCCGCGCGAGCTACAATGGCAGTGCAATTGCGATTTTAAACTCAAAACGATCGAAATCGGAGTCTAGATTAAGTTCTCATAAAGTGAAATGGCCTATATTTATTTCCATCCATAAATTCCCCATGAACACATTTTTGAAGAAAACAAAATGTCGCAAGTCAGGTTTAGCCTCCATTTCTAGAAGACAGTAAGTTCGCACTATCAGTTACATTTCAACCCGTACTAACAAATAGACTCCAATGTTCAGATTTCTGTATTCCTACACTTCACTCTCACGTCGCCAAGTAACTCCGAAAGCCGCAGCGCTGGGGATAGACTACGCGTGTCTTGGTTTCGACCCCCACCACACACACACACACACACACCTTAAAAAACTTCGTTGCGTGCACGCCGCAGAGCCATCGAGCTTAAACACCGTCCCGCGCCTCGCCCCTCTCGAACCTCAAAATTCCGTCAGTCGCTCCCGTTCGCCCCCCTGGCAACCACACCCAACTCTGTGACGCGGCTGCCAGCCTCCAGGAGATAATTGCAAACTCGGGCGCGCACCAACACGTAGGATTCGGGAAAACTCTGGCGCAGATTCGGCGCTTTCGGGGTTCGCGGCGCACCGCCCGCCGCTGGCGACCACTCCTCGCCGAGTTACAAAGCGCCCATTAAGGGAAACACGCGGGATGGAAAAGAGGGTGAAGGAGGAGGAAGCTGGCACAGAGAAGCAGTTACTGGAGCTGTCGAGCAAAGGGATGCGGACGTTTCATGGGTTTTGCAAAGGGGAAGGGAGAGACTGGAGCTATCGAGGAGGGGAGAGAGATGGAGTGTCTGGGGGCATCATGAGCATGACGGGTGGCGCTCTTTTGGGTCTCGTAGGTTTTTTGAGGATTTTCTGAGCGAAAGGCGACTGCTGGAACTAGCCTAATGAGGAAAAAGGAATGACGTGGTTTCCTCCCGAGTGAATGTTGGATCTTCACCCTCTTCCTTCAATGTTTTCTCTTCATCTGAAGAGGTTTCGCGGAAATATGAGGTTTACAACCATAGAAAAAAATATTTTAGACGAATAACCAAAACAAAAGATTGTTCTGAATATGAGGAGGGCACAAGGGACGGACAATGAAAAACGACGACTTGTCGTTTTGTCATTGTTGTCCGTCCCATGACCCTTCCTCATATTCAGTACCCATAAGAACACGGTCGTCCTTTACGCAAAAAATCGTTATTTTCGTGTGTATTCGTGTGTGTGTGCGGAAGGAGGAGAGGGGTGTCGCGTCGATAATACTGGAGTCGTGCTCCTACACGCGCTTGCTCGGCGTCCTTCAAGCTGACTGCTGTGCCATTACCGCAACGCGTACAAGTATCTGTGCACGCCCGCACGCATGCGTGCACGTGTGAGAACGATGCTATGTATGGCGTGCGTCCGCACGTCGTGGTGGCCTGTCGTAAACCTTCCCGCATCTCGCGCTTTGCGTGCGAGCGTCGACAGGCTTTGGGCGGCGCCCGATGTCTGACAATAGAAAGTTTTATCAGGTCGCGTTTTCGGGCCACGCAATTTGCAGAGGGAGCTCGCGCTGCCACTTTGATGCACGCTTTGTAGCGCGCGTTCGTAGAGGTAGCGGTCCTTTGGAAAGGATCTACTAAAAACGCCTAATGTCCCAAGATGGGACACACTTCTTTTTTGTTGCTCTGTAATATTGAAACACAATCGAATAATAACGACCAGTTCCGTGCGCAGTCGCACCTCACGGTTGTTTTACGTTTTGCCGACACAGGGCAGAGAATTGCTAGTGCTTCGATATCACAGAGGACGTCGGCTTGATTTTGCGAGGGCGTGTGTATTTTGGAACGTTAAAGGTAGATGCTGATTTTAAATCTGCGCGAGATCCTTGAAGGAGAACCGATACAAGGATGTAGGAAACATGGCGCTAGATGCAAAGACCCACACTCCTGTCTCCCACTCCCCTCACTTATGCAGTGTGTTTCAATTTATTACGAATATATTTTTGTAGGGGGTTGACATTTAGATATGTGTTGTCTTCACCATGCATTTATCAGGCTCGGTGTGCATTAGATGACGGATAATCGTCAAGGTAAGTTGATTAATTAGCTAAAATATGCTGATGAACTTTTTATGAATTGGGATTAGGGGTCATTTTGCATTTTCAGTATTGACGGAAACTACTGGGAAAGACAATACATATAGAGTTAATATTCGAAAACCATTCGAAACAACTCTTATGCCAGATTATTTCAAATTATTTTAACCCTTTCTTTAAATCATTATTTACGATGGATGATGGTTCTCATTTAGGGTTTGCGGCAGCCTTATTTCCCAGTGTTGCGAACATAGCAGTTTCATGAGCATTTTCAATTTGCTAAGAATAAAGATCCTAGAATGTGCCTTCGTCTTGATTCTGTACATATTGGGCTTTTAAAACATTACGCAGAGTGGAGAGCTAAGCACCTTCATAATTTTCAATGCCTATATTTCTTACAGGGTCTTACCAAATTACTTAAAGTTTGAAAACTCGTTCGTATTCAAACATTTGTGGATAGAAACAATCCAGCAAACTATTGGCCCGTGCTCCTGACTGGCACGTGTCGCAAACTTCGAGAAGCATATAATGCTTACGCTTTGATTCAACGTAGAGCAAACAATTTTATTTTTCCCAATATCGGCATGGTTTGAGGAGACAGTTATCAACAAGCGCTCAGTTTATGAGGTAATACATAACCTTTTAAGCACAATCTATAATAGGACTCAAACGAATATCATTTGACTTAACTTGTCAAATTCTTTTGATCGCGTATCTCGCCATTTACATTTCTTAAAGCTTTTTTTACTATTTTTAAGAACGATCAGTGAATATTCATAGTAACCCTGAGACGTAGGAACAATTAGAAAATGGACAGAACGACAAAGTGTCTGTCAGTTCTTATTATTGTTCCTACGTCTCAGGGTTATAATGGCTGTCATTTACCAGCTCGCCTGCGTTTTCTTCCTTTCATCAGTTTATAAGCTGGGTAGCGCCTTCCCGGTTTAATAAAGGCCAATCTGTGCGTTTAACGAACGAGAAGCGGAATATTTAGCATGGTGTGGCCGACGCCCATTAAGACTGAATAACTTCCGGCTGTATCCTTGGGATGAACGTAATAAGCATACTAACTGAAACCAGCATAAAGATTGCATTGTTAAGACGTTAAGAGGGTCAGTGGAACATTTCTTACCTTAGGCGGGCGTGGAATTTTGCCAATCACGAAAACCTAAAGGACTGCGTAATCTACACTGATATGTCCTCTTCTTTAATAGACGAATACAGTATCCGATACGCATATACTCGTGGAAATTACAAACTGGATATTGTGCAAAAGCTTGCTTTGTGTTTTATATGCCGCGCCTTTTAGATCTATACCTCTTCCTATCAGCTTTGAACTTTATAAGCTAATGTTCAGCCGTTAAAAAATAACGAAGAAGAAACAACTCCTGCATATTATGTTATAAGTAAAATGTTTGTTGTTAACAGGAAAAGGTATATAAAATATTTAACAGACGGTTCTCGAAAATTAAATCATATCATGGAATTAAAACAATTCAAACTTAATGATGATGTCTTTAATATTTTTTTTTTCATTCGTTTTTTTTTCAAGAAAAGAAACTCCCTGTCAGGTAGACGTGTGACCTTTCGTTAATTGATGGCAATGAAGACGTGATTACATATTGCGCGAGGTTGTGTCCGTGATTGTAATATGACATGCTAAAACAAACTGTGTATTTCTTATCTACCCATACCGGCCAAGGTTCAAAATGTGTGATCCGCAGTATAATACAAATAACACAAAAAATGCTCGCACAAGCACACACAGACAGGCCTGCAGTTTTGTGGTTTTATAAATGGCATTTCGTAATGAGTGTTCGCCAAACTATTTTCACAACCTAAGAGCTTTTGCTGCTTCCATTGAAGATTTTAGCAATAAATTCAGAAGACCCGTTAGACCATTCAAGTACAAAAAGCCGCCCCATATACATATAGAATTCTCTGCAATTCACCAGCGGATTACGTCCAATTGCGAGCACACTTACGCGAAAAACAATATTACTTGTGATTTGTTTCGGGAGTGCGCCGTTTCCGTGTTCCCTTGTGAACAACAATTGACAAATGTTACTAATTTCTTGTCGCAAGTCAAAAACACAATCTCTGAGTTTGAGCTATTTATTGTATCCGCAATTTCACGCTCTTTTTCGGTGACTTCTTCAAAGTAATATGGTAAAACATGAGCCGTTACCTGTATCGGTCTTGGCACTTCTATATGATTATAGCTACCTGTTGAGGTACAATTAAATTATAGCATACTCATGCACTTTTTAGCGCCTGTAAAATTAATCAGAATGTTTACACAGAAAGTCATATTCCGCTTTTTTTCTATCCTTTGTTATGTGAAGAATCACTGAAGTTAATTGTGAGGATCGTCAAGAAAACAATTTAAATATCTAAAACATAAATATACCTACACTTGTCACGGATAAGAAAGCATGACTTTAGAAATGACAAGAAAGGTTTTAACAGGAGAAATTTCTCAGAAACTAAAGCAAAAATTACTGTACTTCCTGCATCAATGACGGAAAGGCGATTTCCTCAAAGCAGCCCGCCACCGCTGATTTTACGCACGCGCATGTTTAGGAATGTCCTGAACGGGAATGTGCAATAATTGCCGAGGGTAACATTGCACTTTCCAATAGAGCAACGGTTTGTAAAATAGAAGAGCTGGCTGACGGCGTTTACCCTAGAATTTTATGTATCAGCAACATCCGCAGCTAGCTCCTTCACGCACGTGGCAATACGTTTACCAACTCATCAATGTCCTTTCTTTCGAAGTAGTTCCCTATCTTAATTACGCACTGCTCCCAATAATTCTTCCTGTTCAGGAACACGCCCTGGCAATCTTCCTTCAGAATTTTGTGGAGTTGACGGTAAAGGTTTTCTTCCGCGTGTACTACTTTCTTAAAGAGACACTGACACCCACAGCGAAAGTTTCTTTACTTTTTCCAAACGATTTAATATGGTATCATAAGACTAGCGAATCACTATGTTGCTGCAGACTCACGTATATTTTTTTAACAAAGCCAAACACTCGACAACTCCAAACCGAAACCAAACACGAGCACGGAAGCTCATGGCCGGAAATCACTTAGCAACAAAACTGTTTTTTTTTTAATCCGTTTTCTTTTTTTGGTGTCGAGGACCAATTGGCGTGCACCGTTTGTCGGGCGATTGATTCGCATGTATATTCTTTCCACTCCATATTCTGCGCTTAAAGGCCAATTGGCCGGTAGCACGAATGACAGACACTACCCACGTCTGTCGCAAAGTTGATTCGTCATGAGCGGTCATCGCGTGGTCCAGCCCGCGGTACGTTGACATATGGAGAATGACGCCTATGGACCGACACGCGGACTTGACATCACGGAGCTGCGGCGGCGCTCTGATCGAGCCGGGGCCGGGTGGTGTGGGCAAAAGGGTGTATGTTTTGCATAGGCGTCATAGCATTTCAGCATGCCGCAAAGCTGTGTAGCCGTTAATTGCACCGAAAGGTACAGCAAAAGTGGCGGGGTGAGTTTCCACGAAGTCCCGACTGACTCGGAAAGGCGCAGAAGGTGGATAATATCCGTGGATCGAAAATAATGGTCGCATCACGCGGACGACCCTTCGTGCTGAAAGCACTTTCTTGAAGGCAAGTGTGGCTTCCATGTCAATCTCCGCCCCGAGGTTTGCTTATGAGCAGGAAAACCGTCGCCTGGTCGAGACCACCGGGATTTTGTTCCCGCGGTGTTCGAGCACAAAGCACGGGCCAAGCGCTCATCGGTGGCTTGCTACACCCGCTCTCTCAGGCGGAAGGAAATCAGCGACAGAACGGCAGTGTTGTGGGCGTTACCGAAAAAAAGTAACGATGTACTTTACTCGCTAGTTCCAAATAAAAGTTACGCGTCAGCAACCTACGTTACCTCAAAATAAAAGGAACGCGTACCGTTACCGATAAGAATTAGCGCACGTTACTTTTGCGTTACTTTCTAAAATTATCATATAAAACGTTTTAGTGTTTTGACGGTACAGTATGCATAAAATTATGTTTAAAGGAACATTATGTTCATGCAGAAACAGAACATAATTACTTTATCTCTTTTTCGGTTTCACCTAAATACTCACGAGAAAAAAATGCCAAGAAAAACGCAGGAAACTCAGAAATTCATGTTGCTTGACGCCTAGAAACACGGAAGAAATTGAAGTGTAATTCCTTTAAGACTTGGGAAGAAGAAGCAACGAGTAACGTAACTACGTTACCCGTTACTTGAAATAGGAACATAAATATGTTACCCATTACCGTTTTGAAAAAGTAATGGGTAGGTTACTACGTTACTAAAAAAAAAGTAACGCGTTAGTGGTAACGCCGTTACTTGTAACGTGTTACCGCCAAGACTGCAGAACGGAACAAAGCGTCACCGCTAGTCATGCCTTGTGGTCATGAGGGTAGGAAAAATATCATACCTTGACTCGAAGACGCTGTGTGTATTTAATCAATGAATAAATACACCTCAGCAGACCTAGAGTCTGCCGATCCCGCCGGCAATGCGGAAACCAGCTCGAAGTAATCGTAGGCCTCGAGAGACTTGTATGCCTGCACCATGTCGGCAGTCAACTGGCTTGGCGAAAAAAACTAAATAAACGACAATGTGAGCCGTTTACGTCGGTCGCAGCAACTTCGCGTCGGCACTGCACTAGGTCTTGTTGACGGTGTACGGGTCGTCGAAGGCAACGCCATCCACGCACAGCTTGTCTCGATACCGCTGCCGTTCAGGCTCGGGTAGCGAGCTCAAATTGTCGGGCATAACATACGACATACGTTGGCAGAAAATACGACGCGCAAATAAAGCTGGAAGCGTCTCTACAAGGTCAACAACGAGCGCACGCCATAGAACGCGATGGCGAAAACATGGAGAGCCTTGCCGCTTTTGCCCACATAGCTGCTGCGCATGCGCGGCCTTCCGGCCGTGTTGGTAAACAGAGCCGCGCCGCGTGTCGGTTTATATGTACTTCGTGCGATATGTGAACATTTTTTTCCGCCAAAGTATTTTTATTTTTTGTAGCGTGAGCCACACTGGCCGAGGTTGAGCAGTTTCGCGTAGCTCCTCGAGAGCCGTGCTGCGCATGCGCGAGGAGCAGTGACGTCACAGGGGGCACAGCTGTCGCGCCGGAGCCGCCGCCGACGCGCGCGCCTCGCCGGTCTGCGCATTCCAGAGGAGTGACGTCATAGCCACGGCAGACGCACTGGCCCCGCCGCATGCCCAGCTGTGCGCCTCCGTTACGCAGTAGCCAAGTCTGACGCTGCACCGTGGCCGCTTGATAGCGCTTCTCATTTTATGCGCATGCGCAGAGCTATCAGGGGGGGTATACATATAGAGGGGCGTTTGCCAGTGTGGCATAGCCATGGAGAAGGAGAGCGAAATTGCTGCTGACACATAGTGCGTATACCGTGTGTGTGTCATTGAAGCAGCACTAAGCATGATAATCAAGCTAATCCTAGGCAACCAGGAAAGCTAAGAATAACCAGCTGAACCTAAGCTCACGCTACGTATATCCTAGCATGGCCGAGCTAAGCCACTGGAATTTTTTGGAGGCCACCAAAAAGGGGTTTGTATTGTTTTCTATAATTAATATTGAATGTGCCATTTGGATGAACCAAGACTTTGAACATATTTGGTACACATGGTTTGAACACCACGTAACCATGGAAAAAAGTGAGCGCGACCCAAACCCTCCAATTTTCGACCGGCTGTTTTCGGACGGAAAGAACGAGAATTTCGAGCCTACCATAATGTTTTCGGTAGTTGGACTCATATAGGTCACGTCCCAACAAAAACCTCTGCGAGCAGTGTCCCTTTAAAGAGAAGATGTTTCAGTGTCGCGCTGAACGCCTGGTGCAGGAAGAAGCCGGACTAAGTCTGGGGAGTTTCGATCCGGTTTCTCTTCATCTCCGACCAGAGACGACGTTCGGACAGGGCCAGTCAAGCAGGGCCCAAAGTGCAGCGTCACAGCGTTCGTTTTCTTCGCGAGTTTGCTGCGACCGACTAAACCGATCGGGCATCAAAAAAATGCTCAGGATGGAGGCTCATTCCTTGCCTGTGATTGATTCATTCGGTGACACCAAAGGAGATGATGAGAGCTCTTGTGATGTGTGCTTGGCGCTGCTTCTATGGCTCGACTGGATCACATTGTTGTCTGTGGTCGGACTTCGAGTCAATGGAACTTCGGTTAAAACGGATTGGCCAAACACGCACTGCCGAGGAACGAGGTGCGAGTGGGTGCGTTGTCGGGGAGGATCACCCAAATCTCCCTTTTGAATTCATCTGGCCTTTTTTTTTTTTTCTAACACTGCCTCCGTTCAATGATTTAAACGTTTCACGTATAACTGTGCCCTGACAATGCGATCGCGTGAAAGTAATAAATGCGTACACCCCTGTGGTGTCTAAAAATACTAACGTGACCTTGTTAACGTAGCTGCTTGGGCGATTCGATTGCTCCTTTATAATACACGAGTGAACGTTTTCAGTAGTGCGCTGTAGTGTGTGTTAACGTGACCTTCACTATTTATCAAGACTGACGGGCCTTTCTTTGTTCCACGCAATGATTTTGGAAACCAGTATGTGCACTAGGGTCACTAGCCATCCCGCGCCTCGCGCGACTGTCCCGTATTGAGGGCTGGTGTCCCGCGTCCCGCAAGAAATACTAAAATCTTCAAAATGTCCAGCATTTCACATTGTCATAAAATTCATTACGCAAATTATGGTGCTCCAGAACAACGTGGTACGGGAAAGCGCGAATGTCGCTGGTAAGCATGGAAATCTCGATGGTATGCCATTTTCTTTCCAGGCACTGCGAGAAGCGACCGTCATTCTTGCAGGAGACGGACGCACATGCGCCGTTGTGCATCTCCCCTTGATGGCAAAATATTGCAAGCGGAAATTGATCGCCTGAAACCTAAATTATTGTAATTATTTGCAAATCACACTTTGTCATGCGAAACGGCTGTTGCAGAAAGCTTTTTTATTGTGAAAACGGCCACAGAAGGCAAAAAGCTTGTAAGTCACAAAGGTCGAAAACGAAGAAACATAGGTCCTAGTTTTTTGTAGGAGCATGTTAGTATAGGAGTAAACTTCGACAGGAAACAATAAGCCGAAAAATATTGAATACTCCTTATTTGCTTTTGATGCATTGGTGTCTGCTGCAGTCGAATTTTAGGTATTCATCTTAGGCACCTTTAAAAATAACACTTAACATTATAACTGAACAAAAATATATCACTGCGAGTGAAAATTATTTTAGCCTAAGTGCCGCATCACACATCACACTTTCCAGGTGTATAATATGATTTGGGACAGCACAAGATTTCGGGGTGTGAGTGTTTATGAATTTCCTTTAATACTTTTTTCTTGGTAACCCCCCCCCCCCCCCCCCCCCCCCCCCAGTCACGGTGTCCCGCATTTCGCCAGCAGGAAGGTGGTCACCCTAATAAGCACTACACTTGTGTGACTATTTTGTAGCACTGCGCGTTATTTTCTCGCGTGGAACAACCTCTTCTTACAGAAAGTCTCGATATCAACCGGCATAGTGTAACAACTTCGGACTCACTGTGGATGAGTCAAGATTACCACTCTCGTGACAAGTGACTCAAATAGGTCAGCGGGACGACAGATTTGCAGTTTGTCGTGCATATTTTTTTGGCAGGAAACTATGCTGATGTCTGTTACTCCGCAACCGGACACGCAAGTAACCGAAGGTGCTCATGAATCAGAACCCTCATTTTAGTGAAGTGATCGTGGTAGGCTGATCAGATAGGGTGATGACTTTGGGTTGATCTTCTCCAAGTTTCAAACCACTCTGCACCATTCGTGCCACCGTTAAGCTTGTTGTTCGAATTAAAAAAAATTCCTTGATCAGCTCGCTGTAATATTGGAAATTTTTGTTTTGTAAAATATTGGCTAATTCGCGCAGAAGTGTATGTACACAAGTTGCTCTTCAAGATCCTTCGTATTCGCCGCGTACAAGGTTCGCGCAGCTAAGAACAGTCATTTTTATCCTTCTGCCTCTAGGAATATCGTCCTCGATAAACGTCGCCATTACAGCATGTATCGCCCGAATCACCAGCTCACTGCGTTATCTGCGAAGTCCCCGTTATTAATCGGTGTTTGTTAGTTTTCCTTTTTCTCTGTTGCTTAGCTAAGTTTGTTTGTCTTCCCTAGAAATGTTGGCCTTGAGTCAAATATTTCTTTATTACTCCCTATATATGTATATTTTCAACTGATGTGTAGGCCAATGAATTGTGATAACATCATCTTTGTTATTTTATGGGCCTTGAACTAAAATTACACTCCCATACCGGTGATTATAATATAATATTAAGTATCCAATGAACCTCTTCTGCTATCTTGGAGCAGCTTCCTCGGGAAGCTGCACTTACTGCACACTCTTGCCCGAATAACCATGTTTTCTCGCGAAAAAAGCAACAAATAAAGCTTCAATTGACTGATTCATTGATTCATTTACAAACATATCCCAATCCTCTCGTTTCCACAACTTCACCCAGAACTTAAATTTTGTCCTCTGCACTACTTCAGCCAAAAAGATGATTGGGGGAGTACGATCATCTACTGCGCATATTATAGAGGTTATGTATATACAAGTGACCGGTGTGAATATAGTTTACGTACATCATGCGACGAGACTGCTGTGGAAGTGCCCGAAAAAAAAAAACGAATCCCAAAAATAATCTCGAAAGCAGTGAAACGGTCATTTCGTAAAGCTGTATCTTCCGCTCTGTCCATGCCAATTTGTTGCCGAATGCATCAGTACCTCGCAATCGCTTCGAACATTGCTTAAAAAGAAGCTGAATAGATTTTTGAAAAAAAAAAAGCTAGCTATAGATGAAATTTCTCTGATATTTGTCCAGTGAATTTGAATACCACAAGCATTTTACCCGAACGTATCAATAGACCTGAGAAAACCCGATAAACCAACAACGTCTTATCCACAGATTTTCATCCTCCTTACGCGTGCTGCTTCTGAAGGGACGCGTGCCGAGATTTGACTGCAGGGGCAAGGCTTGTGGTAGGCGCGAAAAAGTTGAGTTTCTGTACAATACAACGCGATTAGCTCTTCCCAACGAAACCACTTGGAAGGAGAGGCTTCTGCACTATTTCGAAATACTGTTGTGACAGCTCTGCGCATCGCTCTCAAAAATTATTTTGGTGCTCGTGATGACGGAGACCAAATGGAGACGATTGCAATGTTTTGTTTCCTTAAATACAAGACCGCTTCCGTTTTCGTTTAAAGGAACCGGTTTCCTTGAGGAATGCCGTATTTTTAATATTTTTCTACAACACTCAATGAGCTGAATTTCACTGTTCCACGAGCCTGCAATATTGGATGATTAACCGCATCGTTTCCTAAAGAATATATGTTTCTAGTACACGATAAAATATGTATTGTTTAGTGAAATTACAGCTTATGCATAAGTTGTAAAAAATACAACAAAAAATAATAAAAAGGTGCGCTCATGAATAGCGCACGATTTGAGAGAAACGTTACTTTAAAAAGCCCTTCGAACACAGTTTAGTTCTGGTCTCCTTTTATAGGAGCGCATTTCTGCTTCTCTTTGAGCATCGCGTAGTGTGGAGCAAATTTTTTCTTGGTTACAATATCCGATTTCATTTTTTGGCGAGCTTGTTTTGGGGGGATTTTCTTCCAGCCGCTGCTTATGTGCTTTCAGAATAAAGCAAAACCGCAAACGGCTCATCAGAGTAGAATGTTTCGAAGGTTCTAAACACGCCTCCCTGGAGCACGGTTTTCTTGCTTCTCTCCCGACGCTGAACATCATTATGCAACGAGGGAGTGCAGATATCACGCCACTGAAGTTCCACGCCCTCCCACTGCCCCTCCCCTCTGCTCCAACACGCACACACACGTTTTTTTTTTGTCAGGGCGCTTAACGCAAAGCGGCACTTAAGAACCTTCAAAGCTTCCGTCTAAACAAGGCCTGCTCATTTTTGTATTAACTTCTAACGCCATCTTTGAGCCAGCTTCATTCGAGAGCGTGCGAATTTTTTCTCACGAGTTATTTTATACTTCGTAAATTTTAGGATGGCTTCATTTTTTCGCTTTTTTTAGTCGCTAATTTTGCATTTTTATAAATTGTGTAAATATGTCTAACGATTAATGTAAAGTACCTTTACGAATATTCTAGTTTTAGTTTTAATCGTCAACGGGCAAGTATCATAATAAAACGAAAATATTCGTGTGGCGCACATTAGAAGGAAACTGTTCACTATAACCTAGCAAAATTATGCAAATTAGTTTGTTTTTTGAAAGGAGTAGAGTTGGTCATGCTCCGAATGAGCTTGCATGTTTTTTTTTATTGTTTTTGTTCTTTTGCGAACTCATGCTCGAAATGCAGCATGAATATTACCCAACGTTGAATAATTAATACTTTTTTGTACAGAAGACCTCTCCTATCGACTGCGTTCAAATGGGGCACCTGCGAAAGGCTTTTTAGCAGTATAATGGAGACAGTGAAGGCGCTCGGCGGTGTTAAAAAATATGTATTCATTAAATGCCACAAAATGTTCAGTTGGGATATTTAGTTCTTGACCTGATAGAAGCCCTGAAGGAAAGGGACAAAGTGAAGGAAGTGACAACTACGCGGAGCGCACTCGCAACTGAAGTTTTATTAGAAACACAGACATAAATACTTCAATTAAAGGACGTCACTTCCAGCCCCCCCCCCCCCTCTCAAAAATAACATTTCCTTATCTAACAGTGACACCGACGGCTCACTGACACACTTATCGACGCCCCTTGCTTTGATGACAAACGCCTCATGGTAAATTTTTGTAGTTGATTTTTTGCAGTCTCGTCCCAGAATATTTGTACTATTTGAAAACAAGGGCATGCACGGGCATCAATCGCATTACACGGCCAGATAGTCAGACGCCGTCTATTTGATAGCTTCTGCGTGTTCTCAACCACGGTGTTCTCTAGCCTGCAGGATAGCGGAATGTCGTAGACGACCGAGGTTGGGCATTCCAAAAACACATTTTTATGTTCCTTTTTGCATTTGTCACTATCTTTGTCTGGAGCATTGATTTTTCCTGCACAATGACAAAAGCTGATTCGGGGCTGAAAGAACAGCCCGAACGTTGGAACGCCCCTCAACCTTTTTCAAATTATGGGAGGTATGGAATGATGGACGCGGTTCTCTTTTTTGCCGTTTATGAACTTTTTGTGGAACGCCTCTATACTTCCTTTTCAAACCATCCGCCGCATCAGTCAGGGACTTTACGATAACGAAAAAAGGGCGTGGAAGAAAAACCGACAACAAAGGTTTTTGACTCTCAACAACATTAATTTACGCAGCGGTCTGTTTTTCCTGCGTAAGTGCCCCCGCATGATAGTGGAATGTCGTCGGGGTATGTTCAAAGTCTGTGTTGTCTGTTTGTCCTGTGTTGTCTGTTTGTCTACCGCGACCCTCTTTCGTTATCGTAAATTAGAAACCAACACACTCAACCACCTACATTAGAGTGAGGAACTTCTGCGGAAAACTCGTACTTAAAACTAGATCTTTGGATGTCTTTCGATGATTATTTATACATAAAAACGCATGGCATTTGTATTGGTACGAGAGTAGCGCCTGTACTGTGTGATCTTTTTTTCAGCGCATTGCGACTAAGCTATGCTTGAAAGACTTGGAAATGAAGGCGTCATTAGGATTTCTTTTGTATGTCGACGATTATCTTGTCACTGTGCTTCCACCTAAGGAGCTCACTGATAACGATGTATTTGAACTGGCGGGTGTTTTTGCGGCCTGCACCCAAGGTTTAATGTTTATGCAAGATAGAATTTTGGGGTCGCGCTCGCAGTTTCTGGGTTTAAAACTCACGTTTCAAGAGGATCACACCTGTTGGGCCCGCTCCAAAGGAAGTGTGCTACGATACGATTCCGCCCATTCAAAACTAGTGAAAAAACGTGTCGCTACGTCCTGCCCCGAAGTTGCGTTGAAGAAATCACGTCACCATGAAATAATAATAATAATATAATAATAGTGTTTATTTCCACCATAAGATGATGGTGGCGATCAGGAAAAGAAGCTGTGAGGTACAGCTTGTCGGGTTCCTGACCGCCGACAGCAGCAGCGACAGAGTGGGAAATAATACAGCAGTCAAAAGAGAAACACAAATGTACAGAAAATAATCGCCATCACAACATGTTAAGCACAATACCTTAAATTATCACAATGTTAACATATGGGGCATGACGGGCAAACAAAAACAAAAACAAGCTCATTGTATTAAGAACAAAAACACGGAGTAAAGAGATAAAGAGAGCAACTACATCAGTGAAAAAGGGTGACCTCACTTCACTGAACGATAACTTGTCCCAATCAATACCTTTAGCTTAAAACAGATTAAATAATTTGGGGACAGCATATTTCAGCGTTTGTGTGCTATAGTTTGTTCTCGGTGTGGCCACCTCCCAACTTGTTTATTTATCGTTGCTCACACAAATTATGTCACCTAAGATAACTGCCAGGTGGATTTTTTTCTAGAAAAAGGAACGATTGAAGTACATTGTGTGTACCATATTATGGTATATATATATATATATACTGTAAACGACTTAATTTTCGCGGGCTCAAATTTTCGCGAATCGGGCCAAAGCTGGAAATTTTAAATTATTCGCGGGTTCTAATTTTCGCGAATCGAGTGTAGCTTCCGTAGCGTTCACATATTGCCCGAATCGTTCGCGGGACGTATTTTTCGCGAATTGTAGGCGATTCGCGAAATTCGGGAAAATTAGGTACTCGCGAAAATGTAGTCGTTTACAGTGTATATATATATATATATATATATATATATATATATATATATATATATATATATATAACATACTAGTTAAAATAAACGTTATAATCTACCGGCTTTGTGCCTCGGAGAATGTTACACTTTATTTATCTGACATGAAATAATTATCCCTGTCAGGTGCCCTCGGTATTCTTGTTGGTTAGAAAATGTGTGTTTGTGTTCAAACTTGTCGATATATTGAGTGCAAATATTTACTAACTAAATGCACGAAGTTGTGTTTTTGTATTAAAATGATATATCAGTTTTTAAAGGTTAATAATTTTTAATGTCTTCCCTAATTTTAATAAATAAATGGTCTACTGGTGCAAGCGCACGTTCCTTTACCTTCGATTTGTAAATTGCTTCACCTCTAACTATTGATAGCCTAATTTTGATATATAAGCTATTTTTTTTAAATGAAGAAGAACTCGGTACGAAGCGTAATTAAACCTTCTACCATTCTACCAAGGTTTCTTTGATTACATTAAAATAAATAGGGGCGCTTAATCTCTCCGGTCGGGGAAGGTTGCCTCCGTACACGTACGCGCATGCACGCATATCAAAAATATTTAGTGACTTGGGTTTGTATTATACCCCTTCCCCCTGTTATTTGCTCCTGTATATATATCTCACACAGAAAGAACAAAAACACTGAAAATGACGAGTGACTGAAACAAAAAAGAACTGTGAGCGTCTGTCTCTCGTCTCTTTCAATGTTTTTATTCTTTCTGTGTTGACTGCAGTCCATCCAGCGTGCTCTGCTACGTGTATATAATACAAATCGTCGCTAGAAAACGAATAGCGCACCTCGTAAAGAGATGGGGCGTGCACCTACGTGAGTTTTATCGGTTCGTAAATAATAAAATATGGGGTCATAACTAATATCTAAATACTTTTTGAGCTAGTAAGAAGGCCCTTTTGCCGGCACGTGAAACATTTTTGGGTGCAGCCAGTATTCCGACTACGCACAATAGACCGATCTCACCAAGCGTTCGGCGTATGCGTGACGCCGCCATAACTTTAGTTCTCAGGAGGCAAACGGCAGTGCACGAGAGGGTTCGTGCTGTCTCGTGCTGCACTCGCGCAGAGCTCCTCCAGCGGGATGTCGCTCGTGCAGAGAGATTAAAGTTCCCTCGATGTATTGCGACAGCGGTGGCGCAGTCAAACTGGCTGGTGAGATCGGTCTATTGCACACCCTTCAGCGACTAACGGGGTAAGGTATTGGAGAGCAGGATAGAACGTGGATTTGTTATCACCAATATTAGGTGAAAGCAAAGAAAACAGATCGTTTCATAGATTTTCGAATGTCATCTAGGAACTTATCGTCCGAATCTTTTTTTTTATATTACAATCCGCTATTAAATGAACTTTTATATCCTACCAAATAAATGTAGCAGCCTCTAAAACCCAATTGCGAACAAGTCGGTCGTTTCGGGCGTCACAAAAGCAAAAGTGTGCATGTATCCTTTCCTTTTTTAGCAGTTTAGGTTACACTTTGAAAAAATAAGTATACAGGCGAATCTCGAGAGTTTCCAGCCGGCATTTATTTTAATATTAGCTTCAGCATTAGCGACCGTGCATGAGACGAGGACACTCGATATAGCAACTCCTGCCTTCAGGCGTACCGGCGTAGCGTCCGTTTGCCTCCTTCAGAAAATAACAAGACGGTGCGCGTACATCGGTGCCTCGCAGATTACACGAGAGCGACCGAAACCAGCGGAAGAGCCCTGTTCCCTCTCTCGTCACCCCACCACTAGGCAGCCACCAGCGGCAGAAGACAACGCCGAGCCCACGCGAGGCAAGCCAGAGATGAAGGGCGGAAATAAATCAAAAGGCGCCTTTTTCTCTTTTCCCATCACTCGTAGAGGACCAGCCGCACGAGCTAAGAGCGCCATTGCTTAACAACTGTCGACCCAACTTCGCCGGAAATGTATGAAGAAGTCATGTGGCCCGCCATTCCTTGACGTCAACCTGTAAAACCTTCATCAAACCCATGGCCCCCCAGGGACCTTATGCCACGCCAAACTCATTAAGTCACGCCCATCACCCAACTCTTTAACTCACTTCCGTTGCCGAACTCATTAACTCACGCCCGTCACCGACCTCACGAACTCGCCAAACTCACGAACTCACGCCCCTTACCAAATTCACCCACCCTTCACTCAACCTCTAAGTCGTGAGTTTGGAGGCGTATGAACTCGCTCATACTTACCTTACTCCTGATCGATGAAGGTGAGTGATTTGAGCGAGTGCACTAACGAGTGGGTTTTGCCGAGACAGGGGCGCATATACCTCCACTACCCTGCCTCCTCCGGCGTCGCGGCAAGCAAGAGCATGACATTTGTATGGCGTCATCGGGCGAAAATTACATAGAACAAATCAGGACGCGGTAAAGATGAGAAAGAGGAGACGGGTTCCAGGAACCATAATAGGACGTCGCATCTCATCATTCCATTTCACGCGCGTACTAGGGGTGATCAAATTCAACTCTCATATCAGGCTTTTAAAATTAGGCTAGACATTGCCTTTTCGTTTTTAGTACGAGTTTGTCGGATTTAGTCACTTAATCGATACAAATGAAAGCAATCTCGAAACGCTAAGTTTGATATTGCTTCTGTTAAGCACCCGATCCGAAATAATGCTTGAACGATTAATTTAGAACGCACTATTAGTGTCTCCTTAACCGAAGAGAGGCCAGCAAGAGCTTCTGAGTCTGAACCACTGTAGCGCTGAACCGTCGACCGAGGACGCAGTGAGAAGGGCCAGTTCTGTTTTTTTTTTTTTTATGTGTGTACCGTTTTGTGCGTACGGATTACGGTCAAACTTTTGTGTGTAGGGGAGGGGGGGGGGGGGGGAGGTAGGGCTGCCAAATTCAGTGAAAGATTTCTCCCCGTTCTATACTTGAAGAAAATAAGTATTGCGTACATCGCATTTTTCTTTTCTGTCCGTGATGTTAAAAAAGGAAAGATGGGGATCAGCGAATGTTAACATTGAAGAATTTTCGGAGTGGTAGCTTACCTTCGAAGGCGTTTTGGCAATATGGAGTCCAGACGTATTGTACCTGGGTGATTTTATCTCATATCATGCAGGCAAAAAGAGGTGAAATCGGAATTGCCATAAAAAATTTATCTTGTAAAAAGTTTTCTGTCATGACGGAAAGTGAAAGCAGAGAGTTCGATAACATGTTCTTCTCGAGTTATGGAGCGCAGAAGAGGCCGCGATACAAATGAGAGTTCCTCCCGACTGTCCGAAGTCGCATGTTTGACTCACTCTTCTCCTGTGGTTCTTGCCGTTTTGTAATTTATAGTTTTGTCTATAAATATTCGGACATAACAAAAAGGTCGTAATGTAATATATAGTTTTAGAATTTTTTATTTATTTCAAGGAAATCATTAAACTCACTGACAAGGTTGTTCTGTTATAACATTCGACAGGCTGCAAATCGTTACCTGCTTAATTTATATTTATAAGTTTAGTATTCATGAACAAGCCTAAAGGGGCAACATCGACCAATATGTGATAAAACTCCACTAAAAGCGTCGAAGTACGTTTACTATCTTATGCACTTTTCGTCGTCATAGGAAACAGTCTTTTCCTGATAGGTATGTATCGGGAGTTCCATTTAAATTTGAAAAGATTTATTACAAAACACTCGTAAAGTATGCATTAATTTGGTTTGTGCATGTGAGTTACCTACATATTGACCACGGAGTCAATATGTAGGTTTTTTTAATACTTGCGATAAGTCGGATAATTAATGGAACTTTATTAATTCACTTTTTAATTAGTAAAAATAATCATATCCTTTCAATTAAAAACATGCTGATCGTAATTGAAAACCCCCCTATCAGTCAATTTTGGAAGGACTTCAAGCTCGTGGCAAAGAGGGGCGCACCAGAGTATCCATTCGTGGAGCAGGCGCAAAGCTAGCAGTGGCAGAACACGATGATATTCAAATCATATGTGTTTTGGCACTGCTATCTTTTCGCCTGCTGCACAAGTGGTAATTAGATCATCATCTCCAGTCGCAAATGGGAGATGAGGATCTAATTACCAATCATTCACGTGACCGGTAGCACACTAACATAAATTGGGATGAAGCAGTTTCGTGGCTATTTACTTATCGCAAAAACTAAAATTGAAAATAAGTTTATCTAAGGCAGCGGCGATAATACCCATGCCTAGTTAATTTTATTATAGATTTTGGTAAATATTGCGAATATTACGGGTACATATTCAAATATTTTAAGCTTTCAATGTTTTGTCATAGGTATGGATATATTGGGGCAATGCTTTGAGGAATCGGAGTGTTTATTGGCGCTCTTGAAACAGAACCTTCAATCGACTTTATTGCTAATGAATACATCAAACAACTATCGTAGCTTATAAAAAAATTCGCATATCCAGCTTCGCAATAAATGAAAAACAAAATAGGCTGAACACATCAAATTCTGCATCTATGAACCGGGTGTTTCGTAATCCTAATTGCGTAATCTGGATTTAATAAATCCAGTGAGGTTCACTCAGTTCTTTTTCTTCATACCTTCTCGACCAGGCACAACGGGAGAGCGTGTTAACTTTCCTACCAACTCTCTCTAAAAGAGTCCTCGACTAAACTCCTTCGTCGCTCTAGTGGCAGAAGGAAAGTCGCCTTAAAAGAAGAACGACTGGAACCTGAAGAGATAGGGATGGCGAAAAGCTCCTTGAGCCGCGCGGACGCTGACGCTGTTCAACCCTGACACGCCGGAACGCCAGTCTGTGCAGCCCGATCGAACGTGTGAACGTGTTTGTCCAAGGCTGGCATGTTTGCAGGAATGGTTAAGCGCCGTCGTCCGCCTCCGCGCCTTTCTTCGGTGTCCAGCTCGATCGCTGGTCCCACTCGAGATACGCAGGTATGTAGGGTCGTCGACCTTTCCCAGCGAGAAGACCGGATTTTGAGAAGCGGGCTGGCTCATGTCTTGACAACGGCCAAGTGTACGGACGAACTAAAGATACGTCCCGAGACATATAGTGGGCTTCCGATCCCCTGAAGTCGCTGGCCAATGTGAGACTCTTCTAACAGAAAGTTCAGGCCCACGTAAAAGCCGCGAGGTCAACCTAAAGCTGCGGAGACACTGTTAATACAACATACCTAAAACACCGTGTGTGCGACACGGAGACAAAAATATCTGCGGACACATGACGCATATTACAAGCATGCTTTCTTCAAGCGTAGCTTGGAACATGTCTACACACAGCCTTTGTATGACCCGTGTGACTGGGCCGTCACACAAGAAAATAACACACAAAGTCTGCAGACAGAGTTTTGAATGGAACATAAAGAGCATTTGCGTCCGTGAGGGGACTCAGTGTTTCGAGTGAAATGAAACCTGACACTCCAGGTGTGGACATCGTGCGATCAATCCCCACTCTTGCTGGTTACAACGTGGACGGACACTTCACCGCTCGTGCAAACTCGTCAAATGATGGCTGCGTCGACGCAATAAAACGCAGCGGGAAAGCTATCTGAAGAGACCTTACGACGATTTCTTTTATTTTTTGGGGAAGTACCGATGAGCCTTGGTCTTTTTAACTCGAAGCATATAAGACACGTGGTCGGTTTAACCTTCTTGTACTAAGTCCCTCAGAAAAAAAAAAAAATTAAAATTGTATAAGCGTTAACTTCGACGCGTGGTCAGAAACTAGCTGCGAGGTGTTGTCCTAGCGCTCTCCTGCCCCCCATGTACGTGGTACAAATGCAAACTCAAAAATTTGCCAAAAAATGGTTTGTTGTCCAGCTCGAACTCAGTTTTGACGCACTTACGTTTCCAATCTAAAAACTACCTTCTGTTGTAACGGTGAAGTCAGCGAGCAAAGTGGACGCGGCAACCCTACCGTGGCAACTTCAACTACTATGCTTCCGTTCATGTTTGTGCAGATTGTTATTGGCTCTCTGCTAAGCGCCTTGTCAATGTAAAAGGAATCATCGCCTAATGGTTTATTCGCGGTCACCAGTCGTTCGCCACGCAACGGAACAACCATAGTACCGTCACCGCCCGTGCACGTGGAAGACTTCCATAGCTCACCAGTTGCACGCAGGCTGAGGTGAACTCAAGATACCTGATGGCCTGCCGTACAGCACATAAGGAGCACATCTTCGGCCTTGGCACCTTCATTTAATATGCCTCCAATCATTTTTGCGCAGGTTAGTGACTGTAAATACTAATTTCCTAGTAAGTATATTGACTTAGTTTGGTTGCCAGGTCCACATATATTGGAGCAGTGCATTTATAATGAATTGTCAGTAATGGTGTCTGCTACTGAAGCTCTCCTGCGATGCTGAGAAAATCTTTGGGGGTATAAATGCAGAAATCACAGCTGAAATGCTCCTGGCACAAGAAATTCTGCACAAAAATGACGAAATCCTGAGGAAACTAACCACATCGCAAACTAATCTACAGAGGCTTCAAAGTAAACTAAGTTCCACTTATAAAAAAAATTGACAAAGCTTGTGAAAGACATGTTCAGATTGAGAATACAATTACCATTCAATATCTTCAATTAACGTCTCTTTATAAACAAATTTATGATTTCGAATATTGTTCCCGAATGTTTAATTTGATTTTTATTTATAAACAAGTGAATCCAGAAAAATAAGAATTCTATGGAGAAGTGTAGATCATAATGTCCTTATAATGGGATACTAAAAGTAAAAATTGTTTCATTTGAAAGAATTCAGTCTCAGAAAACGATACATGCTAGAACTAGGCCAGTTATTCTGATAATGACTGACTTTTTAGACAAAAAAAATCTTTAGTGCTTTAGGCTTACGGGGACATAAATCAGCATTAATGGGGACTTCTAAAAAAAAAAGTCCTGGAGATCTCGAAAAAGTCGTGAAACTCTAATGTAGATAAACAAAATAAAGGTGCGAAACTATATATTTTAAATAAGAAAAACAACGCATTTTCCACTTGGAACGAGTGTAGTAATGAGAGATACAGGTGCGCACCATAACCGAAAGCTCAGGATGAGTAACGTCAGAACCAAGAAATGCTTCAAACACATTAACATAATAAATGCACGAAGCATTTATTATGTTAACGCACTTAAACCAAGTGACGATAGATAGGCGGCACATGAAACAGCGCGTAAAGGTCTGTAAAAACTCTGAAGATTCAGAGGAAAAATATTATAATATCACTATTAAATGATTTCTCACAAAAGCCCAGGTGAATTTTGCCGATATATTAATCCCCGAGCCGAGAATAAATATGCATATGATAACAGTTAGCTTGAGTTGAGGAATATAATTCTTTCGTCTCCTTTGCACGGACTCATTACGCAGCATTCACAGTAGGTAGATATATCTTTTGATTGTCCTCTAATAAATTATTCGACAATTCAAAAGCAGGGGGTTCTAAACATCTTACTTAAGACTCTCATTAAGAAAAGTACCAATCCCAACGAAACTCCAAATATATATGTATATATTTTTTTTTAAAAACGTCACGCTGAAGGGCCGTTAAGCTCAGCTTTGTATTAAGACTCTGGAAGATTGCCAAAATATTCCCATGCACACAGGAGGATCGATTTTTTCGTGGATAATTACCGGCCTATATATATCATTAGTGCATGCTCAAAACTTTATGAGCAGATTGTTTGGAAACATATTTAACGTCCATTAAGAATCGTAATATTTGTATCTGTATAAACACCGATTCCGTTAATCTCTTTCTACATCAACCATAGTTACTGAAATTCTGCAGGATCTTTCCAAAACTACAAATAATCGTTGTCCAATTGACCTAATATTCTGAGACTTAGGGAAAGCTTTCGATGAAGCGCCTCATCCTAAATTAGTACTCGAAATTGAAGCCTTATTTAGGAACTTAACAATTTCAAACTGTTCTCGGTCCAATCTGTCATCAAGAAAGCAATTTGTGGAATCTGGAGGCTCTGTGTCTGGACACGCTGAGGTAGCTTCAGTTGTACCACAGGGCAGTGTACTGGGTCCACATTTGTTTTCAATGTTTGTACAAGATATCAGCTGTTGTGTATTAGTCTTATTTAAGTAGTTTGATTATGATTGTTTTTTGTACAACAAAAATTAACTACTTACGATCAAATTAATCTAAACGTTAATATGCTCTGAATCAAGCATTGGTGCGACGGTTGGCAAACAAACACTCGGGAATTGGTCTGTATTTCAATAACGAGTCAAAAGCAATTCTTAAGTAATGATTATTTGATAGGTGATACCAAACGTGTAAGTGTAGACCAACATATGTATAAGGGATGGACGTTCACGAGTGATTTACAATGTAATGGAAACATTAAAATGTTTTCCAGGAAAGCTAACCTGGCACTCGGGTATCTATGAAGAAATCTCGCAAGTTCTTTGCCAGAAATAAGAGAACCTGGCTCACTAAACTTTGGTGCGAACTGTCCTCGAAAAGAAAAAAATAGTAAGGGATTTATATACAGTAACAATATTGTCAAATCTTCGCACTGTTAAAAAAAAAAGGAAAACATAAATTTATGGTGAAAAGACGAATAGAACGTGTCCCGTCTTTGAAAGAAGAGTTGCAGCACAGACGAGCTGGTGAACATTAAGCAACATAATAAAACCGGAGATTCTGAACGAGGACAGACATAGAACCGCCATTGAGACGGTGCTTTGGGTGTTCTTATTTCTCCGTGTCTCCGGTTTTATTATGTTGATTAATATCCCGTTTTTTGGCGCTACACCCCCAATGTCATGTTTCCGTTCCAAATTGGAACTGTACTATCAACATCCCATATACAGTTTTCGTTCACAAAGAGGAACCGTACCTTAGAAACACAAATGAGCTATTTAGATAACGAACGTCGATCGCCCCACTTTACTACGAAGAGGATCTTACAGAAGAGCCTCTATGTGCTTGATACGACTTTCGCGCACATTGATCGTGTCGAAAAACGCCAAAAAGTGTTCATTCGAATCGTGCTTTATCACTCGGATCATGCGACGGAGCACGCTATGCGCAGAGCAGGGAGGACGATAGCCCCAACGTCACGCCATTCAAGCGAATCGAACCAGCTCCTGCACCTCCTGTAGAAAAACGTATTGAGTACGACGTGCTCTGGTTTGAAGTTTTCAACCGCTGTTTTTCCAACGTATGCATATATTCAATCCGCCATTCACAGGAGACCGCACTGTACATGTGCGGCATTTTAGGGTGGAGTCCTCGAAACACTTTCTGGGATAACTGCTTAATTTCCTGTCTGTTGGTAGACCTTTTTCACTATTTATGACTACTAACACCAGTGTTGTACGAAACGGCGTTTCAAAAAACGGCGTTCCTGGAACGCGTACCTTTTAGGATGAACGAAGGAACGCCACCGTTCCATTTTGCATCCGCGGAACTGGAACGGGAACTCCTTACATTTTTATAAAACGGGAAGAGGAACAGCGTTCCCTTTTTTCGTCCAGTTATTTTTTTTTTTAATTTCTAGGAGGGAATTGTTAAAAGCATAAAAACAATATCTTTACAAAGAGCAGACTCTTGTTAACTTCTTAGTTAATTATCTTCGGGTTTATTTCGTGTGGTCCTCGTTTAGTAACACCGGGTGCAGGAGAGTTAGTGGACAACGATTCTTTTTTCAGTGCCCGAGACTGCGGTACAAAAAGCAAAACTTTTAGTTAAAGGAAATGGCACAGAAAGGGGAACGTTTCAAACTGGGCCACTTTCTTTGCTTCCACGAATCCTCATGCAACCATCAGCATGAGCCCACTACAGCCATCACTTAACTTTCACAAAGAGTCCTAGAGTTACAACAAAATAAAAGGTTACCAGACATCGAACGCACCCTTGTATCCCCAACATTGGTCACTTAAAAGATACACAAAAATTAACCTTCATTTTTTTTCCCCTAGCCCCCGCCTTCGAACTGAACAACAAATTCAACCTTTACGAAGAACGACTTGTAATTTTTAAGACTGACCTTCCAAAGCCCCACCTCCTTCTTCATTTGCTGGTTTTGCGGACAGCAGCATCAAGAAGCAACATCGAAGAGCATACAAGGAACTTTGCTAGATTATTGTGAGGTTGTTGTAAAACGCTCGTGCAATATGGGGTAACAGTACATTTGGCTTGTCTGAATTCGCCCACCACAATTATGAACATGGTTAAAAAGATTTTTAAAAGTGATTATATCAACAAATAAAACCCTCGTTCCGCTTGCTTTCTTTTCCTGTTGCCCTTCCATCACGGAATTCAAATTCGTATGTTGCCATTTGATGGGATAGATTAAAAAACAAAACAAAAATCAGCAAAGTGCAAATGTAATGTATGTGTAATGATACGTTTAATTTATTTTTAATTGTAACGGGAACGAGTTCCTCTTTCACATATGGAACTTGTAACGGGAATGCATTCCAATAATCCGAAGGAACGAGGAACGAGCTTTGGTTCCTTTTCTTAAGGAAAGTGTAGAACACTGACTAACACCCGACTCTTGCTTACCAACAGACAGAGAAAGTTAAGCAGTTACCCCAGTAAGCTTTTTGAGGACTCCACCCTAAAATGTAGCTATGCTTCGGGATTCCACGCTCTACCACGCCGGGCACCGAGCAAAGCCTAATCGGTTGGGCCCAGGGCCAGCGGGGCACACGTGAGTTTTTTTGGGAGAGGGGGAGAAGGGTGGTTGGATTCAAATGGTTACCTTTTATGGCATATTACCACCCCTGCTAAAACCGTGCAGTGGCTGACTGCATGAATAAAAATATAAATGTGATAAAACAGGTGGACCGCGTTTGTGACAAAATTCTTAGGACTCAAATTTTGCCGCAGATGTTGGTCGACGTCAGAATCTCAAGTTTTAACATCATTTCTGACTCGCCGCCCTTCTGTGCTGGTTCTATCGTGTCTTACCTATGCGACACCCAGTTAGTAAAAAGGTCAACTCAATCCTGCGATGGACCCTCTAATCCCCCGCTTTAGAGGACGAATTTTGACGCAATATTGTTTTTATTCGCAGCCGTGGCAACATATTCCTCTATTAAGACCTCTTCGGAAGATTAAGTAGAACAAAAATGCAAAAGCAATATTCAAACCAAAAAAAAAATTAAAACATCGAGTTTTCTTTTAGAGTGTGTGTTAGACAAACCGTGGAGGAAGGGCGTTGCGGTGTGTCATATTTATAGCTAGAAACGCGGGCGGTGTGACCATGGGCTAGAGTTGACGCTCACGCTCTTTTTTTAAGTTGCCTCTGCCCCTTCGTGTTTCCTCATTTTTATGCCTATCTTTTCCGTCGCGTTTTACTTTCACATTCCCGTCTCAAGCCTCGGCTCTCCATCGCTGCGTCGCGCTCGGGAGCCACGACCGTGTTTGGGGCGACAGCTGCGGAGCCGAAACGGTCTTTCATCGTTCTGAGCTGAAACCGGAGCAGACGCGGTGCATGAGGCGAGGTTGTTTCCAGACGAGAAAAAAAAAATTGCTCTACACGGAAGGTGTGCGTACTAAATAAACTAACGACTTTACATTAGTAGAATCAATATCCACGGGCTCTGCGGCGAATAAGGGTAATGAGCTTACTCGAGAAGTCCTAAAGCCGCGGTCAGGCTGCACATACATCATTTATCGACAGCCTGTAGACACACACTGAAAGGTACATGACCGTCCTCTCACATTAGTAATATAAACTGTGACATTAGACCTATGCATGTATCCAGCACACGTGCTTCGCTTGAGGGCGCAGATAATTCTCTCTGCAGCGAACATCGCGTTTTTGTGTGATGCATGAGCTTCGTGAAGGCGGCTTAGATATCAATATGTCAGGGCTCTTGAATGCAAGATGGGACCATCGGTCACCGACATTCCGACAAAAATTAAGGGGAACACCCGTTGAAGCAACAGAAAGGCTCTGGTACAGCCCCTTCCGGAAATGCACCTGGGTCAGTTCATTATTATCATCATCTCGGACGACGATACGAAGCTTGTCTCTTCAACACGCTAGCATAACGCGTTGCACGAATTTTGTTGGAGGCACTGTATGAGCGCCCAGTTCAGACTCGGAGCAATAAATCCGTCGGTACACACTGTTTTCTACAACCCTTGGTTAGGTTTGCAGGGAAATATGGGTACCTCTAGCGGCGGATGAAATAGCCACAAAATAAATGTATAGTTCACTTAAACTGCTCTGATGGGAGACGTTACCTAGCACTCTAGCCGATTCCGCTCAGCAGACATCAGCCTTGCTTGTCGTTGCTTTAAACATCAAATCCTTTCTTACGAATTCCCTAATCCCAAAATTTTGTCGATCCGTCAGTCCGTGCATTTCCTGCTAAATTTAGCGGATAAACTAATGTGGAGTTTACATCAAGTGACGTCATTTGACGCCACGTGACTTGACATAACATGATCTTTATACTAATTATGTTTAACCCGCCGAATATAGAGGAGAAATCAATGTCACGTGACCTGACCTAACGTGACGCACATGTCAGTTTCGTTTACCTCCCAAATTTAGCGGAAAAGTTAGCGTAACCTGCCAGATTTTACGTTGCGTAAAATCTGGCATGTACCTTACGCAGTAAATTTAGCAGTAACTTTTATGACACGTGACCAGGCATCTCGACACAAACCAATTTATTTTTCCGCTCAATGCAGCGAAAACTTCGTCATCGCGTGACCTGATGTCACGTTACCTATACATTACATTCAGCTTCCCCGCTCGATTCGGCGCATAAATTAATGTCACATGACCCAAGCACCAAGAGGTTTCCCGCTAAATTTCACGGGGAAATCAACGTCATGTTTCCTGACTACACCTAACACATGAACAAAAATATTACCACTAAGTCTAACAGGGAAAGTGACGCTAAATTTAGCGCCAAAATTGGCGCCACGTGACGTATGCAACCAGTTTCCCCCTGCTCAATGTATATATGATATTGGTACAAGATAAGGGTTCTTCACTCCCCGAAGTTCCGGTTTAATGACGCATTAATAATTTCAAACGATCACATCTTAAATACTGCATTCTATGCATTATAAAATTTTGGGGATAAAGTTCGCTGCAAAATATTTAATTATCACTTAATACGACCTTTTGCAGAACGAATTTCTCATGTCACTCCTAAAGTAAGCGAATGCGACTTATTTCATTCATGTTTCCAGCACGTCCCCTCTCTTTCTGGTGAAAAATGTAAACTTTAATATTCGAAACAAAGACGAACTGGGGACAACCATTCGTCTGGAATGTTTGTTACCTTTAGCTTCTTGTCGCCATGGCGCCGGTAACAGTATGTCGAAATCTTACTTGCGGGTATTTTAACTTTTTGGAGAAACACGCGTGTTCACCAGCAAACCGGCTCTGATGTAGTAAAGTGCTAACTCGAGTCGGCGCTTCATTCGGATTGACTGTTTGTCTGTCAAACTGGAAATCAATACGAATCCGTGCAAGACTGTGATCCGAACAGCACATTCTTGTCTGTTACTCTCATTCAAATGTAACGTTGTCCAATGAAATACTAAGCTTTCATTTGTGCACACCACTCTGACAAAGGCTAGATTTCCATTTAAGCCACTGGACGATACTGCTCTTTGAAAATTCTGTATTTGCTTGCCTGAAATTGTCGTTAAAGCAGATTCCTGAATTATGAGGCCGCTCTCCTCGCCTCTTCTGTCTTCAATTTCAATTTGAGGATACCTGCTCGTCTGCTCTTCAGCTGCCGTGTGAACCCGAAAGAACTTTGATATGATATCATGGTAACTAGTGATGAATGATCCGCTATAAACTTTGACTGTGACACTTGACGTGAATATCATTAAATTGAGGCAAGTTATGCAAATTGTTTTACGCTCCTAAAGTGCCACTGACAACCATAAAATTGATACTTTTTTTCGTGGTTTTAACCAACTCTAAATTATCCTTTTTACGTCATCCTAAAACATTTAAGCCTTAGGGTGATGCATTACGAGAGAAAAAAAAAAAGAATAAACGCCTTCAGAAAGCTTGATTTGTATATAGCACTAAACCAAATGAGGCAGACATCGAAATGGTTTCCTGTTTGCTTTCTTAATGACTTGAAACCGGAAGTTCCTTTTAAAGTTCTTTCTATACCTCTCATCTATCACGGGCGCGAGCTCCAGCATGACGGCCGTTCCGGCGACTCGATTGCAACGCGCGTGCCACGTGTCATTTCTCCGCATGGTGCTTTTTATTTTTATTAAAAGCAGTGCTTTTTATGATTAGTTAGGGATGTTTCTTAAAATATGAAAAAAAAAAAAAAATCGATGCATAGCTGACTTTGCTGGCGGTATGGGCAATGTGGGGAATTATACAAACTTCTCAATCGCTCAAAACTTGTTCTCTAAAACTCCGAGGGGCTATTCGCCGCCGAAAAAAAAACTCAACTGAGCCGTCAACGTCTTTTCTAATGACCCGATTTCTACGAACGCCCATGATATATCCATATGGCGCCGCCAAACTATAAGTAAGTAGAAAACCAAGCAGGACAAGACGTATGTCTCGTCACTACCACTTAAGAGCTCTCAGATTTATATACCGAAGACAGCGGCATACTGCATTGGCAGTCGTCGAAAAGGTGTGTTTTATGAATGTCATTATTAACTGTAATGAACATGAAACTCTCGACATCTCTATATTTCTGAAAAAAAAAAATTCTTCGCCAATTACGACATCAAAAAGAAAATAGACGCGGGACGAGCTTAGTTTGGAGAAAAGACTCAGATCTTTGACGGGCTATTCCGTACAAAAAATTTTCGTTTTCGCGATCAAATCTGTTTGGCGCTGCTGAACGTGCTAGACAATACTAGTAAGTATGAATGTTGGTGTTGTCAGGGGGCTTTTAATCTACTCCGCCAATTTATGTAGTACTTCATGTTGTCAAAATATTATTTTATAGGGATATATAAATGCCATCTTTGAATCGACTAAAAATTAAATGTAAAACGAAGGGCTTAGCTCAGTACTTGCCTTTGGCATATTTTCGCCTCAACTGCTCAGACTGAGTGGGGTGCACGCGTGATTTTTTTGTATGTGCCTTCTTTACCGTGGGCTGCTACCTTGTAGTTCAAGAGCAGATGAACATTTTATACGGGCACTTCTGGAACGTGGGAATTAAATTGAAAAAAAGTGAAGGAGGAGCTTTTGCAGCTTGCTGCATCGTAATAGTTAGCACGCATGATCAGCGAGTTTGATCCCGTTAAAAACAGCAGCAAAACAATTTATATCCATTGTGAGTCTTACTGAAACTAATATGTTAACTCTCGGAAACTTATTACACACTTTGTTTATTTACTCTGTCTCTCTTTATCTATAAATTTAACATCAGAATTTAAAAATGTATATTTCGGCTTTGCTAGTTATGGGGTGTTCCAACAAAGATATATTTTTAATGAAACGCAACTTTTAATAAAAATACTGACGCTATCGTTTTAAATTTTAGTATAAAGTCTACACTTCGGATAATTTAGGAACACAACCGTTAACAAATCTCCCTCATACTTCTGCTGGCACACTCTTTCTATTGCTGCGAAGCAATTCGTGACCGTGTCACCTCACGCAGTGGCTACCAGAATCGGCCACCCATGTCGTGTGATTTGGCACAGGTCGGCTTATTGCTTTGGTTTTTCGTAAAATTCAATGTTATCCCCCCACCCCTTTTCCCACTCCCCCTTCCCTTCAGAAAAAGGAGTGTTATTTTAAGACGGAGGTTTACCGCGTCGTTCTTAAAATGGAGCCGCAATTATGCGAACATATCAGGAACATTTTATAAACACTGAAAGGGTATGTCTGTATTGTCATGAAGGACATTTAGTGTTTCCCAGAATCGCAGTGTTTGTATTTGTGCCCCGGACTGTTATGCGATCAATACTATATCTTTAAAGTATGCAAAATATCAAAGAACCTGCAAGATAAAGTTTGGTTGATGCATTTAATGCCGAGTGAGCTGCATCCTCTCGTGTCTACCCACGACGAAAGAACAGGCTGATGCGCTGGTGCCGTCCATGAGATAGGCCTTGGTCACTTCCAATGTTGGTTAACTGTACTCTTCTAGAGCGTTCGATTCACCCGCACTTTCTGCACTGGTGCAGAAAAGTGTAGTGCGGTGTATTTTCGGACGTATCTCAACACGACCCCACACTTTTCTGCACCGGTGCAAGAGGGGTGGGTAAACAGAATGAAGCTATACTCTGTTTCACCTTATGATCTACCGTAGGAAAGGCTACAAGCGAGAGCGCCTTGTTCTAGGGCACATCTCGGCGGCACAAGCCCTCGTGAGTTAAAAGCAGCTCTCAATGCTATGAGCTCGCGCTCCTAGCCTTCTCTGTGGTACAACATAAGGTGAAACGGAGTATAGTATTTGAAAGATAAAATCTACGCATTTTAAATGAGAATTCATCTCGCATAACATCTTCAAATATATTTTAAGCACGAGTTGAGACAACTGTCTCTAGAAACGTACGGTCGGTGACAATTAAAAAAAACAAAAAAAAAAAACGAGGAGCACGGTTTACATCTAGCGCGAGCTTGTCTTTGGCCGCGAAGGGCCGCACTTAGTTGGTCGAAACACGTTTTGGCCGACGCCGACGTTTTATCGAAATACAGGTTTACGAATGGTCGGCCACCGCGAAGCGCCGTTTACGGGTGGGCCAGGTGGGTTAACATTTTTTCAACGAGCCGCCGCAGAATGTCATGGCGAAGCGGCGTGTACGTGCGGGGTTGGTGGGTTACCACACGTTTCAGTCATTCGCTAAAACATCTATTCGCTCAAAGGACCGCCGTTCGCTAAAACTACATTTGTTTCTCTGATATGGACCCGGCTGCGAGATCCCAGAGGGGTTATCAAAGTTAAGAAGCTCTCGCTGAGTCCGGAGTCTGTACTCAGTTCTTCACCTTTCACCATGTATTTAGCAAGCTTGGCGAACATTACATAAAAGAACAATCGTCATGGAAAGTAGTCTAACTATCTAAAATTTATTGAACGACTTTTTAATTACCTGTTTTTTCGGGTTATGTTCCCATTGCAGTATTGGCAGCAATTACCATTAGAGGCCTGAATAATTGAAATCCCTTGCGAGGATGTAATAAATCTTCAGATATTAATTTATCGAATTTCAAGTTGTTTATACTGATTTAAAAATTCTTCGCAAAAACCAAAAGCCGCCCCATGCCCGGCCCACAATGATGCTTGGAAGGGTGACGTAGTCGTTTCAATAATCATTATGTCGGCAGCGTGTCCTTGGTGGGTACGCCGCCGAAGGAAGTAACGGCGTAGCTGACTCGATTACATCACTTTTCTAAGCGTGATCCTGAGCCGGGCTTCAGGCGCTCTTTTTGCGCGCAATATTTAAACCGGGCTAAAAACGTTAACACTATTCAGGTAATATCCCAAACTCAATGAAATACTCGCAAATTCGTTTAACTGGTATGACCTCTCATTGTAATTTCCGTCAATTCAGCAATTGCAACATGACACCTAAAAGGAATAATTAAAAAGTTAATTTACGTATTTTAGTTAATGGTGAAACTTACCAAGACCGTTATCCCCTCATACACGTTCGACCGATCCCGGCAAAAAAAATGGTGAATACGAGACTTGCCTAACCCTTACCACCGTTTTCTAAAACACTTGGAGTCGCTCAAGCTTAGCCTTTTAGAGTGGAACGCGATTTCTAAACATCTAAACTCCCGCTCGCTTCCCAGCCATGCAAGCGTCCCCTACGTGGCCTAGTCAATTGCGTGTCTGGCTTGCAACCGGAAGGTCCCACCTAATATTTTTCCGGATTTTTTTTTTTCGTTAGGGAGACGAATTACCTTATAAAGTGAAATTATTTGAGACATTCGGCGACCTTTAATTTGTATTATATGTCACGTTTTATGCTCTTTCATTCCCACGTGGCGTCACTTTTCACCTGATCGCTGTGGGTTGTTTAAATTTCCCGCGCGAAGTCACGTGGCTGTGAGGTCTTGACGCTATCGACCAATCAGAATTCTTCCGTCAGGTCGCCACCGACGCCGACGTTGGCTTTTCTGCGACGCGAGCTCGTTAACGCTATCACGTTAAAACTTGTTCGAGTTAAAACCAATTACACACCCTCTATAGGCAGATAGCAAACAGTGTATTCGGGCTACCAGGTAGATTAGGCTTCTCACATTTTGCGTTGGAGAGGTCACGCTCAAACGCAGACGTGTGAAGCAGCCGTAAAGAAAAACTTTGTGTAACCCTGTGTTGATTCGGGGGGTCTCGCTCGCCCTATTTTTTCGCGCGCATGCCGTGCGGGACGCTCCAACGTTGCGAAAATGGGTCTGCTGAATATATCAGAGGCCACAGATTCCCGCGCCTGCCGGGAGGCCGACGACGCGGAGCGTGTCAAATTAGGTGTTCAGCGACTTTTACCCTCTGTGTCTGAACATACGGTCACAGAACAGTTCAAGCATCAAGCTGTAAAGTGAGGGATTCAAAACGCGTGCTCTAAGGCATGCATTGGGAGACCTAGAGTCAGTGAATATGCAACGCTTAGAGTATCTCACTCTATTTTTCATTTTATTGTGGGCACCGCCAATAGAGGCTTAGCGCAGAGGAGGAACAACCTCGAGCAGTTGCGATTAAAGAATTTTGTTTCCTGGGGTTTAGGCGGTGCCAGAAATCTCAAGCGATATGGTTTTGCCTTGTGGCGAATCATTTCAGCATTAATAAAAGACGGGAAACCTTTTCCTTGGACTGCAGATAAAACTTCACATAGCTGGTTACATAAATTTTAAGAACAGAGATGACTGCAGCTTTGTTTCTTCGAAGGACAGTTTAGTTAGGGGGACCACGAAACCTTATTATCGCATATTTGTATGATTCTTACGTCACTCGTTGGCGTGCACTTATACTGGCTGTACCCTTATTCCACAACGATGAACACTTCAGTCTAACCCTTATTTAGCCTGGATGTTTGAAAACTGCATCACGTTTCTCGTTCCAGAAGCCAGCTGTGCTTTAAAGTAGGACCGCCTTTGTTTTAGTTTTGTTTTCACCTGTGGGAAACACTGTTGTTCCTCCGTTGTCAGCACTCTGTGTCCTGTTTTATTAAAACGAGGCGAGACCCAGAGTAAACAATTTGTCGTTGAGAGCCTGGCTCGGGAAACGTGGAGGGGGGCCTCCGTGCGAAATTTGTTATAAGCAGCGGAACTTCATTGTGAACACAGCGTCCCGGGTTTGCCGTAGTCTCGCCCATCGCTGGGAATTTGTTTTGGATGTCAGCGCAATGTTTATTTGTTTTCTTTTCGCTCCTTTCTTTTCAGCCTGGAGCGCGCCATGGTCGTGGGCTGCGAGATTGCATATTGATCGCGGCAGCCATCAAGGGCCTATTGTCGCCGACTCTCGCTGATTTTTTTTTGGTCATTATTTCCCCGTCATTCTTGTCTGTTTGGGGCTTATAGCCCACGCCTTCGTTTATTTTTTCTATTTGTGTTAATACTGGTAGATGCTAAAATGTATATATGGCACAAAGTGACGTCGCGTATCTGCCTTTGGGATAGACTTGCTACTGATCACGTGCCTTCTGTAGCGTATGTGCTTCAGCACAGAATTCGTTTTTCTCGACAACAACATCTCGAAGCAATCACCATCATGGCGTGATGACGTCAAGTGCAAGTGACGCATTGTGACCAGAGGCTACGCGACTATCTTCTTCTGACGGCTTATCCGTGAACTTTCTTTTATGCAGAGCTCAAGTTCATCTGCATCTTTTACAGGGGTTGCGGTGGGGTCAGAACGACATTGAGTTCTGATTGGCTCTGATTGAAGTACCATGGGTAGAGCTCAAGGTAGCTTGCTTTGAGCTTTAACCACTATCCTTCAATCAAAGCCAATCACAACTCGGAGCGTTCTGACATCACCGCAATTCTTGCAAAAAAAGCGGACGACATGCTCTCCGCATACTTCCTATCACCTGAACTCTACTCGCAGCTAACGCTACGAGCTGATGGGACCGACGAGAGAGCGTAGGAAGGGCACCATCATGATGACATAATAAGGAACAGCGCACAAAAATCAGGACAGCAGGCGAGAGACACGTGGAACACAGAACTGCTCGTGTGTTCTATGTGTGTCTTTCCTGTTGTCCTGTCTTTTCTCCGCCCTTTTTCATTATTTCGTCTAAATACCAACATTCCCACCTAACCACATTGCTCCGCCATCATGGTGTTCGTCATGTCCTTGTATGCGTTCTATCATCACTGAACCAACCGCAAACGACGAAATGGCCCAGTGACGTCCGCTTTCGCACTCCTTGATTGCTCCCTTTAGCTCGTAACGTCGGCTCAGTCAGGACTTAAGCTAGAACAAAGTAAAGACTTTTAAGAGGCGTATATCTGCAACCTTGGTTGTCTTGCCTCCGTATATAATAACTTTGTTCACCATACGTCTATGGTGGAAGCTGAGGAAAAAGGTGTACAAGCAACTTGACTTGTCCTCAGCCCCCCACAGGTACACAACATTGTCGAAATCATACGCAAGTATTCATATAATACAAAATACTCCGAGATTCTTGGCGCTCAAAGCTCTACTCCGGCCATTCCATTGGCCAGGAGAGACTTACTCGTGAATAGAGTCTGTTACTGCGGCGCAGTGGCGCTGGTGCAGGATTGGAAATCCCCATCATCGACATTGCTTGGCTAGCTGCAAGGACAAAGATGCGCCTGTCCGACATAATTTTGGCCATTTCAGATGGTAGCACCCTGGCCATCTGGTCGATCTGGGGATGCGGTCGCTCACTTCGGTGAAGGCAGCAGGCTTCAGAAGGTGGCCCAGTCGAAGTAGGTGGATTTCAGCCCCACAGAATTTATGTCATGGGCTTGAAAAGTAGCGCCGCGGTCACCCGGTATGCCACCCTGTCGCCGTCGTCATTGTAGTCAATGGTACTGGTATCAGCATCATAAACAACCCTGTATAAGTACCGTCTGCTCTGGCGAACTGGTGCCATACGCCCGTTCTGCTGGGCAAACGAGCGTTTGCGAGGGCCGGACGAGAGTTTTGCGCGCCAAGAATCTCCGAGGCCATGCTCCAACAATCACTAATAGTGCTTGGTCAGTGCTTGGTCATATCAGTGCTTGCAAACCCACGAAGAAAACGAGCGCCGTGACCTTTGGCGCCGCTTGACTGGCTAAATCTGATCGTAGCGTCAGCTGCAGTTAGATTTAGGTACAATTGCGTAGGACTAAGTATGACTCAGCGGCGAAGACTGTCCGAGGCCTAAGTTTTCACCACCGACGGTCGTCTGCGGATGAAATATGACTCATTACGGGTGGAACCAGCTGAACAATGAAGGAAGGAGAAACAGAAAAGAGAACCAGTCGCTGGACTACCCACAATATTAATAAATCGTTACCCTCTTTTACTAAACCTTATGCGCCTCAATTTTTTTTCTTAGCAGGGAGAGCGTTCTTCAGAAAGAGTTTTTCTTGCGGTTGCAGTGTTATTGAGGTGGAGCTCACACAGTTTTCTTCTTCGTTGTCTATAACCAAGGCCTCCAACATCTCCCTTGCAAGCTGGTTTTTATGGTGCCCTATGATGCTGGCTTGCTCAAGCACTGGTGCGCACTTGCAAGTTCGACAATGGGCAGCGAGGTGACCTGGTCCCGCGAGATTCTTAACGTTGGCCACATGTTCACGTGAGTGGTCGTTTATGCATCTTCCGGTATGTCCAATATAGCAGCGTCCACATGTTAACGGTATGCTGTAAACGACTCCTTTTTGGCACGGAAGGTATTTTGTCCTGTGCCGGATGTAACACATATCTTTCTTGTCCGTTTATGTCTGATTGATCCTGCGGCATAGGGAACAAGCCTTATTGGGGGCCGAGCACACAACTTGAATGTTGGGCCGGTTTGCTATTTTTCTTTCAATTAATGGGGGACCCCATGGTTATACGGGACTACTGCAAAGGGCTTCTTGGTTTTCCTTGCTTGTTCTTCACTTCGGACCTTGTTCCTCTTGACACTGCGGCATATTTCTTCGCATATGGAGGCCAATAAAGTTTTGAATATCCGGCATTGTGAAGTTGTGAAATTTGGGTATCAAAGCTTTGTTGGACTTGATGTGGGCAGGTCTTCTTTAGGCTTGCGGAGAGGGCTGCGATGACCACTCCTTACTTAACATTTTTGGAGTGTTCGGAGTCATGAGGAAAAAACCCCTTTCCCGATCGTGCTTGGTATTGCCAACAGAAATGCCCTGCCTGGAAGTTCAACGTCAAATCAAGAAACCGAATTGATTTATTTACTGGAGTTTCGTGGGTGAAAGTGAGGTCCATGCGGCTTTTCTCGAATTGTGTCAAGGTGGTTTTAAGGCATCCATCGGCTTGGTCGCCGAATTCTGTGGTGCACGAAATAAGGAAATCATCTACTTACCTAAAAATTACCCCTATGCGTGCATCTTGTAGGGCTTACTGGATGGTTTTTTCACATCTCGCAAGAAAGATTTCGCATAGATGCGGGGCCACTTGAGAGCCAAGCAAATGCTACTATTTTGCACAGAATGGTGATCTTGTTGGGCCACTACCGTCCCTGACAGGCAGAATCTTAACATTTCCAAGAAGGTGCTTAGGCTCATTCCTGCGGCGTTTTGGAATTTGGTGAGCCCTTTTTCTTCGATGGTGGTTTGGAGAACATGCATAAGGCTTGCGTGCGGGATGTGAAAAAAATATGCCGCAGTGTCAAGAGAGACAATGTCCGAAGTGAAGAACAAGCAAGGAAAGCCAAGAAGCCCTTTGCAGTAGTCCCGTATATTCATGGGGTCATCCAAAAATGGAAGAAAAAATAGTAAACCGGCAAAATTTTCAAGCTGTTTGCTCGGCCCCCAATAAGGCTTATTCCCTATGCCGCAGGATCAATCACACACAGACGGACAAGAAAGATATGTGTGACACCGGCACAGGACAAAATAGCTTCCGTGCCAAAAAGGAATCGTTTACAGCATAGCGTTAACATGTGGACGATGCCCTATTGGACAGACAGGGAGATGCATAAACGACCATGCACGTGAACATGTGGCCAACGTTAAGAATCTCGCGGGACCAGGACACCTCGCTGCCCATTGTCGAACGTGCAAGTGCAAACCAAAGCTTGAGCACGCCAGCATCATAGGGCACCATAAAAACCAGCTTGCAAGGAAGATGTTGGAGGCCTTGGCTATGGACAACGAAGAAGAAAATTGTGTGAGCTCCGTCTCAATATCTCTGCAACCGCAAGGAAAGCTATTTCTGAAAAGCGCCCTCCCTGTTAAGTAAAAAAAAAAAAGCAATTCGAAAAAGAAAAACAAGAAAAATATGGATACGCATAAGGTTTAGTAGAAGAGGGTAACGATTTATTAAAATAGTTGGTACTTCAGCGATTGGTTGCCTTTTCTGCTTCTCCTTCCTTCATTGTTCAGCTGGTTCCACCCATAATGTATCATAACCAACTAGCTCAACTTATCCCCGTAGTAAATATGACTCTTCGCCGATGGTAATCACCAGGCAAAGAATGCTAGACTATGCATAAACTCTAACTTAAACTCTTTGTTGTTGTTTTTTGTGTAAAAATAGAAGGAAGAAAAAAAGAAACTAAGGAGATGCTTGACAAGCCTCCGCCTCCCCCCACAGCAGCAGCAAAAAACAACAAAAAATCAGTTTGCTGCTCAGCAAGGGCAACAAGGTGGAAACATTATGCAATCAATTTACATTTTAAGTATACGAAAAATTAATTAAAAGTTTCACAACAAAAGCATAAGGCATATTTTCCCACTCTCACATAGAATGTTCACTACAACAATGTGAAAGACGGGGAAGGGTACATTTTAACATTTTATCACTATACTAGGTTCTGGAGTGCGGCACTAACCGAGTATCCGTACTGCGAATTTACGTAAACAAAAGATTGTAAATCTATAGGAGCAGGTGACCATTGTAATTCAAAGATTCTTATATGTAACGGTTTATATACAATTATAATTATTAAAAATATGTACAATATTGTGTTTATTGAAGGGTGTTTTAATGTTACTACCATAGGCACCATGACATATATTACAAATTACTTTTTCGGAGGATATGTATTTCTTTGATATCTGTTGAGGTTGTATAGGTGACACTAAAAAGCAACAATAAAACTGCGCGTAAAAAAGACATCTGTAAATTTGTTTCACAATCGAACTCTGTATTATGTATCCATATTTGTACATAACACCGACTGTCCTCGAAAGGTTATTGCACGAATTTTGAACTATTTCGTCCCAAGCCATGTGTTGATTAAAGATTACCTTTAAAACTTTTATTCTATCGACTATATCGATAGCAGACGTACCAATATAAAGCATATTCGTACAACAAAGCTCATGTTGCGTTATTTTACGATCTATAAAGGCGACCTTAGTTTTACCCTCATTTAACTACAGTGCATTTGAAAGTGCCCATCCATAGAGCTTAGTCAGAAAACTATTCGCATCGCTCATAATTCCATTCTTTTAAACTCACGAAAAAAATATTGTCCGACCATTTGCATAGATAATATAACCTATACTCTCCTCAATATTTACAATATCGTTATTATGTAAATTAATAATACGTTTTCCCAATATACTGCCTTGTGGCACACCAGCTGTTATCGGACTAAGATTAGATCGGTTTTTATTTATTTCAACACAATTATAACGGTCATTTATATAACTTTTGATGAACTTTAAAGCTACTCCAAGAACAACATAAAGAGAGAGTATCTTACATTTTGTGTCATGATTTATGCGTTCAGAGGCTTCTGACAAATCACCGAAACGTCCAAATGTTATCAGTTTTTGTTCGATACTGCATAAAATTATTTCCTCTTGTTTTTTCAGTGCAAGTTCCGTTAAACGACCCTTCCTAAATTGAAATCGACAAGGCGTGATGATTAAAAAATTCTCACAAAAAGAATATAACCTCTGATGCCTAATTCTTTCTAATTCTTTGAGAATACAGGTAGAACGGATATTCGTCTATTTTTTCCCGAATAAGTTTTATCTCCCGCTTTATATAGCGCGGTCACTTTCGCAACTTGCATTGCATTAATGTTCTCTTCATGCGCCGCACGTTTGAATACGCCACTCGTATTCTTCCAAATATAATCAGATGCTTTATTACCTAGAAACAGATTATTAAAATATAGAAGTTTAGCTTGTCGTAATGTCTTGATAATCTGATATCTTTTTTTTTTCTAAATGTAGCTAAGATGCTCATATCTCTAGTCCGCACAAGGCAAGGATAGAGTACATTTGTTATTCGAAATTTTTGGTATTACCTACGGCACCTACGGTTTACGAGTCTTGATGTCTTTGGAAGGGAAAGCAACAAATGTGCAGGATTCTAAACTAAACAAAAACACAGTTAAACGTCTTATCTGGTAACGCGCTGGAAAGCACCGCACTCCAGTTCTCAGAATTTATTTCTTGCTCGAAAAGATGAAGGTTCTTGACGCTAAAGTCTCGAAAGTAAATCTGATTAGGGCTGATTTCATTAAGGTCTAAATCTGCATCAGCGAACATAAAAATGGGCAGATCAAGACTAATATCTGCTTTGATTTCTCTTCATAAAAGCATTTGTTAAAAATAGATCCAGCAACGCCTCGTGCATTGGTATTGTACGTACCAGCAGGTTGTGATATAACAATAAGTAAGCCTTATGACTGATATAATGACATAAAGTCACGTTGGTGTTGAAGATAATTATATCTATATTGAAGTCTGCCCCAAAGTAAAACGTGAATTTATTTTCCCATATAAAGCTTAAAACAAAAACACTCAGAAACGGAAGAAAGTTAGAAATATTTCCATCTGGTGGGCGGTAAACAAACAAAATTATGAATTTTGCAAATTGAAAAGTACATATCTCATAGTAGTTTGTTATTTTGTTAAATCAGCAATGACATGACATTACATACATTTTTGACGTAAACGCACACACACATCTTTTCCCCTTGTATAGATTCTATTTAGACTGAATGCAGCTGAATCATGTGGCGTATCCACCGGATCAGTGATTTTATACCACATTTCTGTGAGCATTATAACACCGAAAGAAAAGCCAAAAACTGTCCAAAAATGTGCTGAACTCACTAAATTTATTCCGCAATGACTGAATATTTAAGTGAAGCAACGAAGAAGGCACACTTGAAGTATTGCTAAAGACAAGCTCAACCTCATTCGGCAGTCATATTCTTTTTAATCCATAATTAGAAAAAACAATGGTTTTACAAATGACACGCCGGCGACAGTCGCCTGCGGGCCAAGTATAAGAGACTAAATATGAATTCGCACCAACGGTTGTTTGTGGACCAACTAGGCTGAACTAAGCATAAATCGCCTCTGATTGTCGCATGCAGACCAAGTACGTTGGACTGACTATGAATCCCGAGTTATTGTCGCCCGTGGATTAAAAATGCTGGATTATGTATGGCTTGCCGCCAACTGCAGCCTGTGGACTAAGTATTCTGGAGTATGTATGACTTGCCGCCGACGGTCACCTGCAGAATTAGTAAGCTGGAATAAGTATATACCGCCTCTCACTTTCGCCTGCGGACTAAGTATATTGAACCAAGCATGCTGTACTATGTGTCACTTGCCGCGCAAAGACGCGCGCCACCGGAAGCGATTGGCGGCGGCAGGCCATACTGAGCCCAGTTGTTTGCGCTTTTGTTCATCGCCTGCTTTGTTACCTTGCCTAAACGGGCAATTAAAAATTCCTATCGTGGCGCCGAGAAAAAGTGGACTGCGGAACGCATGGCCCGGGTTTCGATTCCTACTAAGTTCCTGGTGGACCTTTATTTTTTCGATTGTATGTTCCTCGTTGGGATTATGTCTGAAATACTATTTGTAATTATGGCCTGTGGATGCACTGGATACTTGTGGATTGCCTGCTACGGGCTATGCATCCGTGCCTTGGACTGCGTGCAACGCTTTCTCGTCACACTCGAGCGTTACACGTTGTTTTTTTTATTCAAGCCTATAAACACATTTTGCGTTGAAACGCACCCAGGTTGTCCAAGTGCAGGCAACATTTTCTGTGAGGCGCGCAAGTGTATTTAACGATAAATATGTTATTAATTTTGCTTTGTGCTCCTAGGGTTATAGACCTTTCCAAGACTCACCTTCTGGGCGCTTCCACATTTGTCTACTAGGATATGGAAGATATTCCGAGCGTGCTCACTAGCTCCCTTCTACGAAATATGAGACACCGCGCATGCCACCAAAGTCCAGTGACTCAACATTTTCACTTGGATGATAAGCACTGGAGAGGTCTATAGACACCGGCTCTGCCCTTATTGGCGCGTCTCGTTGGTCTCTCAAGGTGCCAATTTCGCCTTGGACGTGTTTCGTAGTACCGCGCAGAGCAAACAGCACCTCAGCCAAGCTTTGACAAAGCTTTTTCTTTGCACTCTCTTAAGAAACGATCGATTAATTTAATTTTGAACAAGCCGGCTTAGACTACATTACAAGTTTTCTAAAGAAACAACCGACAACTGAGCATTTGAAAAAATCATTAGGTCGAGCATAGAGTGAGAAGTAAAATTATAATTATTTTTTTTTCTTTCATCCTACGGGTAAATGCGGGAGTCAGACATTCTACTGCTTGCTTTGAGCTGTCCTGGCTAATTTTCTATTGTCTATTCTGCTATCGTCAGTGGGGAACGTTTCGCCGTCAACATTTCTTTCGCAAATTTAGCGGCCGTGGGACTGTTTTGTTTTGTGGCGCTCTGTCCTAACCCTATACTCATCTCGCGCAAACCTTTCCTACAACAGATTCGGTTTATATACAAAAAAAAGAAAGTAACGAAAATAACCAACAGTTTTGTGCCACCATTGTTGGAAGAAAGCGCAAGGTGCCTCCGAGTACAAGCATATCTTCTATAAGAGCGTGTCAAAAATAAACAAACAACGATGACTGTCACATCGTCGAGTGTAATGTCTTTACAATTTCCCCGTCATCTACGTGACACGGATTTCTCTTGAGCTTAAACGACCTTCACGATTTGTCGTGTTCTTGTTCTTCAAATAACTGTATTATTTCTGAGTTCAATGTACCGCCTTTTGCACGCTGCTTTTTTCTAACCGTCAAATGATAAATGCACTGTTCATAGTATATATTTTTTTATGCATATATTTTGCGATTTTACGCCTCGCTCTCGTTCAGGCGTCTCTTCCTGTGCGAACTTTTCCCGCGCGAGCGTAAATAATCGTTTCTTGATGTCCTCGCTTCCTTCATCGCGTCGGGTCATTAGGAATCACGTGCAAGATAATCCAACAGCCGAGTGACAGCGCCCTCTCTCGCGCCGCGCTGGAGACTAACGACGTCGGCGGACGTTTTCGACACTGCATCGTGCGAGCCGCGCTCTCGCGTAGTCCACAGACGCCGTTTCCCGCGCATTTTGACGTGCAATATGAACCCTTCCAGAGACAGTTTCGATCTTCTAACTTGAGAGCTGTCGACAAAAGATGGTCTGTACTAAAAGTGTCCATTTTGTTAGATCGTCTATCTTCCTTTCTTCGCTTCTGTAGTTCCGACTTGCCACATGTATTCTGTATTTCCTTTTTGTCTGCACTGAACTTCCTCGTCCCTTTTAATTTATTTGAAATATGCCCGCATGGCATACTAATAGTAACAACAGGGATTGGTGTAATAACACACAAAGAAACATTGATGAAGGAGTTTTCTTTTCCCCTGCTTAAGCCGTGGTCATCCTGCAAAACTGTCTGCGGTCAAGTAGTCTCTTCCGCGTATAACGATCCTCTCGTGCAAAGGCCTGGATTTGGACCAATTTGAAGCGTGCGTAAAGCAACCATGCTTCAAACATGCTTTAGGCGTGTCCACAAGTAATTCTGTCATTATGTCCGCGGTCAAAACATTTTTTTTGTTTTTGTATAATGTATCCGGAGTGTGACTGCGACTTTCGCATGTTTCCTGCTGGCTGTGCCTTGCTAGAGGAACACCGTCCTCTGTGAGGTACACTTTTTCCTTCTACGGATCCCATTTATTTCCGGCGATGTTTGCACCTGGTATGCGTGAGACCGGTGGAAAGAATCAAGCCCCGTGAAAATGCCGGGTTGTGGCATACCAAAAGGCTCTAATCACTCGAGGACTTATTCGAGAGTCTTCGGCGTTTCAACAAACGCGAAACGGCGGGCGCTGTATACTGACGACTTGACACTGATCACTCACTTCGGCTCTTCTTGCTCATACCTGGAACGCCCAGCTCACTTGGATGCATGCTACCAGTGGTCCTCAATCCACCTGCTTCCGTTAGACGCTAAGAAGAGCGCCACAATGACGTTCACCTCTGGTACGAACAGGCTGCCTGCCAGACCCTCGCCCTCTCTGCTGTTCCTCTCCGAGAAGTTCTGTGAACAAAACTACGGGGGTAACATTTCACCACTGCCGGAGCTACGCGAACCGCATTATTACCATTTTGTCAAGGGCACGCCGGACACTAGGGTTTGCCACTAGCATAACATGTGGCATTCCGTCAGTACCTTTAGTCATCTAATCTATACACAGGACGGGTACTCCCTCAGTTCCAGCTTTGATAACCTGTATGAAGACTTTTTACAGGCGTAGTGTTCCTCGTTTAACGCCCTTTACCGACAGGGAGACATCTACAAGCACCCTCCGAAAACATGCAAAATGGCGCAGTTTAGCTGGTTAAAGAGACATGGATTCGGTCCGTTTCTTCCGTAACCTCACTGGACCTTAGACAAAGCCCTGTGGGCCACTTCGCTTCAACTATCGGAATGGAGGTCTATAGCCCCTACTAGCACGTACACTACGCCAAAAAGAGACTTGCCTGATGCGTGCTGCCAAGACTTGGAGCTCTCTTCACCCCAAGTTGATTGCAAATTTTCCCACTGACCTTGAAGACATTTCAGCACTCCGTCGACAGGCCTACAGACTAATGTCTCCTTGTGCCATTTTTCCTTCTCCTGTTGCAACATTACTTATTCACCCTTAGCCGCAAGGACCATGCTAGCACATCGCTGCACATAGCTCAATGAGCAACAGCTGACACGGCAAAACCCTGTCATACTGGGCTCAAGTTCTGCTCCTCTCACTTTCTATGGAAATGGCATAGCGCCAACATTCCCTTATGAAATAACTACTATGACATACACGTCTAAAGCTTTACGCTAGCCGTCATACTGCACGCGAAATATTTTCTGAGTAGTACTGAACAAGTAACAAGAAATCCGAAGGGCATCTTGAATGTTTGTAGTGCTGTTTCAGAATGTGTGCATTTCAGAAACAGTTTATGAACGGGGATGAACATTATTGCCGTGGGTAGCTGCGCAAAATCAATTTGTTATTAGTTTTGTCATTTACTTGAAAAAAAAAATACGGATATTGATCTATATTTAGAAAAAAAAACTATGACACACTACTTACATGTTTCCCCCACTCCTCGTCTCTCAGTCTTCTCGGATTTCTGGCTATTTCGAGAAACGCAGTCGGTACTTGGTAACATGAATTAACAAGATCTTTCACGAGCGGGGCGAGGAGGTGTGCCGCAGGGCTTTGACTCCCCAACGAGACGAACCAGCGGAGCGAGCTTTTTACAGCCGGTCATTCATCCTGGGGTAACCGTGTTATCTGCTTCTTGGAAGGAGTGAGAAATGGCGGCGCGGTTTTTGACAGGAACGGGGGCCCGCGTGGTTGGGCGGTACGGTGAGCTTATATTTCATCGTTACCTTAACAACCGGGCGCGACTGGAACATATCTGTGGATAAGGCAGCCGTGGCTACCGCGTCGCGATGCGCCGACGCCTATGTGCTGCGGCCGACTACCTGATCAGGTCATGCGCAGTAGACCGTAAGAGAGGAGAGGGTTTAACCATCGATGGATTAATACGGCGTTTCAAAGATTGAAGTTAGACCTTAATCGGGCCCGCATTCAACAGTCGCTGGGAGCAGGGAAGCGGGTGGGAAATTAGGGGGGACGGGGCTTAAGAAGGAAACTGTGTATTGGTTTACCTTTATACGGAACGTGTACTTCGTCTCTCCAATCGGGTTTCGTACTATCAACGGAAACAAAATACGAAAAAGACTTGGCGGTGTTCAAGTGTAGGGCCTGTTCCTCGCGTGCTAACTGCAGTGAGGAGAACCAGACTGAACTTGGTATAGCATCAGTTCTGACGTCGATCAACCAGAGGCTGGAGTGTCTGCCACCCCTAACCCCGAAAGTAGAGAGCATGGGACATTCCATCCACCATATGTCGAAGCAGTTCGATGACTCCGAGAAGAGGTCTATCATCAAGAAACCGATACCAAAGAACTCGAAAACAGAGTGACGGAAATGGAGCAGGAAAATGAAACGGACAAAGTAATGTATTGAGCAACTCCTGCAGGAAGTGGTTGAACTAGAATTCCGGAGTAGGCGACGGAATCCCGAAATCCACGGGATTCCTGCGATGCAGGGCGAGGATATAATGGGCTCATTAAACAAGTTCCTAACAAACTCGAGTTCCCCGAACTAACACAGAACGATATCATGTCTGTTAACAGACTGCCCGCAATTAAAGATAATGTCCCCGAAATTATTTTTCAATTTACGAGGCAACAGGACAGCGATAGTGTCTAAAAGAAAGTAATACCCTAAAGAACAGTATGCCACGTATTTGTTTACAAGAATACTTGACAAGGCACAACATGACCTTCTTTGAAAAGCGAAGGATTATTCAAAAGAAACAAGATACTTGTTCTCATGGTACACAGACGGAATTGTTCTTGTGCGAAAGAACATTTGGAGCTCAAATCCACGCTGGGAAGGTGGTTTGCCAGCGAAGCTGTGGTATTACATGCAACGATCGCCCACTGCAATACAGACACTTTTTATGGCAAACGCCACCAGGTGGTGCTCCACTGCTCCTATATTTAACGTCCCAGAGAATTTACGGTTTCTACAAAGAATGAACGAAGGCCACTTTAACACCGCTGCTTGAAGTTTCGATGAAACGATCACGACCAATCGTTCACGTGAACACCAAAAGCGAAGGAGTGCGAGATTTTTTAAAATGCTTTGAGTATTCTGGTAAACCAACTTGCCTCCTCCAAGGTATAATATTGTAGAGCCAAAGGGCGTCGTTGAATCCCCAACTTTGTTGTCAGTGTAGCATTTATGCTTTATAGCACTGTTGACAGAAGCAAGCTGAACTGGCTTGCAAAGACGGTGCGACCAGAAGTCGCTTGGGACGCGAGCGGCAGTTCATGTTTATAAACAGAAAAAAAGGGTTTATACCAAATGATTGACGAAAGAAAAGTAAATGCACTGTACAAAGCTTATTATATATGTAAGACTTCGTACGCTGCCATTGCCGCGGCAGCTTATGCAGCCGCAATCTTTACCGAGAAACGCATACGGGGAGCGCTACGTGCTGCGCATTTTTCGCACTCGCCTTATCTTCTACCAGATGGTTTTGACAATTGTTCGAGGTTTTCTTATTAAAACAAGTGTCAAACCACATGATAGATGATAAGGCATGCGCCAGCAATAACGAGGCGCTCGCGATGGTTGTCTGTCGACCACTGTTCTGCCAATGGACACGAAAAAACCCGCTCTAACCTGCAGGTGCACGAACGATTCATATAAAAAACAAAGACGACATTGCCTATCTTTAGATATGCTACTGGAAGGAACGCTACTTTAATGACTGGGCGCCTTTTGTCTCAGCACCAAGTTGCTATCGCTCCGCTTGACTTTCCATACTATATTGCATCGAAAAAAACTATGTTTATCTTTCTTTCCCTTGTATATTTGGTTGGTCAAAGAAAGAGATGACAGTCTGCATCCACTGTTTGATCGTCTTGGATTTTCTTTCCCGGTTATTATGTTCTCGGAAACTTGATATACTGAGGGATCTTGCAATTTTGCTTGGCCGGGATATTAGGATTACTCACTTTGCCGTGATAAAACAGATTGTGGTGGCGTCTAATTGATTGTACAAAATGACTACAAATGCCAATTTGTACCGAAACTTGCTAAAGTTACTGGTGATTTTGAGTTTTTGTGTTTGCGTTGTGGCATATATATATATATTTCCTGCGTTTTACCGTCCACCATCTGGGATCGTGGTGAATATTATAGAATACTTTGGCGGCTTCCTTAGTTTTTAGAAGAAAACAAGTAGATACATTTTCTTGGCGGAGGCGCCAAAATTAACATGCCTGAAAATACAACTTATAAACAAACACATCATACAATCATTGCCGTTAATGGCTTTGCTATTTTGGCAACCAGAGCAAAAACAATTATATGCACAGCGTCTACACCCTTTGATTTTTTTGCTAACAACCACAATGCGTCCTCCATCACCGCTAACGGTACAAGCGCCGATATCAGTGATCACCTGCCAATATTTATGTCGATCAACAAAACTCATAAGCCTAAGAAACGTTCAGCGCAGCGTACTTTTCAAATGAAAGACCATAACAAACACTACGCTAAAAAGCTTTGAAGCGTCTTTGAGGTTAACTGACTGAAACCAACTTCATTTGGTGAATATTTCAGCTTGGGCGAGTTGGTAATTCATGCTTAAACTTCACAGCGCAAAAGAAGTCATTCATGCACAAAGAACATACGAGCTTCAAAATGCAAATCTCTCGGTTTGTCACAGCGGGGTGCCCTTCGTCTTTATTAACCGCAGTTGCTGAAAGCCTACTCGGGGTAGTCGAGCATGAAGGAGGTGTGGCACGCAGTACAAGAGACCTCTCCACAAGGCCTGTTATTGTGCCCTATCTTCACATCCTTTGTCACAAGCTCAAGAAAACAGCAAATCGAGTCCATTTATACGCTATCTTTTCCGCTCCTCATAAACTTCCCAGCTTATATTACAAGATAAATGGGCCTTGTATAGACCGATCTCACCAGCTAGTTCGAGTACGCCACCGCTGCTGCCATGCATCGTGGGAGCTGTAGTCTTTCTGCACACGCGACAACCCCGCTGGAGCCCTGTGCGAGCAGAGCACGAGGTGGCATGAGCTGTCTTGTGAACTGGAGTCTGCATCCTATGAACTACAATTAAGGCGGCGTCACGCATGCGTGGAACGCTTGGTGAGATCGGTCTATTGGACCAGACTGCTGCACCAAGATCCACCAAACTAAGCTTGATCGTTGCACAAAGGGAGTGATTTATTCCTTTACCCTTCCCTGTGGAAAGCGCTACATCGGACAAACATGACGATGTCTCAACGACCTTCTTCTGGAACACAATAACAACGCCATCGATGCCGACTCAGGTCATTTAGGCATCCATTGCAAAGATTGCGGGTGTTCCACACTTCTGGCCAACTGCACCGTGCTGGGCAGGTGCAATACAAAGTTTACGCGAGAAATGATTGAAGCCGCGAACATTGTCGTGCTAGATAGCTTATATGTTAGGTCCCCTTCGATAGCTTTATAAAAAAGTAGTACTATTTAGGAAAAGTTACCTAGTTATACCAGCAGTAGCTTAAATTAGTTATAACATATAAGAGTAAAATTAGATAACTTTGAAGCACAATACAATCGAGAGTTGAAAGTCAGCGCAGTGTGAGTGTTCTTTCTTTGTCTGAGTAAACGTTTGAGGTCTGTCAGTTCTTGTACTCTCTGAAGTGCTTTATTTGCAAACGAACGCAAAACTCGCGTATGAATACTTTCTACAGACATTACAAAATTTGTACTAGGAGAGTTTTCCACAGAGGATGGTCAACCAGTGTAAAATATTTAGCAAGCCTTGGAGAACAAGGACGCTTTTGAACAAAATAGAGAAAAACATAGTCTCTCTCCGCATTTCTTGAAAACAAGAAACCCGGATGGTTTAAAAACATTAAAAACGCATCGAAATTACCTTCTTGATCTACAGAGACGACCTAAATCGAATTATTACATACACCTCTTTTAAAATATAAGAAGCAGGAATGCTCGGGAAAATTATTAATAGCGTAAATAATCCATATACGTAAAAACATAATTCAGATGATGTAACTAGTGCAGAAGGTAACTTTTCTAGGTTCTCTCTCTCGAATGCTTTTAATAATTAATCAGTTAGTATAGCAGATGACGTTGAGGTGCGGAAATATGAGCTTGGTCCATATACTTATGTCAAGAGTTAATATACAGACTTTTTTCTTTTTACATCCGACAAATAAAAGAGAGGTTCGTGCTGTGTTCAAAAACTTTATAAATTTCAAGAGTCGCGAAGTTAATTGTTTTAACGTTAAAGTAATCACGTATGCTTTTCGCATAATGTCACCTGTATTAACGTGTACATTCAACGTGCCCCTTTGAACTGGTCATTTTCCAAATGCTATGCAGGTTGAGAAAGTTGTGATTACATTTCAAGGCCGTGATAAGAACATATTTGAAAATAATAGACTGATTTTCTCATAATTTTTAACAAAGGACTTGAAAAAATAATGCACCACAGACTTTCTTGTCATTTAGAAGGACAACGCATACTGTCTGATTTTCAACACGGTTTTCGGAACAAGCGTTCAACTTAAACAGCGCTGCTAATACAAAAATATGAAATAATAAAATCTATCGAGGAGAAAGAGCTTATTCTAGATGTTTATGTTAAGCTTTCTGAAGCCTTTTATTTAATTAATTTTAGCATACTATTAAAAAAGAACACTATGGTATTTGAGGAACTGGACTTAAACGTTTCGAATCATTCTTGGAATATCGAAAACGTTTGTTAGCATGAATATTTAAAATTCAGCAACCAAGATAATTGTTACTTGAGTTCCCCAGGGGAGTGTACGTGGGTCGCTGTTGTTTTAATTATTTATAAATGATATCAAACAATGCGCACCAAACGTTAGGTTTATTTCGTATGCGGACGATAGCACTGTTTTTACTAAAGGCCAAACGACTTCTAAAGTCTAGAGTACGGCGCCAGTTGTTCTCGAAAACCTACACTAATGGACGCATGTTAATGGACTAAAACAAACACAGACAACACCAAATGCGTAATGTTTAGGCCACGGAATCGTTAAATTTTGTTGTCTTTAAATATTACGCTGAATTCATCTCCCTTGGAGATTTCGAAGCCCATTAAAATGCTTGGTGTCATTTTTACTGAATCACTTTCTTTGCCTGAGCACGTCCAGTATATCCCCCGAAAAGTTAGAAATGTGATAGGAAAAATATCTAAAACCCTTTTATGCTTCCAGCGCGACTCAAGTTGCTCTTGTATTATTTTCTGGTCTGCACACATTACGTTACTGTCACCTGGTCCGGGGAAAACAACAAAACAAACCTTAACAACACTGCTTCCAACACAGAAGAAAGTATTTCGTATAATTGAAAACGTTTCTTTTTTTAATTCTTCGGAGGATTTTTTTTCGAAAACATAAAGTTGGGTCAATTAATAATTTATGCAACTATTGTTTGATGCGAGTCTTCAATACAGCAATAAAACAGTATAACAACTTTTTTCTTTCCGCACAGTCCGGCTTGGTCATCGCAAACCAGGCGTATGAAACTAGACATAGCGAGAACTGGTTTGTTACTAGCCTCCGTACTAATTATGGATTAACCTCTTTAAAATATACACTACTGCCGCCTTTAAATGAGCTCACGCGGAAATTAATGTTATATGCCAGCAACTCTTCACTACAACTTCGGGGGCAAGTTGACAAGCCTGAACAAACATCTTTTTCATTAAAACAATATTGCCATGGCAGCTCAATTTATTTCATTTAATTTTCTTTTCTTAAGGGCTTCAGGAAGGCTATAAGAAAAAAGGGTGTCAAATCCTATTTTTTATAGTTAACATTTTCACATTCAGCAACAGAGTCGAGAGTAGCAGCGACAGATAGAAGCTTATTCCATACATCCGTGGCTTGTGCAAAATAGGATTGTTTGATGTATGTATGAGAGCATTGGTAAGATTTACTACTTTTGCGTGATGTAAATGCTCCGATGGAGAACGTTTTTGTCCTTACATATTTAGAACTATCAATTTTGAAACAATTATTATAAATTTGAGAAACAATAAACAAAAACCTTCATCCGCCAATTTCTAAGGTGTAGTTTGGCCTCTTTTTATAGTTCTGTCACCTATGTTGTGCTTCTAAAATTAGAAAAAAAAATTGTCTGATGTGCCAGCGACCTACCGTTTTACGTTCTTTTGAAAGAGGAGCATGTCAAGAGTTCCAGGTCTTCGAAGAATACTCCAATTGTGGAAAGACGAGAGCTTTGCAAGCCAGAACTTTCACTGAAGGCGGTGTTTTAAACCACTTTTGTTGTAAATACCAGTGGCTTTGGTTCGCCATCCTTGTCACATAGTTAGCATGTTTATTCCATTTTAGATCGCTTGTCATGATTACACCCAAGCATTTATAGCTATCAACTCGTGTAAGCTACACAGAATCTAGCTCATAGTTATATTATTATATTTTTTTATTTGTTGTAAAATGCAGGTACTCTGTTTTCTGTTCGTTAATTTTTGTGTTTCTGCACTCCACGATGTTGAGATATGAGACTGTTTAAGTTGATTCGGTCATCAACTGAGGAAACAAATGTATAAATGCTCCAATTATCAGCAAATATTCTTATTTTGACTTTACCTACGATAGAAAATAAACTGTTGACATATAAGTTTAAAAAGAACAGCACCCTGAGGAAGCCCAGAATGCGCGTTTAGCAGTTATGAAAAAGTTCCCCTTACATACACAAACTGCTCTCGATTTGAAAAGTACGCGCTGATTTATTTTATGATCAACGGAGGAATACCGAAGCCTAATAACTCATCGATTAATTTAGAGTGCGGTACTCAATCGAATGATTAGGAACAGATTTAAAAGTATGACAATAATAGGGGAGCATTCAGATACCTGAAAGTTCTATGATAGCATTCAATTAAATGCGCGGTTGTCGACATCTCTTTTTGAAAACCCCGTTAATAGCAACTTAACCAGCTTCTTGTGCAAAACACATTAACTGTTTGTGTGCAATATGCTCTGATAATTTACATGACATGCAAGTTAAAGGAATGGGTCGATAATTTTCTACCAAATCCCTCGGCCCACTTTTGCCTACGGGTACAACTCTCTTTACCAGCCAATATTCTGTTAAAAGAGACCCTCTTATTGAGGTAGAAATTATATATGTGGAATATTTCGCTACCCATTTAGCGTATCGTTTCAGGAATACAGTCGGTACAGAATCTTGTCCGGGCCATTCCCCAGCATTAAGTGCTATCAGAAAATACAATAGGCTTCTTGTACCTCAGTTCCGGTTAGCCTCGAAATCGAAACCAACATTTTCGTCGGCCATCAGTGCCTTGGTTCCACTTTGGAGGCATTCAGCGTCTTATTGCGGCAGTAGCAGTGCAGTAAAGCTGTTACCTTTGCCTCGTTCGTGTTTGATGATAAAACCAATTGGCGGCGAGCACCCGATGGATCACAGGTCAGAACAACCGTGGTTTCTGTTTAACATCCGCTGACGGCACTTGAATGTTTTCGTGGAGTGCCGGTGCTCGGCATTGAAACGCCTCTCAGGAGTGCCGCTCGACGGCGAAAAAATGCGTAGTCTCCTAATCATTTGCGGTGACTGACAAGAAAATTATTGCCGCTACCTATGCGTTAAACCATTGGGGGATAGTGTGCCAAACCTGTCAGCACCGTAGCCGTTCCTCAGAATTTCTGACTGCCCGCACAAAAGAATACTGGAGCTGCCGCTCAAGTAACTTTACCTGCTTTACTTGTCCAAGTCAATCGCAAGGAGGTCCGTCACCTGACGCGAAGCGCCGACAAAAATCCTTCAGTTGGTAAAACTCTGTTCTGTCGAGATTTTACCGTCATGTCTGTCGGAGCCATTCATGACGCCGGCGAACCAATTGCTCAAGCGTCGCCTTCTCCTAATTCCTAATAATTGAAAAAAAAAAATGCTGGCCGTATTTTTTTTTTTTGTTGCTGACTTTTACGGATCAAACAATAATACACGGAAATGACCATTCTACTCCTTGCGAAGCGGACAAACTACTGCTCCACCATGGCCCCAATGCACAAAAAGAAATGCATGACAACTGCATAACAGCGTGACGAGTGCCTTCAACATAGATTCCGGGTGTTCTGGCAATATTTTTAAATCGGAAGTAGCGTTGCGTCATGGTCTCGTGCAAGAGCCCTATACCTCCTTTTGATAAAGTGTTTTTTTTTTACATTGAACCCCCCGAGACTGGAATTGCTGTTTAATTCGCTTTACTTTATTATAAATATTGACTGAAAATAGCGATTGAATTCAAATGACAATTCGGCCCTGTCACTTACAACGTCACCATCAATACACAACTGACTTAATTTACATCTCGTCGGGGTTTGATGATACGCTTACAGGGAGGACAAGATAAATTCTAGCAATGACCTTGTAGAATATACCTCTTTCGCTAGCTTTATCAATGATTTTAAATTTTCCGTTCTGCTCACAGATAGCTAAAGATCGAGGCTTACGTAGTCATATTAGTACGTTTTACCAACAAAAGCTTATTTGTTATCCTTAATGTTTGACGCTTAATTATTTTTTTTTTAGTTTTCTGGTGTGTAAAGTTTGAAAGACCATATTCAAACTTCAGCCATTGTTTTATTTACACCAGTTAGTTTGTCAAATATGTCTTTGAGATCCTCGAGATACTCGAGTGATTATTTGTCGTTCGCCCTTTCGTAATCATAATACTGCTTTCGATGTTTATTTTCTAGATCATCTACCTTGTGTTTCAGATCTCGCACGTGTTGTGGAAATCGTTCAACATTCGCTTCCAATCGAGGTTCAGTCTCCATGATCCTAGTGATCAAACTTCTGAATTTTTCTTCCAGATGTTCACACTTATTTGACCAAGAAGCTCATGATCAGTCATTCCTTGGTTTCCCTCGACATTTCCATAAACCAACAGACTAAGCACAGACGCACAATCATTCAACTGAAAGAGAGCACATTGGGTTCGGAACAACTAACAGGAACGAAATACTGGCTCGAAATGATTTCGATACTGTTTTACGACTTCCATCATATTAAAAGAAAGGTAGTTTAGCTATTGTTTCCTGGAACGGGACGTCCAGCACATAATCGCCGATCTGAGTGATTTATAGGCAGCTCCAGTAGCGCTGTAAACGACGGATTTATTGATAAGTATTGCAAAGCAGTAACGTCTCGAGCAACTGTTCCCGTTGCGTTGTCTTGTAGTAGATGTATCACGAGTCGATGCCTTTACAGGCAGAGTCGGTGACGTGGTGAGCCTCACATCGTGCGAGTCCCGCGCAAATCATCAGCGTACTCAGCACCTGATATAGGGAGACGGGTGTTTTAGCCATTGTTTCCTGAAACGGAGTGCCGAACCCACAGTCACCGATCCGAGTGATGTGCTCATTTATAGGCAGCGCAAGCAGCGGTGTAGGCGACGGATTGTTTGGTGAAGATGACTCTGGAAGTACCGGCCTGTGCTGCTCTTTCCCCTCCACTATCTTACCGTTGATATATCTTGGGTCGGTGTCTTTAAAGGCAGCTTCAGTGATGTGGTGATCCTTGCATCGTGCGTGTCCCGCACAGATCAGCAGCGCAGTCAGCATATGATATAGCAAGACGGGTTATTTAGCCATTAGTTCCCGGAATGGAGTACTGTATCACCAAATAAATAAATACAATGACAATGCATATTTGATAAGAGAAGCTCGCGTGTTAGTTTTGAGGATGAACGACATTTATTTTGAGTGCATTAAGTGTGAACAAAATTTACGAATGAAATATGTGTAAAGGTCTCTTTGATTAGAACGTTTCAGCTAACTTTTACAAAGTTCAGTGGCACGAAATTTAAGATTTGTCCATAAAAAATGGAGATCATGAAAAATACACAGTAATAAGAAATAGGAATGCTTTCAGTATTAAGCTAAAATATTACCAGAAATTAAGCGCAGTTCTCTGAGAACTTCGTCCTCGTATCGTTTCTGGAGGGAAATTGAACAAGCCGTTTATGCGTGCGCTGGATCTCAAACTGTTTCACAGTTTGATGTGCCAGGATTATACTGAAACGTTGCAAATAAAAATGCACAAAAAATACTGCATGCAAGACACCAGAGCTAAAATTGGAGCGGAATACCACCGGCTACTGGTCTCCTTGGGGGAGTCTCCAAACCGCTTCATATCGCCTCCATTCGTTTTTATCTTTTGCTCATTCTAGACGAAGCGAATAATCTGATCTCAGGAATGAAAAAAAAAAGAAACCAAGAAGAAAACCTAATTTTCTATGCACGTGGGGTGTGTCTGTGCGCGAATGTAGTCTACATGTATGGCGTTGGTCTGCGTGTGTACATTGTACTTTGCGTGGCTTTAGTGTATTTTTTATCCGTGGCAGTTTCAGGTTACGTGCCGCTGAATATTTAGTGGCCGCTAATGGAACTTTCCCCATTTTCCCGTTCAGAATCGAATTGCACGTAGCGCCATAACTGTTCCCAGGAAAAAGATCAGGCGGGCGAAAACCGGAGATAGAAATAAAAATATACCAAGCTCTGTCTGACGTTATCTGATTCAATGAACATTGGTAAACTGTTTGAAATAATCGATATGTAAACGTGTGAACATGAATATGTGTTTTTGCAGGGTTGTAATCTTCCTAGGGGGAAGGATTAAAAGCACGGTCTCTTTTAAAGAATATTGGTGCGTCAAAGCTGCATGAAGACATCGGCGGCAAATTATAAGGTGACCCCCCCCCCCCCCTTAATATTTACAGGGTTGTTTGTACCGCAAAAATAAACTACGCATCGCCTAACGCAGATTCTCCACCCAAATTTAGCCCTAACAGCCAGAACCAGATGCCAGTGTTAGAACTAGTTGTCATCTTATGCAAATGTTAGAACCGATTTTCTAAAATTTGAATGAGAAAGTAGAGGTCGACGAAGCTCTTGAATACATAGAGCTGAAAACTGAACCAAAAATGCCGAAAATAATCCCTGGAGAAGGGGAGCAAGAGGGACATTCAGAAGGGGAGCAAGAGGGACATCGTCATTCTTGTCCAGCTCGCTTGCCCCTTTGCATTTAATTGCATTATACTTACAAAAATGCCGTATTTTTTTTTAATTGAAATAAAAAAAAACTCTCCTGAGATTTGAATGAAAAAACAGTTAGTTCAGAAACTTTGGCATCCGGTTAGAACCTCTAATGCTACATTTGTGTGGAAAATGGACGTTCGGCGAATCGTAGTGCATTTTAGCACTAATAAAAAGCTTGTAATGTTTTGTTTTAGTTTTTTTGGCATGCTGTATATTGTTGCGCGAAGGGGCCGAGCAAGCGACGCTCGGTTTTGAATTTCTAGAAGATTTGTGTTTATTCCTACTGCCGATGTAACTTTTATCATATCGTCCTACTTTCTTGTTCTCGAAAGTTCCTGTTCATTATCACCCGGAACGCGCGATGCTCGAATCTTCTTGGCCGAATTTTCGACATGTCCACTCACACTAGATAAGGAGCTGTTCGTGACCTTGTCGTGGCAGTCTCGCTCTCGCTTGCTGTTGGCCGCCAAATCGTCGCCCGCTTTTCTGCTGTCTCGACGCTGGTTCTTTATATTGTTTGGCACAAGCTCGCCCATTCAACTTTTTGATTTAAAACGGGATTTTCGCAGATTAAAACGATTTTCGCGAAGTTTTTTTCTGGGGGGATTACTGGTTTGACTTACGACTTTTAGTTTTGGCTGCTACATAAAAATCTTGATTTCCTCCTGATATTGGAAATTACATACAACGATTTCGCTGAATCATCAAAGCATATCTGTTGTGGGATAGTGACTGCAGTTCGAAGTAATAAGAAAATGACAAAGCGGATTTCCTCGGCGAAAAATAGCTGTTAGCGACGTGCTCAATAAAATGCGTTGCTGTTGTCATCTCTCTAGGCATGATGGCTGAAGGGGAAGTGTACCGTATGGAAATTGTTAGGGAGCCTAGATTGCAGAGAGGGGTCTTCCCAAACCATGGGGAGCGTTTTCAATTTAAGGGCGGACGCCACCGACAAGATTGGTCCCAAGTGCCCATGCGCTGCGTTTTTGTGCGGCGAGGAGGAAAGCAGGCGGAGAGGCTGAGACGCTTGCAGACGACAAATGCGTTCATCACCTTCTCGCAGCTTGTGTTGCAAACGCAACCCACACACCACGTGACCAACATCGAACTGTTTTAAACTGCCTGTAATCTAGGCTGTCAAAATTGGTGGTACCGCTTAACTCGACGCCTCAATGCAGAGCCGCTAGCGGTCCCCCAAAATAAATGTTTCCTTGAATTCTCATGGCGAAATTGAGGGGACGATCCTTTTAAAAGGCTAAACGAGCGAAATTCTTGTAGTTTCAGAAACGTTAACGAAAATATAAAGAAACTATGTGACCTTTCAACAGACGCACTATGGGCAGCGCGCGTGTTGCGATGAAACCTATCGCCGTAGGGAGGGGCGCTGAAGTCTGCAGGCCAGCTGGTTTCATCGCAACTCTGTGCAGCACTTCGCTCCCGCCCATCACACGTCCCCTTCATGCCACTATTCTCCAGGATTGGCCAAAGGACAGTCATAAGAGCGTTGTCAGAATGTCAACTTCGTCAATATTAGCTTAAGAACGTTCCATGCTTCTACCGTGCTTTTTGCACACCGCATAGAGGGTGTCGTCCTAACTGGTGATAAGCAGCCAGGATCATAACTCCTTACGTCACGGCAAGGCAAATCCTGGTCGTAACGTCAAGGATAATAACCATTATAGAGTGACACCGAAACATCTCGGCGCTGATTGTGTGTTTCATTACCGTTTTTGTCGCTTTCAATTCCCGCTCGGGTTTTTGAGGTAGCGCATGTGCAGGTAACCCATCTTACAGATTATACTACATTTGTCTCTGCAAAAATGTGTTGCTTAATCATATCTTAGATCTACCCAACATCCCACAAAGAAAACAGTCGTACGAAGTTGAGTGTCAATATTCTAAAAGTATACCTAATCTCAATGCCATAAAATAACGAGATTGTCTACAACCCCAGATCGCTCGAGACGTCTTCTTACTTAGAAATCATTTAGAGCCAGAATTTAGTTTATCAGGGAACAACAGATCAGCAAGCATCAGTACCATATTTGTTGGCTACAAAATAGATAGGTAGAAAAAATACGGGTAACGTAGTATACAAAACTGTTCAAGGGTGCAAGTCATAAGTCTGTCTTGTCGCCGATACTTCAGTGAGGAATACTAAAAAAAAAGAACTGGGTACATAAATAATGTACATTAAATTAGATATTTGGTCTTACCTTGCGTGTAATCATCGGGAAAGAGTAGAGCGAGACAGTGTCATAGAGATCTGCTAAAGGTCTGCACACATACGCCAAACACTGCATTATTCGTAAGTTCCATAATTTGGGTTTATATATTTAGTTCTATATAATAATATTGATCATAAAATATTTTGGCAGATCATATTCGCTTCAATTTTACTACTAGGACACCAAAAACAGAACGTCGACGCAACGTTGAAAAAAGGTCTTCCAAGTCGATGACGACTTTGAAGCGATACATTCCAAACGCTTTATTGGCAGTAAGGAAACGTCATACCTTGACATTAATTTTTAGCACAGCACTAAATTGGCAAGGCGCCCATATGATTGCCTCTAGCATGCTGTACCAAGGTATACATCTGCATAATCATTGCGTAGATACCTGACTCTAGCTTCGGAAATGGTAGATTTATATTATAGGTGTGATTACCTTGCTTTCCAAATGTTTGTGCCAGTGGTCATTTTTGAGTTAAGATAAATACCCTACACTACTTTATGTAAAATACAAAACAGAAGACTAGCTTTCTAGGAGGCAGCGTGCCGGCCCAATAATGCGCCGTTAACGACTTTCGATCCCCCAACCCCTAAAGGGTTTCGTGCTTTTCATTAATTTATATCGTCGTCACTTTGAAATAATATGACAAGGCTTATTGCAGAAATGTGTGTGACTAATAGTTTTCAATGTGTACGACTGCGATGTCACTTATTCAAGCCAAGGTCAAAACTTCGAATAAAACCTGGAGGTTGTAACCTACTACTTATGATTGAGGTGAAGCAAACTCAGGGAACATTTTAAAGAATCTCAGGGTTCTTTGAATATTCCACGGAATGGCTTCTTGAAACATAAGGTGCATATTCAGCTCACTTTCTGGAGAAATAAAGCAAGAAATTGATAATTCTTATACGGTACTACAAATAATCAGTTGGGTGTATTGAAGGAAACCGCGCATATGCAAACCCAGATAGTGAGCTTGGGATTCTCCGTGCATAGAAGTCCGAAGTTTAACATTAAATAAAACTTGTTTTTTCTGTTAAGAGTTTAGATTGCGAATTTCTATACATCTTTTTCTCATGGGACCACCCATCTTGAATGTCGTCACTCCTAGTATGTGGTAAAACATCGTTTTGATCTTTTGACGCCCCTGGAAGGTGTTTACTAAGAATGCGTAACCGACACGTGTCTTGCTGCACCTATATTTTCTGGCATATTCCAGGTAAAAATGTTTTAGTTTTTTTTTCGCCCTACACACCAGACACGAAACGCACGTGACTGAGAAATCACCCCATAGTCAGGCATGCCCTTTCCTGCACAAGCTGCAATCCTCGTTTTGAAGGGAGAGGAATCTTGGAGGGTGGGGGCCGAGGGGGGGGGGGGGGCGAAGTAACAGTAGATATGGCTAAGAGATCATAGGGTAATTCGCATTGGACAGAGCAAGCAACAACGTTTCTAATCACTCCTTATTCTTGACGAAATCGGACTTTGAATTTCTCAAATCTTGTATAACTCTGGAGAACTGCCTTTGCAGTTCATCGTATTGTATCATTCCTTCTCCCTCATCTTAGCTACTCTCCCTTTCCTCAATCTTCCAGCATTTATTCAGATGCTCGGTTTTAGAATCATTTATGTTCATGGCTGTTTGAAATATGAGGGTTTCGTCTTTGCCTTACATGCTTATTTGTTTTGCAATCTTCACCAGAACCAAAACGCACTTTGTCCATTAAAACAGTTGGACATTCCTTTAATAAGAATTCCGGAATATCACATTTTTGTTTTGCATTTACGTAAAATAAATTAAATATTCATCGACTTTACCACAAAGAGTCTTAGCGCTTCATTTTGACAAATAAAATAAACAGCGGGTGGTTAAACATGCAATCCTCGACCGCTGGGAGATTTTCGGTTTGGTCACCTGAATGGTCAATATCTCGAAAACAGAACGTTGTCCAAGCTTATCGTTTGCACTCTCTTCCTTACTTCAAAATGCTTACAAAATTGTTAGCAATAATTAAAAAAATGGTAAAAGCGCGCATAAATTAAGATGAAAGCTCCCATCAGTGTTAGCTTTGTAGGTCTTATCTGGACTTTAGTGACATTTGCTCTTAAATTTAGGAATACAAGAGTGCAGAAAGTACCAGAAAGCACTTAAGTGTAAACTCGTGGAAAATCCGGCAGACAGACGGCATGCCTTTGATTATTTGTTTTTGCAAGGATATCTAAAAAAAAGTGACAGTGCGACGAAACTATGTTTTATATATATTTAAGATATTCTTGCACGTATATGTAGGAACGGAAAGCCTGTTTTGATATATATAACAAACGTGCTAAACGGACAACATTCAGATAGAGAAAAAGTGGGAATAGACATATCAAATAGCTGTGCAATTCAAGCGATGGTGGAAAAAAGTTTTAGCGAAAATGCAGCGCTTCCTTCCGGCTAACCGCGGAACAAATGATAGAGGATAGAGATCCGCGCCCGCCAACATGGCTGTGACAAATGGCACTCCCCATGAATATGACACACGGAGTTGAGGCACAGAAAACGCCCTCCTTAGGGACTTAGGTCAAACACGGCTGCAATGACAAATGGAGTTTTCTTCCTCAGATGAAAAAGAGTTGAACCCAAGCACGCCTTTAAATGGGGAAAAACAACACTCAAAATATATCAAGAGTCAAAGAGAGAGAAAGAGGGAGAGATAAAGATAATAATGATACCTTAAGGTGAACCAGGTAGCGGGAACTATTTTGAGGGAAATAAATGAATAAAAATGAAGCCGGAGAAACGTTCAAATGACTGCATGGGCTTTCACCAGCATTGGCTTGGTCATTTTGGACATGTGATGACGAAATATCCATAATACTGAGATGGATTTTGCTAATCAAAATGGTAGCAGATAAAAAAAATAAAATAAGCGAGAGACAGAGGTGAAGAAAAAAAGACGAGTGAAGTTTCAAGTAAGGTCACGTGCCGGTGACCTAGCATGTGACAAAACTGGCTCCCAATTTTTTGTTGCAATTTTTACAGCTTTTTTTATTTCAGTAGGGTGTCCACTTCAATTCGGCGGCTTTCTACCACTCCCGGCTGACTTCTGTTTATACCCGCTTTTGTTGCCTGAATGTTTTCGCTTCTTTTTCATTCTTGATTTTGTTCCCTACGTCTAAAAATCGCGCGTTTCTGTGTTTTTTGTGTGTCGGTGTGAATGGGGGGGATGGTTTTCATTTTTTTTTTGTATAGGGTTACTTTCCTATGTTTCAAAAACTGAAACATAATCTTTAATGCTGAGTTTCTGATTGTTTAGTGTTTCTCAGTTTTTTTCATTTCAATTGTCTTCCCAGCCCCCGAATGTATTCATATTAAGTATAAATAAGCCCGTAAGGATTTTCAACTTCTTTATGGTGGACTAACTGGTTTCGATATGATTGAGAGAGCTCGCGTGAACGAAACTGGAGATGACGGGGGTTTAAGATGGAAAAATATACGGGACGTCACGTTCCCTCACTGACCAATCTCATTGCTTTCTCGTATATTCATTCAAATTTTCTTGTTCTTATCACAACTCCACGTACCATTTATAGTTCTCGCCGAATTAATGGCAAACTTCAATTTATTATATATATGTACGCACCGTTTTAGCTTCAGCCTTGTAGAAAAAGTCATTTCCGCTTACTGGGCTGAAGACATTGTTCTGGCAACGTGCCGTGAACACTGAAATTACGAAACACTCTACTTGGAGTCACGGCGTGGGGAAGCTCAGCAAGTTTCAGAGATAGTTCAGAAATAAGCCTGTCACTATTGTGAAACATAATTTTAGCTAGTGCTAGTTCTAAGGAGACATTTACAAGTGGCAGACAATGAAAAGCGGAAAAACGACCGGAAAACTGCACTGTCGTACTTTATTTAAGACAAAGTGTTTGAAACTAAGTGTTGCGCAAATACTACTCCATATTTCATGGGTATGTTTCATCGCTACCCTCGGTAAAAGCACTACACTAGATGCAGACTTGATATATTAAAATTATACTTTCATCGGGTCGGCCTACTTAAAGTATGCTTTGGGTGTACAAAGAAAAAGATTTGTAGGCACTGCTGTATGTACACTTGTATTTACCAAACCAGTATTTTACTTAGGCATACTTAAATTGTATTGAGACTGAACTATTAACGTAGTCAATTAGTCTTTTATAGTATACTTTTGTAAGTATACGTTAAATTAAGTGCACTATTGAGGGCACTATTAAGTCACATGACAATTATTCAAGCAACATGCCACATCGATAAACTAACCCCTGAATTTTTGTTGTGTTGTTTTGTTCTGAAGTGGGAAAATGAAATAGCCAGGAAAGGTGTGAATATTCACTAGGTATAATAAGACTATTTGACTCCTTATGTGATTTTAGCTCCTCTTTAAAAGGACTGGCTAAACTTATCACTCATTTATCAGGCTCGATTTTTTACTCAACATACCTTGACAAAAGATTTATTTCTGGATTCCTAAGCAAAAATAAATTAAGAGATAATTTTATTTCGGACAGTCTTTCGGAGACAGACTGATCATATAAGGTTCGTATCAAATCTGGCAGTGTGCGAGGGATTGTAAACCACTGATTTCTCTGCAAAGATTTTTTTGTATTCTTAAATTTGTGACATTCAGTGCCGGCATTGAGCAACGCGTGGCACCGATTCAAACAAAATGAGGGGTATAAAGGTATAAGAAATCTCATAAAATGACGATATCCCGGAAAATTAGGACAGTACAATTTAAGGCAAGTAACTAACCGTTTTGCGCTACACGGATTTCTAAATAGTTCTCCCACATGGTATCGAAAAAGGCAGGAATGAACATTTTGGAACGGATAAAAATGTTAGATACTTTACATTACCTTTTGGTGTTAGAGCTACGAAGACGTGATTCTTTTCCGCCGAGAAAGAGCTTCGTGTTGCTACAAAAGAATACTTAATTTCTTATGCCCAGGTAAACACAATTCGATTCGGATGTTGCATTTAACTGAGTGGATTTTTTTTTGCGTGAAGCTAGCACAAATTTTTTGCCATGTGGGAAATTTGATCCGTGGTAAAACATGTGACTTAATTATGTCAAAAGAAAGCTTTCACAATGCTGGACAATTTTGAGCTAGTACCAAAGCCTCAACGCTCAAATACCTCACACTGTAGATATCTCATGTTAGCGGGAAGGTATGCACACCAGAAATAGGAAATTACCCAGGACCGCTTGCACGAACATTATCCGCTTCGAAGCTTCAGGCGTCCTGAACTGCATTGTGATTCATGCACATTGAACATCGCCCAGGAGCTCTTGTTTCGATCTGTCTTTATGGTGGATTGTGTATGGCAGCAGATGCTGTCCTAGCGAAGTATCTTTTTCACAAGACGCCTCAGAGCTAAGGGTGATTTCTGCCGAGTCGATTGTGGTAAAGAGAGTACTGAACAAAATTCGAGTATGAAAGGTATTTAATAATATATATATATATAAAACTTTAATGAAGTTTTAGGTTCAGCATCTAAATATATATATATATATATATATACTCGGCAGAAATCACCCTTAGCTCTGAGGCGTCTTGTGAAAAAGATACTTCGCTAGGACAGCATCTATATATATATATATATATATATATATATATATATATTTAGATGCTGAACCTAAAACGTCATTAAAATAGTAATAATGCCCCAGAAAATGACTAGTAAACTTGCACTATTAAGCACCAGGAGCGCGGGCATTTGCCAAACTTTTCTGGCAAGCAATGTTGCCAACCTGCCGGAAAAACCAAGAGAAGCATAAAAAAAGAAACACCGAGCGAACTTAGGAGCCGAGGAAGCGACCGCATCTGCCGCGGTAGCTGCAGTGGCGGCAGGGGCGGCGAGCAGTCCTGATTTAATTTACTTTATCATTTTCACACATGACCTACGTAAAGTCTTACGTGATTATCTACAGGCGAGGAAACAAAAATATAAATTTTAATCCGTTCCGAGTCCTTGCTAAGAATTTTTAACAACTAGTTTGACGAAAAGAATACTGCTACTTCATGCGCACCAAAACGCACGCTGTTTTCAAATAAAGTGGTCTGATTTGAGAAAAGAAAAAAAAAATATGTGGAGAAGCAACATCGTAAAATCTTTTTGTCAGTTGGCGTGAGGGCTCGGCGGGCGAGGGAGGACGGTTGTTTCTTGCGTGTTTTTTTGCGGTAATTTACCTGTTTCTTCTAGTGGCATATCTGTGTCGTGCACTGAATTGGGGATTCTGCCTTTGGAGCCCGATGAATTTAATCGTGAATATACACAGTTTGCGGAAGGTTTTGGGTGAGAAGTTGACCATGCTTGAGACGTTTTTTTGAATTCCGGTTCTGGAAACTAAAATCTAGGATCAACTCCGCTTGTCTGCTTTGATTTTGAACGTCACCCTTATCGGTCGCTACAAAAAAAAAAAAAAACAAAAAAAACAAGACTTTGTTTATGATTTTTTTTTACTTCACGCAGCAGTTATGCGTTTTGACTTGTATCGTATACGTAATAAAGTTTTGGTTATGTTTGAAATTATTCTTGTTCTTCCGACCGCTTTTTTGTTCCTCTTTGCGCTGGATGAGCGAATCTAAATGGCGGAACTCTTAATGTGATGAAAGTATCTGAAACAGAAGCTATGAAGGTTGAAGGCGCTAAGGCAAAAGTGGGATGTTTTCGAAAGAGCTGTGAAATCACAGAGCTTTCATTTGTAGTGACACTGCTCATACAAAATACAGTCTTCAGCGAACCGTGAGCCTTCCTTATATTATAACGGTTCGATGAATTCGGTAATTGACCAACTGTTTGCAAAAAGGTTCGAAGCAGATATATGTATTGGGGAAACATACTTCGAATGTGGTTGGAGCACAACTGTGTATTGCATTTCTTACAAAATTACTTTTATCCGTTATCAGTAATTTCGTAAAGGAATATTTAGAAAGTAATTGTAAAATATTTTTTCTATTTTTCAGGTACGGAAATTGTTGTTATCAGTTACATTTTCGTCTTCGTTCAAACAAAAAAAAAGCGGAAATTCTGAACACCTAAAAACAAAATTGCTTTATAAAAGATGTTTTTGGTAGGGTGAGTTTTACCACAATCACATAGTTACCTATAATTAACTGAACGTTCGCCTGTCAGTCTTCAGTCAAACAAAACCTTTTTTTTTTTACGTTGCCTAACACCTCGATTAATTTTTACAGCGATAGTTCTTTTGCAGCGATAGCTGATAGTGGGACACTTCGCGACTTAGCGCTGTCGTCCGCGCTCAATATTAACGCGGGAGATTTTCGGCGCTCCACCCAAGCATCCTACGGGTCGCTGCTAACAAGATAAAACGCGAGCAATATAAGCTGCCTGGTCATGCACGGTAGCAAGAGAACATGCATGGTCAGTGAAACGCTTCCCGACGACCAATCCGGCAGTGCAGTGGGGCAGATGCCCCGTGACCCAGAATTTGAAAGAACAACAATTCTTGGGAGATACGGAGATAAAACTGCCTTCAACATTTACGATGCATCTGTATCAGAAAGCAACGGGAAAGCAAGCGCGATAGTGCACTGTGAATGCACCTGATAGATGCAGGTTTTTTTTTTCTAAACAAACATTCAGAAAGATGGTATTATAAGAGTGTTTGTTTCAATAAACCTTCATTTGAGAGTGCAACTCGCCTTCTGTACTTTATTGTACCTGTTTATTCGGCGCTTTTCGTTTAGCACTTGTGGCTATTTGTACCGAAGTGACGTAAAAAAACACGCTACCCTCTTGTGCAGGCCGCTGAAATTCCCTAGACTTAATCGCCGTCATTAGTTCCAAATCGCTGTGGAACATTCGTCCCGCGTATTACTCGGCTTGATACAAAACGCCTAAGCGGTCCCTATGGTGCGCTTTCGCACCTTTACCATACATTCCATTGGTCAGTTCATCTGCTCCGAATGGCACCATGGCGGCTTCGACGTGACACCTCAGCTGTCGCTGGGTTACGCCTTACGAGTTGGATAAGGGTCAACCATTTTCTTTTTTTGCTTTGGTTGTTGCAAATAGTTGCTGGCTCGTACACATCATAGCGGCAAGCACGCTGATATAAAGAACGGTCTTTTGATGCAAACAGGATCAGTCAAGCTCCCAAAATCAAAACCGTAGCTTATAAAAAAAAAATAATAATCTATCGATGTGCGCGCGAGTTGGTATAGCCAACCTGTGCTCGCCTGTTTTTTTTTTTTTTTTTCCTTATTCTTTGCTTTTGAAGACCCGGATAGGAGGACACTAAATATTGAGCATCTTCCAAAAGCTCAAAACAATTAACAATACAGCGTTCGGTTATAGCGACTACATCAATTATTGTAACGTTAATACAGAAGGGGAGGCTCCGTCTACCGTTGAAAATAATGTTCAACAAGGAAATCGGCCGAAAACAATGTGACATTAACCGGCATGCAGCTGAAAAGACACTAGAGCACCTCGCAATTTTGCGAGGTGTTCAATTAGAAAATGGGAAATGCGAATTCTTTTTTTTTATTTTGTGCATTTTTATAGCGCAGCTTTAAGGAGGCACCCGTTTCCGCCTTGAGCGGCGTCGCCGTCGGCGTAACCACGGCGAAGTTTCGGCATGGTGACGTTTCGGCACCGTGCCAAAGGGTCCTCTCGGGGTCACGTGACCCCCGTGACGTTTCGGTATGGAGACGTTCAGGCACCGTGCCGAAATGTCGCCGCGGGGTCACGTGACCTCAGTGGGTGACCCCTCTGAGGTTACATGACCCCCGTGAGGACATGAGGGTCACGCGACGTCACGAGGGTCACGTGACCTCACTGTTACATTTATGGCGACGGCGAGGCCGCTCGGAGGGAGGAGTAGCAGGCAGGATGAGGAGGTGAGGAGGAGGGAGGTAGGATATACCTTCCCCTCGGAACCCCTCCCATCCTCCTCCTCAAGGGCAGCGCTCTAATTCGGTGTTGCAGGGAGTTATAAGCGGCTTTCATTTTTAGAGCGGAGCTCTTAGGGGCCCGTTTCCGGCTTGAGTGGCGTCGCCATCGCCATCCACGTCGGCGTCGGCGTAACCGCGAGGTCACGTGCCCCCCCCCCTCCCGAGGTCACGTGACCCTCTACCCCGAGGTCACGTGACCCCCCTGACGTCACACGACGCCCCCCCCCCCCCCCCCCCGAGCTCACGTGACCTCAAGGAGTGACCTATCCCTCAGTACGCTTCCATCCTCCTCCTCAAGAGCTGCGCTGTGATTTGGTGTTACAAGGATTTATAAGCAGTCTTGGGTAAGTTACTTTTAAAAATTAATTCGTTACAGTTACTGTAACTTTCAGAAAAGAGTAGCGAAGTTACCGTTACAGTTACTGCAACGAAAAAGTAATTCGTTACAGTTACAGTTACTTTTAAAAAGTAACGACGTTACTTTTCAGTTACTTTCCATAACACAAAAATATTAGGAAAAACTAGAAAACGCCCCTCACCAAGTTTATATCATAAAATTAAAAAGTACGCTTTTTACTTCATATTGTAACTTAGCAGACGTTGCTTCTAGAAATTAGTATTTGAAAATTTCCACGCTAGAGTAGTGGCGCAAATAAAAATACAAAACATGCGCAGTGTGGAGTACGGGCGCTAATCAAAATACGAAACATGCGCACTGCCCTCCGCGTGTACTCTTGTTTCACTGTTACTTCACCCGATTAAAAAGCGTTTTCACAGTAAAAAAGAAAAAACACAATATAGATAGTGCTTCAAGACACTAAGATGTAAGTGTTCAGTCACAAAGCACAAGCGCGTGCGTAAAGATAACTAGAATTTTTTTGTTTATTAAATCTACACGCAGCTGTATTCGGGTCGTGACTCGTGAGAAAGAAGGTATTCACAAGTTTGTGCAAGGCCAACTTTACAATCAAAATGTCGTAATAGACGATTTGAAAAGTGCAAGGAATATCTAAATTGTACTCGTTCAGTGACATATTATTCATAAAGCACTGGAGAGTGACGACAAAAGTAACGTCGTTACTTTCATCGTTATCTCAATAGAAAAGTAATAGAACTACAGTTACAAGCTACATTTTAAAAAAAGTAACTGGTTACAGTTACAAGTTACCAAAAAAGTAACGAAATCACATTAACGCGTTACTAGTAACGCGTTACTACCCAAGACTGGTTATAAGCGGCTTTAATTTTTTCCACCTATTCTTTTAAACGCTCCAGGTTGCTCACATCCCCGTTGCCATTTTTGTGCGCCACCTTATTATGTCCTCGATAAAAATGTTACTGTTTTTTTTGTTTTTTTTTTGCAATCTTCGGCCACGTTGTTAGGGCAATGCGTCTTTGATAAGATGCCTATCTCGTTGTTTTTCAGTCTTCTTAAGCCAACTGATATTGAGAAAAATACAGCTGTTCCCAGTTTTTTTTAATATTTATAAACGATATGAAACAGTATATTTCTGACTTGACTCTCATCGGCTATAGCAGTGGATGGTCGCTACGCTGCCATTGCATCACCTCACATCTAGTTAAAAAATTGGGAGCCATTCCACTCTGTGGAGGTGGATGACCAGAAAAGCTGTTTGGCACATGACACAGATGGGACACAGAATTTTCAACAGAGGTACGAACACATTTGTTGTCTTGGTCAGTGGTCATAATGAAGAAAGATACGCACACACACGTGCCTCCCACCGCCGCCGCTGACATTCCCGTTGCCGTTCCTGCCGTTGCTCTTCGGGAGTCCGGAATAGACGCGGCCTACCCATTACGATGAGGGAAGAGAAGTGAGATTGAAATTAGAGAACGGCAACTTGTCTTTCTGGTTTTTCATATTCAATCGCGTGGACAACTATCGCCGCCTTGGGAGCCGCAGGAAACTAGACACGCGCGACAGATCCGCCACCCGCCGTAAAGTAGACACGTACGACGGTACCACCACACCGAGAGAGTGCAAGGAAAGGAAATTAGGCACGCAAGCGCTTGGAACGAGGACAAGAAGAGGGCGGTGCGAGCGTAGAGTTTTTGGTCACGCACGCGAAAATCGATAGATTCCCCGAGCTTCAAGGAGAATACAGGAAATGGTGTTCCACGCGCCTTAACCGTAGCCCGTCCCCGTGTAAAACCTGCGAATCCGAAGTTACAGCTGGACACGGTGTTCCACGAATCTACAAAACAAGAACGTTTTACGTCAAACATGGTGGATAGTAGCCTTCAAATTGTGGCACGTATGAGATGTCTGGGATACAACTCGATTCCATAAAGATACACTGAACTTCCAAAAAACTTTTGTCTAAGTTACTGGAAAGGAAATGTACGTGAGTATATGTAGTTTTCTCCACAAATATTTACCGTAGTATTACGTCGCAAAACAGGACACCTTGATTTAGGAGTGATTGTTAAGTATGCTCCTCTTTCGGCAGGTCATCATGAAGTGGACGCATGTTTCTTTATCGCTCAAGAGGAAACTGAGCTCTCAAAATATGTTCAAGCGCCAGAGTCTCTTACGTATGTACCAAAACAAACCTTCTCGGAAAAACAAATGCTTAGAGTTAAAGTTCGTTCCTGAGACCCATATTATTTTATACACCCTTAGTACGGAAGCCGTTAGAAAAAGGAGTGAAATCAAACACTAGTTATGATGTAACAAAGCTCAGCTATTATTAGAACAGCAACATTTTTTTTTTCTATTTATATAATATTAGTTATGGCTTTCATGAACTGTGAATGGTCCTCGATTGATGCTGATGGTGTGGTAATGCGATTCAACAGTTCTGATGGGCGAGAAAAAAAAGCGACTGGGTCAGGTGTGAAAATGCGACTTTTTTAAATGATGAAAGATTCCAAAAAGTGCTTGTGCTTCGGCATGTCCACCCGAATAAAACTGCGACATAGAGACATTCGTCTTTACTAAATACATTTATGAGACAGAGGAAAGATACTCAAGTAGTTAAAATCACTGAAACGATCGGTCCGGATATAAAGCTGCGGGCTCAAAAAAAAAAAAAAACAGAAAGAAAAAACGAGGACGGCATGGGGCCGAGCTCGAACCGCGGGCTCGAGGAGAGAGGACTGGAAGGGAACGGCTAAACAACAGGGGGCTACCTCCTGTATTCTTGTACAGTTTCCTGACGTTGCTCCCTGACTTTAACCGCGTATTATGATTAGCAAGCAGCCCAGCTCACTACCCTTCTACGCTACCTCCGGATTGTTCAACGCCACCATGAGAGAGCAAAGCACTTTTTACTTTGCTTTTTATAATATTCGGGCAATGAAGTTCAGATCAGGTGTAGGCTGAAGTGGGTAACAACAAGCTTCACTGCTTATGATCAACGCTTTGGCGTTAGACTTTACCGCTTGACACCGATGAGTGCGAATTACACTCCACAACTTTCTAGCGGTGTGCAATGAGTAACAGGTCATTTGTCGGTGCATCTCGCCTTTCTCCATGTTCTCAAACATCGCGCCCTCAATTTTACGTTGGCCTTCTTCGGTTATAATCATATTTCGCTTTTTGATTTTAAAGGGAATTCAAGAAGAAAACTTTTAACTCTATCAAAATAAAGAAGGATTTTGCTCGCAAACCTTTTAAATCTAAGTTATACAGAGCTCATCCATCGCAGGCGTTCTTTCTTCATGCTAGTGTTAAGTGTTTCTAATTAAAAAAAAGGCATTGTTTCTAAAGCCGATGATTTATAGAAAATGGTTCTAGTTCAGATGTCTTCAAATATTCATGCTCACTTTGCATTAAATAAAAATATTGGTATTTGAAATTTTTTTACTTCAATCAACAGTCAAAGGTAAATAGTTGTTTTGCATATTCGCACACATTTAGTATCTAGTTTTGTATACACCCCGAGCGCAAAGAAGAAGAAGCGCATGCCGAGCTCGGGAAAGGGGGGAAGGGGGCTATTCCTTGTGTCTTACTTCGAGCACAGGAGCGCAGTTTTGTTAATAGATGATTAAACCCGACTAATACAAAACATGGTGCGAGACGTTTTGCGACAACTATCGTCGAAATCGCCAGCGAGAAACCGAGTTCAGAGCCATCAAGTCTTCGAGACATCGAGTCAACGTGACTGCTACGGAGGAAGGCTTACGTGATCATTTTGTTATCATGGAGTGCCCTGTGTAAAGCCCATCATCACTGCAAGGTGCTCCTTTGGTGGCATATCAACTGAGCGCTCCCAAACCATTCAGATTTCAACCGGAACACTGGACAACAAGGAGCACCGCTGCGAACGCTCTCGTCGGGCTTTGTGATGGCACGTGAAGCACTAGGAAGATCGGATAAACTCTCGCATTTGGCTAATGGGACCTAAGGCAGAAGAGGTCCATTCCACACCCAGCATTCCGACTGCTGAATCTGAGAACTACTGATCAGTCATCGACGCTTTAGAAGCAGCATTCATTGTTAAGAAAAACAGTATCTACGATCGAGCTATGTTCAATAGCCGCATTCAGAAAGAATGCGGCTAAAGAACCGGGTCAACTGAAGGGTGAGTTACTTCGCGACTGAATTGTTGTTCGTGTTAGTAATAAACGTCTCTCCACAAAGCTTCAAGTAGAAAGTGACCTCACGCTCGAGATAGCAGTGCGCCTCACAAAGCAGACTGAAATCGTCGGTAGGCAACATGACGCCCTCAGACAAGAATATGCCGCTTACCTGATTAGGCTAATGTTAATCATTTTAATGTTTCTTGAAAGCAAACAACACCATCAGAGACGCAAAGATTCACTGTAAATTATCCTCAGGCGTGCTGTTTATGTGGGGATCACGTCTCCCATACTCAAGAGAGCTGCTCAGCATCAAAAAGCAAGTGCCAGAATTGCGGAAAGCCGGGACACTTTGCGACCGTCTGCAAGTCGAAGTCTAATTTCTTGCTTCAGATCTCGCGGCCAGAAAGAACGCAAACGCAACTTGAAGAAAAATGCTTCAAGGAAATATGACGTCACCAGGCGAACGCGTTCCTTGGAGAGTCGTGCTGCGCGCTGGAGGTGAAAATGTCACGTGTCGTTTGGACACGGGTGCTGTCTCTTTATTACCAGAGCATATCCTCTCCAAGCTACAAGTGAAGCAGGGACTTCAACTACCCGGCAAGGTTATTCTTGGCCATACTAAGGAGTGTCTTCATGTCCTCTGCGTGTTACAAGCCACAGTAATATTCAGCGGCTCACACTAGACCGGCTGGTTGTGTGTCACAAGAGATATCGCCGAACCACTTCTATGGCTGGACCTCATAGAAAATCGCAACATCTTACAACTAGAGAATGAAGTGTTGGTTTTACAAGCCCTTGATCCGGTAAAAAATATACCTCGTTTTAGGGAATTATGAGAAGTTGCCTATTTATGCGAAATAAACTGAAATTTGATGTCTATCCATTGTCTTGTCGTCCCCTTGACGGATGCCCGTACCACTCCAGAAAGCGGCCGAACAATAACTTCAAGAAATGGGGATGAATGTCTTATTACAGAAGTGCCGGAACCAACAAGCTGGTGCCATTCTAAATTGGCGGTTCCAAAGAAGCTTGGTGATGTTCGCCTTTGCATGGATGGTACATCAGTTAATAAAAGTGTTTTGAGGGAATACCATCCGATCCCAAACGTAGAACAGCTGCTAGAGACTTTAGTACAGGCAAACCCCTTTTCTTAGCCCGATGCCTCCAAAGGAGTCTACCAAATCAAGTTGCATTTAAAGATAACCGAGCTTACCACTTTCACTACACCCTTCGGCCGGAACAAATTCAACCACTTACGATAAGGCATTTTGTTTGCACTATAAATCTTTCAAAGAAATGGCGCACCAGATTCTTGAAAGATTAGAGGGAGTCACGTGCCTTATCGACGAAATTTTGATTTGTGGCCGCTCACCAAAAGAACATCAAATACGTCCCCTAGAAATTTGTGTTCGCTTAGAGTCGAAATAAGTTCTTCGGACGCGTGATTGATCAGGAGGGTGTAAGCCTTGACAATAAAAAAAAAAAAAAGGTTGAGTATCTTAAACTTCCTAGAACAGCACGGAATAATAATAGGTTTCTCGGTATGGTCAACTTCATAGATATATTTATACCAACCTGGCAGACGTTCTTCAGCCTTTCCGAGAACTTCTTTATAAGAACATTGATTTCATCAGGGAGGATCCTCAACTGCAGGCGTTTAAGAGGGTGAAACGAAGTCTGAGATCTCGACCAGTTCTGGCAGACTTCTTCCCTACAAAAGCGACGATATTATCGGCTGATGCCTCAGGCTACGGCATCGGAGCCGTTTTAACGCAGCCCCAGGAAGACGAAACTCTTAGGGTTGCAATCTCGTTTCAATATCACTAAACGAACCAAAAAGAGGGTATTCAAGAAGAGAAAAGGAGGCCCCCGCGATTACCTGGGCCTGCCAGAAACTGAAAGACTACCTTGTGAAATGAACTTTTCACATCGAAACGGATCACAAGCTTCTCATACCATTCTTCACAAGAAAACCTGTAGATGACCTTACGCCCAGACTTCAGCGTATGCGACTTCGCATAATGAGGTACGATTACATGATGGAGCATTTCCTCCAAAAAATCTTGCCGTAGCAGACAATCTTTCCAGAAGGCCTATCAAAAGTGAAGACAGCCTATGTATTGCAGAGGAGATTTGCGAAATTTAGCACGCTCTCATGCAATATTTGCCTACCCCACTCGGCTGCCTAGAATTACAGTTGGCAGCTCAAGAACGCGATCCGGTCATGGCTACTTTAAAGAGGTGCATCACCGAAGAGTGATACAGCACGGCCATTTTTTGTCGTGAATACTCGCTTCACTTAAAAGGATCACACATGGAGCCAGGGGTGAACTTACGGTAGACCACTGTGGTAAGCATTACCTTATTTTCGCCGATTATTTTTTTCGTTACTTTGAAGTGTCCCTCCTCAAAGTCCAATGATGGGAAACGACTATTATGAAAGGAGAATATATATTTGCTAGACATGACATACCGGCAATGGTCTTAACAGATAGTGGACCACAAATTCGATCGGCATTGTTGTCATTCAGGAAAGGGTGGGGCTTTCGACATAATATATGAAGCCCGAAGTATACCCGAAGTAACGGCTCAGTAGACGGTGCCGTGAAGATAGCCAAATTGAAGATTAAGAAGTTGGCTGACCCTTACAGGTCACTTTTGGCATATCGTGCTACATCACTGAGTTGCAGATGCTGTCCGGCGGAATCCTTGTTTAGCAGAAAGCTCCGGAGAGAGGTGCCAGTTTCAACACAACTGCTGAATCATAAAATGCCTGGCGTAGCTTTATTGCGGGAGACCGTGTGCCAAAGGAAGGACAAGAAAGCGCCTGATTTTAAAAGACGACATGGATTGAGAAACTGCCGGAGCTCAAGACATCGCAAACGGTCTGGATAACAAATTTAAAGGAAACAGGGACTGTACAGAAAATAGCCGACGCACTTCGTTCTTACTGGTTGTGCAGGGAGAATAGGATCGTCAGGTGAAGTACCAAGTCCTTGATTTTTCATCGAATCGAGCACACCGAAAAAGACTCAACTTCTTGGGATGGTGTCCATGGAAAAAATTCATGCAGCGAACATCAAGCTGGTGAGCCATTCGCCGTCCAGGCAGAACAACAACTGGACCTCCAGGCAGATCCAAAACTCGGGTAAACCACGTGGTCTTTGAGACTACAGAAGCCGCCCAGTGGCTTTAGACTTTAAAATATATTAAGGAAAAAAAATAATAGGATATGTTGGGAGATGTTTTCAGCGCAAACAAGAAGGGGGACAGGGAGAAGCGATGTCCGTGCCCTCTTCTTCCTGTTCGTCTCTGTTAGCGAATGAAAGTTTCCTGGTACAAACGATCCGCCTGAGAACGCCTATTCAAGTATAATCAATTTTCACTATCTAGCCTGCGTCGTGAAACCTTATTTGTTCCTAGGATGGTTCTGAGCTTGTTTCCAGCGAAATTGTCCAACGCGTTCAATTGCCTCGGCCCCGAAAGGTCAAGAAAGAACGCGCTGGCTCGATCGCTTGCCGGCTGCCTACGACGAGGTCGTTCAATCTCGTTTTATTGGCTGCGCTATTTTATCTTCTGGGCGAGGACGGCCGAATTCTGGCCCGCCCTTCGCTCCCATCTTCCATTCTTCGCCCTCTTCCACTCGCCTGGCACCCCCCTCTTCCTCTTATGTTCCGCGGCAGCCTTCTGGACGCGATTGGCTGTGCCGGCAATTTGAGCCCCCTTAATTAATTAACTTGAAGCAACCGATCGAAGTTAACGATGGTCCTTTCCACTCCGCCGTTTATGTACGCGTTGTTGCTTTATTTTTGAGCTTTAGTCTTCGAAGCATTTGTAGTAGTTTATGTATATAGGGAAGGGGGGATGTTTTATTCTGACTAAACGAAGAGTGAATATGCCGTGACGGTTCCTTTAAGCTCAATGGGTTTCTTTTAATCTACAACCTCGCCGGGTTTAAAAAACGTATCCATTGCGTCTTATTCATTTCGCTGTTTTACATTACTTTTTTTAGCGAAATGAGTACCTGGTGGAAAGGTTAAATTTTTTCACAAAGCACGCTGCCTGTCGATAGGTTTCCTTGGTTTCGTTGTTTTTTTTTCTCACCTGGCTTTGTTTTGTAGATATATTTGTTGGTGAGACATAAGCCACGCGATTGTCCCGGCTTATGTGTATGAGCAGAGGGCACGAGCCTGGGATTCCCCAACTACCGAAAACAAGTGTGTAAGAGAACAAAACCAGACAAAGTGTTCCCCAAGAAAAATATAACGGAGGGTTCAGGAGAGATTTGGCAGAGGGGGGAGGGGGCTAGTTCACGGTTCAACTAATGCGAAAGCTGCAAATAAACAAGTGTTTCCGTGAAGCTTGGACTTTGTGACTTCTTCACAAAGAGGTCGTAAACGAGTTTTTTTAGTTGTTTTTTTCTGAAATCCACAAACAGCGGTAGAGGGGTTACTTCTTGTAATATAAATCGCTATACAAGGTGTTTCTTGAAATGCGGGCCGAATCGCTATTTGCAAAAATTACGCATAATACAGGACGTATCATGTCCAATTGGTTCATTCGAAAGAAGTATATTTAGAAAATAATAACCTTCATTATGTATAAGCACTTAATTACTTATGAGTACTTAACATTTATAATTGGGAAAATCAAAGGTATATATTGAATTTTAAACTCTAACGGTCCAGGCTACGTGATCCGGTGACCTGCTGAACCGTTGGCAGCGCCACTGCGCCATCACAGGGAATTTAAGCCAGAACATATAGCTTTTTTCTTTCTCGGTAAAAGTCTTTCTTCGATCCAACTCCCTGGTACCTGTCCTTATTTGATACATGGTGTCAGATATGGGATAGGGCATGGAGGGGTTAGGATCACCTGCGGAACTCCAGCAGAGAGGCAATTCCGGCGAGAATTGGTGTGGCTTCAGGCAACGACTCGAGGTGTTCATGACGGCAACAGAACCCGCTGCAAAACGAAAGGATATGCAGAAGGTAGCGCACTCACTTCATTTCGCCGGAAAGAGGCGCAGGAGGTTCACGGAACCTCTCAGCTTAAAAAACAAGTAGTAGTAGTAGAAGTACTACTACTAATGATAATTATAATATCATTAATAATAAAAATAGCAATATTAATATTAATAATATTAGTTACAATACGCGGTCTCTCGTTCTTTAACGTCACGAAAATATATCTTGGTTGGAAGTGCTTAAGAACAGTGAAACTTCACTCCTGCATCAAGGTGAACACCCTGGTCATTCTCTACCACGAGCAACCAAGTTCAATGTGAGTACGGGCTCCACATTGACTTGTATGGTTCTCTTCCGTCGAGCTCTGTCAGCCATAACGCCGGATTTCGAGACCGAGGATTAACAATCCTAACTGCCAATGGCTGACTTATCCCACGCAGGATGACGGGGCTGTGTACCGTCGCCTCACTTCTAAGTTGGAACGTCACTGGAGACAACTGACCGGAAACTAACGAGTGTACTGAGCATTGGTGTAGCCTCGACGAGATCACCGGCGTGTGGACCCTGGAGTCTTACGACGCGATCAGTGGCGGTGACCCCACGGAAATGGAAGCTCTGAATCCCCACGGCTGCTAACTGCCGCCCCCGGCAATCAAACGACGACGAGAAAAAGAGCTACAGTAGATACTCCTTTGGAGCAGCTGGCGCATCCATTCGTGCCTTCCTTTACATCGGAAGCAGGGTGATGGGGATCGACCACACATATCGCGTGCAATGGTGATCGGCGGAGTCTTCGGTTAGGCTTCGTCGCGAGTAAGGTGTTTTTAGAATCTGCCAACAACGCGGGTCGAGGCCACTCAAGCGAAAGGAGCCACTCCGAGAGGCGGACGAGGCACACGCATCGGGGAACAATCGGCTCATTTGCTGTCGTTAGTCATGTGCTACCCGACCGGCCCCTGCCATTGACGGGTGTAGAGCCCCCGGGTGTGGGGACGTGTGTCAAGAACGACCAGTCCAGTCGGAGCTCTCAGGAAGACTCTTTTATGTCACGAGGCATTCCCATTATATCACAGAAAACAAGGGAGAGGAAGAATGATGACAGCGTGATAGATAGGACAACACAGAGAAGAAAAGTAAGTGATAACGAAACATGATGAACACAACAACGGGCTCTTCGCCACCGGACACGCGCCGCGCAGTGAGTATGCAAGCGCACAGGAGCGCGAGGATTATCTTCTGGCACCGGCGCCCATGACCACTGGCTAATCCTCACAGGGGTAGAGTCAGCTGGCCGAGTGCGTTTTTGTGTTCTTTAAGCCGGCCTTTCATTGGTTCGTGTTTCTCACAGGGGCGCAACCAGCTGGTCGACCTCGTTTTGTTTGTCTTTTGTTTTGTTTCCTGGTTACTTTTATGTTTGCAGCTTGTTCCAGGAAGTCCGAAAATTCACAATGTTAGCGTGCTCGAAGGCCGTTGATAGGGTCAGCAGGATGATGAGGTACGCCTCCTGTTCGGCATCTATATAAATTGGAAGGACATGCTCGGGGATCACGGAGGGCACATTTATGGACATGCGAGAGGAAAGAAGGGGTTATGGCAATGTCGTTCCTGTCGTGCTGCGGAAAAAGCGACACCGGGAAGACCGAATTGCGGAAATCCGCAGTGCTATGCGGTGACCAATCGGCGTCGCAGGTCTCCTTCATTTTGGTGGAGCGCCAGTTGATGACGACTAACACTGAGTCGCTCCAGCGAATTCCCTCGAAGGTGGACTGGTATTTGTCTTCGAGGACTGTCGTCGAGGAGATGAAAGTAACAATCAGGTAACTTCAGGCTTCAATGGATTTTTTTTTCTGCCATATATGACACACTTTTGGCAGCGATCATGGCTAATGACCAGGCCACTCGTTAGGTCACGGCTGAGGTGACACAGCTGAGAGGCCATATGCATGAAGAGGCCAAGGAGCTGCAGGCTCTTGAAAAAGAGATTGACACCAACGAGCAGTAAAGCCGCCTCCCTAATCTGGATATTTATGTCTTGCCTTAGCGACCTCAGGAACACCTTTGGGAAATCAATATAGACATTGCACGGAGAGTGGACGTCCCTGATTTCCAGCCGTCTGAGTTGTTTACTCAACAACGCCTACCGAGCGGAAAAAGCAAGACGCCAGCAATTTCGGTCAGGTTCCACTCGGTTGGCAACATACAAAAATTGTATAGCTGCACGCAGTAGGCTACAACAGATATGTACATACGTAACGCGTTACTAGTAACACGTTTCTTCTACATAGTTCCTTTTTTCCTTTAACGAGTACCGTATTTAGTTACTTCTTTTTAGAATATAGACGAGGAACATACTTAGGTACTTGTAAGGCCAAGCAACGAGTAACGGTATTTAGTTAATTTTGTTGAGTAACGTGTACAACAACGTTTGAACAGCCTCGTTTTATTTCTAACCTGAATATGCGTCAAAGACAGATGGGCAACCCGAAAAACGTCTAAGCAGCATGCCAGTATAGCAACGTTTATCGCTGAACACGTCAGTCGAACTGACGTGTTCAGATAGAAACGTTTTTCACCCAGAGAACACAAAAATGTTCGTTGGTTTAACTTTTTACAATCATGTAGACACAAAATGTAAATCCTGCGGTTGCCAACGCGGGAGGGCACAGAACGGATTGCCAACTTCGAACCTTAAAAGCAGAGAAAACAAAAGAGAAAGGGGAATCCCAGGTCCACCAGCTCTTTCTGAAGCACAATACTGTCATTGCTTCGAAAACGTAAGTGGAACAAGTCTTCGTAAAATGCATTTTAAAAGAATGCTGGAATGATAACTCACGAAAACGCCGAGAGGCAGCTGCAGCTTACGTGCAACGACTACTGAAAAGAAAACAATAATCTACGAAACAAAAGCAGCTGTGTATTTGGTCGTCAAAATAGCGAGAAAGGTAACTCGCTACATTTGAGGTAACGTAACATGTTCTTTTCAGAGAATCGGTAACGATTACCGTATTTATTTTATTTTTCAGCGAGCAGTGAGTAACGGTATTTAATCACTTTTGTGAGCAATGTAACTGGGCTACACGAATTAAACCAAGGGTCATCACTGCCGTGTTAATATTTCAATGGCAACCTCACTAGGCTCAAATGTGCGCTCTACTGGATGGTCCGTTCCCAAAAGAGAGAAATGCAGTATAATTTTGCATGGGTGAAACTCCAGAACAATTTCGCGAAGAGAGACGAGAAAGCCCATTCCATCCAAATTTACCCATCAGCTGACCTGGGAAAAAAATATTTAACTTCATGGCTTACTCCCTGTTTTCTTTTTAAGCAATCGGATTGTTCTAGTTTCAAGAATGAATTCCTACATAGGAATGACATGAAATATACTGTGATGCACATAAATATTGTCAGCAATAGAAGAGATTGGGATCAGTTCTGTTTCTGTTTATATGATATGTCATGGCCGACGATGATGTTTTTGTACTGCCGGAGATCAAACGCTCATGAATTGTCAATCGAACGTCATCACACAAAGTTTGCTGCGATTGAAAAGAGTAGTTGTTGCGTAGCTTAAAGCTGTGCTTTAAGAGATTTCCTTTTGTTTCATGTTTTTTACAATATATTTGCTTTTGGTACAATTGGACTGGCGCAGAGACGTACTTGCCTTGCGCGGAAGTCAGGTCTCTCAAAAATCACAACCGGTCACACTCATTGCTTGAGTAAACCGAGGAGTTATCCATGGAGGCCCTCTGATATTCGTCGGTTGTCGCGGCGAATAGAACGAGGTCGTTCAGGGCCCGCTGTGTCCGGTTGCGTCCGTCTCGTGCTCTTGGCGCAGCTTGTCGTCTTCGACCTGGAGCTTACGCTTCCCCTTCGTTGTTCCTCGCAATTACAGGTGTCTTGACGCCCTTGGCAATTTACGCGGATGGTGTTGCGTTCTGATTTGTGGGGCCCTCAAGGAACGCCATAGGAATCTGTAATCGACTCTAGGTGGCACTGGACTCTACCGCACTAGCCATAGCGCAACTAGGCCTTAGGCTATCAGCGGAGAGGACTACCTCACTCCTCTACCGACCCACAGGCGAAGCACCTCAGAATGCACTACGGCTAAAACTTGCAAGAACGCCAGTTAAGAGGTTGAAATCCAAGCGTATCTCAGCGTTATTATTGATGACAGGGTGACGTGGAAGCCTGAAGTACACAAAAGACTTCAGTGGTGCCGTCAACAGCTACGCGTCATTAGGCAGCTTGGAGGCTCCTCTTGGGGTGCAACCCAACATGTACTATAGTTGAAATGTACAAATCGTATATAATGTCCAAGCTGTTCTATTCACTGTGACTACAGTCTGTTGCAAGAGCACATATCCGATACATCAATTCTTTTCACCTGTCCACACTGCAAGCAACTTGGGACTCCCTCTTTCAGCAGATAATGTGGCGAAAATTGTTGGAACGGGAGAATGACCACTGTCTTCGAGAGTTGAAAAGGAAGCGCTGCGCAACATCGCTCGTATGAGCAGTCTCCAGCCTGCGGACATAATCCGTACACATCTCTTTGCCCTGCCGAACTCTCAACTAAAGAGACAAGCGAGGCCATTTGACATCGAGGTTGGTGCTCCTAGCGAATTTATCCCTCTTTTATCACAACATTTCATGCGTCCTCCCCTGGATATATATGAGACGCTCCCAATCCCACAGCGCAAGGTGAATGTCCCTACGTTTGTCGCTCGCTCATTCGCGTTTGAGCGCCTGGATGAAGCGTCGAAAGGTTGGATTCATGTTTATACAGACGCCTCAATTAGTCTTACCAAGCGGACTGCCACGGTAGAGATCACTATTTCCGAAATTACATCGTCATAAACTACGGTAGAACTTGTTGGCTCTGGGCTGCTCTTGAGTCTATAAAGGACACCTCGTCACCAACAAAAGCCTGTGTACTCACAGATTTAAGAGATGGTTTTCAGCAGCTTCAGAGCCTTCATAATGCAACCGTCTGCAGGCAAGTGTCGCGTGTGAGGCAGCGGAAGTTGGAGACATGCGATGGTGCCTTGCTTTGCAGTGGATCCTGTCTCCTGTGGGGTTCCTGGCAACGAACGGGCTGACCTGCTGTCTGCGAAGGTACATGACGATCCAGTCCCTAGCTGCTTGCTGGATCGCTTCAACGAGGCTCATCGAATCGTACTTGAGATCCTCACAGAACGGCACCGAAATCTCTGGGTCGCATCCGGGAGGCCACCCCCTGTTGTTCCCCGGAAGGTCCCTAATGCTGAGGCAAGCCTTCTAAGGCTCTAAGCTAGACACTCGGCGAAAAGGTCGGCGAGATTTCTGATGGCCACGATTAGTTAGCGCCAAAGTCAAGCGCGTCGTTGGCCAATCGCGGAGGTCAGAAATCTCGCCGACACTCTCGCCATATGCCCAGCTTAGTGTCTCTGCACAGGCTTCCGGCTGGTTGCTCGTACACTTCCATGCGGCTCCACATAATGCGTCACAAAGCGGATCCCGACGGCCCCACCAGCGGCGACCCATAGATTATAAGCGAGGAATTTGATCAGTTTGAACGTGTTGTAAAATAGACTATTTGTGTAGACGCTTTAAATACTCCCCAGTTTAGAGCTGCCATTGCCGACCTTAGCTTATCCTGGAGAGAGGCCGAGTCACTAATGTGGGCGTTGACGAGCCTTTACAAAGGCCTATGCTGGAGAGAAGGACGCAGTATCACCTAAAGAGGGAATAGTCTGTCCTGGTGTGGTAATGATGACGGGAACCGAACGGAACAAAATGATACAAACACTCGAGGTCGGTTATGGTGGCGGCCATGCACAGCTGCCTGAAAATGTCTATAACATCTGCATGGAACTAGTTCAGTGATCTCTGAATTGTATTAAACTAACAAGCAAAAACTGTTTTGCAAGTGTAATCTTTTTTGTTGCTTTGGTTTGTGCATGCTGTGTTTCTGAGTAGAAGAACGTGAGGAGACATTACTGTAAGATCACTCGCAGTCAATTGCTTCCGGTTCCGCGCATTGTGATGTTTGTCGGGAGAAGTTGTTTTTAAATAACTTTGTATATAAGGATACATTGTAAGGGGTTTTTCTGACGTCGACTAAGCAGTTATTTCCGTATAAAGGGGATCGGTCTTCAATAAACTTTTACCTCTATTCGCAGACGTTAAGCGTTTTCTTTTATGTGTATTTCGGTTCCCTACCTCTCTTAGTTTCAGTTATGTCAATATAAAGGATTCCCTCAATGATGCGAAGGGCAGCTTGGCACAGGTAGGATGGTTCCTTCCATGGTATCACAATGAAGAGTGGGACGCGGCTCATTTTAAGAAGTTCAAAATGTAAATGTTTTCGAAGGTTTAATTGTTTGAATTTAGTTTCACAAACTATGCAATCTGATTAATTACACAAATTTTGGGATTACGCAAACTTGGACGCGCAATGAAACGCTCGAGTCTATTAGTCTCACTTTTTCCCGCGTCTGCAGCGTATGCAGGGGTCCACCTTCCTTCTCTTTAGCCGGAACAGCTAAAAAATTTAGAACATAGCCGGTGCCACGCGGTGAACTCGCACCAATGAACGTCGGGCAAACAACACAAACACCCATTGAGCCCAAACGAACACTACGGAATTCCTTGTAGATTCCGTGCGTGCTTTCCTAGGCGCCGCTGCAGCGCAAAACCGGGACTGTACACGGATCAGAAGGCACGAGCCTCTGGCAACCGGAACGACGACGTCACGAACCAAAAAAGAAAAGACGACAGACCGACTCAAGCAGACGACGCCGCCCGTGCCCCGTGAGTGCGCGACTGTTTGCGTCTCTTCATCAACTTTTCACCAGCTCGGTCGAGCGCTCAACTTTCTCGCTTCGGTAATGTCTTCGAGCTTTACGAAATGCTTTCTTGTTTCTAAAACATCACTTGATTTCTCAGTGTTCTATCTTTTTTTCACGATACATTTCTACGGACATCAATAATTTTGTTAGCCAACCGTGTCAATTGAACATGAGTTTCTCCGTCTACATTTGTACAACGGGACATGTTAAAACAGAGAATGCAGAGTCAACAATTGGAAGCTCCTCTTGAAACAGCGGAATCACAGCTGCTGCATTTTTAACGAAGGTCCAGGCCAACGGTCGTTCATTACAATTTTACTCTGACACTTTCTCTGCTGCTCCCTCCGTGAGGACGTAGCTGCATACCAAGGTGGCTGCTTTATATTCATGGGGGACGATCCCCTTCTGTTTAACGGATTTAAAGAAAAGTGTACGGCCTTAAAATTTAGAACCAGTCAAACGTTAGCCAACAGTCCTGACAGTTAAAGTAGTTGAAACCTCTCTCATTTATTTAAATATGAGAGAAGTGGATGCATTCCGATTTCACGCACCCTTATGGCAGCAACTTCACAAAGATTCAAGGACAAAACAGAACGAGACACACAGAAGGACAAGAATGGCGCTGACACACAAGACATATGTTTATTCTATTTTGTGAAAGAAACATAATGTTTTTAAGTCAGCGCTATTTGCCCTCTTGGTTTCCTTCTTTTTGCCCCTGTATTTTTGCCCGTCTAAAAAAAGTATACATAACCGAATATCGACCCAGAAGGGGCAGCTTCTCGGCAACCTTAGCGATCTACGAGAAGTCGCTTCTCATACAAATTAAATGTTCAATAGATATCCATATTGTAGTGTTACAAAGTTTGCAGACAATTTATATTTGATGTGTTTTTTAACAAGGTAAAATATTCATTTCCGTGGGTGCTTAATGGAAGAAAGCAAACAATGGCGTGTAAGGATGAGAGCGTAGGTTTTTCTTAATTAGCATTGTTTTCTTTCACGTCTTGCCGGCATTGCCGAGAGAGTCGCCTCCTTCGGGTGGAGGGGGTGTTGGCGGTAGGCGAGAGCGAGCAAATGGCCCCTGCGCGAGCGCCCCCGGCGCCGCCGCGCGGAGGGTATGTGTTTCCTTGGGGGACGGAGGCGGAACCCCGTAGGAGTGGGGTCAGGAGAGTTTGAGCGGGAGAGGTCCCGAAGTTGGTCGGGCACGTGTGTTGTCCGTCGGCCTTTTGTTAATAAATGTAGTTAAAAAGCATCAAATCGTCGTCGCGGGCACTGCCTCGCCATCAAAGTCACCAGCCGCGATCGGGGAAAGGACCTTCGAAAACTGACGCCTCTCCCCCCCACAACAAGAACTTTACTGGCGACTACCAGAAATATTGTACAAGGTACAAGCACTCAATGAATTTCTAGGTAACGCAAAGGTAGTAACGCGCTACTTGCATCCAATTACTTTTAGATATTAATTTAGCTACCTAAAGTTAGTTTCCATGAGATGTGAGTACCGTATAAAACGATGAAATGTTTTTAATAGAACGATAAATTCTAAAATTTTGTCCAGCCGTGAATGTTGTTCAATTTAGCGGAGAAATTGACGTCATGTGACCGAAAGTTACGTGATTTAAATAAATATTTAGTTTCGCTCAATTTTGCGAGGAAATATACGTCACGCGACACACCGATTTCATCTCCCTAGCCCTCACCTCCCTTGCACCCCTCTTTAACTCCCCATCCCTACTCCCTCCTACGGTGTCTTCCACATCCCTTCCTTCCCCTTGCTTTTTCGCTATCTCGTCTCGCTTCTCACCTAGCCCCAATATCATTTCTCTCTCTCCCTCGCCCCTTCCTCTCATTTTCACTCCGGGCAGACTGAAAGGCGTTTAAACAATGAACTCAGAGAGCATAGCTACTCTCGTGCTGCCAAGGTCGGAGGGCACCTTAAGTTACTCTGCCAAGAGTGCAAGTGTAAACCGTCCTTTGATAATGCTACAGTTGTAGCAAAGAACAAAGATATAATGACGAGACAAGTGATCGAGGCTTTTCACATTGTGCTTTTGGGGCATCAGCGCGTGAAGGAGAAGTCACAAGAGCTTTCGGAAAATTAAATTTAGTTTATTGAGCGGGAGAGTGAGAGGTGGCGACGTGGTGATGTCACGACTACGGGGGTGATAGGGCGAGGTGTTTGGCACATGCCTGACGTATAGTGGATGTTTGGTTTCTTCCTTTATTTTTCCGCTTTGCGTGTACAGCCTAAAAAACCTCGGACGGAGCGTCCGAGGTTTTTTAGGCTGTTTCTCCATTATGGTCAACGAATACCAACTGGCCCATCTTTCGATGTTACCCTTTCTTCGCATGTCTGTCCGATTCTTCCGGGGTACCCTCATTCTCCTATCCCTCCCTCGCTTTCCCTTTACCCCTGTCACCTTTCTCGGCCATGTGACACAACAATTCAGTTTCCACATTCCGCTCTCCTCTTTTCCCGTTCCATTACGCGTTTGGGGTGTGTGTTCTGTGTTTATTTTGAATAAATTTGAGTTATTGATCCCCAGTTGCCTCCTGTCTTCCTCCCTCATCCCTGGTCACATGACACACCAATTCAGTTTCCCTAAAAATGCCAAAACTACTGCTGAAATAAAATATATATATTTAATATCAAGCTTAAAATTTCAAGAAAAAATATTCCAAATTTGTATAGCTAAGCGTGTTTCTGAACGCGTTGATCGAACTTCACAGTGGTAAATGCCCCTATCCATCATTAAGCTTTCAACAAACATAGGGATGTCTAGTTTCATTTTAGAGACAAAATGCCGTACCTGAATGCGACAATCGTTGCTATTTTCTAGATTAGGTCAAAGAGAGAGTGCAGGTGAACGTGCATGTGGTGCCATGTCAATGAAAGGGACTGTTACAAGCATGTAAAAGGGCGCCGCGAAGCGCTGAAATCGATGAAACACACAGAAAGCTACATCGCAGGCCAAGTCCCAACTTTGAACCAGGGGTGAAGGCTGGAAAGAGCAGCCGTTCACAAAGCCCCCTCTTTAAACGCTACTGCTTTGCCTTAGGCACGTCCCGGCCATACATAACTGCTCGCATCCTTTCTCCCATGGCTTGCTCATTGAGAGATGCAATTACCTCTCGGTTACCTACGTATATTTTCGCATTGTCTCCGACGTTAACCAAAACTTCGAGTGAATTTACGGTATCGCGCAACGCATGTCGCAGCGAAGCAGCTCGAGTTTTGCAAAATCCTCGATCATCGAAGCGAACTTGTATCCGCGCCGTCTCCCGAGCAAGAGTTTTGAGATGTTCACGTACTCTGCCGAGGACGAAACTCATCAGCAAGCCGTAGCTGAAAGTCACGTTTTTCGGACCCGCTTTGAAATTCCCAACCTTCAGCCATTTACCGTGCAAGGTCGACTGCATCAGTGATTTCCTTCCTCCCAATGCGGCAAAGAGGCTGAACCTTGAAGAGAGCCACAGCTAAGAGGGGAAAAAAAAGGTCCGTTTTGGCGTCGCGGCGTGTTTCCGTTGAGCTCATTCAAAAACGCTGCAAGGTGCGTCTTTGCATTTAGAATAGAAAATTAAGAATATTCTGCTGCTGTGTGGAACGCCACTAACTCGTCACTAATTAATTTTATTGAATCCATTTAGAACCGCTCAGTTATTTTCACATTTACAAACTCTCATCTCACTGCCTGCGTTTCTGCTATGAAAAATACTTTAGGTCTGCCGTTACTAATTCACCACCGAAAAATATCTCGTTTTGTCTTTTCCTTAAATATTTCATCAAAATTTTACCCTTCGTCACAACCTAATTACTCCACCATTCTACATATCTGCTCGCCTTGACCATAGCCGTAAGGTTTGTATTTCAAATTTTAAAACTTCATTTTCAGGTTATTTTATTCCACAAACATCTATAGACTGGAACCAGCTTCTCGCTTCGATCGCGAACATCACTGATATTGTTTTGTTCAAACATGCTCTTAATAATGTGTGCGCGTCAGAGTTTATATTTTACAACTCCCTTTTCTCTTGAAAGTACTTACCTTGAGGGTATTTTAAATAAATAATTAAATAAATAAATGCTACATTAAATGGTATGTTACTTGATAAATGTTGCATGAGATCGTATGCACCGTAGTGGTGCGCACCGCCATCTTAACTATACGGTGTGCAACAAATCATGTTTACAAACTAGTGGACTACAAGCAGCACCTGGGGCGCCGGTCATGCATGATGAGGTGAGGGAAGTAAACGCTACCTATAAAAACGCGATTTTGAAGGCTTCGGTGTCAGGGCACGTACTGTTTCAGTGTTAGGATTGTTGAATCTATGTCTTTCTATTAGCGCCTGACAACTTTAGTAACTGCAACGAAACGTAAAAGACTCGCTAGTTAGACTGAATAGTGCGGGGACGATATATTTGTGCTTCATCGCCGCAGAATTAGCACTATAGCCTTAGCAAAATGGTGCAGTTCGGCTCGCGATGTTCAGCTGCCACGTCACTCGTTTTTCGAAATAGCTATGTCCCTTGAGAAATAACGTACTACATACGTCCATGCAAAAACAGTTGGCGATTGTGATTGTTTGCGATGTTCAATAGACTGAAAACGCGACTGTATCTTGCAGCCGCGTTTTAAAACCACACGCGGCAACTAAGGATGGTCGCTCTCGGCCGCCATTGTTTTGTCGTGAGCGTTTGAAGGAGTTTCATTCCTGCCGATGCTCCGAAGCTACACGCATTATAAGACGGATTGTCATTGGTTCGTGTCCCAACACTCTATGCGCAAACAGGAGTAAATGATGATAAAAAAGAAGTGACGAGAAATTCGCTTGAATCGGCCTAAGCAACGCGATCCTACTGTTTTGGGGAGCAAAGAAATGCACACGCGAACCGGACATAGGCACGGGAATGTAAAATTTTGTACTCTGGAGGGGTAATTAATTGTCCGTGGAACGTGGAACGGTTTTGACTGTTGCACATAGCTGAACATGAGTTTTGAATAGTGCCTTCGGCCTCCCAGGGCAGGCGACACTCCATGTTTTGTTGCCTACCAGGCAACAAAATCTTGAAGAACCTTTCGATTGTAACGTTAAAAGGCGCGAAATGAAACGGGAGGAAGAAAGACACACATACGACATGGGTGCCTGTCCGTGTCGTACGTTTTTGCTTTTTTCGTCCTGTTTCAGTTCGCACCTTTTAACCTTTTAATCGAAATGTACAAACTGTCCCAACCAAAAGTTTCTTGAAATGCCGCTTCCACAAAGGAATTCTACCTTATATTGCCATTAAATGATGGTGTTTGCCAGGTTCTACAATATTGTCGTGAATATAAAATAAGGTTAACCTCAACTTAATCCTTGTGAACTCTGGTGCGTAGTAGGTCTTTCACGGTATTTTGTTTGCTTCTCGAGAAATCCGGTTGTGCGCAAGAAACTGATCTTGATGCGACACTCGCTGAGCTCAAGTACTTCTTTTCTTATAGGTACAAAGTGTTCATACGTGATGTATAAAACTACGAAAAGAATTAACGCATAGTGCTTAACTCACAGTATTCGCTAGCGCAGAATCTGGAATTTTCTCACAGATGAATATCGACCTTTAAACTGCTGACGGCTCGAGGTAGCTTTAAGTGGCGAATTTATATATGTTTGCCATTACTTACATTTGCTCGTCTCAAGGGCGGCACAGTACTCGTCAACTTCAATTATTAGTAGTATTGTTGATGGCAGCCCAACTCCTACTCGCTAGCAAAGTGTCAGCAGCTACGTTACCCGCACTCGCTAAGGCGATGGCTGACAAAGACATGGCTCCTCACCCCATAAACAATGTTGCCTGCCGTACTTTATGAAATACTCAAAGAAGACATCTCAGGGTTGTAGTTTCAATCGCGACAAGTTAGTATCTTTAGTTTACGCTTAGCCGATTTACACTGAACACTATACGAAGGTGCGAGTCAGATATTGATGATTGAGGATAAGTACCCAAGATGAAGGAAATTCACGTAAAAAACAGTTGACTTCCACCTCAGATGGAGCGCAACTGGTGCCTACTACGTGACTGGTGTGCAGCTGAATCAAATCTACTTGTTTGAGCAACCTATCAGGTGCGCTTCATCTTAAGTGAAAGTAGCTTGATTTTTGAGCACCGTGTTTTTTGTGAATATTGTCCGCATGGGAGAATTTTAGCAGGAAATGAAAAGTGTTTTCTTCCATAGCTCGCACTTGATGCATATTCAGCACCCGGTGGATAGTCCGCGCGTGATCCGGCTCGTAGTAACTTATATTCATAGCCCATTTGGACAAATACTTGCTCTATTAGAAAGAAAAGAAGCTTGTATAATACATATAAAATCTACATACTCTGTCATTCACAAAGTCCTCCACGTCTTATCATGATGAACCACATATGAAAATATTGTATAGTCTGTACCTCTAGATAGTCCGCACGGTGTAAAATCTCAAATTTAAACGTGTATATGGTGAAGACTATAGTAAAAATAATACGGAGTACACAGGCCTTCGAAAGCCTTCATACTTTGTATCGCAAGTACCATGTCAATTGCGAATACAGTGGCGACATGGCGTACATCCTTTTGGCGGTTGAGCTGTAAGCAACTCAGAAGCATTAAGAATGGTCCTGGCCTCTGGGCGGTGCTCCCGCTATTGAAACGTATCCGCCGATTCACCCGTAGCAAAGTGCTTCCTTCACAGGCGATAGTGGTCGACTGCGCTTAGTTTTCTTTTTTCGCGGCGCCCCTCCACGTTCCGAGACAAATCGGACAGTCAGAAAACACGTGAAAACTGATCATGACGCCTCTCTAAGAATGGTAGGTGCTGCCAGTTTGCGCAACTCTGCGGAATTTAAAAAAAAACACGAAAGTTTGTACAAGAACAACACAGAAACCCTCTCTCAGTTGGTTCCTGTTGCACACACCACACACAGGAGGTATGCGCACGAGGTGCCATTTCCGAGGCATGATTGAAGAGCATTTAATTGGTGTATATTCATGAATTATGACTATCAAAAATTCAGTTTGATCTAAGGATTTTGCTATGCTAATTCCCAAAGAGATCATTTTTACCGGACCAGCTTGGACATCAAGGTCTAAGCATAGTATTTTCGCCTTGTCTCTACACAGGGGCATAGTAGGTTCTCACGAAGGCAGCAACACTAAACGGAAGGTGATTATCTTATAAATATAGCATGTGTAGGAATTCGGCATGCATGTGAATGTTTTAAAAGCGAAAAATCAGTAACGATCAAATGCTTTAGAACGTGGCCACCGATTATAAAGATGAACACTTCAAAATATCAAATAAGTAACGCGTTTTCTTTAAACGAAGGTTATGCGTTTACCTTTCAGCTCGGTGGAGAGTCAGGTTCCTATGTGTAGTACCTAATGTGAATAGGATTCGTCGCGATAAACTGGACTAGTTGGAAAATATGCCAAGATATCAACAAAACGTATATACTGCGCAGTGCTGAAGCGTCCCAGGCAATCGACTTTTTGTCGTGATGTCGTTATCGACTGAAGACGTAGTTTGAATGCGTTATGACGTCTAGGTGGTGCTAGTGGTATTCGTTGCGATCGTGCATGGGAGACAATTAAATAAAGAATGAACTTCTATTTTATAACACCGATGGACGCATGAGTTCCTGACAGCACGTTCATATTCTTTTCGAAGATGCTTATCCACACGGTCGGTGTACTGAAGTTTTAGATGACTCTAAGGTGCTATACTCTCGCTCGAGTGTTTCGTTGCGCAATATATTTACACTGTTTGAAAAAAAAAAATAAAAGACGTTAACAAGACTCTATAACGCCCAATTGAAGCGCAGCTCTTGAGGAGGAGAGGGAAGGGTACTGAAGGAAGGGTATCCCCTCCTCCTTATCTCATAATCCTCCCTGCTACTCCTCCTCCCCTCCTGTCTCCTCTCCTCCTCATCCCTTCTCCTCATTCTTCCATTCTCTTTCCCCTCCTCCATCCTCCTTCCCCTTCTCCTCCTCCCCCTCCTCCTCCCCTCTCCCCTCTCCCTCGTCCTCTCCTCCCCCCTCATCCCCTCCCCCTCGTCCTCCTCCCCCCGTCTTTCTTCCTCCTCCTCCCCGCGGTGCATTATGAAACATTTCATATGATGCACCGCGCGGCTACGCCGACGCCGACGCCGCTCCAGCCGGAAACGGGTGCGTAAGCGCTGCGCTCTAAAACCAAATATCGTTACGAAGCGACTTGTATGAAGTGAAGTAATTGTCTTTTATCAATATGATTCCAATGTGTGTGTTTACGTGTTTTAGAGCGCAGCTCTTAGGCGCCCATTTCCGGCTTGAGCGGCGTCGGCATCGGCGTAACCGCGCGGTGCATTATGGGAAATGTCCCATAATGCACGGCGCGGAACCCTTGTTGTTGTGTTGGGCATTTAGGGGTACGGCGAGCGACGAGGAAACAGGACCAACCAGATTGAGCCTGTCTCCCCTTTTATTCCTCGTCTTTTACTTTTATAGCTGCAGCCCGTGCGTCTCTCTAAGAGCTACTAGAACATCTTCCCCTTTTTATATCTAGAAACCTAGCCGGTCGACAGCTTTCACAGTACGCCCACTCCACGTGGTTGGAAGGCCTGTAGATGTTCTAGACAAGGAAGCCATAGACGTTGTAGGCAAGGAAGCCATGTTATTGGTAGCGAGGGGTGATCCTTCACGTCCGGATTGTGCATGTGTCGTGAGAATGGGAATTGGAATCAAGTGTCCTCGATTTCTCCTCGCAACTCCCCGGTCGGTCTCAACGATGTATGAACGGGGCGCTTCCGAAGGCGACGTGACGTGACAAGCTTGTCTTTGATCTGAGACCTACACGCGGTGTCCAATATGCAGCGGCTTACGTGCGTGTACTCTATGCCTTCTGTCGAAGTTCATTTTCTCTTTGTCCCTCTTCTGTTTTTCCCGATTCCTGAGGAGATCGGGATCCGGAGTCTTTGGATTTAGGCGAGATCCGACTGTAGGCAGTGATGTCCTTATGCGCCTTCTTATCAGGAGCTCTGCGGGGTTGTAGCCGTTTCCGAGAGGTGGGACTCGGTACGACTGAAGTGCGCGACAGGCGTCATCGGTCTTCTTCATACTGCGCTTCAATATTATGACAGCAGACTCTACAAAACCGTTACTTTGCGGAATCTTCGGGCTCGATGTTTTGTGCTGGAAGCCTCAGTCTTGTGAAAACTTGAAAAATTCTGACGAGTCGATTTTTCGAAACTGTGGGCCATTGTCACTAAACACAGTTTCTGGTGTGCCATGCCTGGCGAAGATAGATGTGAGGTGGTCGATTACGGATGTTTTTGGACAGGCTTGTGAGTGGCGCTACTTCTGGGAATCTAGAATAATAATAGGTTTCAAGCAAATACCATTTTCCTGCGAGGTAAAACAGGTCCATCCCAACTTGTTGACACGGTCTTTCAGGAAAAGGCGTTGGCATCAACGGCTCTCGTCTGTTGTTCGTTTCTTGGATGCACTGGTGACACCCTCGGACAAAGCTTTCTATTTGAGTCGACATGACAGGCCATCAGAGAGACTCGCGTGCGCGTGCCTGGAATTTAGTGATGCCTTGATGTCCGTGGTGTATTTTACTCCAGACGGTTTCTCTCATGCATTGGGTTACAAGAATCCTTCAGCCTTTCAATAGAAGCCCTTCATTGATAGAAATATCAGTTCGGTATTACCAAAAGTCCTTACACGTTTGATCTGCATTGATCTTGATAGGCCACCCCTCAGCACAGTATGTGGTCAAGAGCTGACAGGTGACATCTTTTTCGTGTTCCTCCTGGATTTGCTGTAGTCGTTTGTGAGTAGCGGGGAGATTAGATTTGGTGCCGTGAACGTAAGCGTCGATCTCTTCTCCCAATTCACGGCTTGGAACTTCAGCCAGAGGGTGTCTGGACAAGACGTTAGCGGCGATGAGGTCTTGACCTGGAACATGTCTGATGTCCTATGAGTACCTCATCATGCGTAGCTTCATGCGCTGTAGTCTCAGCGCGATGCCTTCTAAACTTTTCGTGGAAGAAATTGGGACCAGAGGCTTGTGGTCAGTTTCAATGATGACTTCCAATTTTGTGATGAGGTCGCGAAACTTTTCACAGCTCCAGAACACAGCCAAGCCTTCCTTTTCGAATTGAGCATAGCGACTCTCTGTGTTGCTGAGTGTTCTTGATGCATAGGCGACTGGACGATACGCATCGTCGCTCTGTTTTTGTCGCAGAACTGCGCCATTGCCATAGGATAAGGCGTCTGCCGAGATCACTGTTATTTTCTTGGGATGAAACAAGGCGAGTATTGGGGTTTAAGTGAGTGTTACTTTCAAGGCGTCAAAAGTCATCTGCTGCTCACAATCTCAGACCCAAGCGTTCTTCGAACTCAAAAGCGCCGTCAGAGGATGTGCTTTTTGGGCTAAATGTGGAATGATTTTTCTGAGAGAGTTTATCGTTCCCAGAAAACTATTCAGCTCGCTTATATTGGCTGGTGTTTTCATTGGCCTGACTGCCGCGAACTTGTCGTCATCAGGGTGGACCCCAGTTTGGTCTATGATGTGGCCTAGGAACTTCGCTCGGGTTGCCTCAAAAACACACTTAGAGTCATTCAGCGTGAGTCTTACTTGTTGCAGCCTTCCAAGGACTTCTCTCAGTCTTTTGTTGTGTTCTTCCTTGGAAGAGCCGTAGACTAGGATGTCGTCCATCTTGCACACATGGCCCTCGATGTCGCTCAATAGCTGGCTCATCTTCTTCTGGTAAAACTCTGGTGCGGACGTGATGCCAAATGGAAGCCTTTTGAACTTGTACCTCCCGAAAGGAGTCATGAAAGTTGTCAGAATCTATGACTCTGGTGCTAGTTGAAACTGCCAGAAGCCGGAATTGGCGTCGAGCTTCGAGAAGAATCTCGCATTCCCCGGCTGTGCAAGAACGTGATCCGTGGTAGGGAGAGGATGAAGTTCTCTCTCAACGTACTTCTTCAATGATGTCAAATCCAGGCAGATTCGATAGCTTCCATTTGGTTTCCGCACCACTACCATAGCAGAACACCAGTCGGTAGGTTCGTCCACCGGTTCTATAACGTCAAACAGAACCATGTTATCGAGCTCTTTCTTTACCTCTTGGATGAGAGGTATTGAGATCCTGTTCGGGGAGGCTAAAGAAAAGGGTACAGCGTCTTGGTTAAATTTTATCGTGTCTGGCATGTTCACGCAACCAAGACTTCTAAAGAGCGAAGGGAACTCAGCTTTAGCGTTCACTGTATTGGAGTTTGAAGTAGACACTTCATTAAGTCTCTTGACGACACCTAACTTCTCGCTGTCTCGTCTTGACAGGAGCGGAGATTCAAGGTTCTTCAGGACATAGACACCTGTAGCAACTTTGTTGGTCTTGTACGTAATATCGACGCGTAGAACTCCGACGACGCGTAATCTGTCTTGACCAGGTCCCCTTAGAAGTTTTGTCGGTTCTGCCAAGGGCACTTGTTCAAAGTGTTGTAGGTACACGGTTTCACAGATCACCGTGACGTCGGCTCCTGTGTCGACCTTAAAGAGCAAAGGGACTTGTTGGAGCTCCACAGTAATAGTCCAGGGGTCAGTGTCTTTGGCATCCGCAGTGCCTAACAAAGAGGGTTGTTCCTCTTCGGCGAAGAGGAACAAAGAAGGTTGTTCCTCTTCGGCTCTTGGACAATTTAGAGGCCAAACAAACTTTGGCGACGTGTCCTTTTTTTCCACATCTGTGGCATATCACAGCCTTGGCTGGACATTCACTGCGCGTGTATCAATTATACCCACATCCAATGCAGCGGAGTCTATCGTCGACACTTTTGGCGGTCTGAGTAGGTAGCCTCCGTTGCGAAGGCCAGGCTTCTGATTGATATGATGCCTTGACTCGACTAACACTGTGGGATTCCGGTCGAAGGTCAGTTTTTCGTCTTTTGGCAGTTTCTGACTGGCGAGACATAGTGGTCACTGTTTACAGGGTTAAGTTAGCGCCTAACTGCATTTTTCAGACAGTTTACAGTCTCAGGCACCCACAACAATACGATCTCTGATCATCTCGCCGCGGAGAGTCCCAAACTTGCAGTTACTGAGCGAAAGCATGAAGATCGGTCACAAAGTTTTCAATGGGCTTTCTCCCTTCCTGAATCCTTGTGTGGAATTTTGATTCGTCACAGATCAAGTTTCTTCGACCAATAAAGTGACCATCGAACGCCCTGTGTACATCCTCGTAGTGAGTCATTTGGTCGGTGGTTAAATTGAACGAAAGCAGCATGTCTTCAGCTTTGTCTCCCATACAATAAATGAGAGCGTTCACCTGTTCGACGCTGCTTCTGCTCTGGAGTCCGCTAGCCATCCGAAATCTCTCAGACCGCCGGATCTACTAGGGCCAGTCTTCTGACTTTGAGAAGTCAAATTGTTCCGGTGGCTGGCAAGTCAGCAATGGAGCCGCCATCTGGTTTCGAAGAATCGGGATGTTCAGATGGCTCGGCGTGTAGGAATCGTCGGTGGTCCGTGGCTCTACTGCTTTGTCACCTCTTAGGAAGCTTGAACGACGCGTGGTGGGGTGGGAAAGATCCAGTTAGGCTGCCGCCATGTTGTGTTGGGTGTTTAGGGCTACGGCGAGCGACGAGGAAACAGGACCAGCCAGGTTGAGGACAGGAACCAGTCCCCCTTTTATTCTTCGTCTTCTACTTCTATAACTGCAGCCCGTGCGTTTCTCCAAGAGCTACTAGAACACTTGTGACGTCACGAGGGTCCGGAACGGTGCATCGTGGGACATTTCCCATGATGCGACGCGCGGAGAGGAGGAGAGAAAGGAGGAAAAAGGGAAGGGAAAGTGAGGAGAGGAGGACGAGGAGGGGGGGGAAGAAGGGAGCTGGAGGGAGAAGGATGAGGAAGGGAGGAAGAGGAGGAGGAGGAAGGGAGGAGGAGGAGGGGAGCAGGAGGACGAGGGGGAGCAGGAGAGAGAGGAGGGAGGAGGAGTGGCAGGAAGGATGAGGTGAGGAGGAGGGAGGGGGTACCCTCCCCTTAGTACCCTTCTCTCCTTCTCTTTAACAACTGCGCTCCCACTCGTTGTTACAAGGTGTTGAAAACGTCTTTCATTTTTTTATTTCTATTTTACAAGATTTTATACTCTACGCCGTCTGTCCTAGACAACTTGACATCTTTCCTCAGTTACTCGTCACAGTACTATGCGAAGCTTTTATCTATTTAAATAATGATAATAAGTTTTTTTGCAGTTTTTAGAGCGCGGCTCTTAAGGCACGACAACATTGGCGTCGCGGAGGCCTGCGGCAAGACGTTCGGCGCTGCCGGTTGCCGACCCAAACCAGTTTAGGCTTCAACGGCGCGACGTACGGCGCCGCAGAGCCAACCGCTCCTTGCGCGGTTCAGAGCTCGCCGCCGCTCGCCACAGAAGAGAGGAGCCAATGGGGGGTGGCGTAGATAGTGACGTCGCGATGCCATGGCAACGCTCAAACCGGTACTCCACGCGTCTTTCACGTTCCAAAGGACGTGTTTCGTAACGTCTGCTATCCCTATTTCCCCCGAATGCCTTCCGCAACGGAGCGGTTCCTTGAAACGGCACGACTGTTTCCTTTTTAATATGACAAGACGCAGTCAGACTACCTAGATAATGACGCTAAGAACGACCGCTGGGAAATATAGGAGAGGAATTCGGAAGTACAAGTGAGTTTCTCCGTGGCACTTGTTGCATATCGTCTGTGTTGTGACGGATGTCGTGTTAATCTGGTGACACTTTCGAAAGTTGCCTTCTTCTCTGGTGCGCCGCCGGGCAGCAAAGCACAGACCTGTCCTTCGATGTTTCGGTAGAACCAACTCGGCCGGACCCAAAACCTGCGCCTCCTTCCCTTCAGAGCGCGGCGACGTCGCAAGATCAACGAGCAGGCTAGGATAATCACATTCACGCTGATCACCAGGTCATCATGAACTCCTAGCGTGTAAGCACCGGGTGCGGTTTGGATGCTGCTATATGCGAAAGATGAGAGCCGAAACGGAAGAATCTAACAAAGAGCAGACAACCAAAGAGCGGGAAGTCCGACGGCAGGCGCGATCGCGAGATCCAGTGCTGTCACGTGACGCCCGCAAACCGAAGGCCAATGTGAACTCTTCGCGTTGGGGCGCCGGACGGCGGTGCCGCCCGGCGGCGCCGCCCGGCGGCCCCGTTCACACTAGTGTGGTCAGGCCTTAGGCGCCCGTTTCCGGCTTAAGGGGTGTCCAAACAGGACACCACAAAACGCACGACTCCGACAAATCGTGAAAATTAAAGGGGACACGCCCGCTTCAAGCCCGCTTCAATTTTCACGATTTGTCGGAGTCGTGCGTTTTGTAGTGTCCTGTTTGCACACCCCTTTAAGCGGCGTCTCCGTCGCTTTCGCCGTCGGCGTAACCGCGCGGTGCATTCTGGGTAAATTTGCCCGCTAAATTTAGCAGAAAAATTTCCCAGCTAAATTTAGCGGAAAAATTTCCCGCTAATTTTAGCGGAAAAAAATTTCCCGCCAAATTTAGCGGAGAAATTTCCCCGCTAAATTTTGCGGAAAACTTTCTCCGCTGAATTTAGCGGGGAATATTTTCAGCCAAATTTAACGGGAAAATTTTCCGCTAAATGGGAGACTAGCAGGAGAGGAGGAGGGCCATGCCTCCTCTCTGTACCTTCCACTCCTCCTCAAGAGCTGCGCTCTATTTCGGCGTTACAGGGGATTGTAAACGACTTTCATTCTTGTTTCCGATTCATAGAGAAATTCTGTTTTACGAGCATTCTCGCGCTTGTGTGTGAAGGCGAGCTGTTTATGAGAATAACATATATTTCTAAGAAAAAAATGCTAACTCAAAATACAATGAACAAACTTACTACACTGGCATTATACAAAATCAAAGTTATCATTACTACGGATTATCACAACACACTTATACGTAAGTAATCTTATATCAGTCCCGCGAATTCAAAAAGAAACAATAAATAAAACTTGGCAGAAATTAGAACCTCCCCAAATGGATGATAATCACTATAAACACAGGTTCATAAATGCATTATATGCAACCATAGTCGTACATTTTATATAGCCAGAAAAAAAGGAAACAATCCAACTCATTCAATTGAAAATTATTACTTTGCAGAACGCAAAGAAAGTAATAAGAGACACCAATTAACGCTTATAGAGACTTAAAGGGATACTACAACGAAATTTCGGCGCTCATTTTTTTGGTCTATATGTGTTCAAAAGAGCAGTATCACATGGAACATACCAATATCTTGTAAAAAAAGTCTCGAAAAGGAATTTTAAAACGAATTAAACGATTAGCAAAGAGCACCTGGTGGATGTCGCTAACGCCTCGTTTGTAATGCTCGTCTAGGGACCTTTACAGCTAGTGACGGAGGTTGTCGTCTCCGGCCGCGACGAGAGAAGGAGCGAAGGAGGAACACCCCTCTTCCTGAGAATCCCTTTTGTGTGTCGCAGAAGTCGCTATTGACCCCCTAGAAGATTATAGAAGATTAACCCGTCACTCAAAATTCGTACAAAAGCAGCCGCTTCGGTGGCTGGAACGACTAGGCCATCCTCTCGACGTCAACCTCGCCGTAGCTTTGCTCGTCTTGAGACGACCTACGTGATGATTGCGTTGGATGTCACGTGCTCTAAGCTGGGCCTTCTCCGAGCAATTGCCAGAGTGGGCCGTTTATAACGAAAAATACAGCCACCAGGATCGAAATACAAACGTGCGATTGTCATTTGCGGATATTGTGGATCATATTCAACCTATTTTTGAACACGACGGGAATATTTCAAATTTCGTTGAAGTATCCCTTTAAAGCCATAAGAAATGCTAAAATACAGAATTGAAGATTTATAGAGGCACAAATGCAAAGGCAAAGCGAATCGAGGTTTTGCTTAAGTGATTGCAATCCTCCCTTGAATGCAATGAAAGCCACTACGATAAAAAAGACAACGGCCCGAAGAATTGCTGCATGCCCCTTTTTTCGACACGCATCCGTAAATAAAGGAGTCGAACTGTTGCGCCTGAGCAGCTTGTATAAAAGCAAACTCAAAACTATGCTTACGGATGTTCAAAACAGTTTTCACACGATGAAACGTTTTGCAGGCACGCGGGCGTGCCTGATATTGGGAGTTATTCTCCCTTTTGTCGACACAAAAATCGAATTGAAAGCGACTTTCCACATGGCACGATGATGATAATATTTAACGCGCAGAACGTGCACCCTTTTCGCGAAAAAAAGCTCCCACGATTCAACGTAGTATTGAACGGCAGAAAGGAATCCTTACAAGTTGTGCAGCTGTTTGCCGAAGTACGACAGTCTGTGCCTATTTTTACCGATTTCGTTTTGCTTGAGTTTCCAAATCAATCGTGAAGAAAAAGAGTCTTCTGTTGAAAAGTGGGTAAAAGCAACCCAGCTTGTCTTTTTTGCATCTTTTTTCGTGCAAGAAGAAAATGTTAGAGACATTTTTACTTACTGGAGTATCAGAAAATATATTTTAGTCAAGCGCACTCGAAAAACTGAGGGAGCGTTATTTTTGCCAGATGTTGCTCGGTCTCTTCTTTTTTTAAATATATATATGAACCTATATATCTGTTTCTGCTCATTTTATAATGTTGAGAACGTCAAGAAAACGCCTTACTGAATGTTGAAAGCCCTTTTTTGATCCCGGGACGCTTCACTAAAAGAGTTTTTTTTTTTTTTTTTTCATGCTCTACCCAGAAGTTCTACAAAGCTGTTCTCCTCATTGAAAGCCCGGTCCAGGGAACGTGAAAGGATGGAAACGAATAAATGCTTAAAGCAGTCTGAGATTGAAAGGTCTCACGTTTTTTCTACCATAAAAAGTAAACGGTTGGTCAAAAATTGAAGGTGAAATGTACGGTAAACGACTAAGTTTTCGCGAGGTCCTAATTTTCGCGAATTCCTCGAATCGCCTGAAATGCGCGAAAAATACGTCCAGCGAACAGTTCGGGTAATATGTGAACGCTACGGAGGATACTCTCGATTCGCGGAAATGAGAACCCGCGAATAATTTTAAAATTCCAGCTTCGGAATGATTCGCGAAAATTCGAGTCCGCGAAAATTAAGTCGTTTACAGTATCTAATATTGCACTTTTTTGGTTAGTCATATGTTTGCCTTCAATTAAGCACAGCACGAATATTGCTGGTGAAGATGCAATAGGGCTCAAAATACGGATTGTTTTACTCAATGAAAACACTGAGTGTGCAAAAGTTTAACTTTTATAGTATGTTTTAGAAATTAAGCACTCTGAAAACCTTATATGTCTTTTTACGGGGGTGGGGGGAGGGTAGAGGGGTCCTCAATAAGCAAATTTTCGAGTCAAGTCGGCATGCCACGGCTCCGACGATTGAATGAATGCTAGATTGTTTTTAGCAATAGGTAAACAATTAACGTTGGTTTGCAAGTAATGATCAAGCTTTTCCAAAACAGAAAGTGCACGTAAATATTTATGCCCGTTTTTTTTTATTATTTTCCGACAATACGCTGAACATTTGACACCAAACCTTCGGTTGTGATACGGGTGAATGTTTTGGCGCGTGATACACGCAGGAGTTGACATTACTGCCAAACTATTCACCCAGTCGTTTTTACATCAGCTGCTACGACCAGGTTAAAAATCTTTTATTTGATTTCAACTACGAAATAATAAAAGTTTGAATCTAATATTCAGAAGTGACAGTTGCTGCTAGTACGATACTGCACGTATCGTTGGAAGGAAAGTCAACGCAATTTATACTGCAGGATTTCGTACGACCCTTTTCCATTATGAAACAATTGTGCACTTGAAAAGTGCAAAGATGTGTCTAATAATTTGACGGAAATAAGTGAACAAGGAACGTCAAGGCGTCACTAAGACAAAGGAGAAGCGAAGAGAAAAAGTGGAGGACTCGAGATGGTTTCGAGATCGAGGAGGAAAAGCAAAAGGGCTCAGGCGGGACTGGCGAAGGACTGGCCTTGCGAAGCAGATTCGGCCCTCGACCCTCAACGTCACTGACGAGCTTCACAAAGAAGTGTCTGGACGGCAACCGACGGCGCCCTGACCCAAGTTGTGCCAAACCCACCATCGCCAAGTGGAACCGTTGTTACAGAAATGACTTGCTTTTATCTCTTTGCAATTAAGTTACACTTTCTTTTACGATTGCTCCAAATGAAACTAGAAAATTGAAAATACATAATTTACACAAAAACCAGACAAGCGTCTCGTTCACATGTTTTGAGTCCTTATAATGCCCCTTGCAAAGAGACTGTAAGATAGTCAACAAGTTGAGAACGCGAGGGACGTGCTTCTGTTGGCCCGACTCCAGCCCGAGCTTTCCAGTTTCGACAAGGCTTAGCCGTCTCGTGCACATGTCGCGCGCGAGTGCAGCCAAAACACGGCGGAAGGCATGGAACGCGTGCTGGAGTCTGGGTGTTGGAAAGACACGCCCTGCTGCTCTAATTCTTTCCGCGGCAATAAAACTATATCAAGGTTGGATTTTTATACGGAGGGGGGGGGGGGGGGAGCGCACAACGCTCCTGGACATTTGTTCAGCTCGGCAGGGAAGCGAAATGAAAATAAAAACGCTATTTTATACCAAATGTCTGTAAGGGCAGGTGTGCAATTTGAGCTGAACAAAGTTGTGACTGCAACATGAAAACACAAAAACTTGCGACTATTGAAGTAAAGGACAAACGTGCTAAAATGACGGACGAATGTAAAAATTCGCAGCATTAAAAAACGCAACTTTCCACTATAGTTTGCTAATAAAAAAAAGCACCCCTTACTGTTACACGAACATCTAAATTAAGCAATGCCGTCCCATAAATGAGCTATATTTTTTCGTTCAGTAAACTTCAGTTCAAAATCCCGGTTTATGGTGTTCGTCATTATTTTACGTGCCTGTCTTCTTTAGCGCTTTGATTACCTACAATCATATTACCAACTGGTCCAAGTACATACACATTGTCCAACGATCATGCCGTAGGTGCCAGTAAGGGTATTATGGGCACGTGGTTGCTGTTATTATAGGCAACGTGGTGAAATTACTAAGGGACGTGACGTCAGCTAGATCACGTATTGTCCCCTGTAGTCGGTGTGATTTGACGATACCTGACGTCTTCGTGTCAAGTGAGCACTTAATAACTTCACTCGATTACCGCTTCCTACGTTTAGCTGACAATTATATTTATATTGGCTTATAAAAAACCCACAGTTTGCATTCTGTATAACTCATTTAGCACATGAATCAGGGCGATTTTTCTGTACGCTTTGAGGCAATATATTTCTCTCTCAATGAGCAAACCACCCTGCTCAAGAACTACCGTTTGAGTGGAGTGTGCAGCATAATTTGCCGGCTCTCGCGAAAAGGGGCGACCACCTGGAGGGATTAATTAACGGCGAGATGGAGGCGCCACTGTACCGTGCACCGTTCTCTCAAGCCACACCGCTAAAATCATACTCAACGCTTTCTCACGCATATAGATAATAACACAAAAGTATAGAACGAACTGCGCACCCATTAGTCGCTTCTCAATTACAACTTAAGTGAATGAATGGCAAAACTTAATTTGGTTACAAATAGGTCATTAGAAACATTTTCGATAGTGTCAGAGGCACTCCACGCTCTTCATATACAAGACTAGCATGCACTGCAATCTGCAGGGATTCGCTTTTATTTTATTTTTGTTAAACGCATAATTGTTTTATACTTGGCAAGCAAGATTTCTTTTCTTTTTTTAAAATCTAGACTTCCCACTCATAGTTGCTAAAGGCCTAAATCAGTACAAACTCTATCTTACTAAAAGCTACCACAACCGCATTCACTTCTCGACTGAGGCGACAGACGGAACACTGTTTAGAAGGTTGTACTAACTTCTTTTTTATTTGCGTGGCAGCTGACAGCAGGATTCTGCCGGTTTGTCTTTCTACCAAATATTACATTGTAGGTAAATTTTCACACCTAAGTCCGCGCATTTGTGCATGAAATTGTCGGAATTACTCGATATTCAACGGGTTTGCAAGCGAACCGGATGTTGGGTACTGGACAGTCTACAAAGCAGACGACGCGCCGAAGTGAAAAGAGATAGGACCATTTCACCCACCGCTCTTCCTACTGGAATGTTCTATCAGAATTGCGGATGTGTCCGTTGGAAAAGGTGATCAACCGTCATTTATAGGGATCCACGTTTGTACCCTTATTTTTTCTTGTATATAAGTGACGCAGCAACATAATAGAATATTACTTTGGCGATTTTTTATTATTTAGAATGTTTTTGAAGTACACTGATCAACCAAATCAGTGACTGCCCCCTACATTGTACGTTCATTTTAGTCTGCCGAGCTGACTCACCATCCGCTTTTTATCACAGTTTCTGAAGCGAATGGTAGGTGTCGGCAGCCGGGGATAATGGTAAATCATTTTTGCTATTACGTGTGCGTGTATTGGAAAGGACTGCTGATTTCAGCAACTTTGCAAAAGGGCGGCTCGTGATGTTAAAAAAAGCTAATAAACAGTTACACACAATTCGTTTCTTTACTTCCCCACCAAAAGTGGTGTCTTCCAACAAGGACGTGGCGTAATGTCCCTAGGCCAGATTTGTGTTACAGTGAATTAAAGATTATGGTGATGACTTCGAGTTAATATCAAGGCCCGCTAACTCATCAGATATAATTCTTGTTGACCACATCTTGTATGTAATGGGGCGCGAGCTCAAAGCTCACAAACTACTTTTTCGTAATCTACAGAAAGTGCGCGTCTTGTGCGCGCAAAATATTAGGTAAGGCTTGTACCAAATACTTGTAGAATTCATACTAAGGTAGGTTGAAACTGTTTTGTGTGCCTAAGGTCGATCAACATGGTATATGGCGGGTGGTCATTGTGTTTTAGCAGCCCAGCCTAGCGTTCACTGGTGCCATGCCACTATGAGCAAAGGGTGTCAAAAGTTGTATATTCTGCAATGACCTAAATATTCGTTTATATAATCATCACTGCTTACAAAGTGTCTGTTTTTTTTGTATTTCTTTCATTCAGCTTAAATAACTCAATTTCAGGACATAACATATTTTAAATAAGAATGGTGTCACCATAACTTCTGATCTGAGATGGAATTACAAGTCCCAAAGGCGATGTTGAAATCGTGGTATACGAGGCTGCGTCTACGGAATTCTACATGTGCAAGAAAGCTAATATCATTTCAAATATGTGGCAAGACCACCTTTTTATAATAACCGTATTACTTATATTACAGACACATACAAATATAAATAACTAAAGAATAGAAAAGAAGGCCCTTATATTCATTTATAACTAGAGTGGAGTAGAATTCGTGAGTAGTCTGCGAAGCTTTGCAGATCCCCATACCCCCAAACGCGCACGAGAATAATACATCTACTTACGAATAACCCTGATTAATTACCGCTTTGAAAGCAGTAAGTCACGTCATGCCAATCCACAGTTTGCAAGCACTTACAGACTTTTTGCACTTTTTGTGTGAATACGGCGCCGTCATCGACCTTGGAGAAAACACATTGACGCTGCGGACACCTGTTCCGCCTTCAGAGAAACTCCAAACTGCGTCAGCCGCCGTCCGAGTCGCTGCCGACCACGTGAATCTGCCGCCGCGATCAAGTGTTGTCGTACCTGTCGTGACCGATGCAGCTACCCGTAGCGAAGTTCTTCTGGAAGGTAACCTCCAGTTGCTCCTGGGAAGAGGAATAGGCGTTGCACGAGGAGTAGCTGAACTTCAGGATGGCCGCACTGTGGTCCTCGTGACGAACTTCCGGAATGAAACGCAACACCTCACAAAAGGTGCAGCCGTTGGCCACGTCGAGGATCTCCGAAACTCCGCCGAAATCGCCGCCATTACTGATGAATCCTCGTCACCTCAGCAAGACGGTACGTCGCCAGAGCAACTCGACATCGACCCTAAGCTTCCGGACCCGAAACGACGGCAGCTGATTAACCTCCTCGCCGAATACCGTGACTGCTTTGCGACGTCGTCGAAGGTACGCCAAACAGCCGTTGCGAAGCACCGCATCATTACCGAGGACGACGCGCGCCCTGTGCATCGATCACCGTACAGAGTCTCCGTTAAAGAAAGGGAGGTGATCCAGGAGCAAGTTCAAGAGATGCTGAACGACGACATAATCCAACTATCAAGCAGTCCGTGGGCCTCTCCAGTCGTGCTGGTTAAGAAGAAGGACGGAACGCTTCGGTTCTGCGTGGACTACCGGTAGCTGAACGCGGTGACGAAGAAAGACGTCTACCCACTCCCTCGAATCGACGACACGTTAGACCGGCTGCGCCACTCTCGATACTTCTCATCGATGGACCTGAAGAGCTGCTACTGGCAGATCGAAGTCGACGAACGGGACCGAGAGACGACAGCTTTCGTCACGCCGGATGGGCTGTACGAGTTCAAGGTAATGCCCTTCGGACTATGTACGGCGCCAGCAACTTTCCAGCGTGTTATGGACACCGTACTGGCAGGACTGAAGTGGCAGAGCTGTCTGGTCTACCTCGATGACGTCGTGGTGTTTTCCAGCGACTTCGACGAGCACTTGCGACGACTCCGAGCTGTTCTTCAAGCCATACGGACCGCTGGACTCACCCTCAAGCCGTCAAAGTGTCGGTTCGCCTATGACGAACTGAAGTTTCTAGGTCACGTGGTTAGCAACGAAGGCGTACGCCCAGACCCTGAGACGACTCGCGCCGTCGCGTCATTTCCAGTGCCGACCGACAAAAAGGCCGTGCGAAGATTCCTTGGACTTTGCGCCTACTATCGTCGCTTCGTTCGGGATTTCGCACGGATTTCCGCACCGCTCACAAACCTCACGAAGGACGCCGAGAGGTTCGAATGGGCCGAGAAACAACAGCGGGCATTCGACGAGCTGAAGCGACGACTCCAGACGCCTCCGGTTCTTGGACATTTCGATCAGGATGCGGACACCGAGATTCACACTGACGCAAGTAACGCAGGACTTGGCGCGGTACTAGTTCAAGTACAAGAAGGCACCGAACGCGTCATCGCCTACGCAAGTCGTACACTGTCCAAGGCAGAGAGAAATTACTCCACGACTGAGAAAGAATGCCTTGCGGTCGTCTGGGCAATCACGAAGTTTCGTCCGTACTTGTACGGAAGCCCGTTCCGCGTAGTCACGGACCACCACTCGCTCTGCTGGCTTGCGAACCTCAAGGACCCGTCAGGACGCCTCGCTCGGTGGAGCCTCCGGCTACAAGAGTTCAACATGACTGTGGTTTACAAGTCAGGACACAAGCACAGCGACGCTGACTGCCTGTCCAGGGCCCCTGTCGAAACACCTTCCGGCAGCAGCGACGACGATGATGACGAGTGCTTTCTAGGGGCAGTGAACACCGATGACATGGCACGACGTCAACGAGACGATCCGGAGCTGCGAGCCTTAATCGAGCACCTGGAAGGGCGCGGCGGTACCGTACCCCGTGTTTTCTCACGAGCCGTGCCGACCTTCACCATTCGACAAGGTGTACTCTACAAAGAGAACTTCGGGAACAACAACTCGCCGTGGCTGCTGGTAATCCCGACCGACCTTCGAGGGGAGATCTTTCGAGCATGTCACGACGACCCGACGTCCGGACACCTTGGATACAGCCAGACACTGGCCCGTATTCGTGAAAAGTATTACTGGCCCAAGCTCCCCAAGACCGTCCACCTGTACACACGATCATGCCACGAGTGCCAGCGACGCAAGAAACCTCCGACGAGGCCGGCCGGACTCCTGCAGCCTATTTCTCCTCCAACTGCACCCTTCCAGCAGATCGGAATGGATCTACTTGGTCCTTTTCCGCCTTCGACGTCGGGGAACCGCTGGATCATCGTCGCCACAGATTATCTCACGCGGTACGCCGAAACGAAAGCTCTTCCTTCGGGGACTGCTGTGGAAGTTGCCAAGTTTTTCATTGAGTCCATCGTCCTCCGGCACGGCGCTCCAGAAGTTCTGATTACAGATCGCGGATCATCGTTCATGGCACAACTGACCCAAGAAATCTTCCGACTCAGTCACACCAGCCATCGTCGTACAACTGCGTACCACCCGCAGACCAACGGGCTGACGGAGCGACTCAACAAGACAATCGCCGATATGATCTCTATGTACGTCGACGTAGAGCACAAGACGTGGGACGAGGTGCTGCCCTACGTCACGTTCGCCTACAATACGGCGGTTCAAGAGACCACTGGATTCACCCCTTTCCAGCTGGTACATGGTCGGAAGGTAACGACCATGCTGGACGCCATGCTGCCCCATGGGCCATCTGACAACGAGGCGACGACGCCCAGGCGGTTGCTCAACGCGCCGAAGAAGTTCGCCAGCTCGCCCGACTCCTGATTCAAGACCAGCAACGCGTCGACGCCTGCCGCTACAACCTTCGTCGCAGGGACGTCCACTTCCAGCCCGGAGATAGGGTGTGGGTATGGACGCCCATCCGTCGCCGCGGCCTCAGTGAGAAACTGCTGAAACGGTACTTTGGACCATACAAGGTACTTCGTCGCCTCGGCGAGCTGAACTACGAGGTGATGCCCGACGGAACACGAACATCGTCACGCCGCCCACCACGACCTGAGGTCGTCCACGTCGTGCGCCTGAAGCCGTACTACGCTCGATAGGACTGTGGACCTTTTGTGCTTCAAAAGACTCTTTAGTTTATCGTTCTTTTTTATTTTGATTTGTTTTACACTGCATCTTGGCGATGCACTTTTAAAGGGGGGAGTAATGCCGCGCGCAAGGCTGAGAAAGCAACGCTCGGTCACGGTCCTCCAGAAAGTTCCCGTTTATTCATGTACCACACATAACTTCTATCCTTCATCCCTGCTTTTGTTTTCTAGAAAGTGCGTGTTCATTCTCACCCCGATCACGCGACGCTCGAACCGCTTTCGCCGAATCTTCGAGATAGCGGCGCACTCTAGATAAGAGGCCGCCCGCGACCTTGTCGAGTCAGTCTCGCCCTAGCGCTCGATTCTGCTGACACGCCGACTTCGACGCCCGCGACGCTCTGCTTTCTTCTGTTTCCTTCTTTATTTTTGGCACAAGTTCGCCACATTAAACGTTTATTTATTTCTGTTTATTTCTTGTTTATTGGTCACGACTCACCACCCGTGACAATATATATATAATAACGACCGTTTTTCACTTGTTCGTTTTTTAGTAACTTTGAAATCAAACGAATTCGCTTTTGAAATTGTTTATATCACATTTGCATTCTCATTTAAAACCTTTCTCTTCTAACCATTTAGAACAATGTCGTGTTTCATGATGATCAATAACCAACGTCAAGGACTTACCCGAGTTTTTTGTTTGACTGTTGGAATTAGGCCACACTTCCACCTCACTGCATTGTTTTATAATTTTTTTAGCGTATATATCCTCAAGAGGAAATCATTTGCTGTCCGGGTACGCGCAATGTTGTCATTTGCAACGTATTTTCTGCTTGCTTTGCTTGTTAGCGTATACAGTACAGTTGTTGATTTCTTCTGATTGTGTTTTGGTTGCTACAACTTCTGATGCTTCGTTTACCAAACGGCTGATTTGTGAATACTATTAGGTATTGGATGACCTGGTTCCTTATTATATTATACAGTATGCGTTACTGATTTAAAATGGGCTTGTGAGGTGAACGAACAATTGATTTGGCAGCAGTGGCAGCTTAATCAAGATTGCTCCAACTTATTACACGTACTACAACAGTGATCCGCGGTGTGCGTTACGAAGTGTTCACCAGCCCACCATTATAATGACGTGATTTGGTCACAGAATGCACCCTCTTCGACTGCTGCGACACTTACGGCCAATATTGCCTTTCAAGAAGGCGGCCTTATTACAGACGCCTCACTTAGCAGCGGCGGCTGCTCCAGCCAGCAGGCTGGAACTCATGATTTGTAGTATTGCAGGTTGGTCAGTTTATTTTTCACTGCATCAACCATTTTTGTAACCATCCCGCTGCTGCCACTCTACCAGTCTGTTTCAATCTTGGACACTGATGATATCTCCTGCTCACAGTGAAATAGTGTGCTTCCAGTTGACGGTAGTTTTGTGCCCTGTACTGGGTGCAAATACCAGTGTTACCTGGGTGACTTCTTTGGTGTTTCTGCTCGCCTTTTTAAGACTAAGAGTGAACGCCCTATTTTATCGTGGAAATGCCACACCTGCAAGAACTCTGATGCACCAAGTAGCCTGCAAGGCAATCAAAATCAGGAACAAATCATATCAGTCATTCTCGCTGAAATCAATGCAAAACTAGGCAGTCTCGTGTCGTTGAAAGCGACTGTTGAAAACATCGAAAAATTCAAGCAGATGATATCAGCGCAGTGAGATGATGTTTTGAAAAAGTGGCCCAGCACGATGGGAAGATAACTGATTTTCACAACCAAAAAAAACAAGTAAAAAAATAAAAAAAAAGCTCCAAGTTTACGCCTTGGAATGGGGCAGCAGAAAGTTGAATTTCGATATTCGCTGTATTGACAAAACTGATGATAAAAACTTCCGGCATAAAATAAACCAATTGCCGCCCGACTGGAGGTTCCACCCCTTGCCGCAAGTGAAATGCCTGATATATAATGGCCACCCCCACAGTCAGATATAATTCCAGGCTTCCAGGCATCACTGTTCGTTTGGCTAAACAGAGCACTGCACAATATGTTTATTTAGATGTACAACACAGGATCCCTAATACCTAGCTCAACGAAAAAGACAATAGGTCAAGTATTGGTGTACGGAATTTCATGGCATGAAAATATAATTTTTAGACATAGTTATTGAGTTCGGTACAAAAATATTGATTTTTAAGGGCATTTTCAGAAACATTTTCTATGGACCAGGAGTGCAAACCGAAGAAAAGTGTCACCAACTTAGGTTTGCCATTATTCAAGGCTTCCTTGGTTCAGACTGTGGTCTGCAAATTTTCTTGGGCGACAACTATAAGACGCACCATGTTGGGACTCAATCACCCAGAAATAATAAAAAAAAACAATTTGAGGTACCTTTTGCCACAACGAAATATGGGAAAAATGTTCGGAACTTCTATGTGCGAACGATCTTAAACGGCCTACCAGACGACGTTTGTGGTGCGGACTTCCTAAAGAAAGTGAACCGGGTATTCCAAGATCTCAGCAAAACTTCGTGGATATGTTTCTGTGTTAGTGCCTGCCTCCGTGTGTGTTTTGCTTGCACGCTTACAAATGTGATGAACTTCCTTTTTTTTTTTTCTCTTTCTTCTTTATTCATCATCGTCCATTTCATAACATGTTTACAGTTCCTTTAGTCGGGAACTGCATATCAGGGGATATTTTTTTCACTTATGAAGTAAATGGTGCGGTCCTACATGTAATCCAACTGGCGTTGATAAACGCGTATATCGAACTAACGTGAGACATGCAAAATAAACACTATTCTTATTCTTATTATTAATATTATTCGAAGTAGCTGTTGTAGAACTAGTATTTGTAGCATAAGTCCCCAGTGAAAAAAGTCATTTGTATTAGAACTTTCTTCAGTCCAATAAACACACATGAATCATAGAAGATATATAAGAACACATGAGAACCATATAAGAACTATCTAATATATAAAGAACCATATAGAAAAATTATAAAGAAACTTTTCTCAAGTTTCTTATATGGTGCCTGTATGTTCTTATATATCTGATGCAGTTCATATATAGTTCTCAAATGGTTCTCATATGTTCTTATATAACTTTTATGATTCATACGTGTTTATTGGACACAGAAATTTCTTATACGAATGACAATTTTCAATAGGGGTAGTGGCAGTGGTAATAGTAATAGTAGTAGTAGTAGTATTACATAAAATTCAGTTTATTTGAGCAGATAGAACAATTACACAGTTTCACCTTCTACTTCAAAACGGCAATGGCACGCACCAAAACTTACAGCGTCGCTTGGTGCCCTGCCAAAAATGGGCGTGTCCCAACATACGAATAATTTCGCTTACCGGAGAAAATCTAGAAAAATGTAGCTGATCGCTTTATGGGGCTAATAGTTTCCCGGTGTGTATCTATTTGGAGAGGTGTAATATTTCCAGCTGGCCCTTTCTAGCTTTGCGATATATATATATATATATATATATATATATATACATATTGTGCCCTGGTGATGTGAGAAGTGCTGTGGTACAACCCTAAACAAGGCGGCAAGACTAATCATTAGATAGGGTCAATGTGAGGGTAACAGTTTGTAGACTTCTAACAAGGTCCATATTATAACAAATTTGCAGAAGCCTACGTCATGCAAACATATTACAGGGGTACGTCGATACGTTGTGAATGAACAACCGACAAGCCGCCGCTGCACTGCTGTAGAACTGCTTAAGGCGCACTAGTGTACCTCGAAAACCTTTCAAACCGGAGCGTGGAAGTTAGGAAAATAAAAGGAAACCAAGCTACTGACTTTTATTGAAAAGGCGGACCAAATTCCTTGCGATCGAACTTTCAGAATGTAGAAAAGCCGGTTCAATAACCTTTCGCAGCCGGCGAACTGAAGGAATCAATTTATTTATCGTGCATAAGTACAACGCCCGTGTTTCTTCTCGGCTGAATCCGAAAACTGTAGTACACAAAATACGACGCTCTGTTTTTGATACACTCAATGTTTGATATAAAACTCTCGCAGCAATACAAACTCTATGGGATCATTTTTGTTTGTGGCTAGCACGGAAATTTATCGACTCGTCAGTATGAGAAATATCTACCACTTAAATCTACTTTTATTAACCATAACTAACCTAGAGTGCGCACGACTTGCCTCACGGTTTGAACTATTATTATAGTGCGTAAGATATTACTATTTTTATATGCTCGGCATTTTCTATAGCTCGCTTTTGTTTTATTACCGTTCTTGCTTTGTGCAGTAATCCTACATAAAACATCTGTTCTTGTTTTTTTGGCTGATCCTCCTACGCCAGGATTTCATACACTGCGTTAGACTTACATATCACAATCTTTCAAAGCCAACTGGGACGAGTGACCCCCCCCGCATCGTTAGAAATTAAGTATTTAGGGCAACCCGAACTACATCGGAAGACAAAAGTCTAAATACAATGGCTTATTTAGCTTATGTGAAAGGGGGCTTTACTTGAAACTCCTCCGCATTTGTCAGAATATCGTGTGTCTTTAACCAGCTGAGGTGATCAAAGAACGGTCCTGCACGCTATGCATAAACTTCAAACGTATTCCTTAAAATGAGTGTGGGATCTTTTGCGTTTTCGCTCCGTTCAGTACTGAAACTGCTGCAAGGTTTGCGCAAAACAAACGCCCCCTCACCTCTTCTTTAGACACACACTGCTTAAAGATCACCTCTGAGGTCATCAGAGCACTCGCTTAACCCGCAAACTTATTTCGTTTTCTTCAAAGAGGCTGCTCGGGATTTCTCTCTAGAGGTCTGCGTCTCAATTTCCTAACACCTTCCGCTGCAGAGACGTGAATCGTCAATTTAGTTTCTGAAAATTTTTGTACCGAATCTTGCTTTCTTTTTTCGTGTTTCTTTTCCCTTTGTTTTGCTTATCGAGCCTAATTTTCGTTTTTACATAATGCGGGGCACGGCGCGTGCGTAAGCACTCTAATGCGCAATTCGAGAGAAGAACCTCGAACGTCTTTAGGGTTACGCGCTACTTAAGAAGCATAATACAGACCCGCCATCATTGCACGCAGGGAGCAGTATACGGAAGCGCAGTCCGCACATGCACGCCCGAGCTCCCTTACCACGTTTGCGATGAGATACGCTGAATCGTCCGCTCTCACGCAAACGGAGCATTCGCGAAAGCAGAATCATTCCGTCTGTTCATCCCTCGTCGGAGCGCCTCGTTGTTTTTGAGATCTAGCGGCCCGCTTCATCGCGGTCCAAGAATATGTAAATCTTTGCCCTCTAATCAAGACGGCGCCCGCATCCGGACAGATTTATGCGCACGAATGCGCGGACGTCTTAACATATAGAGCGTTTCTCGTCAGGGAGGAAGGTCTCGCTGGCGGCGTGTCGCAGGCTGTTTGTTTCCAACTACGGTTTAATGTGTTTAGAAAGAAAAAAACAAAAACACAAGAATATTTTGAGGATAAGGTAGTTTATATGCGGAGGGCAAGTTCGTCTGCTTCTTGCGCAGGGAGTAGCGGTGACGTCAGAACGCCGAGCCCTGATTGGCTGATCGCGACCCCCTATCTGAGCGTCGTCTGCTCCTTGGCAACGTCGTCTGCTCGCAACGTCGTCTGCGTCTGTCTTACCTTTCCTGCGACTTTCGGAAGTGCAGAGGCCAGGTTCACGAAACGATCCTACGCCAAAAATGGGCGTACGACAAAACTTAAGAACAAATTCGTATTCACGAAACGAAATTTTCGTAAGTTTTGCGCAGGTTACGACAAAATCCTACGACAGCTCCGAAGCTGTCTCACGCACTTCTTACGATCAAATCAGCATGGCCGACAGCGTCGCGGTCGCGACGACCCACGGACGTTTATTTTTCTACGTGCGCTTCTGACGCGTCCCGACTTCAAGCAACAAGAAAAAAAGTCAAAAGTACTTGAAACAGACCTCGACGAGCAAGAACGCTGTATCCACAAACACCCGGGAAAAGCTCCAACGGCCAGGATTCCACCGAACGCGACCAAGCGAGCTGGGCAGTTAGGCCTAGCAGGCACTCCGCGACTCGGCGACCGTCTGCCCACGACCGGCTGGCGTGCTGAATGGAATATGCCCGAGCGACCCTTGTGAACCCTTCCCGTATTATACTTTGATCGCTGACCTGAATTTTAGATTAAGAGGTCAATTTCTTCCTCCTGTCATCTCAATTGTTTCCCGAGGCAACGGTGACTCTCGCCGGTGAAAAAGCGGTGAATCTCCGACAGACGCAGGAAAGGTAAAGCAGCCATCGCTTTGACTAGTAGACGTAAAGCAGACGACGTTAACTGCGCCAACCCGCCGACGCCGTTAAAGAGTGAGGGGTCTCGCCGCACACAAATGGAGGGAAAAAGTATTTGGGGGGGGGGGGGGAACTTGCGGACACTAAAACGCTCGCTCTCGGTTCTAAGCAAACAAACCTCGGCGCCTCGGGACACCTCGCCAGTGAGTCCTTTGACTTCCCTCCTTGATGCGCGTCTGCTAGTTGTTAGATAAAAACAACGTACCGCTCGAGTTATTTAGTCTGCCTTCTCTTAAAGGCGAAGGAAGTCGAGTTCGCTCCGAAAGTCGCAGGAAAGGTAAGACAGACGCAGACGACGTTGCAAAGGAGCAGACGACGCTGAGATAGGGGGTCGCGATCAGCCAATCAGGGCTCGGCGTTCTGACGTCACCGCTACTTCCTTTCTCATGCGCAGAAGACGAAAATGAGCCCACTTGCGAGGCGTATTTCGTCATTATTCGAGAAAAGAAATTCTTTTTTTTTTGAAATCCTGAACTATCGACCATTTTTCTTGTGATTGTGGCAAAGCAGCGGTAACAAAAAATGTGATGTAGTGGCAAGCTAGATGGTATTTTAGTGCCGTGTTTTCTGACTCCGCGGCAACCCCGGTACGGTAACTCCGGAAACGAGACATACCGGTACGGAGAAGATGAAAAAAGCTCACTGCGGCTTCCTCTTGAACCGCCCTATCCAGAAATGGCAGTAAACTTAAGCAAAAGGAAAGAAAAATTGGCAGTTGTCTGTTGAACTACAGGCCAATCTTTCATATGAGAATTATTTTATGAGGAACATGTTGGATCAACGAAGAGTATATTTCTGTGTCAGCACTAGGGTGGCACCCGCGTTTTTTCTACCGCTTCAGGGGTGCGAAACCGGATATGATTAGGTGCCACACATAACTAGTAATCTGTTAACAATTAACACCTCTCATTAGTGGTGACAGAGCGCCGGGTCTGATGTGGCCCTAAAATTAGACTTCTGAAGGTTTCCTTTAACCTGAAAACTTTATAGGCTAGGTTTCCAGGTAAACTAAAGCCTCAAAAAGCGTAACCACGAATTTCACCTTTACATTAAGAGGGAAAAATAGCGCCACATGCCTTCGTGTCACGTGGCGTGACACGAAGACACGTGACATGTGCGTCTTCGCTAAATATGGCGGGAAACAAATGACCTCCCATCACTGTGTTAAGTGACCAATGCACACAATCAGTTTCCCCGCTAGATTTAGCAGGAAAATTGTCATGACGACCTCAAAAGAAATCCAATTTCCCCACTAAATCTAGCGGGAAATGATGACACATGACCTCATGATACGTGACTTATCGCAAAGTCAACTTTTCGCTAAATTTAGCTGACAAATTGACATCCCGTAAACTACACATACATTCAGTTTACCCGCTACACGTCATTCCACATAATCTGTGGACACGGGCGGACACGACGGGAAAATGCTTGGTCAATGAGTCAATGGGGTGGAAAGCAGCGGAGAGATTTGGAAGCACAGTTCGAGAACAAATGCCTGGAGAATACTAGCGCTAAGCCAAGCACGTATCACGTAGCAACACAGTTCAAATTCAAATTAAAATCAAAAAATAAATTTGTTTTATTTTTCTTCAAAAATGAGGCGGAAAAAAGTTAGCCAAAACATTTTCAAAAAAAAATAATAAAAAATAAAAAAAATATGTTTCAAATTGCAGGGAAAACTTGCGATCCAGTTTTTAACTTTCAAGGATTGATAAGGAGAAGCTATGCTAAATGTTACCGCATTTCTTGGACATGACCGGAGCCAATCTAAGCAGAAGAATGAGCAAGCCACTATTCCGATAAAGGATTCGAATTCCATTTGCTATAGTTTTCTTACAGAGTGGAGCCGCTACGCTTTTATTTCAGTCAAAGCTATGATTGGGAATATCCCTGGTAAATTCTGCTCCCCGTTAAAGTTACTGACAGCACGCCCTTATATAGGTTAGGGTGTCGATATTGGTTCTCATTTTTATTTGTAGCTTTTAAAAAGATGAAGGTCACATAATGAAAAAATGTCAACTCTGATAAATGTCAAATTTGCTGTTAAAGATGAAGTACAAAAGGGGTTAGGAGAACGCGTCAGAATCACAGTCGTCACATGCCATATTGTTATAGGTGAACTCATCCGTCAGGGCTACTCCTCACAGGGTATTTGTAGGAGGTATTCTTGTCTTGCCGGAACATTCGTATTAGGACATGATTTTGTGTAAAACGTAACGAGTGACTTCGGTTTCGTAAAATTAGTCAATATACAAAACAGTGACATCCACAATTTGAGTTACAAGCGAAATAATTATAATGACATACATACCAGGAAATTTACGTCGACTTAAAATAAAGCAGCAAATAATTAGACACGCTCATGGTCATACATTGTTTTATATACTCTAAAAATGAACCACAGGCTAGGTGTGAACATTTGACATTGAACTATTTTCGCATTAACACCCGACTTGAATAAAACGAAGAAGAGCCCTTGTTTTTTTTTTGTTTTTCTTCGCAAATTAATGTTTATCGTAAGTCGTTTGGCTTGAATGTATGACATATTAAAAGCTAGTAAATCATGCAACTTTATCTACCTTCTTTAAACTTGGAGAACATACAAATGTCGCAGAAAGATAAATGCACAATTCTTCCAATATACCAAAATGTTTTGATTCCGGAAACGATTTTGAATACCAACAAACATCCGGCATCAAATAGAATTTGATGCTAAAATTCGCGTTATCGTTTTAGTTAAAAACAAAAACAGCGCCAAAAGTTGCTGAAGAAACAAGTAAAAAAACGGCAAGTAGAGGAAGGGCACACTATCACCCTCATGCTTATAACAAAATGAATATTACCGTGGTTTTTTATGCTCTGTCTCAATAGATTGATTTTTCTGTGCTCCGCCTTATAGATTGGTTTGCTAGATTCCCAAACTAAGCTTGGTTTCCACTCGCGGTCTCAATGCTAACGGTCTCAATACAAGTAATTGATTGCCTCGAAGACATATTATCCTATATACACAATAACGAACATAACGGCATTTTCTACGAGCTTTGCGCGAAATGTTCTAGTTCATGAGCGCACACATTTCGTGTAGAACAGTATCGAGGTCTTCTACGTTGCGTGTTCGTTAGGTTCAAACTCTTCTGAACGTAGCATTATCGTGTATTTCTTATTTGGGTGGAAAAATGGTTTTCTCAGTAAACAAATGCTAGGACGATTCTGGGTGGTACGGTTAATTTGTGTAAGGTGAAGTTTACCCGTTTGCCAACAAAACACATATGACTTTGCGACTAGTGTTCCTATGACGAACTGGCCTAGATTTAGAAGGGCGATGTGACCAGTAGTTCTGTGACAAGTTTTCCGGTAACGAGTGGGCGGAGGATGGTTAAATAAAATAATCATACTTCGGTTAAGCTTAAGTCTCGACGCGGCCGACGTTATTAGCTAGTGGGATTAATCAAGCAGCGTCGAAGGCGCAAATGACGGGGCCTTTTTTATTTAATATTAGTTCAGCGACGAAAGAATGCGTAGAGAAACGTAACAAACATAATAGGGCGTTTTTGATGCTTTCGGATCGGTACTATTGTTGGTTGTGCCTGGGCTTAAGGGAAAGCGAAATGCAGCTGAGTTAGAGAGGTGCCTTTTCCCGTTTTTTTTTTTCTTCCTACCACTGTAAAAATATGTCCATACTCTGCCCTAGTCACGGGTTGGCGTTATCAGTATATGCAAAATATGTATTGTTCTTATGAGGAAAATTCGAAAATTAGATCGTAACTTTTGTTGTTGTAAACACCAGAGTCTATGCTAACCTTCCTAGTTAACATGATCTGCACTCTGTTTTTCGAAAACGTTAGGCTTCGGTCAGGTCACTAAATCTAAGCCTTCTAATGCTAGCCGAGTGGACGTGGTAGTATAATTTTTTGTCTTAAATCCAGCACAAATATTACAGTGCATGAAGGATATATACACGTTACACAATAAAAGCACACTTATGTGTATAATATATGAAATGCTTAAAACAACACGAACACGATAATGTGAGAACAAAACTACAAGTAAAAGTGAGAGGCTTTAATTACAGAATATATTGAAAATGCGTTCGTTAGAAATACGATAAGCAAGGACGACACAAAATAAACCCGAAGCTAACAATCGTTGAAGGGACTACCACGAGCAAGATAGTCCCTTCAACAATTTGATTTTAAGAATTGTCATATTTGTCTCTCCTGGGAAATTGTGTCTAAAAGACATTCTTTAAGTAAACTCTTTTGAATCTAAAAACAATGTTACTTGCACTGTGAATGCATCTTTTTCTGCAATGGGAAACGGAAGAGTCGTTTGGTGTATATATGGTTCTAACTAGGACGAAATTCAATCAGAGGACTCCGCGTGTCGATGCAAAGGCAGCCTCCCAATGCTAGCCGAAAGACGTGGCTGCAAGCCAAAATTTTAGAGTGTTCCAAACGGCGTCACAGACGTTTTTTTTGTTTGTTTTTGTTTTTATCCAGGTAAAGATCTGAGCCTGATATCGAAAGACTGATCAGTAACAATACGATCCCGACAATAAGGAGCGCCAACACGGACTCATCTGCTTGTGTTTCTGAAAGAGACTTTCGCAAGCTTTCCTTTTAGGAGGCTCCCTAACGCTTAGATGAGGGTATAATTAGGGACTTCTCCGGGAGGCACTGTAGCACGGACCCTTTATCCCCTATTCCAGAAAGAGAGAAGGGGAGCCAGCGGTCGTTATGATAGCCTAGGAATTGACGGCAAAGCACGAAAAGCTCCGCGAAAATCTGTGGGCAAACGCGGACCGCCTCTTAAGAAACGGCCTCCCAGAGTGGTGGAGAGTTCCTGTTTTTGTAGCTCCACAAAGACGCTCCAACTGATCGCACTAAATGAAGTTACATTAGGCGGTGGCTCGGTCTTCTCGTTCTGGTTTCCTCGCTGCATGCGTGTAGCTAGAAGATCCGTTATCTGGAGTTTGATATATTAAGCACTTTGGAATAAATGGGTCCTGTTCCCCTGCTCTTGGAGATGAGGCCCTGGGCTGCAGCCTCCTCAGCTCCATTCCTCTTAATGCTGCGCTGGCACCCGGGGCTGCTACCGAACGATAGCCACCGGACTCGCGGCGCGAGACGCTCGCCCACTCGGGAAAGGAGACCCGAAGGTGCGCTCGAAACATAGAAACTGCGTGATGGAGCGAAAGGCAAAAGACATCCGACAAGAGACAAAATACGCCCCTCAAATTCAGTAGGGCACCGCCGCATCTCTTTCCTACCATTCGAACTTTATTTTTTTTTTTTTTTTTATTTACAAGAAACCCTGCAGCGCCTAAGCATTAGAGCAGGGGAGCTAGATAATAATACAATCAGAGGTCAGTATACGGCATCACAGTACACTTCAGTAACAAGGAAAAACAAGAAAGCCACACATTATAACCTTTTTTTTTTACTATCTCGTCCTTAACGACTGCTCTGTGTCAGCAACTGTTAAAGGAGAACGCGGAGCAGTTGAGCTGGCTCTAAGTAGAAAGGACGTCGACTCGCCCAGCAGCATGGTGGTTGACGGTCTTGGACATCGTCATATGACGTAACTTCAAGTTATGCGTAGTCACCGTGCGGTCAAAAAAGGCGCAAGAGCGTCTTTTTTGAGTGCACGGCCTAAAGCACACTATCGTTGCCTTTCACCGTGCTCTGGAAGCGCGCGTATGCTCCCGGCTCACGTGACGGCGAAGCGTTATCAAAGATAAATATCGATATAATGCTAACTTGCTTTATTTCACCGCAGTTCGTCTCGTCGACAGCTCCGTTGCTGGAGCGCTAGACTGTTGTGATTCGTAGGTTTGTGCCTTGCAGTCCGGGTGGTACGTTTTGGTTTCGCGAAGTACGACCACGCCATTTCCAAGGATATTCCATTAACAGCTGTCGTCGTAAAATGGAACACCGGAATATACGCTTTGAAACCCTTTCTGAATTCGCTCGTGATGGCTGTGCCTACGCCAACACCTTCTAGGTAACGAGATCGCAGTGCCGGGTTTATGACGCCACCATTGAGTGTCGAGCTCGGGCCACTGATTGGGGCCGAGTCCAGCACTCGGCTGTAACTCGCATTCTCACGGGGTACAAATTGCGCCCGACACAAGCGCGGCATTTGTGCGCAATCTGTAGCCAGACGCTCGTCGGTGGCGTGCGTAAAAAAATCAGTTCTAGGGACTTTGGTATTTATGGGGCCATGCCTCCGTTCAGTCAGTTCAGTCAAGCAGCGCCAAAGGCATGCTGTCATAACGATCGTTGTCTTTGTGCGCTCGCTCTCACCAGCTAAACAAGTCACGCACAGTGATTGCGGCCTGATCTCTTTTTCTGAGCGCGATCGTTTTACCCGGCGATGGCCAACGGACACAAGGGCGACGGGTGCCGTGACCATTGGCTCTGCTTGATTTGCTCCATGAGATCTTGGCTTTGACCGCAGTCGGACTTATACAACGTGTCCTTGCTTTGCGTGCGCAACAGGCGATAACAAAGTAGGCGAGCGGAAGGGGAGCAAACACTAGGAAGGCTAGGGACCAGGAAACACACTTCCTCCAACCCTTTAACTTTCCCTTTCTCCCCGTGCCCCCTCTCCCTTCCCACATTCTTAGATCTCGCCTTTTCTATATGCGTTCGGCGGTGACTGATTTCGTCTCCATTGCACACATCTAGTGACACGCAGTATAATGGGAAGTGGAGTGTAGTACCTATCGTGTGATTTGTTCGTCTATGCAAAATGAGATGCGTCTTCTCGTTCGTTGGAGCATGCCACTTTGCGTTTTTACTATAGACAGTAAAACATCCCAAGCACAAACTTTACCCGCGAACAAATACGAAATGCTGCCACAAAGTTCACTTTAATTTCAGCGGGAACAAAAAAAAAAAAAAAAAAAAAAAAAAACCAGTAGATTTCCAAATGCGATCTGGGTTGACGAAACAGAGGAACGGTGCAACAAAAATTATAATGTGTAGTCTACTTACTGTTTCATCAAATTAAACCTATCTAAGGGTAGTGGCTCCATTTTTTACACTGCGACTTAAACAGAGTGCATACCTGCACGGCACCCATTACAAATGTGCCAACTTACTTGTAGAGTAATTCAGCACGTGTTTGAATAAATTACTCGCATAAGAATCACAGGTGTAATTCGAGTACTACATAAAAAATTACAGTAAAAACTTAAAAGTAACCGTTTTTTACCTTCACGGGCATCCTCCCTTTTAAAGTTTTTGTTGATATCGAGCTTGAAGCTTTGTATATTTGTATCTTTATTGTATGTGAGTTTCGAAGCGTTTGCAAAAACTCAGATATCGCCACAAATAAAAACAAAATGAATATAAATATTAGAAATAACAAAAAAACGGCTGTTTTTTTTTACATTACTGGAGGCGTTATTGCTGCGGAGCGGCGGATTGGAACGTCGCTGTGTTTTGGGGAGCATATATACTTCAAGCTATCTCATAAACGTCTCAGTATACGGTGACCCTGCAAGTGTGCACGGTAAAGCGTTTCATTCACTGATATTTAGTTTCCGAAGAGAGCATTCGTATGGGCTCTCTGCTACTGTGGGCTATACTTCGTTATCGCCTCACACTACGTGAGAGGGCGCACAAAGTCTAGAATACATAAACACTCGGTATCGGGCAAAACAAACGAAATTTCACTGAGCATTCACTATGCTTTATTAGCTTAACAGGTGCGAGCACCAGCACGAAAGAATGGCGATTGCCATGACGTTGCACCTTTGGCGCCGCCTAATCGGCCGAATGAGTTATTTGTGTTCGCTGGACTCTGACTCCCGGTAAAATGAAGAGCTATGGTGCGTGCGAATATAGAGCTTATATTTTACTGCACTAATTATCATAGCCCTCCCCCTCCCCCCAAGCATAGTGGATTGTGTTTGTCTTACTGTCGACGAATGCCTGAAAAAAAAAACAGCCTCAAAGTCAGTCGCTGTTTCATTAGGGTCCGATCGCGAGTCCACTATTTTGTTAAGCGAGCGCGTTACCACAGAGAAACGCCAGTTGCTTCAAACCTCCACCTAACATACCGCATGTGTTGACGACAGCTGCGCAAATGAGTCTCGCATAGCGCCCGTTAGATGTCCCCATTTGTAATGACCTCCCGTCACGTAGAGTGTCGCTGCGTCCATGAGAGGACATATATCTATTAAATAGGTGAATGTGTCATTAACCGAGCAGACGTAATTGATGGCTCCTCCATGCGAGATGACAACAGCGTTGGAACCAAGGTATCATCGCAAGGTGTTTATCAGATAACCACATCTATACGGCAAAATACAAAAGGGTACATTAGGGTTCGAAAAGATCTCACAGCTTAACCTGTTGTACAGCAATGTTGTGTCTTGTGCACTATTCATTCACTCCAGAAGAAGTACGTTTTAGTCGTTCAAAGCGAGGAAACATACGGGTTGCTGACACATAATTAAACTGCTTAAAACAGCACAACAGACGTGGGACGAGAAGTAGATGGACATGGACACAGCACTTACTCTCAACTAAATATATTGGTAGAAACCGCACAATAACTACTTGCTTGGTCAAGAAGAAAAATGCATGAAAAGATAAGAGAGTCATCTCTGAACGATATGCAATATCCCCACACAAAAAAAAAAAACTCTATCGCACACGCACATGTTCCACTAGTCGCGTACAAGGAAATATATTTCCTTTCCAGATAGGGCGACAGATGGACGGCTGACACACTCGGTGCCTAACCTAGATATCTCTAACGCCTCGATAATTTCACGTGTTTTTTGATCATTATGGCATTTCACTATTTCACATCTCTCGAACTCTAGAATACAGCCGGAATCGCGGCAATGAATGCCAAGCTGACCAGATACCGCAGAGCTCAGTATGTAGGCATGCTCTCTCATACTGTCATTGAGACCTCGTCCCGTTATGCCCACATAACGCCGGCCACAGGACAAGGGAGAGAGTATACGGCTCCTACGGTACAAGAGACAAAACAATTTCGGTGGTTAGGCACACAGCCCTTGAACTCCCTAGAGGACGTTTGTTTATGGTTCGTCACAATCATCACCGCTTTTTGATGCGGAAACTAGCACTTCGACCTCTGCCTGCTATTCGTTTTATGCTGTCAGACAACCCGGGTACTTATTGGGATGAAGACAAAAATTGTTTTTTTGTTTCCCTTTTTTTTTGCGGGAATTTTCAACGCTCTTAATATTTCTGGGGATAGACTCGGCAACCGCTATCAATAAGCGTGAAGAGAACCCAGTTACAGCGAGGCTTTTGATTTTATTTTTAAATTTGATTGCATTTTATCAAGGCAGGACTGTCGCAAGGCATGAACATAGCTAGTCTTCGTTATCGCTCGTTTACAACCTTCGAGTGCGCTGAGTCGAAAGCCAATAGTGGCTTACCGGCGCGTGGATCATACGCCCCACAACCGTAAGTCGGACACATAGTCAAGATTAAATCCAAAATTCTAATAGATCCCGCAACCGGCTATTCGTGAGTTATAACGAGCGGCGCAAGGCAGTTGCCGAGGATTCCCAACACTTAAGTCAGTAATGACTTGAAAGACATGGCATCGGTCTCCAACAGTACCAGAAATTCGTCAACATAACGAAATATTTCTGCATCATTGGCACCTTCTAAGTCTTGCGGAATAGCCCGCACACCGCTTCTCAATAATTAATCAGTGAGCACTGGAGCGATACAGCATCCTATGCAGATTCCTGCCGCTGCAAATAAATGCTGCCCTGCAACACTGCAAAGGTTGAATTCATGGCAAAAATCCAAGAAGTTCCACGAATCCTTCAACGGTTAGTCCCGCAATATTTTGATATGCGGCAGAACCAAACCTGCCAATGCAATCACCAATGCAGGCGAAAAGTTCTTTGTGAGGTACCGAGAAGTATACATCTTTAGTGTAGACCGAACAGGCCATGCATCCCGTGTGCATGGTTGTCCTTGAGGAAGGAAATAACTGCATCCGAACTTCCCGTGCCAAAGGGATCGCCGGTCTTTAACGGGGTTAAACATTGTTTTGCAAAAACAAAGCTACATGCCTCTTCCATGCGCCAGCCTTCGAGACGATGACACGAAACGGGTATCGTCGGGCAGATCGACATCAATGATTTATACTACCCGTTACCTCAACGAGAACTTTTCTCCTGCATCAGTGATTGCATTGACAAGTTCGGTCCTGTCGCATATAAGAATGATGTGGGACTAGCCATTGAAGCATTTATGGAACTCCTCGACCTTTAGCCGTGTTCAACCTTTCTAGTGTGGGAGAGCAATAATTAGTTGCAGGAACGAGGAGTCTGCATAGGATCCTTTATTGCTCCAGTCCTTAGTGGTTAATTCTTAACAAGCCAAGGTCGCGTTATTCTGACACGCTTATGTGTATATCTCCATTGTAAAAGAATATTCGTTCGCCTTGTCTCATTCTTAATGTCTTTGGCCTTTAAACGTTTTGTTGAATATCACACGGATTTGCGAATAATGCTAGATAAAAGATACGCGATGAAAGTTATCAATAGTACGCGTGAGTAACTCCTTTTTAAATACGTCTTCATGATTAGAGGTATTATCGTCTTTTAATATATCTTTCTTTTTTCGATCCTACACATGAAACTATGGTCGAAACTACACCTAGTGCTGATATTTACACATTCAATTAAAATAGGAGAAGCCTTAATAACCGCTAGTGAGGAAAGCAACAGTGAAAGAAATAGTTAATCATGAAAGTAATGGCCAAGAATCGTTGGAGTCAGGTAATCTAATATAAATATTTGACCCGTGTGTAATGGTTGGTGTAATCGATGCTGTTCTTTTTCCGTGTACAAGATTGCACGCCAGGATACATTTGTAGGTATTTAGATGTCATTGGTACAACAGTTTTAACCCGCCTGCTGTTACGTTCTACTTAAATCACGTCAGCTCACCGACTCTAGAAGTGGTGCGGTAGCTTCTCGTGGCACCGCCATGACAGAAGACGAACTCACCTGGAAAAAATAAAAAAGAAACATCCGACGATCAGATACCAGCGATTTAATGCCATTCAATCCGTATTCAATCTTGTTTTGCTTACACGAGAGTAGATCGGCTCAATATCTCGTGTCGGTGGCGTCTTGACTCTTTTTGCTTGTAATGCGATAGCAATAAAGCCGTAAATTGTGCACGTTCTGGCTGGACGCCATGATAGTAAGCTCGGTACGTTTTTTCAAGCTTACATGTCGTAAGCTGGAGCTGTGTTGAAAGTACACGCTACATGTGTGCGCTAAGCCGGGTGGCTAGCCGCACCCTCCGACTTGGAGCGCGCATACGCCAGGCCTTGCAAATGGCGGAGGAACACCTGTCTTTCCGTAGCGTGGTGTTATGCGTGAGCTGTGGGTACACACCGGGGCAAAATTCGGACGAATTTATAAAGCTTTTTTTCTTACGTTGATCGTCCACAACTGGTGCATCGTCTGCACGTAAAAACTTGCCGTGCACAACACACTTCGAAAAATGCCTGCTTTATTAGAGTATACAAATAACCTTACACATTCTTATATAGCTCGCTCACGTAGATAGTCCGGAAAGTATGGTAGCTGAGTTTCGGACGCCATTGTGGAATCACTTCCTCGCCTCCGCTCGCGTCTTTAACAGACTCATGAATATGACATTGAAGGGAGCGGTGCCAAAATAACCTAATATTCTTCTTCAAAATTGTATAGCACTTTATGCAGCCCATATTTACCTTGCAGGTTTTCATTTGTTTTCATCGCTTAACAGTACTATTTTATACCGGAAGAAATACCAGTTTTAAAACTTTGTGGTCGACTTGGTAGTTCAGACATGTTACTTCGGGCACACCGTGCATGTATACAATCAAACATTTGCGTTTATTGTTCTGAGTAGAAACGTCGGCCCGTGTTGAAGATCTGGCACAGAAGCATACACAGCGGATACTTGAGGAAATAATTAATTTAATGTTACTTTACCTGTCGCATTTTATTGAGCTTTAAGCTTTTGCAGACGCACCGAGCAACATCGTCTGACTCGTTAGGTTTACGGAGCTACTCGAGGTACTCGGAAAGTCATCCACGTCCACCCACAGACTCTCCCAATCGAGCGCACGGACGTAAAATATGCACCCTAGCAAAAATCACTAGAATATCAAACTTATCGGCGACAACAGCAGCCGACACACCGCTAGGACAACAGATTAAAATTGCAAAAATGCTCCCGCGGACACCCCGACTGCGCCCGCGATTCCCGAACGGGGACAGCCTCGCGAGCTACTTTACCTATATGTCCTTGCGCCGTAGCATAGATCCCGTTCGCAGCCAGTGTCAGGCAACACGACCGCGCTACGTCGACTTTACGTCGAAGTCTAAGCAGCCAAAGAAGGGGGATGCTGTCAGACATCCGACTGCCGAGCGGCAGGGGAAACGTCAGTTTCTAAATCTTCTGCTACAGTGACCACTAGACTGTGAACAAAGTGTTTGTATAGAATTTCGGTTTGCGCCTTCTTTTTGTTTATATACCGTTTAGTAGTACATTAGCATATGTTGGACGTACCCCCAATAGACGGCGAACGCAAGCAATATCTGGGAACGGGGTCTGATCAAGACTTCCAGTTGTTGATGCAAACGCAAATGCGAAGTATTTGCGCCCACTTCTTTTCCAATGACCATCGTCCTGCCACACATGGAGCAGATTATCATGGAAATCTCTAGAGGACTCCATGCGCTATCGTATGAGTGGGCACGGGAACGTGCTTTATTTTGTTCGTTTCTTGCATCACCACTGAATGCCAGATTTAATGATTAATTTAATCTTTAAAAAAAAGATTTAATGATTAATAAATGATGATGATGATGATGATTTACATAGCGCGATTTCGCTCGCGGTTTTGCAATTGCGACGTTGCTCCAGTAGCTAAAAAGAATAGTGGAAGCCGGTACTCAACGTCCCAGCTACGAGAACAAGGAAATCGGAGATCGATTGATGAATTTCGCCTGGAGGCACGTTCGCCCTGCGCACTGCGCTACATCCGTGGTTATCAGACCGCGCGCAGAGTGAATGCTGCAGGATAATTTTTTTTTGTTTTTTTCTCGTTCTATCGAGTTCAGTATTTTTATTCAAAATTTGACGCTGTGCACAACTGAAAAACAAAAACAAAACAAAAAAAAACATAAAAAACGCCGATTTTACCGGTGGTTGAATTAACGCTGGTTTTTAACGTTTTAGTAGATTGAAAATAAATGTCCTTCGTGTTCTGAGAAATTGCCTGAAACTGGAGAAGTGCAGTGCTCCTCGGAGTACGATTGCTCACACCACCTAGGTGCATGTTCCAGGATCAGTGCCACTGAGCGAAAAAATAATTGAAGCATCTAAGATAAAGAGTGCTAAAGACAATGTTTCAGAGCTCCCGTTGTCGTTATCGACAAAGGAGTTAGAATTTCACTCCTCGAAGTTATCCTAAAAATAAAAAAAAAATCCTTTAATTTTTTTTGTCCTTTTTCAAAGAGCTACATTTACATCTATCCTTATCTTTTTCTAGTAAATATTTTTTAATATTTGCGCTTTCCTTCAACATATCGGTTGTCAAAGTGGAATTCTTAGTGCGATGGGCATCAAATAAACGTGTAGTTCCTCGTGTAATGAACTGTCAGTGTCGTTCCTTCGTCCGTTGCAGTGTTTCATTCTTTCTGCGTGAACTACAGTTTGTCCAGCGCGTTCTGCTACGTGTACTTATTTAACATGATTTTTAAAGATGAAATTTCAGGTGATATGTCCCCAAAATTAAAACCGCCCAAAGCCCAAAGTAGGGTGGTGGGGGAATGGTAGTTATCTGTCCAAGGACATAGAAGCTGCACTGAGACACACGTTCCCACAAATTCTTGTGGTGTGCGCCTCGTAAAGTTCCCTGGGCCATTGTTCACGGAGCCGTTGCAGGACTTATGTTTGTTTTTTTCTTAAATATGGACGTGTATTGGATGTTACGGACATGTATTGCGAGATGTTCCGCGACGAGGAGTTCAGAGATGTTGCGTGCTTTCGCTGTCTTGTATTTACACACCGGCCAGATTGTTCGATTTAAACGTTCACGCAGGTAAATGGCATATAGTATACTATACCGCTGTCTAGAGGTATATATGTATGCTTGTTCTTCACATCCCTATTAAATATCTAATAAGAATTTGTTTATTGGAGTTATGGTACTCCAATATAGGATTATTGGGCAGATTATAATTCAACGAAAGATTATTGTCATCTTATTAACCCAATATACCCAATAACAATTCTTAATTAAACACAATTATTTCCGATTTAATACTAATTTATTATTGCTGGGCGACAATAAAAAATACAATGTGTCTTATATTCCTTTGCTTATTGCATTGCTCGGCAACGTCGGTTGCACGTTACGAAGATCAAGGTGGACAGGTTCGAGAGTTTCCCGGCACACATCTCGATGTGCGCGCATAAATTTTTGTCGACACTAACACATCCGAATGCTAATTCATTTATTCATTGTCCTGGATTTAATTATAAATCACTTCAACAAACTAGCGAGTTCGTGTCTTCAGGATCTAGTTTCACACTCTCTGGCACTGAAAATCCTGGTCGCTAAGGCGAAGAACCCCAAAATATCTGCCCGCCTCGCCCGTCCCGCGAGCGTCTCCACGAAAAGCCTTTTTGGGTGATCATGTATTCGATCGGCGACGAGGAACGAGAAGCTTCCATCCACAAACTTCTTTTTGCAAATTCGATGCCCAACTTTGTGTATTCCCTCTTGTGACTGGTCAAACTTCCAGAACCAAAATTCTAATTGGAGAACAAGCCATATGGATATTTATAGTCGGTGGCAGAATGACCCCTAGAGTTTCAAGTTTCTTTCACGAATGTCGAACGCGAACTTTGGTACCATGCAGAAAAAACTAGCATGCTTTATGAAGTATATTTATTCATTAAACAGGAACTACTTTATCGGCCTAAAGTTAATTGAAGTGTGCATGCCACCAATCTATTATATTTATCCCGGTATAGTTTTTTACAGATTGCAATATGCAAAGTAGCACCCCAGCCTCACATCCCGAGGTCCCCCTTTTTAAGGTTGCCTTAGGTACAACTCCGGTCACTATTTTGGAATTTGGGATTAAGATTGTTTTCAGCTCAATTAGTGCCACTGAATCACAAGGTAGAATTTCTTTTGTGATATTGTGTGTAGATTTATATTCCTGCTCAATGTTTGGCTTTGAGCGTCTTTAGCAGAAGCCAAGCTATCTGCTAGAAAGAGATATGAAGACACTGTTATCAAGTTTAGTACGGCCGCGATGGGACGTTCCGGCGATGCTGCGCCACACGTCGCCCGGTGGTGCTTGACTAAAAGCTAACCCGCTTCCCACCTGCCAACAATCCGCTGGTCGCATCTTTAAAATCGATTTCAGGGGAGTACGCAGCTTCACTTTCGTAATATTCTCAAGATTCATATTGTGATCACGTTTCGTGTCACTAAAGCGATACCAATAATTTAATTTGGTTTCGTATTCGACCAAAGTTTCCCATTAACTGCCATTTTTTTATTCGGATGCGGGACTTTCTTATTTAGTCTATAACTAAATTAGTTCATCAGTCATTTCTAGACATCAGTATTTGCCATAATGAACGATATTGGAAGACGTATGTTCACCTTTCTGGAATACTAAAAGTGCAAACAGAGACAGCAGTCCCCTAAACAAAACTTTTTACAGCCGTCATAAGGTGTTGTTACAAGAAACAACATTGCTCTACATGTAAGAATAAACTGGACAGCCGAGTTGGGAAAGCTAGGAAGCGAAAAGAAACCCGTATGGGAGAGCAGGTTGCGTGCGCAAGGGGGTTCAAACAAAGAGACCACAGGCTTCTTTGGTTGAGAAGTGGGCCCATGCGCCCCCTGCATGGTGGTAATGATGCACATGGGTACAAGGGATGTGCTTGATCGAGGATGGAATGATTATTGCGCAGCATTTTCTTTGAGGCTTCATACTGCTCTTCATTTTATCATTATATTCCTTGACCTGCGTTTCTGCCATACGCGATGGGAGATTTTGAAAAGTATGTATTAGGACCTGTCTTCGGAAATGTAATGCAGACGTTTAGTTACACAAATCACGACATCCTTGCAGACACCCTAATTGCAAACCCTTTTCGCATTTTTCGAAGTGCCGCCGACAGCAAGGGCTTGACTTCATCCAGTAAAAAGGTAAGAATTTTATATTTTATGTATTACTCTAACATACCGTAGTGGTAACACATGTATTTTGGTGGACACTACAATGAGCTTTGCACATAATGTTTTTGTTTCTTTTTTAGTTTTTTACTGCAGTTAATTTTCATATTTATTGAAATGTCCCTTCTGACCCTAGCGACGCAAACCTTCTGCGAGCTTGGGTTTGGCAAGTCGCTTCTCTTGCCTAGTATGATGCAGACGTCTGTAGACCGTTTCAAGAAGAACTCTCTGGCTAGCGCTATTTTGTGACTTTCGAAATTCCATTAGCTAAATATTTCTGCCGCCTGCCTGGGCCGCGGAAACTGAGTTCAGTGCGACCCTCCATCTGCGTTTTGTGTTGTAAATTTGCCGGGTTTTCTTTACAGTTTTTACTTTATTTTCTATTCAAGCTGCTTACCCGTTTTGTGTTATCGTCCACTGCGAGAACGACTCCTGAACGAGTAAATACTAGGGTGCTTATTCTGCTCGGCCTTCGAGGGAAATGAATGAAGAGAGCGAATGTCAAACAGCCCGTGACGCGGGCCATTCTACATTCTTCGAGTATTTTATTTTCTGAGATAACCTTCAGAAAGCTTTTGCGCTCTTAGCTGGCAATGGCTGATCGAGTGCGGGGTTGGGAATTGAATATATGTGTTTGTTTTATTGCCTCGTTGCTGTACAAAAAAAATAAAGAAAACATTCTCTTCTCGAAACGCGCCCTAAAACAAATCTGGATTCCGTCCTTTCATTATGAAGTTACTTTTGTTGACCCTGAAGATTAAATATCATGTTGATATAACGAGGCACCATGGGCGACATGAGATATTTTTTTTATTAACAACATTTGTAGGAGCTCATGTCGTGAGTGGGGAATACTCAACTCTTTTGTCTATTTTGTGTGGTCAAATACTTTCCACGTCATGACCCATGTAGGCCGACATGGCTGAGTGTATGGCGGCGTGAAACAGCTGCGTAATATTGAACAAACATTTTAGTTCCATCCGTTCCATCATCCCGGACTCACCAAAAGTAGCCTTTATTATCATTTTTTTCAAACATGATAAAAGGCTTCCTCAAATGTCACAAAAAATGTTTGTTCAAAATCAAACATTAAAAAAAACAGTAATTTAGGCGCCATCTGTGTCCGGAATCGAGCCTACGCAGGGTGCTGCACCCTACTGACGGCAAAACCCATGGCAACTCTGACGGACATTCTCAAAACTAGAGATTTCCGCAGTAAACCGCCTGGTTAGAGGCAGCTACTGGAAAAGTATAGTCGGTAACAGGGTGAGAATCCAGATGGCGCTTCAACTTCAGCTCGCGCTCATAGCCTTTCTCCGGATTTTGGCTGCGCGTGCGGTGAAATGTCGTCAGGTGCAGAAAGCTTGCACTGGAGGCAGGGTTTTTCCCGTGTTCTAAACCTGTCGTCGACTATAGCTATAAAAATTACAACCTCTCTTGCAGACTAATTAATTGCAGTCTTTTGTTTTTCGCAGTTTCCGTGTTCCATTGAAGGCATGGGCTCCTAGTCGTCAAGTTAAAAGGTCTGGTGAGAATATTTGCACTATGCCATTGAATGCTACGCTCAGAAGACAAAGAATAATAACTTAACACTGTCTTGCAGTGACTCGTTGAATTCTGAATTCTTCGAGACATTTTATCATATCTTACACACGTCACATACGTCAGTGTTTGTCTCTTAATTCATCACTCCCAATATGAGCATATATATATATATATATATATATATATATATATATATATATATATATCTTTTTTTATTTTAAAGTGAGAAAAACATACCAAAAGCTTTTCAATGCCATGTGATTTGTTACTGGGTGAGACCTCATCCCAGAGTAGTTCTGTTGGCACCCAATAAAACAACATATTTATTGAGTCACAATTTCTATATTCCTATTACATAATGATTCCAATAAATTAAGGGTTATTTGGAACCAAAACAGTTTGGATATTGGGGTACAATATAATAATGGCTATTGTAGTTCAACAAAATACGCTTTATTGTATTGGTTTACAATTTTCATATTACGACGCAGCTTATTAGACATATTGGCCCTTTTCAATACGATTGCAGTTGTCATGTTGGTTTTTATGGAGAGTTGACATTAGGACAGAGTCTCTTTAGCTTGCCTGGCGTTCAATAAACCAGTGAAATGTCCCACCTGTATTGAACCGTTCCGACGGTATGGGATAACCGGCGTATGTATGTCGTAAGAACAGGACGTCTGTTCCTTTTTTTGTCCTTTTCTGTTCGTTTTATCGAACTAATATTTTCGACGACATCAGACGAGATAGTATTAGTATACCCACGAACCTTGAGGTGTTCCACTTGTAGTTCAAAGCTCTGTATGGCCAAACAATCACATGACTTCTTAAGGGCCTTGCTAAGACAGGTATTCATGATTTCCCTTTTGATGACTTTTAAATAAGATTACTCTTGTCTTATTGGAGCAGCTTTGTTTTATCTTAGCCTGTGCAACCAGCATGTGTTGTCGTTCTCGATATACTTCTATGCTTTTTGTCTTCTGTATCAATTCTCTCTCTTCTTTTTTTCCTTCTTGGTTCTTCTTTTTACTCAAAACCCAAGTCTGTTTTATTTTGTTTTATTTTAATTTATTTTTACAGACTGCAGCCCCGTCGTGGCTAGCGCAGCGGTGCGGACCATGAGACAAGTGCAATCACAAAGCTCGAAAAGCACACAGGTTAAAACAACATAAACATAAACATCAACTGCTGTCAACGGGACACATGAATTCATCAGCGGATAGTAATCAAATGTTTCCGAGTAAGGAGTTCAAAATTTCAATTGTTCGGGTAAAGAACTGTATTTAAACATATAGGCACGCACAAATAAAGGGTAAAACATCTAAGTCGTTGTGGCTCCTTGTATATGGCACATTGGAAAAGTTTAGATATAAACTTAATAAGGTGAAACGTGATGAGTTAATTTAAAAGTATTGGAAACTCACACAACCTATGTGACGACGTTTAGAAAGTAGACTCAGACCTAATGTGGTAAGGTGGAGGTGGGGGAGAAATCTCTCTCATAGCATCTAAAAATGAAATGTACAGCTTTCTTCTAAATTTAATTGAGTTTGTTGATATCTGATTGTTCAGAGGGATTCGAAATAATTAAGCCTCGGTCGATCATGGGGACGAATAGTGCTTTAAATGTCAGAAGTTTAGTAACTCATGGGGCAACACGTGAAGTACGCCGCAGGTAACCGTGTTCTTTCAGTGATTTTCTACGTGTTAGGTCACTGTGTTTAGACCGTGACATATCGTGCGTGGAGAACAGTCGAAGGTGCGTGCGTTAAAATGCTTTTTGCAGGGAGGAACTGTTAAACAAATAAGTGAACAAGGAAGGGGATAAACTCTTAGGAAAAGACAGGAGGACGGTTTTATAGTAATTAATGCGGAGCGCAAATTCGTCTGCTTCTTTTGCAGGGGTTGTGGTGACGTCAAAACGTCGAGCTCTGGTTGGCTCCGATTGAAGGATAGTAGGTAGAGCTCCAAGTAAGCTGCATCGAGGTCTACCTGGTGTGCTTCGATCAGAGCTAATCAAAGCTCGGTGTTCTCACTTGACCAGAACTTCTGCAAAAGTAGCAGAAACACTTGCGCGCGCACAATCATATGCCAGGTGTTACGCCGCGTACGGAGCTCGGTAAGGAATTATTACTAAAACTATGATTCTTGGCGTAGTTCATCGTGTTACACGAAACGCAGACGTCAGCGGAAAGTGTAATTTTCGTTAGAATGTATCGAGGCCTATCATTATTGTACATCAGATTGAGAAGCGGACCAAGAGCTGAGAATTGCGGTACATATGATAAGATATCGTGAATAGGATACTTGAACGCAGTTAAAACGTTCATACTGTGAGCGATCAAAAAAGTAGCTAGCTATCTAATTAACCTGGGAATGATTGTTTAGGACGACTTGAACGTGTGCAAAAGATTCGAGGGTGGAACTGTCTCAGCGGCCTTGGATGAGACTATGAACGGGGCGGGACGCGCAATCGTCGATTTGGATCCGAATGTCGAAAGACTGAGTGATATTGTGAGTGAATTCAGTTACTAGTACGATGTTGTGAGTATAGCGCCACCTTGTCTACCTCATGTCCTCCTATGTGCCTTTGCGCTTTATACATACAATAGGTTCTTAATAAAAATGATAATCCTGAAATGAATTATATAACGTTAAGTTATCAACTTTTTAAAAATTTGACTCCATTTGCGGTTTCCAATCGGAGATTTCTTTGCCCGTCGTCAAAGCATGTAATATCTGTTTTTATAATGCAGTTGTTTAAATTCCGCCTCACGTCATCCGAATGCAAAGTTAAGCCCGTTTAAGAATACCGACGCCCCCCCCCCCCCCCCCCCCCTAGACCAGAAACGACGTCACTCTCTGCAGTGGGCGCGGGGGACGCCCAATCGAAAGCCGACCGGACTGTCGTATTCACTAAGTGTCACGTTGAAGTACAAAACTTGCGCCTCATTCTGACACCGCCTCAGGTGCGTTGTTTTGGGGAGAAATTAACGTTGAATGTGTTAGCATGCAGGTTTTCTATTAAAACTCTCACTCTCGCCTTTAACACTGCACACTGGACGATTACACGTGAGGTTAGACCCCAAGAGGGCTATTCTAAAACACGCACAAACACAATAGCAGACGCGACGGTGATGACGCTCGTAGCTTGATAGAAATACTGAATTTTTTCACGTACTCTCCAATGACACTAAAGAGATTTGCATCAGAAGTAAATGACGCAGATTATAATAATTTTAAATCTGACAGTTGCTACCACATGTGCGCACTTCAAAATACCTAATAAGATGGTATCAAATAAGTGGAAATAATGTAAAATTTACCAGAGAGTTTTATGTAATTACATTTCTAGTAATCATTTTGAACTCGTATATTTACATTCAACAAGGCTGAGAACGTTCTTCGCAAACATTTTGTTGTGTTTTCAAGTGCCATTGTTTCAATTAGATTCAGTCGTTCGTCAAACACCCTGCATGCCTTTTTAGAAAAAAAGTATCTTGACGAAAGCAATGCTGGCAAGGTCAGAATACAATTCGTAACTTAGAGATGCCCCGAATAATAAAATTTAAACTGCCCAATCTCTAAGACGAAGCTGAGAATCCTTAAAATCTATAATTTCTTTGCAATATGTATAGAGATGGTTCTCTCAACACTCATTTACTTATGTGACTCGGTACATACGTCTTCGTTTTTATCGACATCTAAACTCTCGTTATCAAGGTCAAGATTGGAACCAACATGAACAAAATCGGCAGGAGCACTTGAGATGTGATTTCGGGTCATCGCATGGTTTAAACCGCCATTCACTCCTGCGTCGTCGAAACTAAAATGGCTTTCGTTTTGCCTGAACGCTCCACCGACTCGCCGGAGGGGGAGTGACACAGACTCGCCGAAAACTCAGGTATACAAAACTCCAGCGTATGAACATCTGGACACCACCACAAGACGATCCCCCACTCTCTTAACTCCCACCTCGTTTCTTTATCCCTCTCCATCACTATTTTCCTCGCCCTCTTGCACGCCACCTTTGCTACTGCGCAGGCGCACGTGATCAGGGTGCAGCGGCGCGCTTCCGAGATCAGACCCCGGAAACATTTTTTACGGGTTGATTTGTTGCTCCCGCACGGCACAATTAAGCACGGCTGAGTGGTACTTAATTATCCGCACACGCCCGCAACAAATGCGCACGGCACGTTATTATATCGCGCTGCCTCCGATACGCTTCGGAGATAATGCTCGCCGTCAAAACATGAATATAATAGAGAAATGCTCCTCGTTCGTAGGATGGCTTTAGAGTGTGCTACCGTAAGACGTGGCGGTTCATATAGACGTTCACAGCGCATATTTTACATTGAGGGTGCGTTTTTTTTCCTTTCTATGTAGTCGGTTTAGAATTAAAAAAAAAAAAAAACTTGCATTACGTTTTTTTTAACCCTGGGACCAAGCTGGTGTCCAAGGCATCAACTACAAAAAAAAAAAAAAAAAGGTGAAACGAGCTAATTAGCTATTGAATGGTTAATTCACATTGAATGTTTCTATTTTTTGTGCGTCATATATTTTTAAAGTCGACGTTTGACCTGCACACTCTTGAACGGAGCCACGAAGTATTGGCTATGAAATGTCTTACGGGTTCTACGAAGCGAGAAACGTCACCCTCGTACACGACTTCAGAGCCTAACTGAGCGCGCAAAAAGAGGCAGTGACGTTAATCTCTCCGCCCTTTCTGCGGCTCCGCAGGAGAAGCTGGCTGCGATGGCATGGACCCTCGTGGGCATACCGTAGGCGCACTCGCACTATTTGCTCGCTTGGTTTCGGTTTGAAGTTGTGCACAACGGTGACATGTCTCACCCCCTAGCGCCCACTACCAATGATTTATTCCAAATTCCAAGGCAAGGCTAGGTCTCATTGACGACAGCCGTCACTTCCCCAGACATATATTCCCTTCTGATATGGATACACTAAAACATAAATAAAATATTCTATTTCACTCGCTTACTAATTGACCTACTTCCCATTTTTTTTGCAGGTCGCTATGGACACCAACTTGGCCACGGGGCTAAAAAGACTGCACTGCGAGTTTTGTTACTTTATTATTCCTTAGCGACTATAAAAAAAAAATAATAGAGCTCCCTGTACAGTGTCTGTTGCAAGAGGAGTTGAAACGCTTATGCAGTACTCGCGGAAAGTGTAGTACGGGTCTCAATGGGAATTAGCACGCACTTTGCCTTCTTTATTGCGCAACCCAGACATCTTTCGAAATTATACACGTCCGCACTTGTTTCCTTCATACGGGTGAGGAAATGGACGCAAGCTGTTTCGACTTGAAAGCTTTAAAATTAAACGGGGCGTAGCCATTACCGGTTGCTAAACTCTTCCAACCCATTCCCGCGTGTATAATTTTCTCAAACGAGCCCGAGGAAGATAGAATCTGTGTAATCCATGGAGGAAAGTTGTAGAAACCTGAAGCTAAAAAAAAGCGCAGCGTTAGAACGGTTTACTTTGAAGCTTGAAACGTATATCAAGAAAAGTACATTCGAAACTTAACACGAATTTGTATTTACGTCAGACATGTGAAGTCCTCACAAATACTGAACCCATTTCTGACTATTCAATCTTTATTACATTCTTGCGAAACTTTCCAATTATCTTCGAATATAACCCAATTAGTTTTTCGAAGTATTTGTACACTACTCAAGATAGTTCATACTAGAAGTAACTTGAATACTGCTCTAAATAGAATTTCAAAAATATAGTTAATGCCTTAAATACTTTTGTTGCATATTTGGCACAACACTGGGAAAGAACATCGTGCCACCTCTATCGTATTGATTTTTTCATAATAGAGAACTTTTTCTACATACTTCGCGAATATTAGCAAATAATTCTTAAGTTGTAGGAACCTGCGAAAACAAACGCTCTAAGAAATACCACGCACAATAATATATATATATATATATATATATATATATATTGAGCGTTTTGAAAAAAATATAATTGCTATGAAGAACACATTGTTTCAAAATGCAGAGAATAACTTCCAATGAGCTTTTATGCTGACACACGTGTTAAAAGCTCCCCCCCCCTTCCCCGCCTTCCCACCCACGTTCTATATTTTAACTGAAAAATGTTACACTTCTGTACGAGAGTGTAGGTACAGTACTATAGACCCACGACGCGCGCGCGCTCTAAGTCCTGGGACTCCCACTCGAACGACTCAAGGCACTTGTTTTCGAGATTTGAACATCGTCCGCTTTCCTTAATGACAGGGTTCGCTCGAGGCGCTGAATTCTATTATCCCCACCGTTCATCACCGCTAGGCGCTGTCGGCGCGAAAACATTTAGGGCAGATCGTCGTCGCTCTCATCGTCATCGGAGCCGTTAGCGCGCCGTGGGAATAATCGTCCCAAGTCGTGCCGAAGCGGCGTCTCGGAAAACACCGAGCAAATTCCGCCGCTTTTTTTTTATGACAATTTAAAGTACAGATACAGGGAAACACATAGCGGAATATTCAAGAGCTTCACAAATGATCCAAGGGAAAACGGAGAACAAGAGCCATTCGCCTATGACGCGCTTGAGTGCTTTCTCGAAATCTCTGTTTGCCATTCTTTGTTTACAGTCGCGTTTCACATTGTGATACGGTTCATTTTCCATGAAAAACTCTTTTTCGGGTGTCTTTAGGAGAGTGTGCGTCTATGTGTGTGCCGAACTCTGTGTGAGCGTGAAGTAGTGTTTGCCAGGGCCTAGAAAAACGTATGACAACACAAATCGTCAAAGGCGTCCGAGTAGGAAACTAGGAAGAATTTGCGCGACCAGGCTTAGTTCAGTAAAAATCTGAGATTCTCCAAGCCTTTCAATTTTCGCAAATTTTCGATTTCAAACGTTCTTGATATCCATACTCCTTTTTCAGAAGGGCGCAGCCATCTTGAATGTCGTCACTTCTAGTATGCGGAAAAACATCGTTTTGATCTCTCCAGGACGCTGGAAGGTGTTCACGAAAGATGAGTGACCCTCACGCATTATTGTTTTGCCTCAAAAATATTTTCTCGCTTATTCCAGGTTGAATTGTTCCATTAAATTTTTTTTCTCGTCTAGCATACCAGATACGAAACCAACGGGACCAAAAACGACAGAAAACACAAAACGTCTATAGTGAATTACATGTTAAGATTTGAGCAAATGCTCCGCCTCCAGCACGCGCACGGTGCCTTCTACCGGCTTATCGAAAGCAGAAAGCTCACGTTTGAGGCGGAGCCCCTACTTAGTTAGACGCTCCGACTCGAAGGAGAGCTTTTGTTTTAAAAGCTCTGACCGGGCTTTTTAAAGCAATATGCGCCGCAAAACAAGGACAACAGGAGACGGACACAACACTATCGCTTCGTGTTGTGTCCCACTTCTTTGGTCCCCGTGTCATGGCGTATATGTTTTTTTTTAAGTATCATATACCATCTAGCCCATGTCTCGATTTCAAAACCGGGATTTTTCATTCCGCGCGAGCATCCCTTCCTTCTTCCGCTTTGGAGCTGACGTGACAGTGCCGAATCGAAGTGCGTGTCGTATCGCGTGAAGTGGGCGTCGCGTCGTGTGAATACCGCTTCAAGCGCCAAATCCTACCCGAGAGGCGGGGATAACCTGAGTCAGAGAGAGGACGCGTTCGCGCCACGATGCTGTACAGGCTCTCGCGCCTTTGCACCCTCCGAAACCGAGATACTAGATTTGACGAGGAAGTTGAGGCTGCTGTGTCCTTTCTTTTTTGACACGTTTTCACGACAATCGACGCATTAGGGTGGAAAGGTGGGCTAGTTTGGTGCGTTGTTACGAAGTGAGGGGAGTCAGAGGACGTGACAACTTTCTCTGACCTTTCTTGTCCTCTTTCTTTGCCGCTTTAAGTTTTGTGATACTAGATGGCGCCAGCCACCCCTTCCCATTCGAGGAGCGAAGCTGCGCGCATCCAGCCGTTCCAACTACGCAAAAGGCTATCGGCGCCAAGAGCCACTGTATTTTCGGTGAGGCAGGCGCATTTCCCGACATTTCCTGGGGCGATTCCTCGCACTCACGCTCTACTGCTCCCTAATGCGAAAACATCTTGAGAAGATATGTTGGCGATTAGTGCGCTAACCTTAAGAAAGCCGGTAGACGTAAAATATTAAAGTACACAACTAAATACATGTCAGATGCATACACCTCTCCCTTTAATATTTGTCTGGCTCCTAGCACGACGAGGCCGCGTTCCCGACAATTTTTTTTCCCGCAAAGTGTTTTCGTTCACTCGTTCCGCAGTAGAGGGCGAGATGGAGGAAGTCGGTGCTGATCTCGTTTTGCTTCTACTATTTCGATAAATTTGTTTTTGTCTACGTTTTTTTTTCAGTTATATTTGCAATTCAAGTCACTTTGCACGAGTTTCGAAAGGGGCGACCCAACGTCGCCTGTTTCTCATCTCGGCGAGCGCCGGCGGTGGAGAACAAAGGGCGTCGCGAGAGCGTCGCACCGCGGATCAAAACAGAAGCCACCGGCGAACCAAAGAAACCGTACCGGGGACAAAAGCACGACGATACCCGTAAAGCGAAAAAAGAACGGATATCTCACCCTGAAACAAAGGAAAAACATCCAACCGCCGGAGGAGGCGGGGCAAGCAGAGGCCATAAAAAAGGGGGGCCCGACCTCAGGAAACGCACGGGACAAAAAGGGGAAGACGGTCTCGATTCCTTCCTTTTGTGAGCGTGCGTTTCTCGCGCAAAAACGGCGATATTTTAGAACGGCTCTTTGACTGCAAACAAACAAATGGCTGAAAACGAGTTTGTTTCAGTTTCGATTTCAAATTTCTTTTTTTTATTCAATTCGTGCGCCTTTTTTTTTAAAGATTTGTTTCATCCCGTACTCTGTTGCCTGACTTTCATTGTTCAGTCCTCTTTTTTTATTTTTTTATTCGGAGGAACGACATTTTGGGGTCTTTGTGCGTTGCGGACCGAGACGAGAGGATCTGGATGGGCATTGTCCCTAACGATCCGGCAGCCGCGCTCAAGATGAGCGTCGAGCGAAACACAAAAGACTCGATTTTGTTTTGCTTTCTTTCTCCCAACCGCCGACTGAGCAGAAGACACACAGCCGCAGACGATGCCAAGCCAGGCCAAGCCCAGTCGACTCTCGAGCAGCCAGAGAAGACAGCTATCAGGCCATCCGATCTGGATCAAGCACGAACTGCACCACTGCGATGTGTCTGGCGTTACGGCCTCCCGCCGCTAGAGCAAAAAAGAAAATGGACGTGTTTATCTTCTTCCGCGAACAAATTTGTCCGAATATATTGATCCGAGGCAAGAGAACGGCAAGAATAGTGATATTACGAGCAACTGAAACTGGTTTGAAAACTACAGGAGGTTATTGAATGTCCGTTTACTGAGGATTAAACGTGTAAAACGAAAACATCTATTTGCGAAGGATCTGTCTAATGCTGCAACATTTTTTTTTTATGATTGAATTCTTGATTAAACAGCTTTGTGGTGCAAGCCTATATAGTAAGTATGGCATAATATGCATTATTAAAGTTGCCATGTTATACAGAACAAGAAAGGTATACCTTAAAGCAAAAATTTGAAGATTTAGACGTTTATGTTTGGAGGAGGAGGACTTGGGAATAAAAGCCACAGCACTAGATGAGTCTTTATTATTCGTAAATACCCCAACCACTAGCAAATACCTCGATATTGAAAAGCCGTGTTAGAATTTCTTGTGCTAATAGTTAAATAAAAAGTAAGAAACGAGACAATTATAAATTACGACTCATTTTACCATATCAGCTCAAACATTATTACAGTATTTCGACATTTTAAAATGTTCTACAGATGAACAAAACGTTAAGAACTAAATTTCCTCAGCCGCCTTGTTTTCCTTTTAAAGACCACCTATTTAATGGATTTGTTTAGACATTCTAGGAACTCCTTTGGATATGACGCGATTTATCTGTGTAGTGTATAATGTGATCATGACCGACGTAATTTGAGGGAATATTTTATTGCTCGCTGACTTCGATGTAGATTTAGCAAACAATTTTAACTGGGAAATAAGCGAAATGTTTATTGTAATTTAAAAGAAAAAGTAGTTTATATGGCTCAGCGTAAGACATTTAATATATAGGTGAATCTGGAACGAGTGTACGGGAACATATGAATCATCATAAAATCATATTCAAACAATTCTTTCCGACCGGTTTTTCGTCACCTTATATCTAGAATTCGTAATGATGTCTTTGTTTTTGTTTTATTATCCTCCATGGTGCTGGCTATAAACCACAAGTGGCCAAAAAAACAAGGGATCTCAAAATATTTAAAAAAAGCTATTACTCTAGAATCAGAGTGCCTTAACATTTATAAACAAAGATTACCGTCGTATTTCCTTGATATTTAATATAGTTCTACTCAACGCTACGCTGTGTTTCGAATATATATTTATTTTTTGTCTTCCTTGATTGTTAAATTCAACACGAATGACCAGTCCAAGTATAAGCTTTATAACAACCGCCGCAAGGAATAAAGGACGGCTTCGAACGTTGCGTTTTTGTATGAGCGGTCCCGTTAGAGATCCTTACGTTTAACTACAACGCGTTGCGCAGACCTCAATTGCCATAGCAACCATCCCGCTGTAAGCACCCATAAGCGGTCATAGAGCACCTGTTCAAATATAAACTAATATTTGTGTCTTTGCGCTTCACTGGCGGTGTAATTAAAAAAGAACTGTTGGAATCACGCTTTATTGCGGGTGCGGCCGATGACGTTCGTTCACTTGCTTGTCGACCGTAAGGGTGAATGGACTAAAACCAAAACCCGATCTGATTGCTCGTCGAGTTAGGTCCAGGGTGTAAGATATGCAGGTGAGGAAACGAGGGCCTTTTCAGCGACTTGACTGTCTCCCCGCGTCAGGAGGGTTCGTGTCACTCCGTATGGATTCCGACACGCAAAGAAAAAACGACGAACAAAATATACTCATTAGATTTTCATGCTACGCGACCCACTGGCTATTTAATTCGTAAGCTCTGCATGAACCAGGCAAGTTTAGTCGAGCAAACTTATAGTATATTTAATATGTAGGTTTCGTTATTACAGTAGGTTTACATCACAATTTAAAATTTTTAATATGCCGTGCAGCGCGGCAAATTAAAGGCGAGCTGAGAAGTCAGCCGATGTAGGGTGTACTAGTTTCGTGAAGGCGTCGACAGCGTCAATTTCACTCCGCCTGCAGATGTGTACTGCGATCTAGCTTATAAGTTTCTGCTGTTTACATGCAGGCAAGTTAAGTTTCAGGTCAATATGATGTGAAGCGAACTGTACGCTATCAAACTACACTGCCGTCACACTGTGCCCAGCAGCCCCTGACAGCGTGACCGAACTCAACATCGCCCCCGGTAAATATCATTTGTTTGTTTTGTCCTTTGTCTTTCGAACTTTCGACCGAACTTTGGACCGGCCCTAGCCCGGTCGAAAGTTCGGAATACAAAAGTAGTGGGCCAAACCTCAGGAATATTGGTGTTTCTCAGGCACCAAAACGCTGGAGAAATGATAATTTCGTCTGCTACCGCCAAATTCGTCTCATCCAAGCGTTTTCGTGACTAAACGAAACAAAACGGAAAGCAAAAAACACGTCACACTTTTTGCAGTCGACTTTACGTTGGGAGTGGCTGGCAACGTAAAGTCGACTGCAAAAGCTATGACATGTTTTTCTAAGTCAACGCATTTCTCAATCAATGCATTTCCAAACCGCGTGAGTGGCTCACGCGGTTTGGTAATGCATTGATTCAAAGAAAAATCTATAAATAATCGTCAGGTAAATAGATTTCGCCAATATTTGGTAAATTCTACTTTAAAATAAAGAACATCGAGGACAGGGCTCGTTCTCTCGCAGAGTTCCATACAAACCCGGGTCCATCGCGATGAAGATCACCTGCAGCTCTTCCCTTTAATTTGCATGTCTAGGACAACGACTCACGGATGTCTTCGGTAAGCCGCCACGCCATCTATCATAAGGCGGAGTTACCTGCTGAGCGGGAGCCGCCAGGACACAATCCAGGCGCACTGCTGCGTCAGACCTCAGTGGTCGTTTCCCCACCAGTCTATTTTACACCATGATCAAGTGCCACATATTTTGGTCCCTTCTTGTGGAGACGCTCCCAATCATAAATGGCTGACGACACATCCTAACGGTAGACGACCGGTTACGTCATTTCCATTTCATCCGGCTATTGGTGGAATCACATGATTATAGCACTGTAGGTACTCATCAGTCTATTAATAAATCAATATTCTGACTACGGATGCGTTCGGATTGGTTGAACTGCCAATGGAGCAGGAATTAGAGATATGTCGTTTATGAGGTTTTTGCTATACTGAAGTTTCTGCTTGTTTTGAAATGAAGAAAAACCACGTTAATAGTCGCTATCTTTGCTCGAACACTTGAGAGGTAGAAGAGGCGATTCTTGAACTGTATTTCTATTGCCGCAAAAAAGCTACAAACATACATCCTTGATTAACATCTTCACGTCACTATCATTCGCCGCGAGTTCCTTAAAGCGTACTAAACGTGTCAAAGTCTACATTGTAGCCTCTTGCACCAACACATTTTTTGGAAACACAGAAATCGGTACATGAACATTTAAGCCCGCTTCAGACAGGGCAACTTTTCTATAAATTTTGAGGTTGCTGGCGGGTTGTTCCCTAGCTTTCCCTAGATTGACACGAATTGCTGAGATCGGGTCCGGCTCTATCAAGCGAGCAACTTGGAGCAATTCGAAGACGTTTGAAGCGGCTGCAGCCAATCAGGGACGCGATATCTTCACGTGACACCCTTGCGGTGGTGATGATTACAGCTAAAGACTTGGTTCTGCTTTGAAATGGATCGTTTTTGGAAATAAACCTTTTCAGAAAGATGAGTTAGTATTCTCACACCATTCAAAGATATAAAAACACGTTTTTAGCGCAAAGCTGTAGTGCAAGAAATAGTGCAAGAAAAATAAAATTTAATGATGATGATGGCAAGTCGTAGCAAAGCGGTTGCTGCTTGTGAAAGCGGGCGGCCCGTGTTGCCGGTGTTGCGATGTCAAATAGACCCTTTCCGAAATTCAGTGCCATCTGGTGGCTGAAATGGCGGTTTAACTTTTGCCATACGAATGGCTGCAATTTACCCGTAGCGTGCAGTATTTTATCGGGCACCGTCACTTTTGCATGTCAACGGCAGACTAGAATAAACTTTTCGCTATACAGGTTTTTCTGGATAATCTCTTCCAGTGTCGATTCTTACAACGATGCAACCAGTCAGAACGAAGCGCCAACCCAGACAGACGCCTTGATAAAGTTCTATAAGTCAAGGGGTTTCAAAGTCGATTTTGTGCCACTAACAGGTTCACTGGGCTCGAATTAGGGAAATGAACACTTACGCAGCGCTTGCATTCAATTCCGGTTTCGCAACGTGCTAACGTCTAGAATGTATAGGCCTCGAATCCTCAGCTTAGGAGTATCTTCAACATGTTTCTTCACCAGTAAATAGAAAGCCGCCATTCGTATGGCGCATATGCCATTTTTCAGATGATGATGATAGTGATCAAAGTGGCCAGACTGAATTTCGGAAAGGGTCTATTAGTGGGTGAAACATCCCCGTCTGAAGCGGGACTTAGAAAAATTTAGAGTTTGCAGCTGACGATAAATAATGGCAGATCGTGTATTCCTAAAGCCACGGATAAATCTTCTGTGTAAGGAACGCGCTTCATAACTCCAGATTCTAAAAATCATGTCTACAACATAAAGTACTCAAGGAAACACCCTTTGGCTAAGGTAAAAAGACTGGACCTAACTTGCGCAGAGTCAGGAGGTGAAGACGGAAAAAAAGGCTTGAGCGGATTGTTGTTTAATGCATAGGCGCGAGCCTGCAACTAGATTTAAAATGTGGAAAATGTCCAACTTTCTGACTCGTTTTGTAATTGAAAGCTCGTTAATTAAAATATAACAACTATTTTTACAGTCTATTTGAAATAATCTACAAAAAATGTCAGCTGTTTTTCTATGGCAAGATTATAGTTCGACACGTTATATTATATTCACTTTAGATTCGTGAAACTATTCATTTCTTTCTAAGTGAAAGAATCGTCAAAAATTGTACGCTGTCGAACACGTGATCAGTGCAAGTTGAATCACATATGTTTTACGGTGCCGCTGCAGTATCTCCAGGTTTTATTGAAGTGCACGCATAAGCACATTTTAATCGCAAATCGCCCTGAATAAGAACAATAGTTATTGTGTTTACTCTGATACTGAAGCCGGTATAGCGAATCGAAGCAAACAAGGGAAAAGCCAGTGACAGCAATGAAAATCTTTCTAATTGCCTAAAAAAAAAAAAAAAAAATCGCCTACGATGTACGTATTTTTTGGACGAGCAATGTGCTCGGGAACTTTTCAAAATAATTTTTTTGTGTGTGTTTTCTTATTCCCTGGGTTCTGTGTGTACGTAGGAAGCGACCACACATTGTAAATCTTAGTTATGTTGCCATTTTAATAATATTACACACCGTCCGAAATCCTCATCAAATGCAAACAAAACTAGTGTTTTTCTGCTGAATCATTTTTTTTTGTATTCATCACTTATCTTCAGAGGTGCATAGTACGTTTGATAAATCTGCTGACGATCGGGGTGATAGGGAATCGACACACGTGACGTCAAGACACAAAAGAAAAACTATATTTTAAGAAAAAAGTCTTTCGAAACAAATTTGATTTAGGTGGCGTTTTGAACAGCCAATTTTGCTTCTACAATTGGACCGAAACAGTAATAGCCAATTGCTTCACATTTGATTCTGAGTGGGATTGTATATTTTATATCGATATTTACTCTTTTTTCTCAATCGAAAGTTCCCCTGCTGAGTATTCAGACTAAACGGGTAATAGTTATCCTAAATTGAAGCATGCTAGTCAGTTTTTTTTATATCTTAATGTACTCGACACACGTAATGGTTTATTATTTTTGTTTATTATTGAATAAGCCAACCTTGATATTAAAAATATAACTAATAAAGTTCAAATGTTTGGACCGCCATGTGTGTTGGGTGCGTATTATAAAAGTAATTTGCATGAACTGCATGTATTTTTACAGCCAACGATCTCCTACACGTTTTGAGCATTCTAAAGAACTGCGACAATTAGCGGTATTCGCGAGTGAATATGCAAGTGAATGTGATGTCTTGAGAGCTATTTCTAGGCTTGAGAGGACACAAAGTAAACAATTCGAAGACCAACGTACACGGATGAATTTGCGCTGTGGCCTTCATAAACCTAAATCTGTGTCACTTCAGGGCGTTGGAAATACTCGAGACAGTTATATTTTGTTGGTAATTATTCTACTTCCTGTTTGCAAAAGTCAAATTCAAATGAAAATTCAGGGTCGGGTTGCTAGAAAGAGCGTCTCAACTGAGACTAGGGAAAAGAAAGCGCTGCCAAAGCCATCGGAGAAGCTGAGCGGTGCCCACACCTATGTCTCAAGATGCTCGTGCACACCAGCCTTTGCGGTGCTTTCCTTCAGCCAGTCTTAGCTGAGACGCTGTTCTAGCAAACAAGCGCAGTTTAAAAAGATGCGTCCTGGTTCTATGCTTTTCTTTTTTTAATGAACTGGCATTTAAAAAATGCTTCCGGTCGTCAGTGCGGTGATGACCTGGAGCTAAGATGGAATAATACTTCCATTACGTGACCAACTTGTATTGGGTGGCAGATAAGAGTGGCGCCCCTAGCGGTCCACCTCAGCTGTGCGGCCAACATACATCGTTTGCTTCTGTAGCAGCGTTCGGCTCGGAGTTGTGGGAACTCAACGAAACACAAATTGAAAACGAGTCTCAGCCGAACTATGACATAGTACTTTTGCTTAACTCTTGCATCGCGCTCGATCAATGTTAGTGACATGAGGAATCTACTGCAAATGCCTTGCGTTGAGTAAACACCGGGCTGTATCGAAGACAGGCTGGATAAAGCGTTACCAATTCTTCGATTTCCTGCCAATATACAAAAGACAGCTGGTGGACGAGCCTTGTATTGCGTGCTGCTGTGTTTCAATGCTTAAACACAGCAGTGCCCAAGCCCTGGGTTTTGGCTGTTTTGTTTAAACAGGATAGTAACATCTGTTACTGTCGTACACAAAATTAATTAATTAAGTGTGTCCGAATAACGCATCAATTCGAACCGATCAGTGTCACTGCTGATTTCAATAAAGTAAAGATTACCGGTACGAGGTGTCTTTGCCATGCATTGTAAAACCAATGTGTGGGGCAGCACGATTTCATTGAAATCACTTTTCGCGCACGTCTAGCGCTTTTGCTTACCTCGTGAAATATACCATAGCGACCGACAAATGAGAACGGCAGCGTGTAGCGTCAGCTGTTGCGACTCCAGCGGTAGCTTCCTACCTTCACCAACAATTCGGAGTGTCGTGCTCCTTCTAGCATGCGCGCGCATCCGCAAATCAAGGAGGAAGGCATCCTGCTGAAGGATGGGCTTGCTATGGACAAGCCCTGTCGTTCTTCATCTGGGCACGAAACTAAAGGCGTTATAGGTAATACGTGCAAAAACAAGGACAAAGAACACAAGGGATGTTTCGGGCGCATGCCCGTCGTCACGCTATGGGAAAGGAGTACGCCGGCAGCGGCTCCTCTGTCGCCTATTGTTCATAGAAAGCGTAGACTGTAGACTAAGGTGCAACTAAAACCATGGGGGAGGGTTTGCAGTGTAATAGTGGATGCCTTCATCGGAGATTGGTCACACGTACGCATGCGCTGTGTTATTGCACGGCTGGAAGGTAAGCACGCGGAAAGGCGGAGTCTCTCGCGAACGACCAATGCGTTGGTCACGTGTGGCTCATATTGCAAGCGCGGTCCATACACCACGTTACTTCGATCGAGCAGAAGGAATTGAGCTGTAATAAAGGCTCTAATTGTTCACTGCCACCTAACGGTTGTCGCCGCCTGCTCGTCGGGAAGCTATTGTGACGAATTGCTCCGTTATAGTTTGCCCTCCATTATTAATTGTGACGGAATTTAAGGTTCTTATAGATTCCGGAAGCTTTGTCCGTGGCGCAAAACTTGAGTGAAAGTAAACTGAGTGGTGCGGCTAAAATGACCTACCGATGAATATCATCTGTTTGCCGGTAAGGGCGCCCTGGTTGGGGCTTGCGTTACGTCCGTTCCTTTCTATGGTAACTGAATATATAATAGAATATTTTTTTTTTCTATTTTGAGTGGCATAAGGAGGGGTCGCCAAGACTCCATCTGAGATCTGATAACCGAAAAAATTGAGCCTTCAATCTACGCCCTGAAGGCGGTTGGTCAGCGAAGCTATGGTATAATCTCCGAGGATTGCCGACTGTACATATACCCTTTTTCGGCAAACGCCACCAGGTAATGCTCTAGCCTTTGACGTCTTAAAAACGCTTCCAGCTTATAAAAAGAAATGAACGGTGAGCTGTCATTGCAACGAGGCTACCTTAACACCTCTGCTTGAGATGTACCGTGTGTCTCAAAAAGGGGCCAGCCTCTTTATATCGACCGCAAGAATCGGTTTCCTAACCTACCGCGCTACGATTCTGTGCAACGTTCTCCACAGGTGGTGCATCTTTTTTATCAAATTTGCAAAGAGGGGACATACCTGAAAACAAAGTACAAAAACGAAAAGGCATAACTCCTATAGAAACGCAGCGAAGCAACTGGTCTTCAAACAAGAGGGCGCAGTATTGCTTGAAGACCGGTAGCTTCGCTGCGTTTCCATGGCGTTAACCCTTTTACTTTCTTTTAATTTTTCCCCTGGAAAGATGGCTCGTTGCTTAAGTTATAGAAAAAATGCACCACCTGTTTGAAACACTGCGCAATATTGCAACGCGATAATTTAAGAAACAGATTTTTGCGGTCGACTTAAAGGGCGCGGCCGCTATTTGAGAGACCGGTTTAACCACCAATTCTCCAGGTGAACGGCAAAAGAAGGAATGAATTTGAAATCTAATAAAATGTTTCGAGTATTCTTTAGAACCAGCTTACCACCTCCGAGATGTAATATTGTACAGCCGAAAGCCCTCGTTGATATCCGAACTTTGTTGTGCATGTAGCATTTATGCTTTCTAGCACTGGTGACATAAGCATGCTCAAGAGGCTTGCAAAGACGGTCCGACCGGAAGTCGCTTGGAACGCAAGCGGCAGTTCATCTTTGTGAACAGCACAAGGGTTTACACACATAATTGACGAAAGAAAAATGAATGCAATGTACCAAAGCTTTTTTTTTTTCTATCTACGAAATACTTCGTACGCTGCCATTGCCGCGGCATCTTATTTAACCGCAATCTTTACCGAAAAACTCACGCCTGGAGCGTTACGTGCTTATCATCTATCATGTCATTTTAAGAAAAATTTGGGGGGGTCTTACGTGCCGAAACAACGACGGGCATCGGGCACGTCCCAGCTGATGGCTGAGGGTTAATTTGGACAACTTGAGGATCTTTTGACGAGCAATCAACAGCTTGGTTTCACGGAGCCTTCTCCGCAATAAGCCTCCGTCAGATGTCGGGCAACTCGGCCGGGATTCGAACCCGCCATCTGGGGATCCGTAGGAAGCGCTTTGCCTCGGAGCCACCGAGGCAGCTTATCACGTGGTTTTTAAACTTGTTTTGTAGTTCTGTTATCAAAATAAGTGCAAAACCACATCATAAGGGATAAGGCGCGCGCAAACGGTGATAAAGAGCGCGCGTGGTTTTTCTGTCAACTATTTTATCTGTCGATTATTGTTCTGTCAACGGAGATGAAAAAAAAAATCCACCCAACGAGTCTACTAAAGCTTCGATATAAAATGACGAATACCATTAAAACAAAAAAGGCCCATGTCTAACTTGAAAATATTTGAAGAAAGCCCTCTGAGTAGGCAACCAATCTGCGGGTTGCCAGATCGAATCAATATAGCACGTTAACCGTAAATGACTCGTGATTGGTCTTGGCGGCGCGTATCTTTTTCTGTAGTTTATCGCAAGAAAGACAGATTATGGGAGTTTTCTCCTTTTAGAGCGCAGCTCTTAAGCGCCCGTTTCCGGCTTGAGCGTAGTCGCCGTCGCTGTCGCCGTCGGCGTAACCGCGCGGTGCGTTATGGGTAAATTTCCCCGCTAAATCTAGCGGAAAAATTTCCCCGCTATATCTAGGGGGAAAATTTCCCCGCTAAATCTAGCTGCAAAAATGTCCCCGCTAAATTTAGCGGGAAAGTTTTCCAGCTAAATCTAGCGGAAAAATTTCCCCACAAAATCTAGCGGAAATATTTCCCCACTAAATCTAGCGGAAAATTTCCCCGCTAAATCTAGCGGCAAAATTTCCCCGCTAAGTCTAGCGGAAAAATTTCTCTGGGGGGTCATGTGGCCCCCTCCCCCCCAGGTAACGTGACCCTCAGTACCCTTCCCTCCTCCTCCTCAAGAGCGGCACTCTAATTCGGCCTTACAGGGAGTTGTAAACTCCCTGTAAGGCTCTAATTTTTTATTAGTGACTCGTCATACTCCTAGAGAATGCAGTGATTGGTCCACGGGCCGGGATTATTAAGTGAAACGTAAAAAAAGTATTAAAGCCATATCGGATTTCTACAATTGGTGAAGATATCGAATTTTGGGAGTCGCTATGTCCTGCTTGTTTTTAGCAAAGCTTGGTGTTCAGCCAACACAAGGTCTGTGGACTGGACATTTTGTATTGTCTTCGATTGAGCGCGGGGCGTGAATTGGGCACGAGTGCTAGGTCAGCGTTCAATTGGTATTTGCCATTCATCGGTGCTTGATTGAGGGAACACTAGCCCCAGCCGAGCGTCAGCCAAGCACTGCGTCACAAACACGAATCAATAATCTCTGTTGGTGTTTTCTCCGTGGGTCTAGTCTTCGACTTAGCCCCTGGGGCCACGCCGGTTAGATGTCCTCCAGTGAGATGCTAGATCGATGAGAGGGTAGTAGTGTTATGTGATACACGATTGAATCAGTGACTAATCAATACTAAAACATGTGTTTCCGATGAGAACATATGTTTCTGATATTGATACGTTTTCGATATCCGGGTATCTTGTTTCTGACATCGATCCAATATACGATATGTTCCCGATAACCGGGAATCTAGTTTCTGACCTCCGATACTTCTATTGTTCGAATCCGTACTCTTCCGGGTATCTAGTTTTGACATCCGATACTTCTATTGTGTGAGTTGGTACACTTTATCTACTACTGAGAGTCCATCTCAAACTATGGGGAGCGTTTGCAATTTAATGGTGGACACCATCTCCTAGGATCGGTCGCAGGGTCGCCTGTACCGCGATTTCGCGTGGCGATGAGGAAAGCTAGAGGAAACATTAACGCTTCCGTCCCCTCGAAGCAGCTCGTAATGCAAAATCGGCCCATAAACCACGTCACCCCGATCGAGCACTTGAAACTTTCCGTAGTACAGGCTCTTTAATCATCCGGTGTTGAAACACAAGAGCTAGACGCGAAGATTCGCCAATACGCCAAGACTGGCAAACTAAAACCACGAAAAGTAAAACAGAAATTTAGTCAATGCCCGATGTTCCTCCCTGCATAAAACAAAAAGTAAAGAGTTCTTTTTTTTGTGTGTGTGGGCGTTGTATGCTGTTGTTACGTTCACACAGTTTATACGAATCGAGAGACAGACAGGCGGGCTTGACGTCATGGAGCTGCGGCGGCGTTGAGATCGCGCCGGAGCCGGGTGATGTGGGAAATAGGGCACGAGTGTTGCATGGGCGTCATAGCATTTCAGCATGTCGCTAAGCTGTCTAGCCGTTAATTGTACCGGAAGGTACAGCAAAAGTAGCGGGGTTAGTTTCCACAAGTTCCCGGTTGACTCTGAAAGGCGCAGATGCTGGATAATATCCGTGGATCGAAAATAATGGTGGCGTCTCACGGGCGATCCTTTGTGCGGGAAGCACTTTCTTGGAGGCAAGTGTGGCTTTTATTTCAACCTCCGTCCCGAGGCTTGCGTGCAGGGAAACCATCGTCTGATCGAGATCACCCAGATTTTGTCCCTACGGTGTCCGCGCACAAAGAACCGGCAAATCGCTTGTCTGTGGCTCGCTAACAGTGGTGGCGGCAACGCGTTACAAGTAACGGCTTTGCCGGTAACGCGTTACTTTTTTTTTGTAAAGTAATAGCGTACTCGTTACTTTAGACAGTAACGAGGAACGTACTTAACGCAACTTATTTTATATAACGCGTACTATTATGGTTACGTTATTTGTTGCATATTCTTTTCAAGACATAAAAAAAGTAATTTTTTTTCGTTCTTTCCTACTTTGTCTTTGCCTTCACTTTGCCTTCAGCCCGGACGCAGCCGATGCTACGAGCTGATGGGGCCAATGGACAGCGTCAAAGACGCACCATCATGGTGTCCGTCGTGTTTGTGTACGTGTTCTACTCGCTGAACCAATCATAAAGAAGGCCAATTGACTCGCTCTTTTAACGCTGCTTGATTGACCCCATGAGCTAGCTCGTAGCTTCGGCTGCTTCAGGGCTTAAGCTGATAGTTGCAACCAAGTGTAGGCGCCAAGTCATTAATGATTGCACTACATTCCACCCAACTTCAAACTTTAGGTTGTCCTTCCCCCATGCAAAAAGTCCCACTTCAGAAAAGCTCCATCACTCGCACCATTTGTCCCAGTGTCAAAAAACGCTGTCGCCCCCCCCCCCCCCCCCCTGAAAAAAAAAATTATTGTTATTGTTAATTTCTAAATGAAAGCGTTATTTTTTAACGGTAACGCTTTCATTTTATTTTGAGGTAACGTAGGTCGGCGACGCGTTCATTTTAATGCAAGTAACGAGTAACGCATTTCGCTACTTTTTTTGGTAACGCCAAAAACACTGCTAGCTACGCCCGTGATATTAAGCGGATGGAGACCGGCGGCAGAACTGGAAAAGCGTTACCGCTTGTCGTGCTAGCGATCGTGACGGTAGGAAAAATATCATACCCTGATTCGAATGAAGGACGCTGTGTGTGTTTAATCAATTAATAAATACATTTCCGCGGACCCACAGTCTGCTGATCCACTGTGCTGATCCCGCTGGCAGCGCGGAAAGCGACTCGAGGTAATTGTAGGCCTCGAGTGACCTTTACGCCTGCACCGTGTCGGCAGTGAACCGGCTCGGCAAAAAAACTAAATAAACGACGACGTGAGCCGTTGACGTCGGTGGCAGCAACTTCATATCAGAACAAGAGCAGTCCTTGTTTACGGCGTACTGATCGTCTAAGGCAACAACGCCGTCCACGCACAGTTTTGTTTCGATGCCGCTGCCGTTCAGGCTCGGGTCGCGAGCTCAAATAGTCGCGCATAGCATACGACATACGTTGACAAGAAATACGACGCACAAGTGAAGCTAGAAGCGTGTCTGCGATGTCAACAACGAGCGCACGCTACGCAGCGCAATGGCGAAAACTCGGAGAGCCAGGCCGCTTTTGCCCACATAGCTTCTGCGCATGCGCAGCCATCCGGCCGTCTTGGTAAACAGAGCCGCGCCGCGCGTCGGTCTATAAATGCAGTCATGACAGTTCGGCACGGTCCACACTAGCGAAAGAAAACAATAACATCTTTTGGCCGAAATGCCTGAAGTACTTTTCACTAACCGGGTAAAATTTTTGCTACGCCTACTGCAAAATCATCAACATTCGGCGTAAAAAAAAATCCTTTTTTACAGTGTGTATTTTTTCCGTCTAAGATGAAGCTGAAAACGTCGCTCAAAGTAGCACGAAAATAATAAGTAGCGTCCTCTACGATAGGTTAAGCAATAGAAAAAAAAATGTCACACTTTTTCGGACTGAGCAAAATAAAAAAAAAAAGTAAGACACCCTTAAACTTCCCCAGTTGCAACATCTAGAGCTATTTGCGAGAAGTTCCGCACCGACCGCCGGTGAAGAAATAGGCTGCAACCACAAAAGCAATAAATGCCCAAAATTAAGAAACCCAGCGTATCATTTGCTTCTTTGAACGTGCCGCCCCGAATACATGGGGTGCGTCCGTACTCGCGAAAGGCGTGCAGACTGCTTTGCCGGCTGCTTCGCAGTTCCTGCCACAAAAGGAGAGGAGGCGTTCCACATCCCGCGTTTATTTAGTCTCTCGCTAGCTACCCCACTTATTCCCTAAGTGGTGCAAAAGAGAACGAAAGATTAGGCAAGAAACCGGGAGAAATAGAAAAAGAAAGAGAGGGGGAAATGAATAGAGAGCGAGAGAGTGATAGAGAGAGATTGCGCTAAGTGCTGTAAAGGAGGAAAGAACCGCGGAGATCAGAGTTTGCGAACCTGGCAAGAAATGGTCCGTGACCGTTAATAAATTGCGGCCGATAAATTGACTTCGCAGCCGTTTTCCGGCCCTCCCCGCCAAAGCTCGTCGTCGCCGCCGCCGTAATCAGCTGGCGATAAAGTGTAAAATCCGGGGAACGTGCTCGGAGTTCGGCTGGGGCATTTCGAGCGAGCGGGTCTCGGTCGGCGCGGGCTTCGCTTTCCAGGGGAAGAGGGGATGAGGTCACTTCTTGCTCGTAAACGCGTCCTCCCTCGATGAGAACGTAAAAGAGGGGCGAAATAAAAACGCACCTAAAAGAGCGGGGTTGAAAAAAAAGGGGCATACATACTGCATAAAATAATGTGTTGAAGTGGGGAGAATAGCTGGAGCTGGCGAAAGAATCGGGGTTGATGTGTACGTGTCGCTAACGATGGCACTCTGCTGAAACGAGGATTTTTTAGCCTAGCTTCCCGTCTTTCACGCGGGCTGTTGGTGGGACGGAGTTTAGTGTTTCGCAAGAGCTGTTGAATTGCCAGTGATGGGGGCTCGAGTTATATTTGGGACATTCGGTTCATTACCGCAGTTAGGAGATGGGGGTGAGAAAGTATAACGACTGCCTCCCCAGGTTTCATGGCCGCTGCGTTGTGAGCAGTTGAAGACGAGAAGGTCGATGTGAACTTGATGGTAAAAGTGGGCACAAAATAGTTACACGTTGGACGCGCGAGCCTTAAACTTCTCTTTAAATTCCAAGTAATCCGCAACCTGCTTACACTAATGACATACTGTGGAGATCAGTTTACAGACTGGCAACTAGCTCAATGCGGCTAGTGTTTTAAACTAAGCTGCACTGCGGCAAACTGAGAACCGAAATGACTGCAATCAGTTTAAAAATGTTTTAAACGATCATATGATGATCGTTTATAATTCAAATAATGTCAACAAGATTTATACATAATGAGGTCACAGCATGACTTTCTGCTGTCACTTTCTTGTTTGCAAATTTATGTGCGATGCAGTTGTAACAGAATGTCCGACAATATAAAGAAATAAAAAAATTGTTTAAAAAGTGTTAAAAATAAAATGGTGAAATATTTTGTTTTACATTTTAGATCTAACCTTGTATTCAAGTAAATTATCTCATTAAATAACATGATGTATTGCATTGATCCAGGGGAAAATGGCATAATGGTTGTTCACACATAATTTGCCGATGGTATGCTCCGTCATGTTGAAGGAATGTATCTATTCTCTATTTGATGAGCTTTTTTCAATGCTAGCCGGGGTAAACTCGCGAGACAATGGCTCAGCAGAAGGCGCGGTTTGAGGAAGTACTAGCATTGTAATGTTTTAAAACCACGTACACGCTTTTACTTTCTCCAGCATACAAAGCACATATTGAGAAACGGCATACACTTTTAGATAAAAGGGTCTATAAATCCGTTCATGAAGGGAGGAACGATTTTGTCGCATATGTTCCTAACAGACTTGTGCCTATCTCAAATACTCTACTAAAGATCCTGTATTTCAAATACTTTTTGAAGTATCTCGGTATCTTGCGAATGCTCTTGATTGACAGCATTTGATACTCTATTTTAATCACATTTCTTTGTATCTTGTACTTATTATCTCAAATACATTTTCTTTTTAACATTGTGCCATTTTTCGAGTTTTTCAGTAGGAAGTAGCGTGAGCATGGCACGAGCAAACGTGAACATTCTTTGGAGCAACCAAATTGAGTTGTCAGCTCCAGCTATGGTGACCTTGCTTGAGCTCGTGAAAACGTCGCTTTTTTGGCCGATTGCGACTCATACTTCAGCGCAAAGTTCGTACAATAGTGGTTTTCCCTTCGCCTTCCCAAATGCGCCTTTTGTTTCCTAAAGTTTCCCCAAAAAAATCCTGAAACAAAAGCGGTGGTTTTACGGAATTAAGGATTTTCACACTGAGGCGCAACGCGGACCGTGCAACAACCTACGACAACAATCCAGACTTGAGTGTCAAAAAATACTCAATAAATAAAATAATAAGTGGACAAAACAAATTGTTTTGCTTTTTGTATATTTGACCCCGCTAGGGCAAAACGTGGAGGTTTTCTTTAAATCCTTTTCCTTTTGTCGTCAGTCCGTCACTTATTGCTCTGCCGAACACTGTCTGTAAGCGAACATTGATAAGCAGAGAGCAGGACAGGAAACGAACTACGCGTTGTATGACCTCTCAAAATGCCAACAAAGCGTCCCCAAACGTTGAGTGCATTTCTGAATGCAACCTACTTGAAGAAGGTGCGACCACTGCCGTGGCTATTATCTTGGTTCTTTTTGTTATCCATTCACTCACGTCCAGATTTCAAGTTCGGTTATAGTAAACTCCTCATATAGAGAATATGAATTGTAGTCAAACGATCCGCCTAAGGTGCGTCGCAGGAAGTGATATTCAGTGATGTCACTATTGGCGAGGCGCTCTGACCCGTTTGTTTCCCACACAGCTCGGTGTATACCTAACACAAGCCGTTTGCAAATGCCCACAGGCCTTGTGGGCATGTTAATGTCATCTTCTTTAATATATACAGTGTAATGTAAAAATGCTAACGATAAACGAAGTGACGTTCAGTGCCGGATCTCTCCCGAAAGCAATCGTCAGAAGATGCGAGTTTGACCCACTTGGGCTTTTGCGCTGAGCTGGGCACCGTTCAGGCTTCATTGTTCATGCAGGCCGGAATGGAAACAAAAGAGCCCCTGCTCCCCCTCACCGGAGAACAGGAACCCCGAATCCAGCCGAGTGCTGACGCTGCGTTCGATTATGTCAGCCGAGCGCTCACTCATTGTATTCGTTGTCTTCATCCGTGTAGTTCTTAAAGTTAACCGCTTGGGGCGCCACGGTCTGATCTCCTCCCCAATAGCTAAAGCGACCTCTTTCTTGTTGTCCCAGAAATGTTTTGTAACATGTCTCCGTGATATTGCCATGGGCGTTGCCGAGCGAGGGCGTGGCCGAATGGATGGAGAGGGAGGCATCTGTCTGTATTCGCGCGTTCCACAGTGCGGAATCTCTCTTTGATATCTAAGGTTTGGTATGTTTTACAAGTGCTGTGTATGTCCCGAGTCAATATGCAGAAGCTGCACAGAGTTTTTGCCGTGTTCATCTGGAACACGAAATGGGAGCGTCGTGCTCGCTCCAATTTATTTCGTTCGCTGCGAAGTGGAGGACTAGGATTGTCTCATTTGTTTATAAGACAAATTGTGTCTCGGTTTATTTTTCTTAGTGATCAAAATAACTCATTTTTATGTACTGTAATTCAAGTTCGCCTTCAAAGTTTTCTGCCTGAAGTTGTCGTGTCATCGGGCGTCGTAAAGAGCGCGGGTATTCGTGGTTATATGATAGAAGTTTTGTTGTCGTTCCGTATGTTGAAGGTAAGATTTTATTTAGAATATTTATCTACGGTCTCACGAGAAAATTGTATAAAGATTTAGTCGATGTTTTGTTGCCCATACCTCTGTATCGGTCGTTATACGGTGAAGGCAGTGGACTAGTTGTGCTCAAGGGTGTTTTAAAAAATGCCGGTAAAGCCAAGTGTCAAAACCTTTTTCTTTCGATTACACTGTGAAGTCCTTCCAGTAAACACCTGGCTGGAAGATAAAGGTTTGTTTGTTCCCTGGTCCACAAACTGTTTATAATGTAAAAGAGCAGAAACAGTAGAGCATGTGTTTGTTGAATGTGGGGACGCTTTGTTCCACTGGAACATCTTCCAGCGCACCCTCAAGAAAGATCTTCCACTCAACCCTCGCGGTATTCGGTATCTATCCGTAGAAAATGAAAATAAAGTCCCTTATGAGATGATTATGCTTTTGAGCCTCCACAGCATGTGGAAGACAACAATGAGTATAAGGCACGCGGATGTGAATGTCCGCACTGTGCGTGAAAACTTTATTCAGAGCATTGTGTATGTAAGAGAGGTTTACCGCGCCCAGGCCGCACCTCCGGATTGGTTACCACAGTTAGATGATTTGGCCATTTAAAAAAAAAAAAAATTTTGCAAGCCACGGTTATCTATTTGTGGCTAACATGTTTTAGCCTTTCTCTTTTGTTCCTCGTGTAAAAGTGTGTCTAAGCAGGCAATAAAAAAAAAAAGAGGGCATGGCCGAATGGTTATCCCGATTGGCTCTCGCGTGGAGGCTCCGAGTTCGATTCCAAGAATCGGACTCTTCTTGACATCCTCATTAGTTCGAGAACCTTGTCGTCTGATCGAGTTACGAATGTTCTTCGCACCGAACGTTCTAAGCCAAATGTTCCAGAGGCCCACGCGGGTACAAAAGGTCTCTGAGGGGCGGTCCGGAGTCAGTCTCGCCCCAGCGCTCGATCCTGCAGTTTCGCCGACATCGACGACCGCGACACTAGCCTTTCTCTATCTTATTTTGGGCACAAGTTTGCCCCATTAAACGTTGAGTTCCTTCAGTTATTCGCCGCCTCATTATTTGTCAATCGTAACAATATCTTGCTATAGTTGGAGTGCATAAAATAGCCGTACGATACTTTTTTCCCCCGTTGTGTGTTGTTGCGGGCTAATAAACCATTCGGGTAGACCGGATTTGTGCAGCTGTATAATTGTAGTTGTGTCTGACGTCAATCAAAAACTACGCAATACGGAAATATCTTCAAAAGTAGTTGAATTCCATTTCTAAGTATTTGTACTCTACTCAAGATACCTTACAGTGAAAGTAACTTGAGTATAACTTTAATACTTTATGAAGCAGGTATTTTCTAACTTAGCTTAAATACTTTTATCGAGTATTTTGTCCATCACTGGTTTCTACCGAAAGGAATAAACGTTTTTCTCAGAAAGCAGGACAGCAAAGTTCCTCCAGTCTGCATTTGATTATGGCAGCACTGAATCGAGCTAATTGAGCTCAATAAGGTTTAAAGAGGATGTTGCGTCCATGTCGGTCTTTACGAAAGTACGGTGCCTCAATTCTCCCGAACATACTTTGCATACTTTTAAGAGAGGGATATACATCGGGCTTCTGGCGGCCTCCTGCAGTGCCTGCCAACAGCTATGGCAAGTAAACAGTCAGCTGCTTCTCACCTATTTGAGCTAATCGCTGCCTTTGAGGCGATGGGAGCATCAAATAAAAACATTCCATGGGTTTTTACAAATTGCATTTAATGCCGAAGCCAGCTTCCCGCCCAGGTAACAAAGCTTGCATTTCAAACTCAGTTCCTCAGCCCTCTCGATTTGAACACCGTGATGTTAAACGGATACAACAGAAACCCGGTAACTTCGCGAAACTCGCGTATTACCTTTGCTATTCCTAGAGCCATACATCCTTTGTCAAACCCGCACGTCACAGAGGAGTGGTAAACCAATCGCGAAGCCAAACACTGCTCTCAAAAGAGCTAATGCAAAGTACCTTACTTGGGTCATTGCACAGCCTTTGCAGGGTGACCAGCGAAACGTTGAAAAATGTTAAATAGCTCGCCACCTGGTCGCAGGGTCCAGCAGGGTAGTGGCAACTAGCTAGGCTAGGTGGCGATAGGTACCGCTTAATTCGTAGGCCACGCAAACTGTTTCGCTCGCCCGTGCAGCCAATGCGCTGAGAGCATCTTTATCGTACCCACAGGTCACTTCGCGTAGCACAGTATGCGATAACATCAGCTGAACATTTCAAAATCATACGGAAAACAATAAAACAAATCATCAAGAACGCACACAACCTTGATCGCGCATTCCGTGTTCTGCGCTACTGCCTTTTATACTCGACAATTTTAAGGCATGGATTGGCTCAGTGATCACCTAAGCAATAAATAATGTTACCACTATGTTAATTTTTTCAAAGTAATGTCATTCCGCAGGAGGAGTTTTCAACGGTGAAAGCGATGAATGCCGCAGGAATAATTCACGTTCTTGCCGTAATTATTTACGACAGCATTTCAGATAACCCGCTCACCTGCTGTCCCTTGCAACCATGCGTTTGCTTTTCAGCAAAGCACTTCGTAGCATGGCTCGAGGGACGAATATTTAAGAGTATTTGGTTTTGCGCTGTTTGTGTGCCGCTGCAACTTGTCTTGGATTGAACACTGTAAAGTGCGCATTCCCTCATCTGGAAGCATTGCTTAACGGCAAGAAAAGTAACTTTTCTTCTAGCTCTTCTGGGACGAGTTTGAAACCAAGCTTCTCGGCCACAATTCGACTGGCTACAAAAAAAAAAAAATCTATCCGGCTATAACACAAAGCAAATTGATGCTTTACCATATCGGTCTTTCTGTTTGATTTTGCTTAATGCTAATGCACCAAAGTATATATACGCGTACTTTCCGTTATATTTCAAGTCTGTTCAACCCTTCGCAGAGAGGGCAATCACTTTCTTGAAGGGGACAGCAGGAGTTAGCGAACGAAGGTTACATTGACCATTACGATTGGAGCTACGGCTCAGACTAGCGTCCCAACAGGACTATCTGCAGGCCGATCGATTGCACCAGAATTGTTCTGGCGGTGTCCTTAAAAGTCTTTAGTGTAAAGCAGATTGTCAAACGGCATGATACGTCATCTCAGCTTGATGTTACAAGACAGGTACCGGAAACACGTCATGATATCGGCGACGATTCCACCCCGGTTAACAAAGCAAAACACTGCCATGGGAATGTAGGTGACACCCTATGCAATACAAAACCACGGCCGTCGTCTGTTGGCACTCGGTAACAGGAAACAGACCCGAACATAGTAGCACAAACGACGCGAAGGCATACGGCAGAAAAACCGGCCTGTCTGGGACGCAAAGTTGCATAACTTCGTTGCCATTGTCAAGTTGTTGCGGAGTTGGGTTAATTGTGTTGCGAGATCCCAACGTTACAGAATACTCACTTCGTAAACCGCCATTGGAGCCTGCATCAAGAAGTGGCACAGATCCGTACTCGAGAACCAAACTGATGGCGATCGCACAGCCGTCATTTCTCCCGCGGCGACCGATCGGGGAACTGCACGGCTGCTTGCAAAGGTTCGCGAGTATCGTCTTCGATAGCGTTCCTATGACTCTTCTATTCTGGCTTTAATTGGCCATTTTGGCGTTTAAACGTATACGGTAGAAAGGGGATGCCTAGCCCCGTCTTCAAAGTGGACGCGCAGCGATTAATCGCTGCAGGGGACTCGGTTGTAGAAAAACAATATTAATTGTACCGCAAAACCCTGCGAACTAAACTTCTTTGCATATATCATGCTCCTGTCCTTTTGTACTAATCTCCAATAAAAAGTCCTTAAAATAGCTTTTTACGTTTGTTTTTACTCAAACACATGCGTTCTAAAAGCTTATTGGGAGTACAGTAAATAAAAAAGATTCAACCGCCATCTTGGCACCTCTAAATCGGGGGTTTCGGTACTGTGGGAAAATTCACTGACTCTAGCAGTAGCCATATAAAGCAACTTTCATGTTTCAACTCGTTGCTAAAGGGTGGCGCTGTCATCGTATTTAGCTCGGTCTCGGTGGACGCCAGCCGTCCAGTATTCAAGAGTTAGTTTCCCAACTGAGCGCTTCAGTACCGGTTCGAGATGCAAAGACGGCTATCTCTGCCCAGTGTACGTAGAACAGCTGGCATTACACCGGAACTTCGCTGTTTCTAACGGCTTAGTTTGCTCGTTTCACAAAAGTAGTGCTTAAAAACGTCAATGTTATTAAGGTGTTAAGCGAGCGTCTACAAGGCGACTGAATTAAAGGTAGGCTTCGGTTCCGACGACACTGATTTATCCCAACAACGTTTACTAAACATCGCGTGCGACGTGCCCGAAGATAAAAACCGAAAGAAGATGAAGCGGCAGGGCGGAACTTTTCTCCCGTCGGCCAGTAAAAGGACAAAAACGGCTCACTCCTCCCTTTTTCTGTTCGCTTAATGGCGCATCAGTACACGGGATTAAATCGCGCTGCTTCTACTTTTTTTCTACTCTTTTTCTTGAAGTGTTTTCTGTGATGAGTGTATTTATATTTGACCCGTGAGAGTTGTTTGCGCTGTTCACAGCCTGCACCCTACAATACTTTTGCTGCGTGGCCTGTTTGCAGCTCGAGTAGTAATCAAAATAACAGTGGGAAGTTCGTAAATAAGAAAGGTACTTAAGCTAGATCTTATAATACCTCTCCTTACTATATAAGTGTAGATATCATTCCAACTGACATTGTGTTTCAAGTTGCGTTTTGATGCACCCCTTCCCCCCTTCCCCTCCCCCCACACACAGTATGAGCGACAGAACGCATCGATCACAGCTTTTGATGATTGCTATTCTCACAATCGCCACTTTCTCTTGGCCCGTCAAATATTTACAATGTCAAACCATTTCAATCAAATGAACTTCACGTTGCAGTGTTAGATTAGACTAGAGCGTCTCTAAATGCTTTCTAGGTGCGTTTTATAAGCGCGGTCAACTGTTCTCTCCCATATTGTTCGCGATAGCACCATCAGTGCTCGAACTACGCTGAATGGAGATGGGCATATAAATAAACCCCCTTAAAGTAAGCACCAATGTGAGAAACAAGTCAATACTGCTAACTGAAGTAACGACAAGTAGTCATTTCAGTGGAAAGTTTTGTTTAAGATTTTTTTGAATGAAATAATCTTCCTGAGTTTTAGGTGATATATGCTCTAGGAGCTTGCCACAAATTGTCCAAAAACCTTGTCTGGAAAAAAAAAAAATATATATATATATATATATATATATATACATATATATCGCAAATATGACAGATGATATGTGCGAGTGAGAAGCAGACAGAAATAAAAGGAAATGCAAATTTCATAAGTATACTCATGAATATTTTTCGGATCACGCAGTGACCTGCGGTAGGGTGAGAGAATTTGCAGGCGCTTGTTTTGTAGTGGTGACAAAATATCACTTTGTGGTGGAGGAGTATCTCCTTTGGCCTGCGTTATGGCTCCAGACGCGTCTGATGACGTCCTGAAGCCGCGTTCACACTGCCAGTGCACCATTTGAATCCCAGTCCGCAGATAATGTCTGAAGCGTCTTGTATGACGGTCCAATGGGTCATAAAACACGTTCTACAGACATGCGGGAAGCATCTGCAAATAAAAATTAAACCAGATCCAAACATGTTTGGAGCGTGTACGCGAATAATGTTGTCATAATGTCTGCACGGGACAGCATGTCTTCTCTACGATGTAAGTGTTGTGGAGCCAAATGGGACGATCTCGAAGTAACAAAATAGTTTATTAGAGCTACAAGCTGAAGGTAACTATGCGACAAATACAATTCCGGGCAGAAGACGCTTTAGAAGCGTCTTTCGTCTGAAAGGACACCGACACAAATAGGCCAGCGCCACACCCTGGCCATCCATATGTTCCTAAACGAAAGCAAGCCGACCACTTAAATTAATCGATATCTCCGAAAAGCTCTGGGCCCCTGGGTCGAGTTTTCAAAATCCTTCGACCCTTACCCCGGCTCAAGTGATTTATGGTGGGATCCAGTCTACCGAGGAATGCGTGAAACTATATCCGCAACAATATGAGCAGTGTTCTCGACTGCTGTCGTCATCGGGTATAACTCTTGGTTGGGAAAGCTGACTTATGACGCACAACCCTCATAAATTCAAACTTATGCGGGTTTCGCGCGAAGTCGAGGGCTCTTCAGGACACACACTAACGGACATCCAAATTCAATTCGTGTAATCGCATCATTATCTGGGTGTAGTTTTATCATCAACATTAACATGGAACCCTTACATCGACAAAATATTTAGCAACGCTTTCCGCATGCTGCAGTGCCTACTATGCAACTTCAGAAATATCCCAGATAAGCAAAAATGTATTCTCTTGTGCACTCCAAACTAGAATACGCGGTCTCAATTTATGATCTTAACAACGCCAGCCTTCGTAGGGCTCTTGAACTAGATCAAATTAAATATGTTCGTTTCATTCTTTCTAATTATAATCCAGCATACAGCATTAAAGCGACAAAATATAGTCTTTCCTTACCCTGTTTGTCAATATGTAGGATTGTGTTTTGTACTTGCATATATTATGATATTTTACCATCATCCATCGTCACGGTACCATTTCATTTCTATAGACCAACACGCGGCACAGATGTCACGTCTAAGTGGCGGCGCTGTAGTCACCACGGCGCATGCGCAGAGGCTTCACCTCACGCGGATCTGGTTTCTCCGCTTGCGCAGTGCCCACATAAAGTGTGGGCAAACCTGTTTTTTTTTTTTTTTTTGTGTACAGTGTGACGGTCGATCATCAGCACAACTTTGAGCTAACTCGTTGCCAAACGATCATTTTGCTCTATTCGTTCATCGAGCATACGTCAAACGATTGGAACCACGTTCCCGCAGATATTCCATCTATATCATATTATATGCTATTCCGGCTATCTTGTTCACGTTTTTGTGTTAAGCTTCTGCATGATTATGTTGATTTTTTTTTTGTTTGTTAAAGGCATCAATGTTTCCTTGTTTCGAGCTGCTGCGAATGTTTAGTGTTAAAATGCTTTGTTGCACCTCTCTTTTTGTATTTTGTTATTTTTCCGTTTTCTTCTGACACTCCCCTCTACAATGCTTCGCCGCTTCATGGTATGCGTAATAAATAATATAAGTAAATTACAAAAGCTGGCCCCACCCTGCGAAGAAGCACAATGGGGCACCTTACAGTCTATGAAACTCTTCCATTTTTTTCGGTCGACATCAAATGGGTGGAGCCAGCAGCATATACACCCCCCCTCCCCCCATTTCTAATCTGGGAGGGGGGTAGGGTTGGACGGGGTGTATGCTTAGTAGAAAAACCCGCGGAAGCAAAAGAATGACGAAAGGACCAGCAGACGCCCAGCACTAAACTTGGCGCTGAGAAAAATAATACCAAAGTATATCAGTTTCTTTTTTTTTTCCTTCGAGCGATTTTGATGTTTATTACCGCTGAGTTTTGTCATTCTGTCGCTTATTGTACGTACGAAGGCCTTACTATATAAAATAAAGGAACAAATGAAGCAATGACCAATTGGCACAAAACCCAGTTTCAACAGAAATCAAACACCCTCCTTTCATTCTTCTTGCTTTTGTTTTTCAAACGTCTGCACCGTCGCCGTCGAATTATCTCCGCAGTTGACTGGAGTTCCGTGTTTATTGTACGCGGCTCTATTTTCTCTGTTTCCCTTTCAAATTTGTTCCCTTCAGCATTCGACAGCTACATAAGAAACACCAACTGGCGCCACCTCTTCGCCGTGATCAAGCTCAATCGGAGCTCCTCATTGTTTGATATTGAGGCGGAGTAACGTTTCGCATCGCTTTGCAAATCTAATGACCAGCTGATCCGCTTCTCTTCGGCTTGGGGCAGCAAGTGCGATACGCTGCTCTTGCTTGTCGCGTGTGTTTTCGTGCTGCCGATGCCGGGACAAAGACATGCGTCCATCTTTTGACAATGTTGCCCTCTGCTTTCGTTTACGGAACCTTAGACTATAAAAGGCAGTCTGCATCAATAAAGTGATCAGGGAACCACTCTCATTTAAACAAGTGAGACAGACATGCGTTGCACCGATTAAGACGCGAGGCCTTAGTTGCCAACCGTGTGGACGCTTTTTATGTTTTTTTCTTCTTTTCTTTTTATATAAACGCCGTTTGTTTCACTGACATTGCAGAAATCCGTTTTCATCGTACTGCATGGGCAGGGTTAAAGCGTTAGCTTGCACATTTTCGGCGTCACCCTGGTTCCCATCAGAAATTGGCCTCTTCCTGAATCTTGCCGCCCGCTTCAGGGCCTCAATACGCCACTGAAGCTTCAGTTGCGAACCGTCACTGCAAAGTGTGCAGGCGGCTCGAATATTTCCGTATGAAATTTGCGTATCACTGTGAATACACGTCTGTACGATTTCAAGATGTGTACATATTAGACGACATTGACAGCCTTGGCCGTAATATGGCAACGAGAAGGAGAGTTGCAGTTGAGAAGAAAAAATTACCGTAAATTTTCGGAAAAGTCGCGCGCGCAGAAGTATAGAATCTCCAACGAGGAAACACCCAGAAACCCGAAAATCTAGTAGGCGTTCATTTGTATATATGCTTTACTAATGAAAATGACTGCACTGGTTTGAATACCCCGGTGCATGCTTTCCATTGATCATTCGAAAACCAGTGTACAAATGTTAATTTAACGAGCAAAAAACTGCAGCAATTTTTTTTCGTTGGGAAGGGGGGAGTTGGAAAAGGGTATTTTACCTTATCGCCCCCCCCCCCCCTTCCCCCCCGCGCGCTCCTTTCCGCAGCCTCTTCACAAAATGAAAACCTGCATACGCCCCTGGTGGAGCAATTAAGACAGTAGAGTGTGTCACTTGGTCTTACTCAGGCTTTCGATGCGGTTCACGTTTAAAGAAATATTATCCGCAAAATCCGAACAAGAGCGGCCGCTACGGTGTCAGTAAGAGAAACCAAGCCACTCCAGGTGTTACGTGGATTTTAGATGTCCAATGAAAATATTGACTGCGCTGAAATACTTTTGCGGTAAGTTACTGCGGTTGTTACATCGCGTGCAATTACCCGGTTGCTTCTATTCTGCGATTTGTGTTAACTGTATTTTGTTTCTCGAAAGGAGCGTGCCGATACGACATGAAGGTCACTTCCTCTATCTCTTTCTTTTATTATTTTTTGAAAGGCAGCGGGCGTACATGACACGTCCGACTTTACGCCGAACTTTAAAACCGTGGCACGAACCTTGATTGAGTTATCTCGTGACAAATTTGATGTCAGCTTCATTGTCTACGAGGCGAGAGCTTCGTAATTAAGTCACGCAACCTGCAAAACTTTTGTGTCAAAACTTTTTTTGGGGTGGGGCATACTCTTAAGTTTTATGTTTTTTGTGTATTTATTTTTTACAATGCAACGCGTATTGGTAAAAACGCACGCACACTCAAGTGCGGGATCGTGTCACTGGTGATATTTATCGTCTCGTTTCGTTAGTTGCTTGTCCGCTTTTCTACGAGGACGGGAGTGTGGCCTTGTTGATTGGATTGCACGTCCTAAAATAGTTCTTTGAAAAAAGCAAAAAAAAAGCTCTGTCGAACAGTGAAAGCTTACCGTTTTGATGACGCCTCTTCAAAATTTGACAAACACAAGAACGAAGTATGTGACAAAGCTATAATTTTTCTCTTTTCACGGTGTAAACGAGTAGTGCCGCTAAGCCAGGGAGGATGAGTAGAAATTAGATTCAAGGTGTTTAATACGGATAGGTTTTGTATAGACTTTTATATTAAAAGAAGTCCGAGGTCACCTAAGCACTGCTTATGAGTTATGAATCCGAAAGCCTGCCGCCTGCGACGTTTTGCTTCCGCCTCGCGTTGTCGAAGGACATCGTCCTCTTGCTGCCTCAGACACTTTGAATCGCGATCCACTTGCGCCTCACGCCTCCGAAAGGCTTTGTTCTGTCTTCCAGCGCTTTGCGCCGCTGCACGTTCCGCCCACCGTGTATTCGGAGACTTGACAACAATGGCGGATTTCGCTGCCTGCCTCCTCGCTCGTTGTGCTGCGTTATTCCGCTTTCTTAGTTCGTCTGCGGTGTACTCCCGCTACTGCCGAAGTTGCGCCAGCCGACGATTTAGACGCTTGAGGTGCCGCCATGTTCGTCGGCGTCGAGAGGAGCAGGTGCGGCCGAGCGAGCGGCACCGTGTTCCTTTTACCGGCGCGCTGCCGGCGCGGGACCCACAGCGCCATGGGGTGGCGTTCCTTGAAACAATGACGTGCGCCAGCCAATGGGAGCCTATCCATCAAATCGCTGCCACAGACTACAGACTTCGCTCGTTTGAGACAGGGGAATTTACGTTCTCTTTGGAGCGCGGCTTCAAAAGCTGATAACGCCGGTTCGCTCCATATGTTCAATTAATGTTTTCCCGTTAAAAAAAAAAAAATTAAAAATAGGCTGTTTCTCTGTTGTTTGGCTGCAAACTACTTTGAATTGTTATAGCATTAGAGGTTCCTTCTATAAAGGTCATAATCCGTTGATTACATCGAAAGGAACTCCCTTAGCCCTCTCTCCGTCAATCGTAGAAGAACGAGTCTACCTAGTTTTTCTCTCCCTTGCCAGGCGCTACTCTCTGTTTTCCGGCGTCCCATTGGCCGACAATCACACGGAGCCCGAGCGGGCCGCCGCTTCTGCAGACGATGTCGCTTTCAGTCAGCTCTTCCATCTTGAGAGGCATTGTGAAGACTACCAGAGAACTTTCAGGAAGGGTTTATCATAAGATGGAAACAAATGGAAAAGAAAAATCACTGTTTATACTCTTTGTAATATGATAGCAGCTTGCACCATTTTGCTTAGAAACATTTATACTCTTACGTTTTAAATCGTGCTACAAATGCTGTTTCTCGACTAAAGAAATGCTGTCGCATTTAATATCGCATGTAATGTATAGAAATTAGGTTGTCAGTAGGCAAAATTATACAAAGCCACAAATAGGCAGAGCTTTTTTTTTTTTTTTTTACTGTAGTATTTATGTAAACTTTGGCGCACTCTAAAAAAATACCCGTTATGTTAATTTTTTTTTTATTACAGTGAAGTTTTTATTTTTCTATTCGGTTGAACTCATATTTTTTGCCGTAACAAATATGATGGCTTAACCGACGTGCGCAGCAATATCCCGGAGCAAACAAACACTAAACGCTGTCATTAACTAGATACGAAACACGTTCATTTAAAGTATTCTGAGGGTCTTGGCAGCATTAAAAATACTGACATCAATATAAATCGCGAAACGAAAGTTGGCAGGAAATGGCTCCCTGCGACGTGACTCCAATAGGTTTTAGCGCTCACTCGTATTGCACGTTTCTCCGCGATTCGTGAGCGATTACGTGACGCGGGAAGATGCGTGTTGAACTGACGGGTTGCTTTTTATCTTCATTAATAATAACATTGCACGTTTTTGTTTCATACATAGTTTCCTCTATATTATTTATTTTATATTCCGAGCTTCATTTGCGTTGTTTTAGCGCACTGTGATCTGCTTTCTAATCTCCTTCACGTTCTATTTCTACTCATAAAGTAGAGATTACGCAAACAAAATATAGGGCAAGAGGTTGACAGTATTGCATTTGCAGTGAGACCACAAATAAAAAAACGCATCAGTTGTGAAACTGCTGGTAAATTGAATACTCTATGGATAGAAGTTGGCCTTTCAAAAGGAGCTCCTGTATATTTATATTTGCCTGCAATGATTTTACTGACGAAGATTAGTGCCTATTCAACTATGAGAGCCCAATAATAGATATAGTTTAATGACCTTATTGAAACTTTGCACCTGGGGTTATTCTCTAGTTAAACAATGTCAACATTTTAAAACCTCACCATAAACTTCCTGAAGGCTTTTCATAGCACGGTCAGTAATACTGGGTACATCCATTTTTGTTAAGTCGGGTGGTTGTTCAAGCCGAGGAATGAGGTTAGTTCAAGCCTCGTCATATTGAGGTGGAAGAATTGATTTGGAAATAATGTAAAAACAGGGGACATTATATTTTGTTACTGTTTTTACTATTTTTTAATATGTTCGTTATTTCGTTATTTTAAATTTCTACTGTAAAATATACAGGGTGTCACAAAAGAAAATTTACACGGTCTTTATTACCGCAAAAATGAACTAGGCATCGCCGAACGCTCATTCTCCGCCTAAAGGTAGCGCTAGATGTCTCCACCAGATGCCAAAGTTTCAGCCCGATCCGATTAATTAATCCAAAGTTATAAGTGATTTTCTGAAAATTTCAATGGGAAAATGGTGGCCGACGGAGTTTTCAAACACATGGGGCTCTATGGCACCAGAAACCGAAAACAAGCAAAAATAGGCCCCATTTTCCCATTGAACTTTTCAGAAAATCACTTACAACTTTTGATTGAGTTATCGGATCGGGCTGAAACTTTGGCATCTGGTTGTGACCTTTAGCTCTACCTTTCGGCGGAGAATGAGCGTTCTGCGATGCCTAGTTCATTTTTTCGGTAAAAAAGACCGTGTAAATTTTCTTTTGTGACACCCTGTATATGGCGAGGTCACAAGTCGTCCCAGGGAAAAAGTGTAGAGCTTGAAAGAAAGTGATTTGAGATTGAATAAATTACAACGTAAAAAGTCCTGCTCCATGTAAAATATGTTGTGGTACTTAACTGTTTATTCTTACTTAGACCTCTATTAGTTAAGAGTGCTCTATTTGGAAGCTTTCGGAAAGTGAGGAATTCAAAACAAATCGCCCAGATTTCGTCTGATTTTATTATAGTCCACGTGTTAAAAACATTATTATTTCACTTATTACAAAGTCTTCTTTCTTTACGTGCGCTACCTTAATTTTCTATCACTTTTTTCGCATAGGGCTAATTAAATTTTATCGCAAGGAAAATGCATAATAAATTATGGATTGTAGGAGCGGGTGCATAATATGCAACTTCCTTTTACAAAGGTTGTTGAGCCATGCCTAGAGTTAGTTGGAAAAGAGAAAACGGTGTAGGGGTTGTGTCCTTTCGACGCTGAATCAGCACTAAAATAGCGGTACTGACGCCGCGCTGACTTGAACGTGGAGTAGCGCTGAAGCACCGCTCTGCACGCTTTTTGCCGGTTCCTACTCTAGAACCTGTGTGTGAAAATTGGTTTGCTGCCTGTGCTCCCCGAAGGCGCAATTGTGACAAAAATCTTAATTCAGTGACTGTGCGACAGGGGTTTTAAGGTGTTTACCTTTATGAGTTACGCAAATAATAGTGTTTTGTGCGTCTTCATTGCTTTAGTTGCGACGTGCACAAGTCTCCGGAATTGCAGGTACCGTAACATATTCTTTAAGCGTCTCAGCATCGGAACACTCATCACTACTGCTTCAGCGTCGGCGTTTGTTCAATTGTTGTTGCATCGCTGATATCTAACTGATGAGCAAAAAGTTAGCGCCCGGTCAGCATTAGGGTAAGCATAGTATCTCGTGGTGATCTAGGGCTGAAATAAAGTTGCGCTGTATCTTTGTACACGCAGATATTCAGATGCAGCCTTCATGAGCAGAGCTGTTTGCTCTGACGGGGTTATGCTACTTGGAAAAAGTGAAACAGAAGTGCTGGAAGAGGAGAGAGCATAGTGTTTTCTTAACAGCCATGTAAGAAATTGTTTCCGGGCCTCCATCGTTAAGCTCGTTTGCTCTGAAGTCACGCACTGCGAAGCCGAATTTTCACCTGTTATATTACAAACGAGGTGTCTTCATGCTATCAACTCCCTAGTAGAAGCAGGCATACGCACACAAACACACGCACCAAGTAATTCACAGAAAGGGGGAACTCCGCATTCACGCGATATCATTGTTAAATGAAAGTAAGGTAGTTACAAACAAACTCGACGAAACGCCGAGTTAACTAATCTCATGACACTGCCCAGTATATGAGACCCCATGAAGATAACTTCTTGCACAAAAATAAAATTAGGCATTCTAAACCAAGGTCTTTACTACTCTGACAATGAACGTCTATCGCGTTAGCGGACCAGCGTTGCGGACGACGGATTATACGGAGAGCATGGAAGTTCCAGATACCTCAAACCCAGACACTGCACTGTGCTTCAAATGTGAGAAAAAGCATACTTGCATACGTGGAAAACAACATGAGGAGAAGATATCGAACACAATAACGCCACCAGAACAAACGGTTCCGCTTTCAAGACAGGGCTCATGGGCAAGAACAGATTTAGATCTTGGAGCTAATCAAGACCGGGAGAATCGTACCACCAACGGACCTGCATTGTTGGTGAAGAGTTCATCGGCCTGCTCTATTTGCAACGAAAAGATGGACAACGTAAAAGGCTACAAACCAGTCGAGTCCACCCATGCGACGAATGCACTAGTGCAAATTTGTGCCTGTCATTCCGTCATTTTAACTTTGTTATGTAGTTTGTATTGTTTAAAATAATCATTTGTGTATAAGTGTTTTGTATGGTCAATGCGTGACCGCTTTTGATGTGTCCGCTGTTGATTAGTTATTTCATGCATTTTCTTCAATAGGAATTTGGTTTCCTTTTTTTTTCCTTTTTTTTTCCTTTTTTTCTGCTGAGTGATGTGTAGGGCTGGGGGTGCCTCGTCAGGTGGCGTTAGATCGCCTTTCGCTTCCTCAGCCTAGATGCAAAATCTGAATAAAGTTATATCATTATTAATATTATATACCGCGTTGTCTTACTTGATTATACCACTCAACTGTATCGAGCGGATCAAGGCTTTGCGCCATCAGGTGCTATGGTGCAAGTGGGTAAGTTTGCTGAAATGAATCCTTAGACAGCTGTAAGTTGACTCGACTATAGAACATAGCGACTTCCGCTTTCGTCGTTGACATGGGCAGTTCAGTTATTTGTAGTTATTTTTTTACAGCAAAAAAATAAAAAAGCAACTATTCAAGAATTACGGCCGTTGATAGAAAAAACAATATTGACAGGCGCCGGAATCGGCCGTTTAGGACACATTAAGACGGCATTGAGCGGTTCAGGCAGTAACTTAACGTAGATAAACAGGGGGACCTGCTTGCCGATGCACAAAATATGCGTCCTAGCACCCGTCGAAGGAACCATATGCTAATTAGCAGACGACACTTGTCCCCGCTTTCCTTCCCTGTTTCCTCCAAGCCCCACGCGACCCTCTGCCACTAGGTGAGCAAGGAGAGTTCGCGTATGTGCAGAACCATTCATGCGAAACATCCGTGAAGCTTATATAATACCCGCCTCTAAACCGCCCTCTTTATTATCACGCGCTACTGAGTTGGGGTGTGTCGGAGCAAAGGGTCACTCAGCCATGGTCACGTGCCCCTCTGTGCTCACGTTTCGTCCTGTCGGTTCGTCTCAGACGAATAGCTTGGACCCTGGGCACATGCTGCTCGGCCGCTCACACTGGCTCCGTGCTCTTTCCAGAGGAGGGCCGTTGGCGGTGCTGCTGATGTCTCGCCGCGCTTGAGTCGTCCGAATAATAGAGTAGAGCCGGTGATCGATCAGCGGAGCGTTCGTCCAGCGAGCAACAAACCCTGACGAGGGAAGTTAGGGACACGTGATCTCGCCAGGGAATGCTTCCTAACTCCTTCCTTGACGCCGGTTCTCACTCATCTCTCGCTCTCTTCGTGTTTTGCTCGTGATCCCTGCCTTAGCCAGGATCGAGCGATCGGTCAAGCGGGCCGAGAGAGATTTTCTTTTCGTTCGTATCCACTGTTCTCTCAATTGTTTGCTTTTTATTATTTTTTGTTGCTTGGCATGATTATAGAGCTGATTTTCGCTTGCCCTCTTTCACACATAAGGGGACTAAAAGTTTGGTTGATATACTTGGGATTGTGTCAGATGTATGCTTGGAGACACAATTCTAGAACATTCCAGACAAGTATTTATTTAGCAGCATACCTAAAGTGTTTATGCAAGCCCTTCTCTGCTTTTGTATATCCATATACCTTAAGGATATAAGAGGAAGTTTTTGAAATAAACGTGTAGCTGAGTTTGAGACCTGTCTGTTTTTTCTGTTACTTCTGCTCTTCAAAAAAAAAACCCAGTCTCAGGGTAAACGACGAAATGGTTGACCTTAAGGATATTCGCATAAATACGAACTTTATGTATTAGAAATTATGTTACTGATATTTTAAAATGGTTGTGTAAGGAATGCATTTGAACGGAAAGCTTTACTCTCAAAAATACTTGTATCAAAATATTCGCGGGTCCGCACATTCCCCCAACGGTGGGCAGGTGGCAAGGTGTGTCAAAAAGAAGAGGATTGTTTAAGGGATGCTTAGAATATTTTTAATATTAACATATCTTACCTAAATAAAGTGTACAAATGCAAGTCTTCATTTTTATTTGAAATCCGCAATCATATTTAAAATACGATTCCTCAAACATTGGATATGGGATATTATATAAACCTAAATAGGTAATTTCTTACAGGGCCTGAGAGTAATTGTTTTACTAAAACGTTTTTGATTCCCAAGACATAGTACTTACAGGTGTTCACAAAACACTTTAAACCTGTTCGAATGTTTATAAACTGATGTTCATTCATTATAAATGAAATACTAGCTGAACTAAATTAGTTGATAGTTCTTTTAAGTTGCGGCTAATTATATTTTATCTATTGATATAAAACCGATTTATACATTTCGGAAGGCAGTTCACTTATTGCAGAAAACAATGATATCAAGTTCCTGAAATCTATGCAAGAGAAGCGTCTCAAGACCCCCGCAAGTCCATAGCACTTGAAAAATTTTCCACACCTGAAAAAAAAAGAAAAAAAAAACATATAATGACTTGACCCGAATTCTGGGGTCGAAGAAGGAAACAAATATCTTCAGTGGTAAAAAAAAAATGCAGACACGCCACTATGACGCAGTGTATCTCTATATAAAGAGGGTGAATAAATACAATTATCAGCAAACTTAGAGGGAGAATAAAGAGACGTGCCTTTTCTCGTTTCTCGTTCTGCCACTAAAACATATTTTTACTTTTTCTTGCCCAGTCTCGGGCCATCATGATAAACTTCCATCCACTGGCCTGGGCATTGACTTTATTTTTTCTTGTTCCTGAAGTAACGATGTGTGCTGTTGAAAGCTGGAAATGAACTTGTGCTATTCTATTTTATCAAGAGGCACTCCGACGTGAAAATATATAAAAATCAGACTTTTTAAAATGTACCTTTTTGTCATTTTGCACAGCGATTTCTTAAGCAATTAAACAAATTGTTAGGCGATTCGTTAAGCAGTTAGTAAAAACTTAATTGATTTAAAGTTGATTATTTCTATTTATAAAAAAAAACACAAATGTAGTCATCAGCGCACTACAGGAGCATAGTGTCAACCAATACCAGGCCTCACCTCTTGTCATCGAAGACCAATACTAAGCCTTGCCCCAAAGGCGCCTCTTAGAGTGCATTGAAGACTCCACTGACTCGTTTGGTGCCTTAGAATTCATAAACGCCTCAGGTCTTTCTCAAAGCAGTTTTCTAGAATTGCTCACAGTATATTTCACATTGAACAAAAAAAAGAGAAAAAAAGAAAAGAAATCTGCGTCGGTTCTTGTATAGCTCCGATTCTGAGTGATATATTTCTCGCACATGGCGACAAATTACTTGAAAGATGCCTAGAAGTTTCAAATGTGTTTCGCTGCGTAGATTACTTCTACTATTCCAAGATATCACCGAACGAGACTTTGCAAATATTGTGCCCAGCGTGCTCTCCCATTTTAAAACTTGGTCAGACCCGTTAGAGATAACACATGAGCTTCCTTAACAAGGATACTTAAGACTTCTGCAACTTAGACTTTTTGTTTGGCCCCGTAATGAATATTGGTCGTTTCAACCTAGGAAGAAAACACATCTTAATTAAGGTGCGGCTTACTCCAAGTTTAAAAGGGGTATATTGAATCAATGCTTCAAAAAACTCTATTTACAAGTCCTGCCCGCGTTCAGCCAAGTAATTTTTGTAGCACAAGCATTCAGGATACAGAGAGCGAGATACCCATCACACCTCGTAACCTCAGTCGCTGAAAGCCTCCTTAAGCAAATTAAAAAAAAATCTGAAACGACACGTCGCAAGTCACGAGACGAGAACAGAAACCAAAGACCGCCAGTTATAGCCTACATCTATTACGTATCCCATAACCTGAAGAAGATTGATAACCGAGCAAATACTGAGATTGACTTTTCGGCCCCTTAGTAGTTCTCATGTTTATGTAAATGTTAACGCTATACCAAAAAGCAATACTGGCTGCACAAAAAAAAACAATACATAATGCCCCTTATATCCCTTGCTCAGAAGGAGTCTAATTCCTTCCCTCTTTTATCTGGCAAACTTTCCATAAGTCAAACATGAAGATTCGTTAAAGACCGATTAAGAAAACCTAACAACGACATCCGATTAGCTAATTCAGGACTTCACGGCATTCACTGCCGCGAGTGCAGACGCTTAGCCAAATTCAAAAACAGCTTTGTAATAAGCAAGACTTATCACCCACTCACAAGCGAAATTATTGAAGAAGCAAGTATCTCGAAGTTGAGTCACACAAGTGTTAGTAGTCCTTTTATATCACTTTTTGAGGAGGAGTTTGTGATGGTGCCTGAGCCTAGTGTTGTGTGGCCCAGATGACAATGGACGCAGAGGGATGACTGCTGATGCTTGTGCTCGGGTGACACAAGGAAGGTGGCATAACCAAAAATTCCAACAAGAAGAGCATGCAACGGTTAAGATGAGGACAGATTTACTGTGCTAATCGGATGTTGTGTGTATGTTTATACAACTTGAACTTAGTTTGCCTCAACGGGCGACTTGTCTCTCAGCTGTAGGTGAAAAATTTAGCCCGTGCAGTACAGCCGCTAGCCTGGGTACTTTAACGTGCACCACGCAGTAGTGATTCACGACCGCATGCCGGTACGATGCTCATCCAAATCGAAACTGGCAGGGGCGGGGATTCTGCCCAGGATCTGTGGGTTCTGCACCGCGAGCTTTCGCTCCACGTGCTCCGAGCTGGTGTGCGCTAGCCCACTCGGCCACTATAGACTCTACTCAAAGGTATCAAGTGCGTCAGCCATCGAAATCGTTTAGAAAAGGTAAAAATACCACGCAGAATAAGAATTGTTTAGCAGCAGAGAAAAAGCAACGAAATGTGATACTTTTTTTTTTTTCTTATCGATGTAAAGTAGGAAGACAAAAACAGTGAGCAGAACTGATTTCGCGCCGTGAGAAGTTTCTTTTCGACGGTGTGCGTGTGTTGAGTTTGTGAGTAATATTGTTCGCTGCTGTCTATAGGTCATAAATAGCCAACTCGCCCACGCCTCCATCTTAGAATTAATACAAATCGAGGACAACAATGTTAGCATTTTTTCGATTGTGCCTTAACCGTATGTAGAATCAGCATGATAATATAGCCTATCAGTACACTTCTAGGAGTGTAACAAATATTTAAATTTACGTACTCGGCACGTATCGGATTTGTGAATTATAAGAGTATTAGTTTTTAACTTTTTTTCACATTGAGAAAACATTCTTGTGGTTATCTCATAGCGTAAGATGCAAGTGCTTTACCAACGTCTTACACATTGTCTTACGTCCCTTTTTAAACTTTTACCTGCGGGGTATTTTTTATCGGTATAGTTTTCAAACCTAACAAAACATGTGAAGCGAACATAATCCTTTCTTTTCTGGGTGTTTCGTAAACTAGTTTTTTTAGACTGGCAAAACTGAAGAAATTTAGCCGGCACCGTTAAGCTTTGTCGAAAAGAACAGGTACTAGCAAAGTGAACATATTTTAGTGATTTCTTTTGAAAGATGGCTACCACTGCTCAATAGAACTGATAAAAAATAGTAAAAAAGCGACATCATATGAACCCAAAATATAATTATTTGAAAGAACCCTAGGTGTACCTTGCAAAATCCTTCAAATTACAAGGAAGTTCATGTGGTGGATAATTATTATTTTAAGGACACACCTTTGCCCAGATTGCCCTCATTCAAGCATTTGGATGTTTCAATAACAAGCGATTTTCGGTAGGATAAGCACATTAATAACATAACCAAAAAGCTACAGGCAAACTTTGGTCGCTAATGGTATCACTAAAAATGGGAACCCCGAATCCAAGCCTTTAGCTTTTAAAATATCATTAAGGTAAACGTTACACCATGCAAGTGAAGTATAGGACACTTACAAAAAAGGTTAGTTCTGAAATTAGAAAGGATGCAGAGGCTTGCTCCTCGTTTAATTTTTTCTAAGCATCTGATATTTTATTCGCTTACAAAAGTTCATACCATGGCAGGTATCACCACGCTGAAAAACAGGCGCAGGAACAAACGGTTGAAAACGCTTTTCATGGTTTTAGGCGAAACACTTCTAATGAATAAACAGGAATTAATTCGACCTGATACTTATCATATCTCACGAAAAAAACACTTTACAACAATTGAGGGATACAAATTCACCAAAAGATATATTTCAAATTCACAAATATGTTGCCGTAGTACGCATTCCTAGAATTTTTAAAGTACAGCAGTTATATTCTATAAATGCATATCACTTCTGGCAAAAAAAGAGCGAATAATCAAAAGAAATATAACATGTATCACTGTTTTTACGTAAACGTGAATGTAGGAAGAATAAAGGACCCTCTTCGGTCATATATGTATCTGGTGTTACTATGGGGTTCGATCCGCATTAGCATAAATTATTCAATATTTCGAGTTTGATCATGCGCATCTTTTTTTTGTAACTTCCCTGTAGGGCGTCTGAATTTTTAGCGCTATAAAACAAGGTGAGAAGGAAGTAGAATGTAAATTCACATATATACATTTCGGAAATCCTTGGAAGTCGGCGCAAGATATGAAATATGCATACTCATAACTAGGACGTAATGCATTGCTCGTGGAAAAAGAGTTTCTTCCTAGCGCTTTTTTTATTATGTTTCTTTTCTTTCGTAGATCCCCGCACGTGCTCGTTTCTACAGGAATATCATTGAACCGACTTAAGGTCTTGTTAGATCTACTGCTCCATGCACTTGAAAACCTCTGGTTGAGTCACACTGCACTGGTTAAATTGCGCATTCACAAAGCGAAACCTGTTTTGTCAGATGTCAACGGGAGTACGACGTCTCGTTGTCTATATATTTAATGCCTCATTGGTGTCTTTCGCATTCAGTTAAGGTTCGTCAGATAGCACATGTTGACACGAAGGTCTCTGCTACAAAAGTAACTCCATCCTTTTCTTAGTAAGCAAGAAGGAAACCAATCATGGGCCGAGGTGGTATTGAATTGAATCCATAGCCGAGTTTAATGCTATGAAGCGCCTTGTGATGACCAGCGTTCGCAGCTCTTCAGCAAGTTGTGTTCGACACCACCAATATTGGCTTTCCGAGCAGTAGCGTACAAAAAAGTGGACTCACTCCAAAGAGACGCTGTGGCAGACCAGCTTTCCTGGCGTCCAGTGAATGCAACCAATAGCTTCGAGCTCGCTGTAGAGCCTCGATATTGAGCATCCCTCGATAAGTTATATCCACGTTCTAAGAAGAAATTATACTGTAAATTACGTTCCCCGCCGGAAGTTGATAGCAGTTGTACGCGAACGATAAACGCCTAAAAGCCCCTTGATAAAATGCACGCTGCTTACTTCTTACAAGTACCAGAAAATATTGCTGTGCGAATAATCGAGAAGCATGTCACGAGGACGCGCTCCGCCACCATTTTCTTCAAAGGCCATTCATTTCAGTTCTGCACTGTCATTTGCTCCCGAGGGCCGATAAAGGCACGGGCCTCGTGCAGTGGCATATCTGACGATTCTTGCGAGACAAATACAATCATGTCAAAACGCTGTAACTGCATCGTGTTGCCACCCCCACTAAGGTAGATGGTCTCGAAAGCGCCGCGTAGCTCGCAATGCTGTGAGGGAGGAGGAGGGGAGGAGGGCAAGGAGGAGAAGTTAGGAGGTTGACAAGTAGGAGAGGATGAAGATGAGAGAAGGGGAGGAGGGGAGGTGGAGGAGGAGGAGGGGAGGAGGGAGAGGAGAGGAGGAGGGAAAGTGGAAGAGGAGGGTAACTGCTACCCGTTGCGCAGGCAAGTGATATCGGCATTAATAAATCACAGAGAGGCACGTATAGGAAGTATTTACTGGCGGCCATAGCTGTGTGCGCGACTGCTGAGCGCGTGCTGATGGTTAGCTTCCAGGGTTCTTTTGCAACGTGCATTCCACACCGTCAAAATGGCCGGTCTTAGCAGCCTATTAATGGGGGCTCGTTCTGAGCATGCGGTCTAGAGAGCACCCAAAAATATGGCGCCCAGTTAACAGTCCTCATGAAAACGTAGTGTACCCGTTAGCCGTGTGGCAACCTAGATGAGTACGGGTCTGTGCTGCACCCATCGATGTCCGTGGCACGTCAGACGAAGTTGGTAAATTGTGTGTCGCCAAGGTTGACAACAGCTTGCTCGTGGTAGCTTTGTATCTCTCGCCTACAGAACTCACCACATAGTTTGTGCAAGACAAAGAACTTCATACCAGTCCTGCAGGAAAACATCCCATTGGCCCCGAGGGGCGTGCGCTTGCTGGTTCTGCTCTGCCATTTCGGGGGAGCACGCCCAAGACTAATGCTGAGGAAATAAAAACCGCCGAGCAGTCCTTGACAGAACCGAGAGCAAGTAGGATGACATCAAGAGCATCACGCGCTTCATCAAAATGTTGACTCTAACGATTTCTCGTTCACCCGCCCTGCTTCTACTGCCCTGTTTCCTTGCACCGGTATAATTTAGACAGAGCGGAGCTTCCAGATGTGATAACCATAATTCCTTTCTCCGGACAAGCTGTGAGCAAGAATACCACAATATATATGTATATATATAACTTTCTCAGATTGTATAGCACGGTATATATAAAAATCGAAATACCTCAAGAAAGGAGGAGGAGGAGGAGAGGGTATGGAGAAGGAGGGGCATAGCCTTCTCTCCGTACCCTTTCCTCCTCCGCCTCAAGAGCGCAAAATTTACCGAACAATGCACGCTAAATTGCAGGGGAGCAGGAGAGGAGAGGTATACGGAGAGGAGGTCATGCTCCTCCTCCGTATCCTTCCCTCCTTCTCCTCAAAACCTGCGCTCCCATTCGGCATTACAGGGAATTGTAAATGTCTTTCATACCTTCTTGGTGTATAAAATTATTAATCTGGCTTGGTTCGACAAACCTTCACTCATTTTCTGTTGTAATTTATACTTGTACCAGATAGTCACTTAGGTTTCGTAAAATGTGTCTAAAGCTGGAGGGAAGGCAGTGTTTAAGTATTTTTATTTGTAATAATGTCTGGCGTTATAGTGTGATCAACAATGCGGCAAAACATGCGCTACGTCATGGGCATATATTGATACATAGTAAAGTATAAAGATCGAAGAATACAAAGTACGCTGCTCAGCTATTTTTTTTTTTTTAAGTAGATTGATGACTCTAAACGGGGCTCAGATAATGACGAATCAGCGATGGCCCACTCTACCACGCTCTTTCATTGCTCTGCTGCGCATTATGTTGATTTAAATAAAAAATATGGAATAATGTCAATACTAAGAAATAAATTAACAGTGCGGTGATTTATTTCATGGCGAAAATATGCCATATAATTTTGGTCTAGAATTTATAGGCAACTGATGAGCTTGTAAAAAAAAAACTGTGTTGTGCAATGAAATCACAAGAAAACCGACGTGGTTTGATGAAGCGATCGGTTGTGAGATTTGTACGGCTCTTCGCTCGCGTTGTTGTTCAAGAGATAGATTCGTTTCCAATTCAGATCACTCCCGCATAACAACAACTGTGCACAAAAACCGCTACGAATCGCGCAGCAGTTTTTTTTTTTTTTCGTTAGTTGTCGACTCCTATTATTCAAATCGCCGTTCCAAACAATTCAATATAAAGGGAACAGAAAACACTGCTTTCCTTTACTTTTTTTTACGAACTTTTACTTTACCAGTTGGTCGCAGCCTGCATGAGCTAATCCTAATTTTTAGCCCCAAAAATCACGTCACGGCTTCAGGCACCTTTTTATTCGTTATATTTTTTTTCTGGATTTTAAGATAAGTGATGCCAAGAGCGCTCGCACAAGGCTAATTTGGATGGGGGCCCAATCGCGCCAAGGACTGCTGCAGCCGAAATCGCTGTAATTAGCGACGAATCGATTTTCCCCCGCCACTTCGCATCGAGCCCAGAACTCGAATGCGTTCTAATTGTTATTTCAGGACTTGCGGTTTTGTTGGAGGGCGCCTTTGGCATATATTTCCGAGCTTTTCTTTTACGACCACGTAGCCTTCGACATGGTTGCTTTTTTTAATTATCAGCGGTGTCGTAAGCCCAGATTTTTTTTAATTATTTTTTTATAACGAGAAATGCATTTGTTCTAAATCAACGACCAATATTCAAACACAAAAAAAGCAAAAAAAAAAAAAACAACGTGAAAGGAGTGTGGAACGATTGGAATTTTCCATCAGATTCCTTCTCCTCCTCAATTTATTTTGGCGGAACAAGAAAATAAGAAAGGCGACATGCATTGAAGTCAAACGTGGAACCCGATAACCCGATATACTAAAAACTGATGACAAACATGAAAATAAAAGATGCCGTGTTATTTTAACCCTTTTTGTTTTTCACTCACTTCGATCTCCCTGATGGAATTTAAATTTAAGAAAGAAGCAAACAAGGTATGGAAAGTCGAGAGAGCTAAGAAAGTGGAAGGCGGATTTTATAACAACGAGAAGGATCTAAGAAATAAATAATAGGGAAAAGCACAAGTAAATTATAAAGAAGGGAAAAAATCTCCGATGCCTTAAAGAGGATACACCTAACGGCGCTCTAATTATAGAGATTAAATGGATTGAGAAATAAAGTCAACAAAGTAAGTTGGACATCGATAAGTAAAAATAACGGAGATTGGACGGTAGGACTGGGCACGACCTTAGAGATGAATTGAGAGCATTTAAGAAGCATTTCAAAACGATGCGGAAGAGAAAATGCTTAGTTTTTATGAGTATGGTGTTTTTGGGGGTAACAAACACAAAATGTGTAGATCAAAATAATAGCGACAACGAGAGTAAAAAACTGGGCGTAATTCGCTGATAATCATCAGAAAATAAACTTACGCCGACTGAGACGTCGAAAAAAAAAAAAAAAGAATATGATAAGCAAGCACCAGCTCTCGCTTCTGGGAGCAGTAATGTCTGCGTCTGATGACGTGTGTTCTTAGGACACTAAATATGCACTCCGAGGTTTTCTTTGTAACCCCGATTTGTTTGAAAATTTTCTGAACACCAGCAAACATCGCTAAAATAGTAACCCAAATATTGGTCAAAGTAATTATTGTTTTAATGAAGTCATTGATTTTACTGGCTGTGTTTTTAAGTCTCTACTGGCAACACCGAAAAAAGTGACGTCAGACGACGGATTCAGTCAAAACGTTGGTGCTTGCAGACAAGAATGGAAGAATGAATGATACGTTCGCTTTAGTAAAAAAAGAGAAGATTTGAAGAAAGGTCGAAATTTTCAAGTGAGAGTTGAATGACATACAACTATCTAGCACAGCTGGGGACAAACTCGACAGAAGAGAATTTGAACTCCCTCCCGCGGGGGCTCAAATTGCTCCGGCCCAAAGACTCGACCTTGTGTCCCAGTGGTGTAACGCCGACTAGGTTTGACAAGAGGCAAATTAGCGACTCCCTGGCCGGTGGGAGAAGCCGGGGGGTGATGTTTCTATTTTTTTTTCCTGCTCACCCAAAGGTCATTCTGGTGATATCCTGCACCGCCTGGTCATAGTTACAAAATTGCATAGGGTAAGCAAATTGGCTTAGTTGTGCAAGGGTAAAAATTGTGCTTTTGGTTTTTATTTCCTCGGCTAGATGGCGCAAGCTACTTCCCGTTGTAAAGGGTGCGGCCGTTAGCATCCATTCATCCATCCAGCAAATGGCAGGGGACTGTAGAGTTTCCTGCCTTCTGATGGATGCTTTTTGGACTGTAGGGTTTGTTTCTAATTGATTACAAGCAGTTGCATGGTGTCAAATGATGCTTTCGAAACTCGCTCCAGCAGACGCTCAGCAGCACGGAACAAATGCCTTGCGTAGTAAAGTTTTAGACTTTCCCCTGAAGTCACTGCACTGAAACACTCAGATATTTGAATGTTTGTTTTTGCATCATTTTCATTTGCCCACTTCACACTAACTATTTTTAATTTAACGATACTAATTATTATATCAAAACGGGTAAAGGTCTACGACACCGAAAGCAGAGTTAGCTAAAAGTTTCGCAGGAGTTCCCCTTTAGCAATTCCTTTTTTGGAAACATTGGGTTCTCGGAAACGAAGAACATCTCAAGCACTAAGCTTGGTCTGTTTAAAATTTGAGTGTACGTTGCGGGGTTGGTTAGTTTATTTCAGCACAAATAAAGTAGCAAAAAAGATACGTTTTACGTTCCAAACCTACCGAGACCCTCTGACCGGCCCGAGGCGGAGGACTGATGATTAATTTCGACCACCTGGGGATCTTGCGGTGGGCAACCGAAATCTCGGTTGTAAGGCACCTTCTATGCAACAAATCTTCGTCAGATTGGCGGATACTCGGCCGGGATTCTAACACACCACCTGTGTATCAGCAGGCGGGCGCTTTACCCCCGAGCCAACAGGGCGGCCTAGAAATCAAATAGCGCGAATTGGACTAGTAAAAGCATTTAATAGAAAAAAAGGCGCCAATTTGCAACTATCTTTATTCGGGAAAGGCTAGGATTACACAAACACTCCTAGCAGCATTCACTACCGCAGCATAGCCTGATATGAAAAAAAAAAAAAAAAAAAACACAAGTAAGACAGAGTGTGCCTTTCTTCTCTCACTTTGATGTCCCTGCACTACTTCAGGTATATTTTTTACTTCAAATTAGGGCTATGAAATGTTACTATCCATTTTACATAAACTGGTCACAGCAGTACATGTTTATAATTCACGATTGGCGATCTCCAAGAGGGTTAAGACACATTAGGCAATTTATATCTTTACATTTTATTTTGACTTGAAATGTCTGACTTTCTGACTAAAGGTGTGTGCGAACAGGATACTTCAGAACGCGTGGGGCGACACATCTCCGCCGAATGAAGTGGAAATTGAAGTTTTGAAGTCGTTCTTCTGTTTGAACATTTGGCAGGCACACATCACGGCTTTGATCCTCGCCTCCTCTGCTTTTCTGTGACATCGGTGCTCGTCAGTCTTGACGTCATACACCACCTGCCAATGGTTTAACTGTGCCCTTGAGCGATTGACCAATAGAGCGTGTCAGTGGCTGTCCGGAGCCACGTGATGAGCATGCTCGAGGCCTCCGTGAAGGACACAAGCGGAGGAGGCAGGGGGAAGCGTTCCTCCCGGCAAAGAAGGCAGACGGAATCGGATCCCCGCACTTCATGTGGCTAAGTGTGGCTTCACGCGTGCTTGAAGTGTTTGGACAGCCCTTAAGGAAGACAGAAAATCGGCGATTATCATTTGTGAGGTGTTTTGATTACATATCTGAATGGACATTTAAACTTGAGAAGAGCACTGGGCCGGGGCGTCAACCACATTGAGGATTTCGTGAGTTATCTTAGTCCCCACTCTGGGTGTTAGACGTGATATTGAGGGTGAGGTCGTGTCGGGAACAAAAATAAAAGTGAACCCAATGGATGAGCTTATAAAAACAGTAATCATGGGTCTCAGTAATGACACCCTCTGGCTCTGATGTTCACGGGCATTGATTGTAGCGACGTGTACTCGTTTCACTTCTTAAAATGGATCTTGAAGACCTCGTATTTGTGTTACAACACGGGCCAAATTGCTACCTCACAGGGAATACGCCATACTTTCATTTAAGACAGTGGAATTGTCGGTTGTATAAACCTCAATTCAAGCTATTCAACTTTTGTGGGTTTATTTTCTATACTCTGTTTCACTACACGTGCGAGCGTAGTAAAAGCTACAAAATCAAGATCTGGGCTTTCAGCATTCCTGCCGGGCACGCGCGGGTACGTACAGTAAAAATGTCGTGCAGGGTAACCTTCTACTGCCTTAGGCCTCTCTTGCGTTTGAAGGGAAATGGAGTAGAGAAGAGCTAATGTAAAGAACTGTTGGACGCAGAGTGGTGTTTCAGGTAGAGGTTTCTGGATGGGTAAAAGCCAAAGCTATCTGGTACTGGAGGAGGTCGAGCAAACGAGACATCCGAGCGACTCGTATTCTTTCTTGCACACGCAATCAAAGCGTCAATAGCTTAAACTTGAATGTGATCTATCTTGCTTTTTGGGACTTAATCTTACCGCATAAATTGAATAACCTTAAAAGCTGCACATTGGAGAGGCAGCGGGCTTAAAAAAGAAGTTCAAAAAAGTGTTTAGGTGCAGGCGAGATGTTCTGTTTTGAATATGATGGTTACCCCTGAGACTGAATCGGGAACGGGTTTAAACAGTAATGAAGAATTAAAAGGAAAGACAGACAGTGCCTTTAAGATGACGTCTGTTCTCCTTTCTTATGTCTCTGTTACAATTTGAAAACATTTCCACTCCAGATTCGAAAGATTATCACCAAGTTAAAAAAGCAGCAAAGACTGTTTGCCATCACTTGTAGCACTAGAGAGCAAAACACGGACACTCTATTGAGACAAATCAAATACAATGCCGTAATATACTTGCTTGTGTCTCTTGAGCAACCCTATCTTAAAACCCTAGCTAGGATATGTTCAGGCATTGGAAATACCACTGAATATTAACCGGCAGTGAATTGGCCCTATCCGTTGCATCTTTCTAACGTTTTGTCACCGACGTAGGGTTTTTTTCGCAGCGGAAATTGTATCGCTGTTTTCGCATTTTGGTGAAAAAACTCACAACACTATGATTGCCCCTTTATATTTAGCTGGTATGAAAATCACTAGAATAGAAAATGTGTTATTAGAAGGCTCACGAAAATATTCGAGTTGTTCCAACTTTACACCTGAATCGATAGTAAGGATTTCGCATTTTTCCTCTCGGTGTTTGCTTTCTTTCGCGAAAGGTAAGCTGCGTTTGTGAGCGTTCCCCTGTGCCCCGTTTGTTTAGAGCATGGTAAGATCCTGCTCATGTTGCTCTGTGTCTCGGTGCTTTAATTTTGTTTTTAAAAGCTTCTAATGAACCGTAATCACTGTTCTCATCGCCGATCAGCCAGAGAAATGTTCAGGGTTAAAATACATTCAATACCGCACTCAACCAGTAATGCAATGCCTCGACCAGCAACGTCACAGTAATCCTAAATACAATGCCAAATAAAAAACAAAAACATAACTGGGGTATTTTGTTTTGAAACATTAAATATTACGTCATGAGCGCAGATGTACGCAAAACTCATATCTGCTGTAAGGAGATACCCTAAAGCAGTGGTTCTCAACCATCGATGCTTCGTGGACCCCTTGTGGATCGGCGGAGTTGGTGGAGGACCCCGTTCATGGTGAGAGGAAGGGAAATGAATACGTTAAATGTAATAATTATTGAATAAATGAATATAACTAAGGGCTAGTGTGAAGTAGACCTCTCTTAATGACATTCACCCGAGAAAACTCGCCCGAAAACTGAAACATTTCTTCCCAACCTGAAAAAGTACAACTTTTATTATCGGGCTTGACTGATGAGGCAGGGCTTCGCGGACCCCTAGAATGCCTTCGCTGACCCCAAAGGGTCCGCGGACCCCCCTTTGAGAACCACTGCCCTAAAGGGCCGCTAAAAAAAAACAAAAATACTGTTTTTTTTTTTAAAATCACTTTCGGTGAAACACGCGTGTCAAAAAAAAAAAAAAAAATCACGCGCAAAAGAATTGTATTGCAATATTGACGGCTAGAGATTTATTTGAAATTATGCGCGTAAAGTCCATAACGTCCCGGAATGGTCAATCGCTCAACGAGACGGCAATTCGCTCTTTCAACCTCAACATGAACGCGAAGCCGATCCACCTCTCCCCCACTTGCCCGAAATGGCGATAGAGAAAACAAGTGGAAAGGAAGTGACTACAAGCTAAATCGAGTTTCGCGCCGTCAATATTGCTTAAAAAATGTTTTCTCGCATAAAATTAATTTTTTGACACGCGTGTCCCTACTAGACTGTTTTTTTTTAGGGGTTCTTCATTCAGCCGTTACAGCACACACCGTAATTTATCTTAGGAAATAAGAAAATACATTCCCTGTTTTCCGGTTCACATTTGAATAAAATATTTTTCACGTGTATAACCAGAATACTGCTAAGTGCAGAAAAAAGCGTTTTTTTTACATGTTTAGAATTGAAGGTTTGCCATCAAAACTACTGTCGTGAATTGTGCTTAATTTGGATACTCACCTAGGCTGTAAATTTTGGCGCCCATCGATACCGCTGTGAAGCTAAATGCAAAAAATAAATACAGCTGGTGTCGTGTTTGGGCTAACAGTGTAGCGCGGTGGTATCGCGAACTTGAAGAGGGGTGGAGAGCAATGGCGCCGACTCGCGCCATTTATTGTTGTGAAGTGAGAAGTGTAGAAATCTTCCGGATGTAGGCAGCGGCGCTGCGGTAGCATGGGCCGCTGCCGAGCGTTTCAAGGGACTTCGGTTAGCAGGTTCGGCTTGGCAGTGGGGAAACGCGAACTGACTCTCGTTCAAATCCTTCCACGGTGCTTTTTGTAGCGTATGTCGAAGAAAGTGCAATGCCAAATCGACGACGACAAGGCCCCTAGTGCAGCGAATGCAATGTTGCCCACCCTGGCTACACGCTTCATACAGCCCATGCTTTTGTGACGCCCTCTTGTGCTGTCGACAAGAAGTGCGGAAGCCGTGAGCGCACACTGAGCTCACTGCCCCCCCCCCCCCCCTCCCTCTAGTTAACGTTAGCGGTTTACACCATTCTAAAGACTATCCATAGATTTTGCAGAACTAAGCGAGTTGGACGATAAATACAAAAATCACGAAAACGAGAATTTCCTTTATTTATTTGCACTATTTTGTAGTGCTATTTTTAGGGCTATTTTTATTCATTCAAGGGAAAACAGGGCGACTGAGATGAGGAAAAAAAGGAAATACACTGGACAAGCGCAGACTAGCAGCTGAAGAAGGGGATCGGTGACCGGTGCCCGAGTGGGCTAGCGCACAGCGACTCGGACCACGTGGAGCGAAAGCTCGCGCTCCAGAATCCAAGGATTCTGGGTTCAAACTCCTCGCTTGCCCGTTTCGATCTGAGTGAGCATTGTACCGGCGTGCGGTCCTGTATCACTATTGCGTCATGTAGTTTAAAGTTCCCAGGCTAGCGGTTGTACTGCACTGGCTAGATTTCTCATCTACAACTGAGAGACAAGTCGCCCGCTGAGGCCATCTAAGTTCAGGCTGTATAAACATACACACAACATCCGATTAGCAAAGTAAATCTTTCATAAAACAGAAACACGAAATTGACGTTGATGCTCGCGCAAATTCATGCACGACGTGATTTTCAAGCACTTCTTTCTTCAAATCTTCTTTAAATAAACACACGAAATCGAGGCTTATGCTTATGCTTCAAGCACTTCTTTATTTACCTGAAGTGAAACTCATATTAAAAAAAAAAAAAAAAAAGAGTGCTATCCGTAAAGTTGGGGTTACCCTTCTCATACATCTCCAAGAGACAGTGTGCAAACTACAGTCACCGCAATCTCCGTGGTTCAAATACCGAGTACCCAAATTTCCCCTTAAACTAATTGACACGCTGCATTCAAAGCACGTATCTCGCGGTGACTTACGTTCCAATCTGTTTGCAGACTGCCTTTTGTATGATGTACATACTTTAATTTTTTTAGGGTGCCCAATTTTGAGAATTGAGAAGCCGACGACGCGGTATAGATGCTTAAAGCTTGAAATGCTTTAAAGATCAGCAGGAATCGCAGAAACGTGCGTCGCAAGGAACAAAAACGAGACTACAGCACCGGCGTTGCCAGACTGGAAGGCACACGGGAAAGTTATGCGTTCTTTATGGCGAAATATATTGAAGGAAATGTTTCTTACATTTTCGAATATTCGTCGACAAACTCTAGCATGGTAGCTAAAATCTCTTCGTACAATCTGAAGCAAATAATCTGGTCTTCAAGTACAACATTACTATATTTTGACTTAAAATATAATACTAGATCGATAACAACCAGCGTAAAAAGAGGATAAACAAAATGACTGGCTTGTTTCACCGATAGATGGCGCATGTTACTGCCGAATCAAAAATACTTATTGTTGCTCTATATCCAGACGTTTATTACAGTACCTAGGTACTTTTTCCTTCATAGGCACCGTGGTTTGCCAAAATGGGTTTACCATCGCTTCGAAAAAACCGGCCCAGGAGATCTGTAGGCTGGCGCTTTGCCTGGGAGCCACCGAGGCGGCTCTACTCGGCGACAACTTTTATAGGCAATGCAGTGGAGGGTCCAGGGCACGTGTTCCCTGTCCCAATTTGAGCGCTGGATAAAGCTGCGCGGGCTCACTTCAACTTCCACTGCATTGCCAAGAAAAGTTGTCGCCGAGTATAACTCCGACCGCTCGCGCGCCATCATAGATATAAGGTGCGTTCTCGGATCACCGATGAACAACCGCTGTGCTGCCAGCCGGCGCCGAATCTGTCCCACACCCACTGACTTACTAGGAGGACGATCCTGATGAGATGCCGCGATGCCCGCGAGGAGACAAGATCAGGACCAGATAACGCCGCGGTGAGCCTTGTGCGCCTTCGAATTAAATGTGGATATCGTATAAAACAAAGCGATCTTTGTGTAGTGCTACAAAGTTATAGCGTGACGAAACGCAGAGGTCTCGGGCTGAACTACAAGCTGCGCTTTGGCACAGTACTCTATGGACAGGTCAGGATTGCACTAGATTGTGGACAGGCCATCACCGTGCTTCTCGCATATGCCAGGACTAGGGCTGGGATATGGAGAACGCCATTTCCACAATAAAGGTTACTCGCTCTCTCTCTCAAACGAATCAGGGCAAAGACGATCGGGTGTTTTGATGGTGCTTCAAGAAGAGAGGCATTTATGTGCAGTCTAATGTGGTCTGTGCAGGTACGCTATCAGCACTTCATTCCAGAACTCTTGAGTGGTGGCATATAGACGTTTTCATACCCTCCACATATCATGGAGCAGTAGCATACCTTGCAGTAATAACCCTAATCTGAGCACCTGCGCCGGCTTTAAATCGGTGCTCTTGCCGTAGACGAAGCAGTAGTGAGCATAAGCGTGAAAATGAGTCTGACACAGCTCTCTAGACTCACGCTCGCAATCAATAAAAAAAGTATCCTTGGGAACGTGTGCAGGTCAATAATGTTGCAGCCACACTCGCGCTGCAGCCTACTGTGCTCATCGCAAATTTCCCACAATTGTTTCTCTGCTCATTAATATTATTCGTGCACACGACGACGACGCGGTGATAGACAGGCAACCATAGATTTTGAAAAATCATAACACGGTAGAAAGAAGCTATCTGAACTAACTCACGCACGACTTCCGTTTCTAAGCCATTTTGCCCATATCCTCACGCTTGCATACACTGTGCCAGCGGGCAATATAAAAATGCACCGGGTCGGGTGTACGTCAGTTGCGCCTGGAATGAGGTTATACGAAAAATGTCTATAAGCAGTGAGACCGCGGCTTAAGGGTTTGTTATGGCTGGCTACGGACGTAAATTTGTTTTATTTTTTTTTAAGGTAGGTTTTTTATTTCTCGGTAAATTGATTCTTGTGTAGGAACAACACTGCTGTGTCTGCGAAATATGGTTCGCATTTGCAATCACGGCGATGGACCAATAAATGCGACTATGCTGTTACTTTCATTGAGCTCTGGGGTTCCAGGAGTAGAATGTTCGTGCATCGCCCTTGTCTATTCTATATATTGTGGACGGTTGCAGGACAACGGGATCTCGTAAAACGCACTTGTTGAGCAGGATGCAAATTTCATACAGTGTTTTACGTATCACCAACTACGGTTCGATTGAGTTTCTTCATATCACATTCATATCCACATCATATTCACATTCACAGAAATGCGATAGTTATATGCAATGGCCAAAGCTTTTTTTTCCTATGTTTCTTATCGTAATCTCTGACTTATCGTAGTCCCTGAATCAGCCTTGAAATTCTTGAATAATTTGTCGCAGGTTGAAGTGATGATGGAATCTGGGAATCCATAGTCTTTGATCATCAGACATCATTTGCCTATGTTGATAACTTTTGACTGTGCTAACTGACAGTTTAGTAAACTCTTGGTGCTTCCATGATGGTACGACCGGCGTACATGCGCTTCCTTCATCTCCAAAAGGAAGTTTAAAAATTGAATATGGTGCTTTTTTGGAGTCTCATCTGTGAACCGAATGCCTAGACCTTGTTCAGTGAATGTCTTTAGTACTTTATTAAGCGTTAAAGGGAAATCTACCTTCTCAGTTATTACTAAATAATCCGTCAACGTATATAAAATTTTTCTGGTTCATGTTTTCAGTTTGAAAACAGGCGGGAACAACACAGCTCTGTGAAAGGAAAAACATACAACCATCTAGCAACCCATTGCCGAGATTGCGGGTGCGAACCACGTTTTACAGACACGACAGTGAATAGACCTCACCAAGCGTTCGGCGCAAGCGTGACGCCGCCATAACTTTAGTTCACAGGAGGCAAATGGCAGTGTACGAGAGGGCTTGGGCCGTCTCGTGCTCTCCACGCGCAGAGCTCCAGTGAGGTTCTCGCACGTGCAGAAAGACTAAAGTTCCCTCGATGCATTGCGGCAGCGGTGGCGTCGTCAAATTGGCTGGTGAGAGCGGTCTATTGTTTCAGCACAAGGACTAATTGCGCCAGAAAATAACTATACCTACCATAAAACAAAAAGATCAAATTGCGTATGCCAGCCATCACTAACTCTTACGGACACCGAATAGAGAAATCTCACCAAGTGTTCGGCGCATGCTTAAAGCCGCCGTAACTTTAGTTCACAGGAGGCAGTCTTTAGTGCGCTAGAGGGATCGTGCCGTATTGTGCTCTACACGCGCAGAGGTCCAGAGAGGTTGTCAAAAGTGCTGACTAAAGGTCCCTTAATGCATTGCAGCAGCGTTGGCGTTGCCGAACTGGCCGGTGACATCGGTCTACATATCTTTGTTTTTTAGTTTGGGCTAGCACATGAGGTGAAGAAATTGGTGCTTCAAGATCACGTCCGTCTATTTCCTGCGCGAGCATCGGAGCCACTTTCGTGTCTTTTTTCTGAATAGATTTGAAGAAAGACGTGTTTGCAGACCACATCGAGCCCCGCGCCTTCGGGAGCATCGACGTAAATTTCGTGCTTCTTTTCTAATAAGGTTTCAGTGGCTAGTAAGTGCTACGTTGGCTGAAAGGGGAGGTGTCAGCATCGGCGCGCAAAAGGGGGAGCAGCCGGTCAGAACGAAAACGTGACGCTATTGTCGACAATGATTTGCGACTCGGGGGGCTTTCTTGCTCCGCAAGTACATTTCGCGTGCGATATGCGCTCCTTAAGATGCTTTGTAAAGTGAAACTATGTTGAATTTGGACATGTGGCTAAAGTAACACAATATTAAACCTGCTGGTGCTTTTGTCGTTGTCGTCGTCGTTGGGAACGGCGAAGAAGGAGGCTTTCTTCACTTTCTTTTTCGCAGCAATGTTCCCGTGGTGGATCCGGGAGCAAGGCAGTGTGTTTGCCATTTTGCCATCGTAGTCTTGACGCATGGAGCAATTTTTGCTGAAAAAGCATTACCATCGAGCACTTCTTTCGAAGCGAACGAGACTTTACCGGCGCGGTGTCTGCAATAGGCAACTCAAAGTCGATGAGCGCTGCCACCTATCTTCGGTACAACATAGGTCGCGACCAAACACAAAGCGAGCCGCGCGACGCTGGCACCTCCCCCTTCAAGCCGCAGTTTCAGCACTTGTCAGTGTATCTTCTTTGTCGTCGTCCCAGTCGCGCTTTTATTCAGTATGAACTACGACCGAATCGGCCTAGTGTCCATTCTATGCTTAACCACTAGCGTACCTTAAGTTTTTATTAACATACCTGGATCTCAAATACCCATCTTCGGAAAGGTTATCTCAGCCAGCGAAGGGTACATTCCAGAACGGCCTTTCTATCTGGCCATCTAGGGCATATCTCTAGTACGTGTTCTGGTCAAGCGATACATTCATTGCGACCATTGTCTTAGGAGGAGACATGATTAATTCAAACAGGAAACGCAAAAGGGAAAAAGTCTCCGCTTCCTAAGGTGTTTTTAATTTCACATGTGAAATGCAAAAGTATATTTTACACGTCTCTGAAACTATATGGTATGAAGCTACAAAGTGAGAAACATACTTTTACTTAATTTTTGCCTTAAATTAATACCCTGGAAGAAAAACGTTTCCAGTCGGCTATTCTCCACCTGCGACAAGTACAGACCCCGTATGTTAACATAGTTCCTTCGTCTCCGACGTCTTCTGAGAGCTGGCCGTGGTGACATCCCTCAAGTCCCTCAAGTGTGTATTTTTTTTCTTTATGCTTTCTCTGCTATCTTTCCCCATATCTTGTTACTGAATTCGCATTTATGTTTCCTTTATCGTTTACTTTATTTTTTTTTTCTCGGGGAGGTAATGGGGACGACGGAGTGCCCACAGGAGTCCCCTCCGCCTTCAAGTTCACTTTCCTCATCACGACATCCTTGACTGAAACCACCGAAAAAGCCAGAACTAACTTAAACTAAATTACAACTGAAAATTTTCCGAGACGTTTATTCATGGGTCATTTCACGCGGGGAACTTTAACCCTGGTGTCCCTAATAGCAGAAAACCTCAGTCTTTTATTTGATACCGTTGTTGTTTTCTTTTATTTAACCTATCCCATTTTATGCGCTCGCCCTAGCATCTGAACGGTTTTTTTTTTTTTTTGCTTGTTTGATTTTCGGTTTTTGCGGAAGGCTCTTAACTTTCCGAGATTAACGACCTTACCTTTGTGATTTCCCCAAGAGGAAAATCAGGACGCCGTCTGAAAATTGTGTCTGCTCGTGTTTGTTCTTTTCTTTTTTCGTACAAGCATCGATGAATAGAGATTTCTTCTAAGTAAATATGTGTCGCAATCTATGTAAATGTAGGGCATTGAGTCACAGGCTCAAAGGCTCAAGTATAAAAGAAAAAAAAAACATTACTGCAAAGAGTTTGCTCGCGCTGGGGTGATTACATCGCCTTCATTCACTTTATAACTTGCCAGAACGTCTAATTTTGCTCAGTGAACCCAAAGAGTATGAATACTACAACCTTCGGAAGCAGCCCGGTAACTCTGAAAGCTGGAAAAAACATTTTCTTAAACAAAAGAGTGCTCTGTCTCTTCGATGCCTCCTGCAGACGAAGTCAAAATATGATAGCCATCGGTGTTTCTTTTAGGAAGGTCATATTCATTTTATTGGAATGAACTAGATTCGATACGCATAAAGGCAAGCACATTTTCAATCAGGTTGTGTCTTCTCCTCTTCTGTTGCTTTACTTTTGTGCTTTTTAAAAATCCGGCGTAGTCATGACGACGACATATAGCATGTATGAATCGAAGAGTGGTGAAACAATTACGGAGTCTCTTTAATTTTCTTTAAAAAAAGGGAGATAAAAACATGTACGAATGTTGCCATAATAATTTCTGAAAATATTGCTACGTAATGCAAACAAAAGCAACTCACTCTTTCGTACCAAATACAAGTAGTTTTGCATATCTGACAGGCACAACTATTGCTGACATTGAGTTCTGTATGCGACCAAAATTTGGAAGTTCCGATGCATAATGTCGTTATTTCCTAATAAATATTACCTTAGTGCAGTCATAAAAATAAGCACACTTATACTGAACATAAACCACATTTTTGTAGAAATGTTGCAGTATATAACATAAATAGCTAGTAGGGCTAGTTGTTGCTCATCATAATGCAATACGAAAATAAAAATCACGGGCGAAAACGAAGAAATAATTGGACAGGACGCGGCGAAGCTTTAAACCAAATGATCTATTTGTCGGATATACATATAAAAATATTAAAACCGGCACACTTGGCAGAACATAAAGATATGGTCAACCCCCCCCCCCCCCTTTCCCCTAGATACCAACGTCACTGGTAGTCATTGTCAGTGCCCAGCAAACAATTTCACTATCTGAACAACCAATGAGACTGGTGTCTGACCATGCCTTTGTGTTCCGCCAAGTGTGCGGTTTTGATATCTGTAATTGTATATATTACAAATAAACCAATCAATTGATAAATACGCCGTGTTCTGTCCTGTTCTTCCTCCCTTTTCGTCCGTTTTTTTATTTGCGAACTACAATATGATGTTGAAGATAAGTATGCAAAAAGTTCAATATACAAAATGGTGTCCTTCAACTTGCTTCAATTATATTATCTTGTGATGTAAACTTTTATGTGATATTTTTCAGTGTGGTTTTACTTATACCGAAAATGTGGGTTTCCACCATATTAATTTGATAAAAAAAAAACACCCGCACAGGTTGAAAAAAGAAAATACGCAATATGGTGACGATCAAAGTGGCATAGCACGTAGTAGAGAAGGAAACGGTGCTATGAGGAGAGGACTCAAAAAAAAGTTAGGACGGTTACACCAGGGGCGGTTTGCTCATCTCGCGGGCGCGGCCGTGGTTGCGGCCAAGAGGGATTTTTATGTTACGTGACCAGCTCCATGGGTACAAGGAATTACCTAGGATACCTGCCTAATGGCTGAGAAATCCGTGTCGCTTTGTGTACAAATGTTTAATTTCGCTCGCAGAAATAGACCGCAGAGGATTTCAACTAGAGTCGAAGTAACCGTCCCTCTATACTTTAGAAGCGGCAGGTAAGCTTCCGGCAACGGAAGGTAAATATCAGCCAAGATAACGGAGAAATCACGCGAGTTAAAAGCGGCGGCAGTATATTTATATATCTCCGCCAGGGACCGAGTTTCGAGCTTCCTGCTCTAGCCGATTTGCAAGAGAGCATGGACTTGTCGCGGCCGTGAATGTTTCGATTTCAAATCTCGTCACAAACTTCTATTTATTTATATTTTGCGCGTTTGTCTTATTCTTTATCTGTGATCTTTTCTTCAAACCGTCCTTGCTATGTCTGAGTTTTTGTTTTATGCTCAACATCTTTTTTAATAGTTAGTTTCCCCCAATGCTGCGAGTGTATTTTTGCGTCTCCCAGTGCACCTGGTTGTGCTACCTGTTGAGTGTTTTAGCCATTTTCAGTACAGTAGCGCCTACATATCTTTCAACCGTTTCTTCGTCGATTTCTAAACCGTTCAACCCACATTCTGACCGACCGACCGACGGACTGACTGCGGCTGATTTGCGGAGTTATCAACATCCTACGTCCGTGTGTGCCAAATAGAGACATATCATCTCGGTCGAGACGCCTTGCTCGGTCCAGTTTCTGGGAAAGTCATACCGATGCTGTCAACTTCGTTTGCTTTTGATGAACAATTTGAAAATATTTTATTGGTGCATCAACTTGGCTTGATCTTTTTCTTTGTCCTTCGGTGCGTCGATTTTACAGGTAGGACAAACAATAAAAACCGTGTAAGGCGCAGTGGTGCAAGTAGACGATTTCGATGATTTGTAAAAAAGATCACAGTTTGAGAATAAGACACACGCGCAAAATATATTAAAAAAAATGTTTGTGCCGCGATTCGAACATGGAACTTTGACTCCGTGACGACAAGTCCCGGCTCTCTTACCTCGGACCTCCGTCGCTGGCGCTGATATATATATATATATATATATATATATATATATATATATATATATATATATATATATATATATATATATATATATATATATATATATAAACTTACACGAGAGGTTAAAGCGGTGGCAGCATATATAGTATATATATATATATATATATATATATATACTGCCACCGCTTTTACCTCTCGTGATTTTTGCTTTCTTTTGGCTCATGGTTGCCTTCACTGGCAGTAACTTTACCTACCACTCCTAAAGTATTAAGGGGCGGTTAATCGGACTCTAGTTGAAAGCCTTAGCGGTCAGTTCGTGCGAGCGAAATTGAAGTTTTGTACTCGAAGCGACACGCATTTCTCTGCAGTTAGGCAGGGACGCTAGTTACTTCCTTGTCCCCGCGGAGCTGGTCACGTGTCATAAACATTCCTCTTTACCGCAACCGCGGCCCCGTCCGCTAGATGAGCTAACTGCCCCGGGGACCCTATCCTCGTCAAGCACAAAGTTGAAGGCGAAAGTTAGCGGAGCGCTCCGATTGAGCGCTGGCGACAAAAGCGCGGAGTCATCGCCCTGATAGTCAAAATGGTGAGCTCCGTGAACTTCGGCTCCATTTTTGAGTTTCAAGAGTTTAGTGCCCCAGGGATTCGTTGAATTTTTGAGGTTATTAAAAAACGCTTTTAGGCGTCCCCAGTTTTTTCTTTTTTTTTTTTTTGAATATATGACATTGGGCGCAAAATGTAGCTGTTCGGAAGCAATCAATAGCGAACGTTTCTTTTTAGATAAATAATATCGTGGTTTTAGACTGTTATCGTTGAAATAGTTAGATTTAGCGATTTATTTAAACTGCCGTCTTTGTTGCGCCCACGTGCCCTAGTTAAACGCTTTTTTTTCACTCGAATGGCTTAGCATTTGTTCTTTTAAACACTTTAAATGCGCGAGGTAATCCCAAACCTAACAACTGGCGGCCGCGAGGCACGCATTTGCATCATCTGTGTCGCACTTTGTAACCAGGCAACCAACGACTAAATTGCGCTCCAGATTTTCTGCTTTTTCCATTTTTTTTTTTTTTTTTAGCTTACACCGGAGCACGACAAAATATTCGATTCCCGGCTCACGAGGACCGCCGAAGCGCATAATGTACAAGGGGACCGTCATCGCGGAGCGGTAAATTGATTGCACCTGGCGTGTTTCGAAGCATCAGCGGCAAGGACGAGCCACCCCTGGTATAGATTGCAGACAAATGCTAAATGCTTAAAAGGAAGAAAAGAGATAATTAAATTGCAGCTTGCAGTGCCAACCAAGGTAGCGGTGAAGCTCTCGGCAGGGAGGCCCTCCAGCTGAAATCGTTGAATTGGGTTTCGTCCGACATCTTGGAATTTCCATGCGGGAATTCGGCACCGCAAGCATCAGTGTGAAGAGGGAAATATAAATGAAAATGATTGAAAACATAAAGGTCGCTTAAAACGCGTCCCCGCCTAGAGGGGCATAGCCGGTTACGTTTTTGTTCTCCTGTGCGGGAAGGTGCAACGGTGAACCGCTAACGTTTTATCATTAGAACTACCAAACCCTCCACAGATGTTTTTCTTTGCTATTCATAACGTCGGATGTGGCAGGCATTATAATACGCATGGGCACACAGTCCCTGTAGTCTCGTAGTCAATTGCTGGTGAGTCCTCTAAAGGAATAAGACTTGGCCTATTAGGGAGAGCGATGGCAGCCTGGTTTATTTAGGAAAAACGGCTGCTCCACCAAGTCCATATCAATGTACATAGTGCCAATTGAAGGATAGAGAACGATGAGAAAAAAGAAATGGATGAAGCAGGCCCTTGCGTCTAAATAACCTTACACGTACGCCTTTCCCGCCAATCGCCTCCGTTAAAAACGACAACAACTACAAAAAAACTTCGAATTTTAAACGTCGATGGTAAGTGAAGAACTTTCACCTGGGAGTTTGGAAGGCCACCAATGTCTAATGTTCACCCATCTCTGTTTTAAAATAATTTGGCACTTTCCGCGGCTCCGACTAAAGGCACGGGGTTGAAACCATACCTGCTTAGCCATCCACTTCAACACTGTTGCTCTAGAAAAATTGTTCAGCAGATTCAAAAGGATTCTTAGGAATATTCACAATAGCATAGCTTCTAGAAAATTCATGAATGACGGCACTGTGTCAGTCGACATTCCTTTGCCGACGCAGCATATGTGGTATCGATCTTTTTAGCTTGTGGACACATCATAACCTGAATAAATCTTTAATATCAGTTTTACGAACTGGACAAAGGTCTATTTCCTGGAAATGTCTCCTAAGGGAATTACCCGTGTCTAATCAAGAAAGATTTGTATCTAAAACGCAGATACAAAAGCTGACCAAACTCCATACGAACACTGGTGACAGATCACTGAAGAAACGAAAATAAGAAGTCACGAATCAGAATATGAAAAAATAAGAAGTACCAAAATATAATTCGTTTATTACTAGTTTAATGGCTTCAATTTTTAGCGTGGACACGCAATTTGAATGCATATTTTATTGCAAGTTTCAATTCCTATTATTCTTATTCTACTGTAAGCCCTGTTAGTGTCAAAGCAGGAGAGAAAAATAAAAGCAAGAAACCAAAAGAAAGAGAATGCTATACAGTTAAACATGTTATAAAGAACGCATTCGCTTAAACACAGTCGTCCAAAGGAAACACGCTGTGACAATCTTACAGGTTGTAATAAAATACATAAATTATTATCAAAGTAAGAAACAAACTAACCGCTCATTCACACTAGAAGCGGATCCGCTTCCGTAAAGCGGTTGCGAACGCGGTTGCATAAGGATCCAGTACAATTTCACGTGCATTCGATGACATCAAGTGCGCGTGCAATTGTACTGAATCTTTATACAACAGCCTTCGCAACCGCTTTGCAAACGCGTATCCGCTTCCAGTGTGAATGAGTGGTAAGTGCTGAACAATAAGTGAATACAACGGCTGGCTCTAAAGGTATATATCACCTGCGCAAAAAAAACTTCTTCAAGCACGTCTATATGACCATCATTGGCGACGAGCACTTATGCGATAACCAGATACGCCATAATATATTTCAAGCGTTATGGTATTTCCGTTTATCACACCGGAATAGTTTTGGGTCGGCGAATCTAGGGGCAATTGTGTATATACCGAGACTCATACCGCGACTTCCCACGCCATTGCGTATTGAATATCCTGGAAAGTGGCTACCTGAACAATATATACCAACATACATAAACCCAAGCGTTTTGCTTTCTCTGAATACACGGAGTTCCCCTTAGCACGCAAAATTGCCATCGAAAAATGCAGGAAAACTCCTGAATTTAGGCCATTTTCGGATAGGTGGGTGACTTCCTAATCCCTTATAACAGATACAGAAGACCAAAGCAACGGGTGCCAGAGTTAAGTTCGGAGATCTTTGAACAGAGCTGTTCTGGCCTTAAGTTGACCTATGAACTGCCAGTACATAAATAATTTAATTTTCCAAATCTCTCCTTAGAATTTAAAGGAGAGCACACATGTTAGCGATATCAAGCTCGCTCCTGCAAATTGTTTCTAGATAATGACTCGGAACATTTAAAGAACATAAAACACTGGGTTTCCGCCACGGCGTTAACATCCGCCCTAAACAAATCATACGAACATCAGATTGCTTGCACTCCGCCAAAAATAGAAAATGTTCCTGCGGGGGCCTTACATGCTCAGAACTCAGATAAATGACGAATGACAAGCTTCTTTATTCCAACAGCTTGGTAAAATGTTGATGAAAAATATGAAGGGGAAAAATACCTAGCAGAAAAAAAAAGAACAAAAAAAACGTCACTATAACGTAGCAGCAACTAAAAAGAAGGATACGGCGCAGAAAACGTCTGTTATTCCAGCGGTGTGAATGTATATTTTTTTTTTGTGTGTGTATTTTGATACATTCTGTTCAGCGGGCACTTGCACGGATTCAACGGCTTCAACAATATTAAGCTATAATTAACTGTACAAGGACGAGACGATTAATACACTAACATTGTTACCAGCGTTACGCGGTTCTGGGCCGACTGTCCCTCGCGCGGCTTGTGCCTCGACTTATATAGGCCAGCGACGCGAGGCCCGCGTGGCCGGGTGCTTGCAGCCAGCTTGCGGCCGAATGGTGGCTGCGATGTTCGGGATCCGCGCAAGCATGTGGACCGAGCCCCCACGCAGAATAACAAAAGCTTTATTTAGTTTCTTTTGCGTTATGAATTTTTAAGATAGCACATTACGTAGGTGAGCAACAATGTGGAAGTTGTAATAAGAAAAGCTTAACGCTCTAATTCGCTTAGAAAAGCAGCACGTTTTGGTCGTATATATATATATATATATATATATATATATATACGTTTCTTAGCTTAATATTATATATTAATTTGCACAACAAATGCCCACATAAAACGTAAAAAAATAACTAACGGCAAAAGATTGTATTTGGCGTGAAAAGTTTGACTAAATCATTCTAGTTACACAGGTGTGGTCTAAATCACGATATAAATCATGATATAAATCCCGATTCAAATTATCCTGATTTTTACTCTTAACCCGGGACACGATGAAGCGCCTCTACGTTTCTGCTCTTTGTGTCCGTCTGCGCTTGCATTTCCAAGTATCCGACTAGGCCTACAAGTCTTGCTAAAATTGCACTGCAAATTGTAGCACTGGTTACTCCTACTCCGTCGAGGAGCCGTCCACGCTCCTTGTCCCTCTCATGACAGTGCTCCCGAGCGACCTCACCTGGCGGTACGTCACCACGCGGACTCCACATGTATTACTGGAAGTTTAGAAGGTAAGCTCAGGAAAGCCGTCCCCGTTCATGACTTTGGAAAACAGGCGAGCGCCCCACTAGACGCGGCTAGTGAGAGCGCTCACAATCCCACCCTTCTATTTTTTTTTGTCACCCACAAGAGCTTCGACCTACGCTTTGCTGGTGGACACCGGAGCTTAAGTGAGTATCCTTCCCGCACCTACTCACACTGAACAGAGTGCGAGCAAGTAATGCACAGTACAGGCTGCGAAACAAAGGCCCATTCTCAAGTACGGCGAGCAATCTATAACCCTCGATTTCGGGCTTCGACAAAGCTTTAAGTGAATGCAATTTTTATGACAGCGGTTGTGTCTTACCCCATTATTGAAGCATATGTTTTGCGTCACTGCCAATTTCTCGTAGAAATGCTTTCCTTCCTCGTTGATAAAACTAATCAACTGAGGGTTCAGTGAGTGGCAGTGATATCTTCGTATAGTTCCCAGTTACGCTTCTCCAGCCTCAGTGTCCTTATTATATATTGCTCGACAAGTACAAGTCCCGCAGTGGCCAGCACAACTTAGACAAACTACTTCAACACGATGTGACTCAACATATAGAGACTTCACATCTACCGACTCTCCTTCGACCGCTCTGGAACGGCTCAAATTTGCTAAGACGGGGTACGGAATATGGTAAAATGGGAAATCATTCCTCCATCATCCCTGTCCATGGGCCTCACATCTCCTCTTTGTACCGAAAAAAAAAAAAAAAAAACCTTGCTGACGGGAGGCTTTGCGGAGATTTTAGAGCTCTTAACAATGCAACCATGCCAGCTAGATATCCAATATCACCGATCCAGGATTTTTCATTGTCTCTTCGTGGCTGATTTGCTTTCTCTAAGATGGACCTTGTAAAAACATACCAGCAGATTCCCCAGTCGAACCCTCTGATAATCCAAAATGGCGACACCCTCTGGATTTTCTGAATGTCTGCAAATGTATGGGTGACGAAATGCCGCTTAAACCTTTCGTGGGTTGATCGAAACCGTCACAATGGGTCTCATTTCGCTACGCGTACATCGATGGCCTTCTTGTTTTAATTATGACGCATAACATCTGCAACATCTGAAATTCCCGTTTTAACGCCTCGCGCAATATGGCCTTACACTCTAAAAAGGGGGAGTATAGGGGTACACCCCTTGTCCCATATGTAACACCCCAGACCAACAATTCGACTTTCAGTATACACAGACGTCGGACCGACGATATTAACTTTCAAGAGCAGTTTGATAGCCGATCGATACAACTTACTACAATAGCTAATATACGCATTAAAGGCTACAGTGAGACAAGGCTTTTTTGGCCCTGCTGCAAAACCTCAGTTTTTTTTTGTTTTTTTTATTATTAGACTCTGACACGCACGTTAGTTATTTAGTACGTTACATCCAACAGCTATCAAGCCGCTCGTAGAAGTTGGTATCGCCAGCTCGACGTCAGTGGATGAACGTCCAAATGTAGTTTTGGGGTGTTATCATACCTCGGCAAACCTCACTCATGAGGGCCCTCACTCACCCTCACTCACCCTCATCCTCACAGGTGAGGTGAGGGTGAGTGAGTTTCTGAACCAGGAAAATTCATGAGTGTGAGGGTGAGTGAGGGCCGTGAGGGCTGTGAGGGCGGTGAGGGCCGTGAGGGCGGTGAGGGCCGTGAGGGCGGTGAGGGCCGTGAGGGCCGTGAGGGCGGTGAGGGCCGTGAGGTCCGTGAGGGCGGTGAGGGCCGTGAGGGCGGTGAGGGCGGTGAGTGGCGTGAGGGCTATGAGTGCGTGAGGGCCGTGAGGGCGGTGAGGGCGGTGAGGGTGGTGAGGGCGGTGAGGGCGGTGAGGGCCGTGAGGGCGGTGAGGGCAATGAGGGCCATGAGGGCGGTGAGTGCGTGAGGCCCCCTTCAGATCGGGCACCTTTCTCAGCACTTTTGGTGTTAATGGCGGGTTGTTCTCCAGCTTTCCCTAGATCGACACGAATTGCTGAGATCGGGACCGGCTCGAAATAAGCAAGCAATTCGGAGCAATTCCAATACGTTTGAAGCGGCTGCATCCAATCAGGGACGCAAAATTTTCACGTGATACCTCGTGCCGGTGATTATGACACCGAAAGACTTGGTTCTGGTTTGAAATCGATCGTTTTTTGGAAATAAACTGTTTCAGAAAGGTGCATTAGCATTCTTAACGAGGTTTAAATGCATAAAAACACGTTTATAACTCGTAATTGTGTCTAAATAGTGCAAGAAAAATAAAATTTTATGATGACGGTGGCAAATTGCAGCAATTGGTTGCTGCGTGCGATCGCGGGCGGCCCGTGGTGCTGGTGTTGCGACGTAAAGTTTCTGGGCGAAATCGCCCCATCTGAAGCTGGCCTGAGGGGCGTAAGGGTCATGAGTGCGTGAGGGGCGTGAGGGGTACGTGTGAGGGCCGCAAAGGCGGTGAGGGGCGTGAGGGCGGTGAGTGGCGTGAGGGCGGTGAGTGGCGTGAGGGCGGTGAGTGGCGTGAGGGCGGTGAGTGGCGTGAGGGCGGTGAGTGGCATGAGGGCGGTGAGTGGCATGAGGGCGGTGAGTGGCGTGAGGGCGGTGAGTGGCGTGAGGGCGGTGAGTGGCGTGAGGGCGGTGAGTGGCGTGAGGGCCGTGAGGGCGGTGAGGGCGGTGAGGGCGGTGAGTGGCGTGAGGGCTATGAGTGCGTGAGGGCCGTGAGGGCCGTGAGGGCGGTGAGGGCTGTGAGGGCCGTGAGTGGCGTGAGGGCGGTGAGTGGCGTGAGGGCGGTGAGTGGCGTGAGGGCCGTGAGGGCGGTGAGGGCGGTGAGGGCGGTGAGTGGCGTGAGGGCTATGAGTGCGTGAGGGCCGTGAGGGCCGTGAGGGCGGCGAGGGCTGTGAGGGCCGTGAGTGGCGTGAGGGCGGTGAGTGGCGTGAGGGCGGTGAGTGGCGTGAGGGCCGTGAGGGCGGTGAGGGCCGTGAGGGCGGTGAGTGTGTGAGGGCCGTGAGGTTCAGTGAGGGTGAGTGAAGGGCTGAAGGTGAGTGTGAGTGTGAGGGTGAGGGTGAGTGAGGGGCTGAAGGTGAGTGTAGCTGTGAGGGTGAGGGTGAGTGAGGGGCTTAGTTGAGTGTGGCTGTGAGGGTGAGGGTGAGTGAGGGCGACCTAAAATGCCGACCTCTGGGTGTTATATGTGGGACAAGGGGTGTACCCCTGTATACCCCCTATTTCTAACAGTGTAACATCAGCCATGCAATATGCGAATTTGGACATTTATAATTTCTAGGTCACCAATTGGACAGGCATGACATACGCCACCTCAAGCAAAAGGTGCGGGCCATCATACATTTTTCAACGCCAACCACCATCCGCCAGCTGCGGGAATTTCTTGTCCTCATAAGCTTTTATCTACGATTTATTCCCCAGTGTGCAGCAATGCTCTGCCCTCTGATAATTCTTCTCAAGTAACACAGATCACCCTCATCACCGGTACAGTGGAATGCGGCTGCAGAATCCGCTTTTCTCCAAGAGAACTGGGTGCTAGCTCAAGCTACTATGCTCTCCCATTTTTAATGTGACACATCAACCGGCATAATGGTGGAGGCCTCGAACGCTGCTGGAAGACCTGTCTTGTAGCAGCTCGTCAAAATTCACTGGACGCCGCTTGCATTCGTCTTCCGGCAATTCACTCCCGAAGAAAATCATTACAGGCTCTGTTCAGATAAGATAATCCACGCGAGTTGGGACGCACTTGTATTTGTCATATTTTTTTTTCTACGTTAAGCCTACGCATGAGTAGGACACGACTTCAAAATGTTGCAAAATGTATATCATTGAAAGAAAAAAAAAGAATTTAGTGCGACAAACGGCATACTGTAAACGACTTCGTTTTCGCAGGATCAATATTTTGCGATTTATGTAAAAGCTGATATGTTTAAACAATTCGCGGGCTCTAATTTTTGCGACGCGGTGAAATCATATTATAGATTCCAATGTGTTTATGTTCTACCGGAATTGTTCGCGAGACCAATTTTTCGTGAATTGTAAGTGATTTGCGAAGTTCGCGAAAATTAGGCCCTCTCGAAAATTGAGCCGTTTACACTATTTGAATTTTTTTTTAATTTTTCGTTTATACCATGTTTGGTAACAAAAAAAGTGTGTGTGTGTATGTTTATACAGCCTAGAACTTAGTCTGCCTCATTGGGCGGCTTGTCTCCCAGCTGTAGATGAGAAATTTAGCTAATGCAGACCTTTAATTTAGCCTGGGATCATTAGCCTGCATGACGCAGTAGTGATTCACGACCGCAAGCCGGTCCGAAACTCATCCAAATTGAAACGGGCAGGGGATTGACCCCAGGATCCCTGAGTTCTGCAGCGCGAGCTTCCTATCCACGTGCTCCGAGCTGGTGTGCGCTAGCCCACTCGGCCACCGATCCCAATATGGAGACACCTTCTAAGCAAACTACAAAAAAAAAAAAAAAAAAAAAACTCAAATATTTTTAAGCATAATATATGATGGGTTCTTTTGAATGAAATATGTACAGTACTCGAAGCTCATATATTTTGAGTCAAAAACGTGAAAACTTGGCTTCTTTGAAGTTTTGTCAGTAGAGTTTTGAGCGGTAACCTACAAAACTTTAATAGCTACCGCATTAAAATGTACCTCATATATTCTTATGAAAACTTTCATTAAACTTATATATCAATGATTGCTTTATCTCAAAGATTTAAAATTATGCGACTATCCAAGCGTGTTCTAAATTACAAAAGTAAGAAATTTCAAGTGCGAGAAAATTGGTCAACACCGAATGTAGGAAATAAGGAATGCAAAAACTGATTGACGCTTTCTCAAAGCAGCAGCGTTTCGGGAGAAAAATTCGAAAGCCCTTGTGGAGGGAGTAAGTCTAACTCTGGCTCTATGATTGTAGTAGTTTAGGTACGTGGCACCGCGCTCTTCTTGAACGGCAGACAAAGCTAGGCCTGCATTTGCCCCGGCAAGATGGTCGATAATCACGTTGTTGATGTTTTTAAAGGATGGCGTTCTACCGACGCGGAAGCTGTTTTCTCGCCTGGCATCGTTCGACGTAACAGATCAGAAAACAAAGCAAATCCGTTAAGCCCAAAGAGCCGTACACGGCCGCCATGAAACTAATTTTAGAGTTACCAGGTTTCAAAGGCAACCGGGTCCCAATCATTTCGTCAAAAACCGTTTCCTGAAATTACGTTTCGTGGACAACTTTCATAGACACTTGTTTGATGGACACACGTTACGTCGACACGATCGTTTCATTGACAATCGTTAGGCAAGCTTTACGCTGCATGGACATTTCGTCACGCGTGTATCACTGGGGTGCGCGTAAACCAACCCCCTAGCCTGCGTTCACGCCGCTTCGCTACGACAATCTGCGGCGGCTCATTACGTTAATGTTAACCCACCTGGCCAACCCGTACACGCCGCTTCGCGGTGACAGTCTCATGCAGCGTATTAGAGAGAAAAAAGATAATTTGAGCTGTCAATGAAATTATTTGTCGATGAAACATCGTGTGTTGGTGAAACTATCTGTCGATGAAACGTCGTTCGATGAACTGATTGCCACCGGTTGTAACCCTGCCTCCACGTGCACGCAACTTGCGAAGGGACGGGCTATCGCACTGACTCGCTGGCGGCAGCGGAGAAATAAGCAACACTTCGGTCAATATACTATCGTTCCTAGACGCCAACGCCGGCGTCAAAACCAAAATGCCGCGAGTCCTAGAGCGACGAGCACAATACTAGCAGCATCGACCTAATCAGCGCCCTATTAGAAAGGCGGCGGCTGAAATAGAAAGCAAACCCAACAAGCCGGCGGAGGCCCCCTCGCGAACCTGAAGAGGGGCTTTAGGGGAACCAGAGATGGCATGGAGCGCATAGCACACTCAAGTATCACCTGTTTTCTCCTGGTGCCCTCTTTTTACGGAGGAATTATTTTTTCTTTATTTTGTTTCTGCGGATACATGTTCCGCAGACGGGGTCTAAGGCTAAAGGCACGAGTACTTGACAAAACCTTAACCCCCTCTTGGTATGCAGCGAGCATCAACATACATATACAATACATCACATATATATATAATACATCATACACATATAATACGTCATACATATTAAGTACATATACATTAAATTTATATAAGTTCAATAGCCAAATCTTAATACTGTCAAATATGCAGTTTTTTAGCTTAGACATACTAAAACAAATAAGTATTAGATACACATACGCGGTATGATTCAAAAGTCTAGATCACAACAGTTTTACACAAGTTCATACGAGATATAATTTGACAAAAATTGTGTAGAAAAACATGAAGCTACAAAAGAAAAAATTTCAAGATACAAATAACATTTTTATACAATAACTTTGTATAGACTGAAAAGACCTATCAAAAGACAATGTACCGAGAAAGGTAAGATCGTTGCTAAAAAATATGATTGCAGTTTTAAAAAAGACGAGCAGTATCTAACAAAATGTGAGAGCACTGCACAGTTAATTTGTTTTAAAATCTCCTTTAAATTGGGATATTTATACATCAAAGTTTAATTCGAGCACGTCACGATTCAAAATTGTAGCAGTCTCGAAGGATAAAGTTTGTCGTCCGTAATTTGTTCGTATTATAGCTACTTAACGTTTCGGCCGTTGAATATTGTACACTGGTGTTAGTTCACTTTCTGGCGCTAAGTAGGTTCTATTTCTGTGGATTAATTGAAGCAGTTTAAAGTAATATATTTGATTTTCTATAAGCATGCATGGTGTTTTAAAAACAGAGGTTCCGTACGTAGATTCCTGTAATCTCCCTTGTAGTTCTCAAGCATACGTAAAATTCTTTTTTGAAGGACTATTAATTTAATATAGTTTGAGCCAAGGTGCACACCTCTGTCAGACGGGCACCTAAAAGGACCTTTACGCCAAAGGCCTTTAGGAGTTTCAAATGACTTTTAAGTTCGGCCGTGCCAGAAAGCTCAAGTAAATGTCATTAGACGATGTTTACAGTGATTGAAGAGTCGTAGTTCGTTCAAACGCAGAAATCACCTTCACGTCACAAAAATAATATTATTACAATAGAACTATATTTTTTTAGTTTTTCTTCACCAAACATATTATTAAAAAAAAAAAAATAAAAAAAAACGACGAGGTATGTCGAGTGATTACAGCAAAGTTCACTTTAAAGGGGCACTGACACCCCAAAGGTCGTATTTATTTTTATTGTCTAAAACGATGCAAGTTGCAGTCATAGACACGCAAAAAAAACCGCATCGCGAAAAAAAATTTTCCCGCGCGCGCGCGCGCCTTTTTATTTTTGGCGTTTGATTTTCCCGCCTCTCGCCTCCTCGCTTCTTTTGATCGGTGATGTCAAGAATCATGAAATTTAGAAGCTTTGTAGGCGACATATCTATAACATTTAATTACGGCAATCCTAAAACATGTTTTTTAACGCAATTGCGAACGCACTACGGCCCTTCTTTTTGAAATACCGAAAATCGGGAGTTCGTTGTGGGGGGCGTCTCCTGGATTTGTATCCTCCAACGGAAAACAGGCGACACCGCTCAAAACCGGTCCGCCGGAACGCCGCCGCTCGCTCCTTTCCCCCTCGCTTTGGGTCGCCATGGCAACAGCAGGGGGTGGTGAAAGAAAGGGGACTCTCAGGTCTCCGCAATTTTTGACGTCAAGGCACCGGCGCCGATCGCGCGGGAACTTCGAATTCGGCATTTGGAAATTGTTTTTTTACTTCACGAATACTGAATTCCGAAATTTCAAATTTTGAGGGTAATGTCCCGGCATCGTTTTCAATCGTTTCGGATAATAAAAAAAAATATGATTTTGACGTGTCAGTGCCCCTTTAAGCCCAAGAAAGCCTTTTTTCGGCAATTAGCGGCAACCCTGAGTGTCTCCCGCCCATTCAGTCATAATAGTCGTAACGTCGCTCAGGGCTCCCGCTTCTTTCCGTGCTTCTGCCCGCTGTAGCCCCGTTTGGTTTGGCGTTGTGCTAGCACTTGAGTTTCATCGCGCGCGTCGGAGGCCCTCCAGCCTACCCTCCCAAAGTCGTATCAGCGCAAAGGTCCCTCAACGCTCCAATGGAAGCGCGGCGACCCCTTCCTAGTTGTGGACGCTCCTCCGTCGTTCGACATATCGCACGACGCGAGGGCAAGGAGGTTGTATTAAGACTTCTGGAGTGGCGGTCTCCCGCACTTTTCCATGCGACCGGGTGAAGCCAGTTTTGCCGGTCGGCGGCCATCTTACTAAAGGTGAAACGAAATTGCGCTCGAAGCGGCAGCAGCAGTGCACCGTTGCTTTTGCGGCTGCGTATTAAAAGAATAACAAAAGAGATTTTTTTGTTTGTTTTAGAAGACTCAAAAGCCGCTAAAAAAATAGAAAGCCGATCCGCTTTCTACCTCTAGTAAGATGGCGTCGGTCGCCGTTTTTGGCGTCAGCTCCGCAGCGCCACCGTCACTCCAGAAGTCCTAAATATAACCTCCTTGCGCGAGGGTGAGACACAGAAATATATATGTGCAAAAAGTATTATATTTTATACAGTACAGTTAGCAATACACAGTTAAAAGATTATAAATTAAAGTAATGAAATGGAAGCTAGATAAGATGGTTGAAGGAAGAAAACCGAAGTGCCGAAGCGGACAACCCGAGCAGGCGAGCAGCGGGACGATTAGGCCTACCAGATAGCTGGGGCCGCGAAAACAGAAAACTCTTAGCAGAGCGAGGTACGTACAAAATATACGTTAAGCACGTTCTTTCTCATTATAAAAATACAAAATCTTTGATTTTGGATATCAGCAGTATCTTCTATTTCAATTCGCTTCCCTTGTGTAGACCGCTACTGACGAGAATACGCCTTAGCAGCTTTAAAAGAGTTGCGGAAACTCAGGTTCACGAAAAGGACTTTCATGCTAAATGCCATTTGGGTTGCCGTGTGGCACTGCTTAAATTATACTTACTCCAAAGGTCCATTGGCGTAAAGGTCCTTTTAGGTGCCCGTCTGACAGGGGTATTATTCTGTACGTTCCTTCGTAGGAAAGCCAATATTGCATTATCTTTGCTTTTTTTCTCTCTGCTGTCATGGTTTAGGGAGGTCGCGGAGCTCTTGTCATCGTGAGATGAGACAACACGTGCTCTGCGGTCATAAGCAAACGAAGTGCCAGTCCCGTGTAGTTGCGTCTTAACAGAACGTCTTCAGTCATGGCAGCGACTTACAGCGCCTGTAGTGTAGTCTGTGCTGACTATCTTAGAAAACACAAATAGAAGATAGCAAAGTCGATACATTTTCGCAGTGTGTAAGATCTGATTGCCCATTCATCGAAGAGGATCAGGGCCAAATCCTCCAGTTGGTGCATTCCATTCCTGTAGCCACATCCGGAATTGACTAGTTTTCTCGCATTCATTGGAATTATGGCAGCACAGATGAGTGCTTCGCGGATTCGTCAGTCTGGTTTGAAGAGGGACAAAAGACTAACTTCTCAAAGCGCCCTCTTGCCAACACGCGCAACTTTAGCGCGCTCGATACCTTTACTAGCTATTTTTCTAACTTTTAGAGCATTGTGTTTTTTATTTCTATTTTAGTACACAATAATTACAAGTATTTTTTATCTCAGCGGACGTCTTGCTGAAAGTCTGTCAGTGAAGTCGCAGGTCCACCTTGGTCAGCCGGACGTACAGCCGTCATGAATACCAGTGTAACAAGTTTGGTGACTCAAACATTCCTACTTTATCGCGAATATGGGGATAATTATTCGCATGTAATTTACTTTACTGTATTTAATTATATTCTACTTTCTTTAACATAACATGTATAGTAGTCACTACAAGCTTTCGTCCCGCTTTTCTGGCTTATTGGTAAAATTAGTAAACAAGACGAGCAACACGGGTATTTTTTTTAATTAATAGAATGCTTCAACTTTATCCCAATACCCAAATGCAGCTCAAAACATACATCTAGCCATAAATTACAGGAAATCAAATCATAATATTGTTTGTGGTATTCGGCAAAAAAGTCGGCGTGGAGGATGTATTTCGCAGCGCTGTAACTTTGAAGGAAACAAAATGATGCGACACGCTTTTCATGAACAAACACAAGAGTGCGGTGGATAACTATCACAATAAATTTCTAGAAATATATTTGTTTTTTGTAGGTTTTTTTATTGCCCCTTGAAATTTCTTAACTTTGTAATTTAGAGCAAGTTTAAACCAACGTAAATATCCACATTTGTTTAGATAAAGCAATAATTTATATAGATTTTATAACAATACATTACATCACATTTTACATTAGATAAGAACATTTGATTAACAATACATTGCATCAAGTGCTAATGTTTTAACTTCAATTGTTGTACATTGCGGATCAGAAATATAGTGACAAGTCAAAGAAGCCAACTTCGCGCATTTTTGGCGCACAATATATGACCTCCACAATGCTGTACATATTTCAATCAATAGCACTAATTATTTATTATCAGCACAAAATATATGATATTTATCGTATTTGTAGTTTGCGTAGTAGGTGTCACCAAACATGACAAAAATGAAAAATTCAAAAATTGAGCATGCCATTGTGGCGCACTCAAAACATTTTTTTTAACTTTTAATATTACGTTTTTTTAATTATTTTTGATTACGGTTACTACACATGTAGAAAAATAACATACAGAAAACGAAAACAAAAAAAAAGCAGAAAAAATCGTCCGGCCTCACGTGCGTAATCTAATCTGAGCAGAGCCTACAGCAACCACGGACAAGAACTACACAAAATCTGTGGTGCCATCCGATATTTTCGAAGTTATATAGAATGCAAAACATTTTTCATTCTAACAGATGATAAGCCTCTTACATGTGCATTCCATTCAGGAAACGACGCGAACTGTTTTCCCCAGTCGCATGTTATGATATGACCAAAAGCATTTTTTCCACAGCTTCCACCTGGTCACCTGATTGTGCCAAATGTGTTAGTCTATGTTTTATAATCGTTATTTTTATTGTTTATACGACAAAAAATTGTTGAATCTTTAACCCAGATTTTGTGGATTGCTTTTATTTTTCTTCGCTTTATCCATCCCACCCGCTTTTCTGTAATGCCTTTGGGCGCTGAATGGTAGGTTAAGTAAATAAATAACTAAATAAATAACACATGATTTATACTGCTGGGCACGTAACAGTGTCAACATGTCAAAATTAACATACGGCACTTCGGGGCGTCGATTTTTTGAAGGGTGTGGGTATATTTATACAGTCTAAGCTTCGTCTGCCTCAAGGGTGACTTTTCTCTCCGCTGTTGATTAAACATTTAGCCAGTGCAGTATAACCGCTTTCCCGGGGTCGTTAACATGCATCACGCGGTAGTAATAAACTTTCGCACGCCGGTACGATGCTCATTTAGATAGAAACGGGCTGGGTTCATGCAGCGCGAGCAAGATCGGCAGTTAAGGAAGAGGAGAAGGAGAAAGACGTTAAAGAAGAGATAGGTTGCCAATGGTGACAATGAATAATTCTGGTAGGGTCAAGCCAGGACACCCGTCTGCGAGAAGCAACGGCCCAAGTGGTCTGTTGCTTCACCCGGGGGGCCCCGAAGGTTCCAAACCACCCCGGGTTCGGCTCAACCACCAAGATTTTCTTTTTCTCGGACACGGGTATGCCACGCCCAAGCCAGACGTGGGTGGGTCCAACCGACGTGGGCTCAGGGTCCGTAGTGACGGTACTCACCAAACACCTACGAGTGTAAGTGTCCCCTACGGGGATCAGCCGTAGATGTAGAAATGAAACGAAACTACCTAATTAAAAAAAAAATATAAGTGTAGAGCTTCGTTTTCAAGCTGACTGTACATATTTTCAGCTTCAGTTAATGTTCGTAATGCGTACGCCACTAGGCGAGTGTCTCAATTTTTGCGCCCATGAGACAGCATGGCGCCTACATTATACTGGGACGCATCACAAGCCGCTTGCAATGGCTTGTGAGGGTCGTAGAATGTCACAACTGAGGATGTTTAAAGTAATTTCTTGATTTCCTCGAAAGCCGCTTGAAATGTCGTGTTCCAAAACCAGCGCTGATCTTGCCGTTACAGCTTGTACGGTGAACTTCGTCATGGTGGACAGTCGTGGAACAAACTTTCCGTGGTGATTCACGGTGCCCAGTAGTCGCTGCAGCTGTTTTGCTTGTAGGCGCTGAAACTTGCATCAGAGCCTCGACCTTCTCTGGCGTTGTGCTGACGCCTGCTGCACTGATGACGTGGCCGAAGTTACGCGAGTCTTTCTAAAAAACGATATTTTTTTTCTTTCTGCATATGGACACCGCATTCTGACAACCGCTTCAAGAAGTCTCCCAAGTTGGTTAAATTTTCTTCTGAGACCTACCGGTGATAAAGACATCGTCCAAGTAGCAACTAACGCCTTTTAAGTTTTTCAACATGGCGTCCATGATTCTTTAAAAATACTGGTTCCGAGGAGTCTCTGAACGGTAGCCTGTTTACCGCAAACAGTTTCTTGGGTGTGTTCCGGATCAAGTGTTTACCCATATTCACCGGATGGTAAGCCCGGTTTAGGTCAATCTTCGAAAACTCCTGACCTCCCGCAAGAGCTGCGAAGAGGTCGCCGACCCTTGGTAACGAATACCGGTCAGTGTCAAGGCAAGGGTTCACGCTGGTTTTGTAGTCACCGCACAACCTTACCCCCTCGTCTTTCTTCAATGCCAATACGACCGGCGTCGCATAGTAAGTCATGGAGACCGGTGAAATGCCACTCGTGTTTCTATCTTCACTGCGACCTCAACAGCAGGTTGTAGGGCAAACGGCAGGTTACCTTCTGTGAGTGACATTTTTGCCTTTGTTCGGTGATAGTTCCCAGTTCGTTTAAGAGCTACAGCTGTTAGTGATTCGTTCACCGATTTCGTAACGGCGTGAGCGGAAATTCCCTCAGTTTCCACGGTAAATTTAGCGGAAAGATTGACCTCACGTGGCGTTTAAACCAATTATGTTTCCCCGATAAATTTGGAGGGAAAGCTGATGTCACGTAATCTGAAGTCACGGGACCTACAGACACATTCTGATTTCCTTGTGAATTTAACGATAAACTTAACGTTACTTGACCTATGCACCAATTCAGTTTCCCAGTTGAATTTGGCGGAAAACATGATGTCACGTTACCTGACGTCACAGGACCTGCAGATAAATTGAGTTTTCCGCCTAAATCTGGCGAGAAAACACATCACAACCTTGAAATAATTTATTCATCAATAACGTATCGAAGCTAAATAACCTCAACATAATTTCAATATTAGATCGCCATAGGATCTGCGATCGCCGCAATATCAATCGATCGTCATCGTATTATTGTCGAATAAGCAGCACAGCGGTCGTTATTTAAACGAATCACGTCGTGAATCGTTGCGAAAATGTTTAATCAGACCGGTACTTGTCCAGCAGCGAGCCTATATTTGCCCGTTGTTCGGTAGGCGCCAAATAATCTGACCTAACCATGTTGTAAAGGCCAAAAAACTCTGTGATCTAGCAGAGGTCGTCCGTTTTCAATTGTAATCGAGGTAAGAAGCTCGGCCTGCTGCTGACTGTACTGCACGTCGACTCTATCAACTTCAACAGGATGGACAATGGAGCCCTTGAACGTGCACAGCTTTAGTGTCGTTGCCGTAATCATGTCGTCGGAGATGTCTCACGGAACTGTTCCAGCAACGAAACAGAAACATATGCCCCTGTCTCCTATTCCATTTTCAAAGGAACTTCCTGCATCTGTACAGCGATATTTATTAATTCCAGGCTAGACGTGGCAATTTCGATTGTGAAAGCTGGGCTTTCAAGAGCAACCAGTTGCTTGACCGTTTTACGCGGCGTCCACATTGTTTCCGTTTTCTCGTCAACATGGCATACGCGTTCAATATGACCCTTATTATTACACTTCAAACAGGTATCCTAAGTATGCAGGCATGACCGGCTTGCATGCTTTTCTGAGCCGCAGCGATAGCAGTCCCTTTACGTCAAGCCCACTTCCGAGACGGTCTTCATTTTGCTTACGTCTGACAATTCAGGTTACGTCGTGTGCGTTTCTGCTGTGCTCTTTCTTGCTGCTTCTATAACCAGCCCTTTTTAGACAGCTCTCCGGTACGTCAGTCTGATGTCCTCTGTGTAGCCTACGCACCTTCTCATTCTTTTTGCACACATGCACACGCGCGCACCGAAGCGCTCACATAAACATGCGGAGATGACTAAGTCATCGAAGCAGCTGAACTAGTCAGCTTGCACCATAAGGGACTGCGATCACTGGCCGGATCTACGGATCATACACAGCAGATGAGCCATGGCCGTGCACTTTTCGACAGCTCGAGTGTCGGCTTAAGCCCTCGCAGCGGTCCATCTTCAATGGCCGCGGAGTGCCGTGGGGGGCTAGAACCTGACCATGCATTGCCAGAAAAAGACCAGCTCCACGGAAGGGCGGTTGCGGCGAATGGTCAAAGTATTGATTTCCAATTACCGAGTCCCGTCACGTTGGGCCGCCCGGCCGGCGTTCGGTGCGCGCCCATGGACGAGACGTGATGTACGAGTCGTTCTTAATGGGAACGGACATTTGCGATTGCTTGCCATGCTTGCCGGCGCGGCGGAGCGCGGAGCCGCTGTTGCTACCTATATACCGCGACGAAAGAGGAGCGCATCGCCCTTTCGCCCCTTTCCTTTTTTGCGCCGCCCAGCAGCGCAGACTTGTCGATTACTGGTATGCCTGTCATCTAGTCACTGAGTCCGTCATCACCGTGTGGCTGTAGTACTCTGTTTTGGTTTAATCGGTGATTTCTCTCTTTCCGACTATGGAATCCTTTGCGTGTGTGCGCATGTGTGTCCTTTATCCGATAGTGACTGGCAAAATGTTCCTACCTGGTGGATTGGTTTGCTCGGGACGGCGCCCTTCGAATACTGGAGAGATATGCAGCTAACACTACTGTTGTTCACGCAGGTTCTTAAGTCCCTCAGAGCAACTGCTCCGCTCGGCGCGGTCACTAAAGGGGATGCTTTTCCGTACGTACCCGAACCTTCTACGACGGTTATCACCGGACTGCACGTGCCGCCGGGCATCACCGAAGAGGATCTGCCAGTCATCACCGACTGCGACGGCTCCTTCGATAAGTCGATCGTCGTACTGGATTTGCCAATCTTCTTCGAGCAAGGGACACCACGTGTCTTCGTCGATGGCTACATAGGCGCACGGCACTTTGACTGCGTGGGATTTGGAGCCGGCACGCTTGGCGACATGCAGCTAACACTACTGTTGTTCACGCAGGTTCTTACGTCCCTCAGAGCAACTGCTCCGCTCGGCGCGGTCACTAAAGGGGATGCTTTTCCGTACGTACCCGAACCTTCTACGACGGTTATCACCGGACTGCACGTGCCGCCGGGCATCGCCGAAGAGGATCTGCCAGTCATCACCGACTGCGACGGCTCCTTCGATAAGTCGATCGTCGTACTGGATTTGCCAATCTTCTTCGAGCAAGGGACACCACGTGTCTTCGTCGATGGCTACATAGGCGCACGGCACTTTGACTGCGTGGGATTTGGAGCCGGCACGCTTGGCGACATGCAGCTAACACTACTGTTGTTCACGCAGGTTAGTCCTTACAGTCCTATCTGTGTTCGAAAGTCCCTGTTTGCGTTGCCGGCTCCTCCCACGTCAGGTGCTGATACCTTCTGTGGCAGACGATTGAGACTGCGTATATCTCGCAAATATTTTCGCCTCTTTGCACATCGAGTACTTTACCTGTTTCTCTTGTTGCTACTTTCCGGGGATGTAGAACTTAACCCTGGCCCCCTTGACGCAGTAGAAATTGACCTTCTTAAAAGTTTGCAGAGCGGTCAGGCTTCCATTATGAGTAAGCTGGACGCTATCGACAGTAGGTTTAAGAAGCATGAAAACATGATCGAGGAAATAAATAAGAAGCTTGTTGGTACGGAGGGGAAAATCGGGGTCGTTAATCAATTAGTAACAGAACAAGCAAAGCTAATTGAGCTTTTGGCAAGACAAATTAACGAATTGGAAAACAGGAATGTTGATCTAGAAAACAGAAGTCGTAGGCCAAACCTTGTTTTCTATGGTGTGGATGACACGAATAACAAAGAAACATGGAATGAATCTGAAAATCTCATTAAAAGTATCTGTAAAGACAAGCTCGGTGTGGACCTAAAAACGGTGCAAAGGGCGCACCGTGTAGGTCGCTATAATGAGAACTTTAAACGACCAATCATCGTTAATTTTGCCTCCTACAAGGAAAAACAGGATATTCTGTCTAACGCCAAAAAGTTCAAGGGATCAAACTACAGTGTAGACCAAGATTACTCGCCGAAAACCCGTGAAATTCGAAAGAAACTTTGGGAATATGCTAAAACAAAAAAAGCGGATAGTGGCAACCGTGTAAAGCTAAACTTTGATAAGCTCATCGTAAATGATAAAGTGTTTACATGGGATACGGAAATAGAACAAGTTGTTCCTGTCAAAAAAGACTGACGTCCCACGAAAAAAGGAAAAAAAGAAAAGCGCGTTCATCGTGACCTAGTTGCTGTTGTAATAAACTGTAGAAGCATCGTAAATAAAGTTGACGAATTGGCAGGCTTAATCGACTCAGTAAAGGCTGATGTCGTGTTCGGAACCGAATCATGGCTAGACGCTTCCATAAGTGATAGCGAAGTCTTTCCAAAAGGGTTTGTTTCTTATCGAAAAGATAGGTCACGCCTCGGCGGGGGCGTTTTCTTGTTGGTTCATTCATCGCTGAGATCATCCCCACTCGAACTTGGTCATGACGCTATTGAATCAATCTGGTGTACAGTCACGTTACCTGGTAGCTCTTCCTATGTTCTTGGATCGTATTACCGACCACCGAATTCGGATCTTAGTATAATCCGATCGCTATACGACATTGTTTCTGAGGCCTCAAACCAAATTATTCTCCTTGCGGGAGACTTTAATTTGCCTGACTTAGAGTTGAGGGATGGCACTTGTGTATGCACGATTGGTAGCCGAAATAATCTTAAAATGAAAAACATTGTGGATACGTTTGGGCTTCAGCAGTATGTGAGTGAACCAACAAGGAATAATCACATTTTAGACCTCTTGTTTTGTAGCTCTCCCTATCTTATTAACACCGTTAATATTATCCCTGGTATCAGTGACCATCACGCTGTTGTGGCAAATATCCAAACTGAAATCAAACGAGTAAATTCATGCGAATCGAGGAAAGTCTTTTTCTTTGAGAAGGGCAATTACTCTGGGTTTTCTGAAGAGCTTCTTGACCGCCTTCCCGTATTTGAGTGTCTTTCTGAGGAATATGATGTCCATAATTTATGGGATGTTTTCAAGAAAATGTTGCTTCAATTAACGGATAAATATGTTCCCTGCATAGATTCTAGAAAGCTAAAAAAAACGAAGAAAACCATGGGTAACTTCAAGTACTCTTAGGATAATTAAAAAGCGAAGGAGAGCATTTGATAGATATAAGAAGACCAAAAGTAGTAATCACCTTGAAAAACTGGCTGAGCTTACGCGTGAATATAAAAGGAGCATAAAGGGTGCTAAGGAACAATATCTTAATACACTCAATGACAAATTAAAAACCAACCCCAAGCTTTTCTGGAAGTATTTAAAGGGATGTGGATCGGATGCAGTAGGAATAAGTGAAATTACATATAATCAACAGACAGTTTCGGATGATACAGAAAAAGCAACGTGCTTCAATAATTACTTTCGGTCTGTCTTTTTGCCCAAACACAACTATGTTAATCCATCCACTGTTAGTACGGTCGAATTGATGCAGCCAGTTGAGCTTGGCATGAGTGGTATTGAGAAGGCGTTAAAGAACATAGATGAAACAAAAGCAACTGGACCGGATGGCATTTCTCCGCGTGTACTAAAGCGATGTGCTTACCCAATTTCGGTTTACCTTTATTTAATTTTTTCCAAGTCACTGGACACAGGACTTTTGCCAGATGACTGGAAGGTAGCTCATGTCGTCCCTATCCATAAGGGGGGGCCAAAAAAAGACGTCGTAAATTATAGGCCCATTTCATTAACTTCCGTCTCATGCAAAGTCATCGAACATATTTTATATTCAGAGGTAATCGGTCATATGATAAGAAACAACTTGCTGATTAATGAACAACATGGTTTTCGTAAGGGGTTTTCATGTACTACGCAACTTATTGAATTTTATCATGACCTTGCATCTGATGTCGATGAGGGAGGGCAAATAGATTGAATATTCTTGGATTTTGGAAAAGCGTTTGACACGGTCTCACACTCACTTCTTCTCAACAAACTAAGAATGTTAAATCTAGACTCGGCTGTGCTTAGATGGATAGAAAATTACTTGTTCCAGCGTCGTCAATGTGTAGTACTGAATGGCAAGAAATCTGATTACGTTGATGTAACATCAGGAGTTCCACAGGGCTCTGTCCTGGGTCCACTTTTGTTTTTAATTTATATTAATGATATTTCTGCTGGAATTTCCTCTTGCATTCGACTTTTTGCTGATGATTGTGTAGTGTATAGAAAGATTAAGAGTTCAGATGATGTCGCCCAGTGGCAAGCAGACCTTGATCGTATTCAAAGTTGGTGCTCTACGTGGAAATTGAATTTAAATCACAAAAAGTGTGTTAACCTTTGTTTTACAAAGAAAAGGAAACAAATTGAATCTCAGTATTTTATAAATAATAACCCTATAACCAAGGAACTTACTTACAAATACTTGGGTGTCATATTGTCATCTGACTGTTCATGGAATGCCCACATAGAGGAAGTAGTCTTAAAAGCTGGCAGGGCAATGAATTTTATCCAACGTAACTTAAAATGCTCACAACCTAACTTAAAGACAACTGCTTATTTAACATGTGTTAGACCCATTTTAGAGTATGCATGTGCTGTCTGGGATCCAGCCCAAAAAACGTTGATAGATAAGCTGGAGAAAATACAAAACAGGGCGGCTAGGTTTGTTCTTGGACGATACGGGAGGAAAGAAAGTTGTACAGAAATGAAAAAAATGTTAAACTGGGAACCACTTTCCGTACGTCGGGAAAAACTGCGACTAAAATTTTTATACTCAATAGTTAAAAATAAAACGGGAATAAATAGCGAGACTTACTTAAAAGAACCCTATTATGTTTCTAGTCGTAATGATCATAGTCTTAAAATTAGAGAGTACCGCGCTAGGACATGCATGTTTGTAAACTCCTTTTTTGTACGAACAATTGCACAGTGGAATCGGCTGTCTGAAGAGCAAGTGTGCTGTTTCAATGAAGACGTGTTCTTTTCATCCTTGTAACCCCCCCCCCCCCCCCCCCCTGCTGTAACGCCCTCGGGCACTGCGGGGTAATCATTGAATAAAGAATAAATAAAGAATATTTTAATCCCCCCAGCTTTCGAGAATTTTCCCCTCCAACAATCGGTAATACAAAGGGTAATTATTGGACAGATGAGAAACTTTATGCGCTCATAGTGGTCAATGTTTGTATTAGTTGTTTATATTACTCTCTTTTTTTTTTAAGAAAAAGAAGGGATAGCATTTATTTGCGATGATACATTCATTTTCAAGCTCTTTTGTTATATTAGCTATCTAGGTTGCTGCTTCTTACACATTCCAACATAAACATGAAAGCACCACATAACTAAAACCCAAAAAGTTACACACTGGTCGTAAAGAAGTATTCGGCTATTCACAGATTTGCATCTCATCGCAAGAACATCCAAGCTCTATCCTCTCGTTTGCAAAAACGGCGCGCGAGCTATGCACATTTTCAGATGTGTCAAATCCACACGAAGACAGGTAGGCAATGGTGCCCCAATGCTCCTTTGTTGGGGTGATGTAAAGATGTCTTTGCGTGGGCTTTGCTTACGATGATCACATCTAACCATTTAGCTTACAACTTCTTTCAACCAAAATGTTCCTTCTTCCTGTTGTCTCTCCCTTTCTTACCTTATTTGCGCTGTTTAAGTGAATAAGAATTTTTGTTTTCAATTTTGTTTTTGTAGTTTTGGAGGGCATGTGAGCGTCGCGGAGCTCAAGCTCTAGGCAATGGCAGTGCTACGGCGGCATTTTGTTGTCGGCTATTTCTTTGTATACTCTTTGAGTTCATGCCGTAGGCATGAACGTTGTTAGACTAAGGTTAGTTCCACACATATTCTTGAGAGGTGGCCAAAGCGGCAGTGACGCGAACTAGATGCGCTGCATTCTGTTCTTTTTGTACTTTCGGAGGTCTCTGGCCGCTCTTGCCCTGCACTGCACCGTTTCCTCCTGGCGTATAGTGGCTGCGTCATTGCGGTCGTAAGTGCGGAATTTCTTTCAAGCGAAAACGTCTTTTCACCAAACATTGTGCGTTTGATGATGACAAGAATTCGCCTACGCCGTCCTGATTCGCACTCGATACATTTTCGTTGATATCGTTCAGCAATTTCTGGTCACAACGAAAACGCCACCATAATTCAGTTTAATCAAAAATATAGGCTCTGTAGTGACTAGAGGGACGGAGTATTTATCTAAAAAATATATGGAGACCGGAGAAAAAAAGGTTTGCAGAGGACCCGTGCCTTTTCGTCCAGATCGAGATACGCTCACCGGAGAGAACACAAACTTTCTGGGCGGTCAATACTTGTGCTCGTCTGCATCAATAAACTTCACGTATCTCATAAATATTTGTCAATATTATATGTAATATTAAAAGAAAAACAAAAACAACGCATCTTTTTGCAGTCGTCACTCCTCACACATCTGAGGAATACCGTAAAAGTAACTTGCATTCGGGCACCCGACGCTGTTCTCCTGCACCTTCATGACAGCATGGGCGAAAAGGCAAAGCCCGCTGCTCAACTTTTAAGTGGTGTTGAGGGGAAGCAAAACAAGAAGCTTCCAGGAGTGCAAGTGATCTTTTTTTTTTTTATATTACTTGTTTATCACACCAAACAATACAACGGAGTCTCAAAACACAGACGTGTTGACCCTTTAATTTTGTTTTTTCTTCTTGTTTCGTTGTTTTACAAGTATGACCGTCCACCAGCTAGCCGACGCTATTACCCTTATTCCAGTGTTCTCGGATTCCGGCTGACCGTCATGAGGTGACTGTCGTCGACCCAATTGACTGGACGTGCTGAGTTCTGATGATGCTTTTTTTTTTAAACATATCCTGCTTGGATATCGCGGCATCATGTGGTATGTGCAATATATTATTACAATGCGGAGACTTGACGAACATATTGCACTTGGACTGGTGTGTACATCGGTATATCCGCAATCTTTGCGGCGGCGAGTACCCATGTCTTTCGGCTATCCAGTGTTATCAAGTTGTTTAGACAGTTTACAAGCTTGCCGATTCTCATGGTTTTGTGGTTAGCTGCGTGAAATTCGGGTAGAACAAATTCTATGTTTTCTTTCTATTTAAGATGCATATATGAGCTGCACAGATAATTGAAGGAGCTGCGGCCGGTAACATGTCAATTTCACTGCCAAATGTATAAGGCAAACTCAATTTGAGTGTAGTTCGCGTAATATCACACCATGTGACATGATTTTCCCCTCCAGGTTAAGCAGAAGAATATAAATAGGCTTGAGGCCACGTGATATGAATTCGTGTGACATAATCTTCCAAGCTAAATTTCGCGGGGAAGCCTAATTAGTGTTAAACTCGTGGCGTTTCACTTTTCTGCTCAGTCTAGCGGGGATACAGAATATGGGTATAGGTCACATGAAATTATGTAAAGTCGTTTTTCCCGCTAAATTTAGCGCTGAAACTGATTATGTGTAGTTCACGCGACATCAAATCATGTGGCATCATTTTCTTCGCTAAATTTAACGAAGAAACTGAATTAGTCTTAAGGTCACGTGCAGGCCAATTCCCCGTTAAATCTAGCAGTGAAACTGAATATGTGTATAGGCAACGTGACATCATCTCATGTGACGTTAATTTCACTCAAAATTTAGCGAGAAAAATAAACAGCCAGAAACATACCTCGGAGTGGCCTGAAGGTCCTAAGAAAGCTACTCGCTTTAAAAGCTATTCGCTTTAAAAGTGACAAAAACAATATATTGAAAACGTGCCTCGTCGCACTGACGGATAACGCTGTTCCGTCCAACCCAAGTGACCGGGGTGCCTTCGTGAACCGCCATTTGGGCTATAATCGGTAATTAAGAACATAGATAGTTCAGCAGACACTTGACAGCATTTTCTTTCATTGAGAGTTGTTTTGTGAGATTATTGAGAGACTATAAAAATACTTTTTTGTCGGCAATAGGCTATGGCACACACTACCAGGAGCTGACTGCCAAAGCAGTTGAGTTTTGTGCTGTGATTTGAGCATACATTTATTTTAAAGAAAAGAAAACTGAAATGTTGCTCAATGACCAAGCTCTGTCGGCCCGGAAAAAAGGCACGACTGCTTTCAGCTAGAAGCAATGTATTCCCACCAAAAAAGGTGAGCTGTGCATTGCTCTTTAAGGATTGATACCATTTTGCAGAACGGCTCGGTACATGCCGGCGTTGATTCGTTCAAGAAACCAGCATTAAGTCCAAGTACTTCCTCTTCGAGAACCAGTTGGACAAAAAAGAACTAGAAGCCAGCTGTCGGGTTTATCTACTGCGCATGTGAGTTTTATTTCTGCTTACCCAATACCAGATATTTTATCGTAAATTTGGGGCACGAGCTTAACAGCAGCACAGGTTCGCAGATTAGTGCTCAGTGTTCAGCATAAAAGTACTACAGAAAAGTGGGAACAGATAACTTTGCCAAGCAGAGTTATTGCTTACACAAACATGCCTGGTTTGTTATAAAAACCCTATATAGTTAAATCGTTATGAACAGTGAAGAAAGGAAGCAGACTTAAATTAAATGTATACGACGCAGTATTTCAATGACTGTATCAGAGGACACGTACAGCATAGACAAAAAATCGTGTTCAGAGCCGCTTTTTCTAGCTGCCTGCTGCGGCCGCGCCAGCGACCTGGTGCGAATGGGAAACTGCGAAACTGATCTCTATCTAATAACTTTGGTAGGCATCGGGTGCTTAAAAAAAAGAAATAGCTAGCTGAAGGTAATTAGAGGTCGCCCAATTACTAACTATTCGTGACCTTTCAACACAGCAGCCGATAACAGAAAAATGTCTTCGTTACTGTCTTCTCCCGGTTTGTCCTTTTTTATGCTAAGTGAAATATAGAGATTATTTCTTTAAAGTAAGGTGCAGAAAAAGACGGATTTGTAAATACACTCATGAGTGCATGCCATGTTTGAATTTCACAATCAGATGAAGATTTGGAAGTACGCTGGAAAGGAATGGTGCCAGTGCTTGGTTTCCGGTGAGTAAATATGCATCAGGAAACTACCGTCAGTACCACTTCACTCGCAGTGCACGAGTTGCTTTCTGGCCACTCAACGTTTCCGCTTACATACAATGTTTGTTTACGTGTCTTCCTAGTCGGGAAAAGGACTTGCACTGGGAAACTCCTTTCAAAAACTTGTGTGCGCTTCCTTGCTCTTTTAGAGCACCTGAATGCATACCAAAACGTAGATCAAGCACAAAACAATTTGAAAAAAAAAAAAAAGTGCTTAGTGCAAATTAGTTCAGTTCAGTTTGTTTATTTCTCTCCAAACAAGGGGAGGGAGGGAGGTAGAAAAAAGCTGCCATTGCAGCTTGACGCTGCCTCTACCTCCCTTTAGAGTGCAGCGCAAAGCAGGACATCTGCAAATGCACATGTAGAACCAAACAAATTCATAATAAACATTTGTACCAGATTTAACACGATTGAAAAAAAAATACCAGTTACATCAAAAAATGAAATTTTCACATTATATTCCTCATTCATAAACGATATCACTCTCCACTAGAAGTTCTTTAATATTTCTCTTGAAAATCAGAAAGGAACACTGAAAGATTACCTTTTCTTCAATTTTGTTTAAGGAGGAGAAAACTTGATAATCGAATTATTACTTGCCATAATTGGTTCTTACTTTGGTTTTTTTTTCAGATATTTGGTCTCAGTGCATGATCTGAGCTAACATCCTTCGGAGTTAGGTATAGCTTCTCTTTTCGGATAAGCTGAAGTAATTTAAAGTAATATATTTTATTAGCCTTTAGCATAGTAAATTTTTCAAACAGTGGGTCCGTACGCAACTCTCGCCAGGTACCCTGAAAATTGTCGAGCATGCGAAATATTTGTTTTTGAAGGACTATTATTTATTATAGTTCGTTATAGTTGTGGTACCCCAGACCAATGCAACCGTATGATATTTTTGAGTAACATAAAGAATAATATCATTCCTTTTTTAGCCATGGAGGTAGTAGTTTTTAAATTCTATATATACAACCTATTGATTTGGATACTTCGGAAAATATTTTTTTGTCTATGGGTCGACCAGTTAAAATCTTGAATGAACCATATGCCTAGGAACTTTTGATCTTTGACCTGCTCTAAAAGTATTCCATCAAAATAATAAATATAGAAGTATGGAAAGCAAATTCAGATAATAGGACTTTTTTTCTACAGGGTCGAAAATGATTATTTGGAAATACGAGTTCCATTCTCCAAGGACCTAGAAATCCCCAAAGTAACAAAAATGAACAAAGACGATTGCTGAAAAGTGCACTGCATTTTGTAAGCTTTTACAAAAAAAAAAAAAAAAAGCATATTCAACAGGATATTATGGAACAGAAACAACAACAGTGCTTGTGTCCTTGAGCGGAAGTAATATGTTGCGACCAAGGATGGGCAGTATTTCAAATACAAGTATTTAAAATACGTATTTCAAATACATTGTGTATTTTGTATTTGTATTTAATTACAAATTGGGTATTGTATTTGACGTGTGTATTTAAATACTAAAACGTGGGTATTTCAAATACAATTGTAATTAAATACAATTTTGTGGGCGAAAATACATTCCTCAAATTTATTGTCTCTGTCCAGAGCAGCAAGAAGACTACGTTCTGCACCGAATGCAGTGTCTCTCAATCAAGCACAAGCGTTTAGTGACTTTGTGATTACGGTGCTAGTCCAGGGCAAGAATAGTGACGAAATCGACGTTCACAGGCAGACTGGCTAACTAAGTGCCTGTAAGGCCCGCTTCAGACGAACAATTTAACCCAGCAACTTGACGTCGCAACACCAGCAACGCGAGCCGTCCGCGTTCACACGCAGCAACCGAATTGCTACGACTTGCTATCATCATCATTCACCGTGAATTTTCTTGCAATATTTAGACATCCAACTACGCGCTAAAAACGTGTTTTTTTTTTCTTTCAATGGCGTTGAGAATACTAACTCATCTTTCTGAAAAGGTTTATTTCCAAAAACGATCAATTTCAAACCAGAGCCAAGTTTTTAGCTGTCATCATCACCACCACGGCGGTGTCACGTGAAAAATATCGCGTCCCTGATTGGCTACTGCCGCTTCAAACGGCTCCGAGTTGTTCGAGTCTGGTTCGAGTTGTTCGTCCGTTTCGAGCCGGACCCGATCTCAGCAATTCTTGTCGATCTAGGGAAAGCTAGGGAACAACCCGCCAGCAACCTCAAAATTGCTGGAAAAATTGCCCCGTCTGAAGCGGGCCTAACATCTTGTGATGCTTTCCAGCCTGATTTCTATCCATATTTTTGCCTGGAACATTCTAAATGCGCTGGTCGTCCAGATGTTCGTGACTCGCGCGAGTTGCAACAATAAAAAAGTCCTCAAGCTAGTGCTGTGCGTCTTGGTCGTCTTGGTTCTTTGGTGGTCTATAACAATATGTAATCGACAAAAAAAGCTGCTTGAAGCTCTGTACTTTTTCCATCTATTACGTCCAAGCTGATTGCAATTTTGGTATCATATTTCTATTACGTCACTAGAGCCTCGCACACTAACTCCCGAGTGTGCGATGCAAAATTAAAATGAGAAACACAGAAAGCCGTTACAGGTGCCCTGAAGTAGCTGACGCAAATTTTGAGGAATGTATTTGGAAAAGTATTTAGAGGAGACCAAATACATTTGGTTGTATTTGTATCTTGTATTTAAATGCTTTTTGGAAATGTAATTAGAATTGTAATTAAATACATTTTCGACGAAGTATTTTGTATTTGTATTTCTGTACATATTTGCATGTATTTTGCCCATCCCTGGTTGCGACGAAATGGAAATTTTAGCATAAAGTCTTCTAAACAAATTAACTCCCTTGGAGATTCGAGATAGATTTACACGGGGAAAATCACTGCTTCGTGTACATCAAATAGGTTTCTGAAATGCCACGTGACAGCCGTTGCCTTGAGTACTACAATGCTCATCACTTCGCTCAATCGATAGTATAAGAAAAGCAACACCTTTGTTAAGATTACGCTACCTGTGTCACGCCACTTTTTGTATTTCGCGGGAAGACTTTTGTTGTTGCAAAAATATATCTTGTCCCTGCTGCCACGAAGATGAGAGAACAGCAGAGATTAGTTTAAACCTCTAGCCTACAGAGATCGCCCTCGTCGCCTCTTTTGAGTATCCCAATGTGAAATTGGATGCCCTTCCCTAAAGACATCTTCTGAAATGGATTAGCTCAAAGTCGCCGTCGAGTGCAGGACGTGTCAGTAGTGTCTTTGTAATCAGGTGACTAGTACATCAACCGTTGACAGTGTTCATTTTTCCCAGCTAAAGTATGTTCTGAGGACAAGACGGACACCCCCGGAAACATATATATTCAGCGACTGCTTTCGGAAAAATCCAATGACAGAGTTAAACGCTCGAGGGGGTAAGAAAAAGAAATGGCTACAAAATAATTGAGGACGATAGTTATGATGATCGTTTTGTGGACGAAGAGGGTGCAGGTGCGGGTAACGATTAAAGAAATAAGCATGTACGACAAAGGAAACAAAACAACGCCTTTCAGACATGTTAGTGATTTTTGTTATTAAGATGAAGTGGGAGTGGTCTATGAGCGCCCTCAAGATAATCCCCCCGGTGTCCGACGTTTGGCCTCCCAGCCGCTCATTTTTAATAATTCAGCGGGAGTGAATAGTCCGAGGCGGCAAATATGCACCACTTCTTGGGAGCGACATTTGAGATCCGAGGGAACTTGTTTGGCCTCAATGAGGTAATTCACCGGGGATGTTTGGGCAAATACTTGGTAGGGGCTAATGTCGTCGAGAACAATTTTTTATAGCGGCCTGGTTGTCATGTAGGCAAATGGGCCAGCACCAGGTCTCCAGGCTAGAAGGTGGTAGCTTTGTGTGTGGAGTCGAAATGCAGTTTACATTACGACTCCGCACACGCAGGCATCGCAAGGACTAGCGGCTGCTGCTGCTCTGTCGTGCGAAGTTGTGCGACTTGAGAGGTGTCTTGTGCTCGCCGTATTTGGTCATCTAAGGTAGTGTTGCGTTGTGGTGTGGGTGGAGGAGGGAATGCAGTATCGAGTGTAGATGTAGGTTCTTTTCCGTATTACTGAGCAACCTCTATTCTCTAGCTTTTGCCTATCTATCCTGCTCCGTCCCCTACTTCCCTCTCCTATTCGTCCTCTTTTTTTTCCTCCAATTTTAACGTGATTCAAGCACTGGTATATTATTTTCTCTCATACGTTTCGTAGGGGAGTCTAGTCTCTTGTATTTATTAGATATGAATCTGACCACTTTTCTTTGAACAATCTCAGTCTGTTTAATGTCTATTCTTAAAGTATGGGTCCCCAATGACTGATGCGTGCTCAAGATAAGACCTATTAAGGTGTTATATATTTTTTCAGATTTCAGTTTTTTGGAAATCATTCATTTATTTACACAACATTTGTTGGGCCCATAGCCACTACGGCTAGTATCGTGTCCAATCACAATCTACGTATCACCATGCGGCACGAAACAAACGTTACAGCAAATACTAATATTTTGCGTACGATATGACATGGTTAGGCCATTAACCTTGAATGTTATAAAGCAACTTTTTTAATAAAGAAAAAAAAATTCTGCTTAATATACGTGGTCATATTCATTTTAAATTAGTGCATCGTTGAATTCAACAGGTTAGCGACCATAAACATTTTCACATGGTGGTAAATTAAATTGATAATGAAAAGCAGTTCTCATATATCTTGATGGGAATTTAAACAGATAAACGCAGTGGTTCATTAGTTTGTGTAATGCTATGTATTATTTCACCTATTTTTAATTTATATACTGAGCTTATGAGTAGCACGTGTAATGATTGAAATACGGTCGGCTTGCGTAAGTTTTATTAGAAATTGTGATTGGTCCCTAGCGCACGTTTCTGTCGACAACTAATTGAATCTAGGTACGTAGGATATGTATTTCCTCGTCACTGTAAGAAATATGTTAGCTGACTCTGTACGAATGCGAAGTAAAGAATGCGTAAAATACTTGAGTCAAACATTCGCGCGCCTTTAGTAAAGTATACCACCCATAAGCAGCCCTCGAACAAATATTATTAATTTACCTTGTCCAGTGCATGTCTGAATCCACAAGAACAACCAAATATTTGTAGCAAGAAACATGTAGTTTTGTATCGCCCATGTATATAGCCAATGCATCGTAGTTTACATTCTTTTTCCTAGAATAAAACACTGTATACTTGGTTTTTTTTAGGTTAAGGGTGAGATGATTACTTGGGAAACAATTTAGCACCCTAATCAATTATTCAGTTACTTTAGACTGTAATTCATCGAAACTATCACCTCTAAAAATTAAAAGCCATGTCGTCAGCAAACATTAGTGAGGCTGAGTACTTAAGCATAGACGAGAAATCTTTTACAGAAAGATAGAATAAAATATGACCGAGGACTGAACCCTGCGGAACAGCGGTTTGCGCAGTTTGTGGGGAGGAAGACTGCAAAAAGCTTGATGTTACTAAGGACGTGGTTGAGTCTACGCCTTAGAAAACAGTTTTGAGGTTGCTGGGGAGCAAATATTCATGATATGTGTAGACCATGCGGAGTCCCAGTCTCTTTCTGTTGTGGTCACGTTGGTTGAAATATAACGCCTAAGGTGCGATTCGTTCGTTCTATGAGTTCATTCGCCTGAAGATGGTATTGGGACGCTGGTGTGTGCCAAATTCCATAGTCCTGTAGTGCTCGTCTGAACAATGTGGACATAAACAGCGTTCCTTGATCAGAAATTATCAGGCGTGGAGATCCATGGTGCAGCAAAAGGTTGTTAACAAATGTGACGAGGTGGGTGGCTCTCGTACCAGAGACAACTGCAACCGCCACCCACATTTTTAGGAAGTCAGACTCAACAATGTTGTACTTGCTGCCTGACGCCGTCTTTGGAATGGAACGACGTGATAGATTCCTAAATTTTTAAAAGGGTGTTTGGAGGAGAAATGTGTTGAAGCTCGAATTTCATGGTGTGCGGCGGTGTTTTTTGTATTTGGCACGTTGCGCAAGAGGAGACAAAATGTTGAACATCATTTTCGGCATGAGGTCACGAAAACTTTCTCGCGAACGTTTATAATGGTCTATGCTGTCCCAGAAAACTTTCTGTCGGGGCGTCGGGGCACATGATCCCATGATGCCGCGACATAAATCTTTTGACAGAAAGGGCAGCCACGAATCTGACCGTCGTGATCGATGGAATGGGATAATGTAGCTGATCGCGCACTCCCTCATTTCGTAGGCGTCGCCCGTTCACCGGAGATTAATCTTTTCCTGCGTTTCTGAGGCTATCGATTATGCTCGATGCCTGCACGTCCTCTGACTGTTCTGCCCGCATGTCAAGTAGGGTTAACACTGAAACCGTGGAAGCGTCAGCTAGAGGATTGCGTAAAAGGAAATAGGCGTCTTCGTAATGTTTCCTGCTGCGACGTACAATTAAAACGAATCCTACTTTTTAAGATTTCTGGCCTATCAAGCAAGCTAGGCGTAAGATTAGGCTTAATGCAAAAGCATTAACTGCCCCATCGAGTGAAGCCGGCGTTTTCTGTAACCGTATGGGGCAGAAAAACGGCACCCACAACAGGTATTCCCATTGGCTGCGACGCGTCCTCTCAGATGCTTCGTCACGAAAGCCGTCCTGGTGCTCAAGGTTAAACCGGACGCGCCTCAGAAATAAAGCATAAAGAAAAGCACAGCAAAGACGATGCGTCGTCACGGAAGCTGGGGAGCCGGAGGGGGCGACATGCCTGCGCATTGGGGAGCGTGATGTCCCCGCCGGTGCACAGTGTGAAAAAGAAAGATGTTTCGCGCGGCTTGTGGGAATGCGCCGCGTGTAAGTATGTTTTCGCATTCATACGTGTAAGCAGTCTTTTAGAGTGCAGCTTTTAGGTGCCCGTTTCCGGCTTGAGCGACGTCGGCGTCGACATTCGCATAACCATAACGCCTCGGCGTAACGTTTTTTCGTGACGTGCTTTGGCTTCGTGCTTAGGTCTTGCGTGATGACAGGCAGGTATTATAGCAATCCTTGGTGATAGTCTCTCAACAATTTGTTGCTGTTTCCGTGTAGATTTCCGAGCGCACTGCTATAAGTTGGATGACCTGCATGTGGTAAACGAAGAGCCAAATTCGGCTTGCTGTAATCCACGCAGAACCTTGTCGAGCTGTCCTTTCTCTTAACGAGCATGACGGGCGATCACCACGGGCTGTTAGAGGGTTCTACAACGTATCTTTGAAGCGTGTTGTCCACCTGAGGGTTGATCCCCTTTATTTCGAATATGAATACTCGTCGTGTGTGGCGGTGAATTGCCATGTGGTCGCCGGTGTTGATGATGTGGCAACTTAGCGGTGTACATCCTCAATCATCTTTCGTGAAAGAACCTTTATGGTTCTCCGAGACGAAAAAACAGAGGCGAAATTACAACGACTGCACCCATGGTTTGGGATGACACGTCAAAGCTACCCCTAAACTGTCGCCTCGATTGAGGTGAACATCGCTACTGACCAGGTTAACAACAATAACGTCCAAGGCACATCGGTGCAAAGAGGTACGACTTCTCGGGATTGCAAAATCCGCCCCAGGTTGGAAGTACGGAACAGATTCGACTATGAAATATCCTAAACGCTGATTGCCCCGAATTGTTGCTGATACTAGTACGGCTAAAGACTTCGCAACTGTCGCTTCCAGAGCTACAACTACTATGAACCTGGATGTTTGATCGTAGTTGCGGCTGAGTGGTGGCCGAGTGGTGGCCAAGTGGGCTAGCGCACACCACGGGCCCTAATCTGCACACTTGGCGAAAACGTTGGCGAGAAATCCAGCGGCCGTGTTTGGACAACGCCGCACTTGACCTTGGCGACGGCCAATCAGAGCCGCATGATTTCTCACCGACGTTTTCGCCAAGTGTCCAGATTAGGTCCCTAGTTCGTAGAACGTGGAGCGAAAGCTCTCGCTGTAGAACCCAGGGATCCTGTGTTCAATCCCCACACCTCCCCGTTTTGATTTGGATGAACATCGTATCGGCGTGTGGTCGTGTATAACTAGTGCGTGGTACACGTTAAATACCCCAGGTTGGCGGCTGTACCGCGATGGCTGAATTGCTCACCTACAGCTGAGACACCAGACGCCCCACTGAGACAGACTAACTTTCTGCTGAATAAACATACAACAATTTGCTTGCTGTTTGTCTCCTTGGTGTATCTTTGCTTCATATTGTTATATTTGCTTCTCAGCTTGTGATGGCTTCTCATTAACTATCAATCTAATTGCTATGGTTACATGTTTGGTTCTCATTAATATTGAATAAAATATACTGTCAAGCTGCCTTCAGTCACAGTGAGTGTTTCTTCATGGTTCTAAATAGGTGTAACAAGCTACCTATGAGAGAGTGTGGTGTGAACAGTAAAGCTCGGGTCACTTGCTGTTGTGATACACCTTTCTTTTTAAAGACAAACAACTCTGGCACTGAGTCTTTTTAAATTCTTTCATCGCCACATGCCCAGCTCTCTTGCATACCGACGTGTTGCGGATTTGTTCTGCCGTATACGCACCATTATCGGATGACTAAAACGGGTCAAGTGCTGCTTTTGCGTCACGGCACTTGCTAGCATCAATAAGACCATCGAGTACATCTGGTGCGCGTTGCTTCTGTGGTGGGTTTTCATCATTTTACACAAGAGAACGAATTACTTTTGGTGAGAAGATTGGTGGCTTTGGGTACCTGGCAAGGTTGTAAAACGATAATGCAGGTGATGAATCGCTCGGGCAACTGACGCTAAACCTAGCGGGAAGCCTAATACGATACAAGCTTCCTCATTTACAGCTCCGCCAGCGGCAGCCACTCGGTGAGATGTACACCGACAGCGCTCCTACAACACGACGATTGCGGTTTGCTCCCACTGCGCATTTCTTCCAGGGAGCCGTCATTTCGCTGTCTGGAGAGAGGCGGGCGAACGGGAAACTAACCAGTCTTTCGAGGGGCCACACTAAAAACCGGGAGCTCACGTCTGTCTCAGAAATATGCAGCGCAAACGTGTGGCGGCATGTCGGCGAAGATGTAAAACAGAGGAACAGGGATTACATGCGCGCGGTTGGATTCGCGAATTCGGCAGGCCCCGCCGCACACCGCGCGTGTGAACGGGCCCGTGAAATCGGCGACTCGCCTCCGGCCTTCGGCTCGGGTCCTTATTGTGTCGGGTGCCGGGCGGAGCATACGTCTCCGGGGCTTGGCTCGGCGGCCATCTCGGTCTCTCACTGTCTCGTTCCAGATCTCCGAGAGGCGGGCGGGTGAGCCCAGACTCCCGGGGAGGACGCCATCTGTCTCCGACCGTCGTTCACATCCTTACCCCGCTGCGGTCGAGGGGAAGCGTCCGACGGCGACATTCACGGCACATGAGCGCGGTCGACTGGGCCCGGCGACCCACTTTGTCCCGGCCGAGGGTCGGCCGCTTTCGCGCTCGAAATGCTCCGCGACAGAACGGACAGCCGAGAGGGAAGGAAGGTTCGGAACGCGGAGCATAAAATCTACTCGAGATATCTCCGTGCACTTAGTATTTTTTTTATTTGTCCAGCAAGTGCTCGCATGCACTGACCGATTGCGAAGTCTAGCGTCGTGAAGTTTTTTTCCGGTCAGTATTGATGTTGACATCTTAAGCGCTTTCCTAAGTGCTGTACTCGGTCGGTGTTGGGACTTCATACTCTGTCCAAAGCGATGATCGTGATTTTGAACGCCCTGACGTTTTTATGTAATAAAACTCTAGTTTATTTAAATCCCAAAAAGTGTAACGAAACACTTGTCCTAAACTTTCAATTTATTGCTGAAGAACGGTTTCTTTTTGCACGTGAGCCCTAAGAAATCAGTTATATTATTATCAAAAACAAATACCTGTTCTTCAGCAGTTCCGTTATATACTTTTAAATAAGCTACACAAACCTCCACTCTAATGAAGTCATAATAAGAAAAAAGAAAATTAGATGTTTGCTTGGATTTAAACGAATCGTTCCCTCGGCAGATCATTGCTGTAACATTAACGCCATCGCATCTCTACGTTCACGTAAAGTTTACGCTATTTACAGGTTAACGCTTCCCACTAAACTAATAAAAGGTGTCGAGAAATTAAAAATGCTCATTATCCACCAAAATATCGGAGGTGATGTAACCTACGTTTCACAAAACGAAATTCTACCGTCATATTATATGTGTATACGTATAATATATGACTGCCTACTCAACGCACTATTTGATACGTAACCCCGCAAATCGGCCGTTCACACTGTTGGCACAGAAGTAAGCGGCAAACATACTGTTCAACATTTGTATATTTCGATCACGTTTGTTTGCTTCTCGCGCAGTGTGAACAGCAACGTCACTGCGCCGAGCTCTGATAGACGGATATAGTGGATCGTCAGAAAGGTGGTAGTTTCTTTGCTCCTCGCGCAGACGGTGCGGTGGCGTCAGGTCGTTGAAGAACCGAGTTGAGACTCTGTCTGCATGTTGCAAGAATTGTTTGGTTGTCTTGTCGACTAACGACCACCAGACGAACAACTTAAGGTCGTTAGGTTTCGCTACCCACCGAAGAGAATAGAGCCGCCAGGGGCGGTGCCTTGACGCACTCGGTGATCACCCCCTCTGAATGTCTCTCACCATTACTCCTCGTGCTCACTGTTTCCCTCCTCCTCTTACGCACGACCTAAACACAACTAGCTTATTAATGATCTCCACCATGGCATAACTTCTGAAGTACGTTTGTCCATTCATTCACGCCACGATCAGCTAACCTTCAAAACGATCTCCAACTTATAATTCAGTGGTGTCATAAATGGCAAATGGCTTTAAACTATAATAAATGTAAATCGCTAACTTTTTCCCGCAGTTCACATGTTCTATCCTCCTCTTACCACTTTTCTGGCATCCCAGTAACTGCTTGTTCATCGTATACATATCTAGGAATTCATCTGACATCTGACCTGTCATGGACATATTATACTGCAATTAAATGCAAAGGTGCAAGCGAGCTGGACTAGAATGACGAAAGTAATCCCTGGAGAAGGGGAACAAGGGGGACAAAGGACAAACATAAATCTCCAAACACAGCTAGGTGACTGGTGCGCGACCGAAAAAATCCGCCTGGTCCGGGTATCGAACCCGGGACCTCTCCATTACAAGTGGAGCGCTCTACCAACTGAGCTAACCAGGGGTTAGACGTTAGTAGAGCAAACGGGTTTTATCAGCTGCCACCAGTCGTACACCAACAAGGGTGAAGCTTGCAATTTAATGTTCATATTATACTGCAATTAAATGCACCAGTCACCTAGCTGTGTTTGGAGATTTATGTCTGTCCTTTGTCCCCCTTGTTCCCCTTCTCCAGGGATTACTTTCGTCGTCTGTCATGGACCACTCATATAACAACTGTCATCGCCGATGCTAACCGCACTCTCGGATTTCTTCGCCGTAACCTCAGACAAGCTATATCCCCCGTGAAACAACTACCCAAGCGGCACAAGATTATTAGGCGAGTATCTATACAATATTGTGGGCGAATACTCAGAATATGCGGTTCTTCCCATCCACACGATGTCTAGACAATATCGTTTCAAAAGCGGGGCAGTACCAGCACAGTATCACTGGAGTGCCGCCACTGTCAGGCTGAGTACCCACCGGACGCCGAGTATATCTATAGAGTACTAGCAGCGTCGGCTGAGTGCACGCCGGACGTCGCGTGTTAATCCAAGGTCAATTGAGTTGTCGGAGTACCCGCCGGATATCACCCGCATATCCATAGAGTACTTGGAGCGTCGGCTGAGTACCCAGCGGGCATCGCGTATGTCAATCGATCTGGCGTGTCGCCTGGGCACCTGCTAGAAATCGGGCGTGTATCTATAGAGTACTTAGAGCGTCGGCTGAGTATCCGCCGGGGGTCGAGAATTTCAATCTTGTACTGGCAGTGTCGTCCGAGCACCCGCCAGATATCGCACGTATATCTACAGAGTACTTGGATGGTAGGGCGAGGGCAAAACCGGCAGGAAAGGAGGAAGCAGACGGAACGCTGCGGAGAAGAGAGGGGGAAACCTCCTTCCCTTTTTAGCGTTCCGTCTGCTTCCTTCACCCCGGCCCGTCTTACCCTCGCCCTACCTTCTCGAGTTGCATCGGACTACAGATACCGTCCAATTTATGTGCTACAAAAATATTTTTCTTTGCTCACGCCACCATTACGCTTCGGGCTCTTTTCGCACCTTTATAATATACACATGTAGATACATTATACATACCACAAGCATCAGCTAAACATATACATTAAGCGCATGCAGATACACGGCACATACAAACATCAGCACAATAGTGCACTAACCACCACCTTCTAGAAATAAGACGGTAGCGCTCTTCTCGTGACGTCGCAACGGAAGGCCGTCGGGGGCGCGCGACGAAGCGAAGGCGACGCTCGTGGATCGACCGTCGTAACGTGCGTCTTACTAGCTAAAATGAATGCTGCACATAGCAACTGGTCTGGAAAACATTTTATTACACAGGAAAAACGTTACAACACTAAATAATCGGTACAAAATAGGAGTCGCGATTTTTTCTGTAGGAATGCAAGTTTTATACAGAAATACTTCGGCAAAATGGCGTGACAAGCAGTGATTGGACACAGCAAAACAGATCACCGTTAAAAATCAGGTCGACGTAGTCAACGCGGGCACGGCCGGAAAAGTGTCATTTACGATCATGTAAGCGGCTGTTATCGCGTGCAGTCACTGAATTCTTGCATGATACCCCGGCCACATGGCAAAATTAATGTATTTTCGATCGAGTGACATTATGGGGCTGACAAATCAGCTTGCGACGCTCGTATAATCACTCAAGACCGTGAACTGATTAAATTTCATATCATTTAATAAAAATATATTAACTTTTTCGTGTGGCATGGGTACTAAACTTACTATTTAGTGAACTAATTTACTTCTCCCTATGAGCTTGAGCTGCCTTAGAACAAAATAAAACTTACTTTGTATACAGTAATACTGTTACCTTAATACAGTTAAGATTCTAGCATAAAGGCGGTAAAGGCAATAAAGTAACATTAGTATAAATATACACATGAGCACTAACAAGGCCTTTTCAATAACCACAAACTTGTTATTCACCTTCGAATAAAAAATAGAATATTACCACGCATATTTACAAATGTCGACGCAACTGCACCCGGATAATGACGAAGAACAAGATTCCATTATATCACAAGATTTAAAAAAAAAATCGACTGCAGCTCTTCGCATGCGTCCTACAGGACCAAGAAAACCCGTAAATAAGTTGTTTCTCACCTGTCCATCGTATCCATACGTCCCGCTCTATCCGCCACGAAGACATTTGAACACAAACTTCTAGAAGTCTCTTTGTCGAGAGAGGGGTCTATCGATAATGGCCAGTGTCATCGTTGACTAGCTGCGAAGTTGCACACTTGGTCACTCAAGCCGTAGCAGGACTTGTTCCGCGAATCCACGTTAATGGCGTAGTATCAAGCGAACAAAAAAAACTATTCGGCAAGCACTCGCATATCTGGTCGCCACGGAGAAGCCGCGTCGAGTTCCGACGGCGTCGGAAATCGTCCTCCCCTCAATATCCCCTCTGTCCGTCGATGTCACGCTGCCTCCAGGCCGTCCCGTCCGAGGAAAAATCTGCCTCCTGGTCTCCGCATCGTCCCGTACGCCCAGCCCCTGGTCCCGTTCTTCCTTCCTTTTTGTTCCCCTCCGGGGATCGTCCATTTCCCCGGCAGAAAAGGTGGGGAATGCCCCTCGCCTGTTTCCATTTGCTTCGGCAACGTGGTCCTTTTCTTGGTCGTGGTGAGGGGGAGAAGGCAAGCAGATTGTCAGGTCCGGATTGGGGCGGGGGGGGGGGGGGGGGGGGGGGGAGCGCCTTCTTCGCAGCATGTCGCGATTGCCATGAGTTAACAGCCCGTTGCCTCTCGCTTCTTGAAACACGCACACACACCCACACACCCGCGCGCGCGCACCTAACCGGATCTCGCGTTTGTCCCGAGCGCCCTGATGGGTACGTCACAACTGTCTCTCTTCCTGTCTCTTTCCAAGTTTGCTTTCCAAGGCGCCAGCGAGTCTGGTCACGTGAGGTTGACCTAAAAAGGTTGGGATCAGTCTCCCTCTTATTATGCCTCCTCTCTCACTCGTGTCGTCCCGTCTCTCTCCTCTCCCCTTCCAAGTTGTCTTTTTGGGAGGAAGAAAAAAAAACAATATTCGTCCAATCGTCTTTACCGGGTTTATGTCGGTGCAATATAACAGATATTCTGTGGACATCGGCCGTGTCAAAATGGTACCGGCTTTCTTTCAATATCATTTTCGAATCGGCCGAAAATGCCTAATACTGCACAGTTATTGCCGATTCAAAAACGATATTCAGGGAAAAACACGGTTCGTGTACCTTACATAGCATGGTTGCGTCGCCGCAATATAACAGGTCTTCTGTCGACATCGTCAGAATCAAAATGGTACCGGCACAATTTTCCCGATACAACGGAAAAATCGGCAATACTCGCACGACTTTCCCGACCCGAGGCGAATATCGCTAAAATATTGTGTGCTGCCTGGGTAGCTTATACTACCTTGGTCAGAACTAAACTAGAATTCGCTTCTTCCATATGGTCACCGTGGCAGGCATACCTAACTAACAACCTGGAATACGTTCAAAGCAGGGCCCTCCGTTTTATTCACTCCGACTATTCCCCATAAGCAAGCATATCAGGACTTCGCCAATCAGCTAACCTTGACACTCTTTCTCACCGCCGCAGGGTGTCTCGTCTTTCTCTTCTTCATTGGATCTTTTATTACACCAGTCATCTCAGACAAAGTTTGTTATCACCTCCTTACCGCATTTTCCCTCGTCTCGACCATTCTTGTAAACTCCGTCCGATTTCATCGTCAACCGTCACTCACCAAATGTCTACTTTACCATTCGCCATTGACGACTGGAACTGACTGCCTGACGTAATTGTTTCCTTATCTGATACTAAGAAATTTTCTGCAGCCATTAGCTTATTTTTTCTAACCCATAACTAGATTACAGCGTGTTTTTGTAGATAAATAGTTTTGTTACTTGTTTGTTTTTTAAGTGTTCACTTTCTTGTATAATGCCCCGTGGGCCTTCAAGGAATAATAAATGATGATGATGATGAAGAGAATACGTTAGATGACGCTTATTTCCTTTAAACAGCGCGCGTACAAAATCCTCTCCTAGTGGTGTGGACGATCCACTTCCTTAAGCATTTACGCTGTCGCGCTTTCCCGCTACAGTGGGGGAGAAGGTCGACGCTCCGATACGCAGGATTCTGAAATGCAGCAGAGACGGCCGTCTCCACTGTCTTCAAAGCTGTGCGCGACGATAGACGGGAACAGCAAGGCTGCGCGCATCCAGCAGTTCCTACTACTGAAAATGTTGCCGGCGCCACAGCCATTGGATTTTCGAGGAGAAAGCTGTATTTCCGACTAAATTAAGTGCATGAACGATCGCGCTTTGCTAGACCTTCTCCACGTGTAAGTTAGCATTCCGCTTTTTTGAATTTCACGCTGAGAAAACACGGGGCGAAAGGCGACTGACGCCGTGAAGTTGTACTTTAACGAGTTGCTTGACTTGCCAATCGTCTTTTTGTGTTCTCTGCGTTGTAATATATACTGAAACGAACCGTAACCAGTTAAGCTCCTGCCAGATTTACAGACGCAGATTTATAGGAAATCATGATTATGTGGTTTCCTTTGAGGGATGCATATTAATGGTCTCCCGTGATAGCTCTTTTCAGCCTGTTTACAAAAATGCCACAGTGTGCGAACTCGGCTAAAATCATTTTCCTGTTTTCAAATGCGTTACCTTGCTTCGACGTATGTATACATAGGTCACGAAAAACCTTTATGCCTCTTTACTCCGCTTAGAAAAAGAACTTTAAAAAAAAAAAAAGAACAAAAAAGTTTCATATTAGACATATCAAATCATACACGGCAAGAGTACAAAAACGCGACATAGCATATAATACGCAAATAAACATATTTTGGTTAATTAATTTATTGATTTAGAGAAAGCTTAATACTTACATAGTCCACTATACTAAATATTGGGTTATCGGTATTGTTTAGGCGCGAATTTAGCGTAGCAGGGGCTGTATATTTTTGCGATTGTATAGAATAATTGATAGAACAAGGTGGCACAGCCCAAAGTTCCGCCCAACGAGTTGGATAAAAAGTGGTATGCTCTTCTATATCAGTAATATTAGCTAGGCCATCTATATTTTAACCCAAAATGTGTTTAAGGCCCAGGAACCCTAAGAAAATTTTGACGGAACATTCCGGGAACCGTTACGAATTGTCTACTACGCACCTCGAAAGTATTCTGTACAGGTGAAAACCAACGAGCTTGTGGAAACTTATTTAAGAAGAAATAATAATTACTCTCGATAAAGAACAACATTCTTAAAGCGATCCCAGGGGAATGGAATCCACATTCCCATGACTACGAGCCCGACACCATCGCTACAAAGAAGGAGACTTTTGGTGATTTCGCGGAGTTTTTTCTGTGCGCCCTCGACATCTCTTTTAAGAGCCCGCAAGATCGGGTGTCGGAAGGGGAGAGCGGTGGCCAGATCGGCCGGTTCTTTCCGACAACGCGCGGCCGATGTTATGAGCCGAAGGGCCAATCAAACAGCTTAAAAATCGTAACGTCATGGCGTTCTCTCCGCGCTTGATAGGATAAGCCAGAGGAGGAGAGCGCACAGAGAGACGGCGAATACCGGCTCGTCCTATCAACTGCAGAGAGCGCGCCATGACGTGGTGCCTCTTTCGCTGCTTGATTGGCCCATCGGCTCATAACATCGTCCGCGCTCGGACCTGAGCTAAAACGAAGTATAGCACTCCGTCTCCAGTCGCCGGAGTGCGGAGCGCCGCAGGCGTCACGTGGTACGTTGCCCGGGATCACATGGTGATCTCGCCAGTGGTCTGGGGTGGTCTGCAGGGTGAGGCATGACGGCGGTGAATACCGTATTTACTCTAGTGGTAGCCGCACTATTAATGAACAAGGCCCTTGCGTCTACGTTGCCGCAGAACACATATACAGCCAATCATCGCGTTGCGCATAAATAACATAGCGAATAACTAGGTCGAGAACACAACTGGTACTTACAAACGCAATCTTCGCAGATGGTATCTTCGCGCGGAGAGGTTATCTCTGCCCTGTCAATCGCTGGAATCATGCTGTCGATCGCGGTGATCGGCTATCTGCGTGCTCCGCGGGAAAGCAAACCCTCAGATTTTCTTTTTGAGTATTGCGGCTATTACTCGAGTAAATACGGCATTTGGTTCTACAAAGTGCTTGTACGTACGTTCCACGGTGCGATGATTACAACGGACTGGGAGACATTTGCGTGTGACCGTGACAGGAAAACTGTACGTGATAAGTATTCCGAGCGCTTTTACGAGATCGTTCGTCTAACGGCGGTGATCCCGCTAAGCCTAACCAAGGAAGAAACAGCCAGCAAAGCTCGCTGCTGTTTTACCGAATTTTGTGGAAGCTTCAAGGACTTTTCAGGTTTGGTAAAAGTGCGTTCGAAGATTTGTGACGTAGAATAAACGGAGATGCGACCATTAATGCACCGCGATTTACGTCAAACTGCGATGCGTGCTATGTAGTATATAGGTGATGCTCGCACGAGATTCCGCCGGGAGAAAAATGCGGGTTATTTACCATTTGATACTTGCCTGGTCGGCCGTCCGCATAACCGCTATCGCACCAAGTTCACTGTCGAAAACGCGATGAGTTGATAACTATTTCTTAACATTGGCTTTCGTTCCGTTCTGGGAAAATCAATTCGCATGCTGCAATTATTTTTTTACGCGCTGATACGCAGCCTAGTATACAGTTCGTCACAGTTGTTATTTCATCATGTTGCGAGCGTAAATCATGCTTAATCGTTTTTTAAGCGGTGTAAAATATTTATTTTTATATATTACCAATGTCAAAACGTTTTACTTCCGTGACTGGTTCGCGAATATCAGAGCGCTCTGAGCCCAGCAGTTGTGATCGGCAGAAAATGATTCAGAGTAGCTCTGGCGGCGAGGAAGGTAACCTTTGTTGAATCGAGGTCAGAGCACAGAGGCCATTAGCCCGATTCGCCCTTACAAAAGCGAAAACAACCTTTGTGCTTACTGTTCAAGCCAAAAGGCGAAAGCATACGCATGCGCAAATGCAAACGCAAGCGCAAATGCAAATGCAAATGCATACGCGACCGCAAACTCAAACGCAAAAGCATAAGCGTTTTTTGTTCGTTTACTATTTCGTATTTGCATTTTTTGTGTTTGCGAGTTTGGGTTTGTGTTTTCGTATTCGCATTTGCGTCGTAAACGAAAACTCAGACGAGAAGGCAAACGTGAACGCAACGTAAACAAAAATACAAAGGAAAAGAAAGCACAAAAGAACGCCAATGCGAATGCGAATACAAACGCAAAAGTAAACGGAAACGCTAACCAATACAAAAGCAAAGCCTATAGAGAGTGTTAACGAACCGTTGTAGCACATCCCATACGGTACGATTGGCCCTCCGCTACGAACTGCTCATATGCGAGTCTTTTGCGGTACCATACGCTCCCCATCGTAACGTGTAGGATGTGCGAAAATTGTTTCCTGAAACTCTCTATTAAGGCAAACGTAACAAAGCAAACAAAAAAGCAGAAGTGAATCGCGGGAGGAAACCCGAAAACCCAAAAGCAAGAGCAAACGCGAAAACGCAAACGCAAACACAAAAACACAAACCCAAGGAAAATTAAAACGCAAAAGGAAACTACAATCGCGACAACACAAGCGCAATAACGAAAAAAAAAAACAGAAGCGCTAAAACGCAAATATGCGAATACGCAAATAAACGCAAAAACAAACACCAAACAGCAAAAAAAGCGAACGTGACTTCATAAAAACAGAATGGTCGTACAAATATCTGGTTGTCAAGTTGTCGAACGACTCTTCATGGAACGCTCGAGTCGAAGACGTAGTGTTAAAGGGACACTGACACAAGGTTTTTGTTCGTGCATGACACGTGAGAGCCCGACTACCCGAAACACAATTTGCGGCTCGAAATTCGTTTTGTTTTCGCCCGAAAACCGCCGATCGAGAATTGGCCGGTTTGAGTCGCGCTCACTCTTTTCTCCGTGGTCACATGACGTTTTCTATGGTTTAGACACAACGACCAAGGATAATGAAAGCAGTAGGTCATCGAAGACACACATTCAATACTAGAAATAGAGTAAAGATGTGACACCCATATTTTGCGACTTCTAAAAATTAGAAAATACGTTGACTCAAAACAATAAAAAAAGGTGCGCAGACACGTGATTTGCGGTAACTTTCTCTTCCTTTATATTTCTTCTTAAGTCCCCAATCCAGTTTCGGTTTCGGTTTCGAGCAGTTTTTTTTTTTCTAACTTTATGAAAAATATGCGTGGCGCTGTATCAAAACATTGTTTTTGGGTAGCCTCCTGACTCCATAATAGATCGCCTGGCAGAAAATAGATAAAAAATTGGGTGGAGGGGCAAGGGGGGGGGGGGGGGGAGGGGGGTGTCAGTGTCCCTTTAAATGGACACTGATGTGGAAAAAATGCCGTTTTTGAAAGGGTTTAATAGTTTTTTGTAGAGCTTCTGCCCCCCCCCCTCCCCCCGGCCAGAAAAAAAAAAAAAAATCAACGACAAAGTGTAGCAATGTTTACGCCGTTAGACGCCACCTAGGGGGTGGGGGTAGACCTTCTTTACACCTCGCCCTGTGCTTATAGAACTGAACACCTTTTCTCGGCTCTCATTGGTTGGAGAGCCAGGAATGTTCGTGATAAAGACGTGTGAAGACGTGTGTCCGTGATAAAGACGTGTGAAATGTTCCTGATAAAACTGTTACTCCTTGCCGCAACCGTATTAATAAAGACAATATTTTTTTAAGGAATACATTACCTAGATGAAGTCATCAGTAGTTTTCAAAAATATTCTAAGATTGCCTTTTCGCTTCTCTTCAAACGATACCATGCGTGCATGTTGCGTGGTTGCTGGCGTTTGCGGCGTGCTCGACGAGCATAGCTTGTTAACCTCGTTTATTTTTTTGAGTGCGAGTAGTTTTGCATTCACCGGGGTGTTTAGGAGAAGGTTTATCCAACCGACCTACAGGGTGAAACAAGGAGACGCCAGGTACTTTAAATCGACCGGAAAATTCGGTTTCTTAACCTATCGCGCTACGACTTTGTGCAGCGTTGCCCACAGATGGTGCATTTTTTTTTTTTTGTAAAATTTGCGAAGAGCGAACTTACCTGAGGAAAAAGTAAAGAAAGAAAAAGGCTTAGCTCCTATGGAAACACAGCGACGCCACCGGTCTGCAAACAACACGGCGCCGTTTCGCACGGGAAACAAAAGATGGCGCAAGCGGTCGCGACGCCAACTGCCGCCAACGAACGAGCAGACGACGCCGAGAGCCGGCCCTTTTGCAGACAAGGAACTGCAGTTCCTTGCTGCTACCGCGCCTGTCTTTTTTGTTTCTGCGACTGTCTCCGCCTGCGGAACGCGCGCCGGTTTTGAGTCGAAAAGATCATCTGCTAAAAAGGCCTCCTCTCGGCGCCGTATGCTCGTTCGTTGGCGGCGTTTGTAGCGCCATCTCTTGTCTCCCGTGCGAAACGGCGCCGTGTTGTTTGCAGACCGGTGGCGTCGCTGTGTTTCCATAGGAGCTAAGCCTTTTTCTTTCTTTACTTTTTCCTTAGGTAAGTTCGTTCTTTGCAAATTTTACAAAAAAAAAAAAAAGCATCTGTGGGCAACTCTGCACAAAGTCGTAGCGCGATAAATTAAGAAACCGAATTTTCCGGTCATTTTAAAGAGCCTGCCGTTTCTTTGTTTCACCCTGTAGTTTGCATCAAACAACTTTCGAAAGTATGCGCCTTCAGAAGCGCTGTGTGGGTGCTTGGGTTCGTAGCAGGACTATGCTATGCCTAGCGTCCCACGCCTTCGGAAACGATGTGTGCCCGCTTGGGTTTGTAGCGGGACTGGCCTAGGTCTAGCGTTCCACGTCAAGTATATGTTGCTTGATCTAGCGTGTTTTGTTCTTTTGCACGTGTTGGTGATGAATATAAATGTGTGTTCCCGTAAAAACGGCCGCGCTGCTCTTTGAACTTTGCAGCCGCTGTGATTGCAACCATGGTTTAATGCCTAGAAGATACCTACACAGTTTCGAATTGGAGAGGCATTTGACTGGAGACAATCGGACGTTTCGGCCCGCATAAAGTTGGTTTATGTTCCCATCATTTCGCTTTGAAAGGCAGGCAGCTCAATTTTTGCATTGCGCTTGTCCTACCAAAGTGAATATTTTTACGACGTGTTATAAATGCGCGTCATGACGGTCACCCACCGTGCTCGCGAAGCCACGTAGAAAAAATAAAAAAAATAAACAAGGCCAGTAAATTTGTTGTTTTATTTTGTTGATTTTTTTTTTAGTCCTCGGTCGCTTATTATCGCAGATCGACAGAATGGGACATATGCTTGTATTGGGCCGCGGCTTGTGCATGAGGGAACGCTAGAAGGTCGTTTTCATGGTACCGTCTTCTGAGCGTCGCAGGCGTTTTTCAACGGGGCGAAATAGCAGACGGACTCAGACACGCAGCTTTCGTGTCCGCTTCTCACGAGCATCGAACGCGACGATAAACGGTAGTGAAATAGCAGACGATGCCGGAAGCTGCACGTTTCTGCTCGCTCCACAAGCAGACGGTGTCAGATGCCAGACTGAAAGCACCAGATGTCGGGAAAGGGAGACACTAGACTTGCGAGCGTGGCCGAAACCTATATTGGGTCAAACGGAGTAAATATTGCGAGAAAATTTGTTTCCCTCGAACAAAAGTCTAAAATAAAAAAGTACGTATCCTAAATAGGCTTTATTTATTTTTTCATTGTAGTATTAGGTGAAACTTAAAATCTTCAGAAACCAATTTGAAGAAAATGGCATATGTGACATACGTGAGACCAATTCTAATATGCATGTGTCGTAAGAGACCCTGCACCGACGTACCTTATTGAACAACTAGAAACTATCCAAACTAAGGCAACCAGGTTCGTTCTGGGCCGATACGGACAAAATAGTAGATATATTGACACGAAGTAATAAATGAATTGGAAATAGGGTTCGTTCACCAGTCCGTGATGACACGCTATTTGCGGTGCCGAAATTTCTCCGGATCACACCGAAACCCGCCGGAATCCATATTACGGGCATTCGTCGTTGTAATGCTGTGTTTTGTGTGCTTTTGGGGCCGTGTTTGCGCGGTAGTTTGTTCGTATATTGGGGGATAAAAATGGTCAGCTCCGTTGTAATTAATTGTTCCAGCCGTAAACGTCGCAGACAAATTGGAGCTATGGCGAGCAGTGTTTCTCTGTCTGTTGTTTTTTTAGAATTCCGGTTTTCATTAGGAACCAGAACAAGGCGATGCTCGAGCAATTGGTTCCCAAGTCGTCGTGAATGGCTCCGACGGATACTCCGAAACAATCTTGAGAGAAAAACTTCGTACGAAACAAGGGTTTTTAGACAGCTCTTCTTGTCGCGTAAGGAACCTCCTTGCGATTGACTAAGTAAAGCGGACGGAATTACTTGTTCGGCTGACAGAGTATCGAACCGGAACCGAACCGGTTATTTTTAGCCGAACCGGAACTGAATCGAACCAAAATTTTCGCCGACATCTTGGAACTAACCGGAACTGAACCGGAAAAAATATAACGGTAACCGGTTCAAAACGGTTTACGGTATTTATTTTATTTTTATGTGTTTATTATTGCAAAATGAGTGTTTCAGAAGTAAGAAATTGAAAGCTGTATTTCTATGTAATGATAAAATTGTCATATACCGAATTGCGATCTATGAAAAGTTGTGGGTTTTCGTGTCGCTTTTGTATTTGCGCTACGATTAATCATGTGTCACGGGGTCACGTGACGTCATAATATCAAGTCATGCAGTCAAATCATGTAACGTCACATAGTCCCGTGACATACTCGCGTGACTCACTGCTTCAAGTCGACTTAAATTGAGAACGTCACTAGATGTATTAGTGTTGTTGACACCGTGACGTCACATGCCATCACGACTTCTCTCCACGAGTCACGTGACACCGTGACGTACTCAAATGCCATGAGCCCAAGTCGAGTGCTCGGGTTCTTGACAATCAGCATCGCCAAACATTCGTGTTGGCTCGTGTTCAATCAAAGATGAGAATAGCCAAACTCTAACCAATGTCTAAAGCACAACCGACGCTTTATTCTTTGCCAACCCCAGCCCATGACTATCATGAACACTGACGGAATACATATAGCGTCCGCTCATATCACGGCTTGTTCAAATAGCGAGTTTGGGATGGGAAAGCTGTTATTTTCTTAATTTTTGCTGCGTCTGGCATTGAGCGTAGAGGAAATCTAATGGGTGTTTCTGCAAGTTATCAACGTCAGGGATTAACTCTTAGCGGTATTTACTAAAAGTACGAAAATTGGTGCACGACTCATTTTACGTGTACACATTATTGAGGCACTCAACCATTTTTTTCGTTGTTGCTGAACCGTCTCAGACAGTTCTCTCTGAGAATCAAAGCATTGGACGGAATAAATAGGGCCTATTAATCTGACGATAAATAGAACTACAAGTGCGTATGGCAGGGATACATGAAACGAAAGATTATAGTGGCTTCAGAGGGTCAGCCGAACGTGGGCAGTCGCTCAAATGCTCGCAGTTTTGTTTAAACTTCTCAGTTTTTGGGTGCAAAACAAAAGAAATGGAGGATTACTGTTAACAAATTATACAAATATATTTGTTGAATTGGCAACCCCAAACGGAGGAGGGAGTCCCTCAGAAGTAAAAAGTATTTCCTGGAGGAGCGTACTAAAACGACAACGGGGACGGGGGAGTTTTAAAAACATACTGTATTGTAAAAGTTCCTCTGCTCCGCACCTTCGGCACAAACCAGACAGCGTGATCCAGCAAAACTACATCCTTTCCAAAATTTTGTCGGAAAGCGCGTTTTCGTGGTGCCAGACACTCGCACCTTTCCTCACACCGCTGCACCAAGCAAAAATAATTTTTGTTTCTGAATACATGAGTTGCAATGACCGCGAACCTTCTGCAGCGTGCAGTTTGCACGACGGGATTTGATTTTCTCAGCTAAAAGAAATCTCAATGACCACTAGCATATAGTGCGGTGATGTCACGTGGAAATCATGTTAAACAGTTTCGTTTTCTGCTGAAATGTGATGTCCTCAACACAATACTCCGTTTCACTTTAAGTACGAGCGTAGCAGAAGTTACAAGACCGAGCTCCGGGCTTTCACCGTCTTAATTACAAAAGCACAACTAGCCTTTCAGCGTCCTCGCCAAGCAAACGCGCTCGTGCAGTGCAAGCACTGATCAGGGCCACATGCTTGCGCTTGTAGCATTGGCTGCGCCTGGACTTAAAGGGACCCTGTAAAGCGTTTCAGGCCATTCTTTTCTTTTTTTTTTATTTGCATCGCGTTTGCTCGAACTAGTGAGTGGCCGAGTGGGCTAAAGCGCACACCCCCCTCGACGCGCGTGGGGCGAAAGCTTTTGCTGCAGAACCCAGGGGTCTTGGCTTCGAGCCCCACCCCTGCCCGTTTCGATCTGGATGAGCATCGTACCGCCATGCGGTCGTGTAACACTACTGCGTGAGCAAGTTAAAGAGCCCAGGTTAGAAGTCATATTGCACTGGCGAGATTGCTCACAGTGCAAACCAGTGTCGTCCCATCCTGAAGACCGACCTAACACTGTATAAACGCTAAACTTCCAATTTGACTTTTTGACGTTTCTCATCGGGGGCGACTATTTGCACATGAAGAGCAGCAGCTGCTTTTCCATATACGGTATGTCTTTAACTTCACTCACTTGTTCTTCTTGAAGTGCCCTAGTCCGTTCAAATACGCCGATGGTTAAGTGCCTGTCAACCTATTGAGCCCGACATATTGGAACGTCGGATTTCTAACTATTTAGGACTTGGTTGGTGAAGGTCTGTATTCTTTAAATTTTTGACCCAACCAGAGAGAGTTCCGTCAAACGTGTTTACGTTTAAAACATGCATCTGTATATTGCCGCGCGCAGGGTCACGGACGTCTAGAACTTTCTCGTTTATTCTTGCTCCGGACATAACTTCTATCGTTTATCCCTGCTTATGTTGTTCTAGAAAGTGCGTGTTCATTCTCGCCCCGAGCGGGCGACGCACGAACCTTCTCCGCCGAATCTTCGAGATAGTGACTCACTCTAGATAAGACGCCGCTCGCGACCTTGTCGAGTCAGTTTCGCCCCAGCGCTCGACTCTGCTGTCTCGCCGACTTCGACGCTCGCGACGCTTTGTTATTATTTTCTATTCCATTTTGTTTTGGCACAAGTTCGCCACATTAAACGTTTATTTCTTCCTGTTTATTTATTGTTATTCTGGTCCCCACCCGTGACATTCTGGTGGAGGTGCGGGGTAACCGCATGCCCGTGCAGCGCTCCCCTCCGAGTTCCCGCAGTGCAAGTCCTAACACAAGCCCCCAAGAACCCAACGAAGACCAGACCGAGATCCGATTAAGTCGCCGGAACCTTGGCCTACCCCCGGAATCAGGACCCTTGCCACCCAGGACCAGGCAAACCAGGAGGACGACGATGGCCAACCAGTCGGAGACCCCGGCCGCTCCAGCCGTCGTTTATCTGCCCGTCGCACCACGGACGGCTGCTCCATTCCACGGCGAGCAATACGAAGACGTCGAAGACTGGATTGACCAGTATGAACGCGTTGCCCGCCACACTTGCTGGACCGACGAGCAGCGCCTGCACACCGTCTATTTTTCGCTTGAGGGTACCGCCAAGCACTGGTACGAGAATCATGATTCCTCTTTGACGTCGTGGGACATTTTCAAGACCGATCTCAAGGCTACGTTCAGCAACAACCACCGCCGAGAGAGAGCCGAGGGCCTACTACGAACCAGAACCCAGGGCCCAACGAGAGCGTCACCGGCTTCGTAGAGGACGTTCTGCGCCTGAGTGCCCGCGCCGACCCTCGGGCTACCGAAGAGACGAAACTACGAATTCTCATGCGCGGGGTGAGAGACGACATTTTCGGAGGCCTCGTCCGCAACCCGCCGGCAACCGTCGACGCCTTCGTCACCGAGGCAACAAACATCGAGCGCGCCCTCCAAGCGCGCGCTTCCCACTACCAGCGGCATTCAAGAGTCACTGCAACCGCTCTGCTTAGCGGCGAAAACGCTCCTAGTATGGACATCCGCGAAATCATCCGGGAGGTCGTCCGGGAGGAAATCCGCCGGTTGCTGCCAGCTGCAAACCGACCAGCGACGCTCTCCATTGCCGAGATTGTGCGGGAAGAAGTTCAGAGATCCATCCAACCAGAGGCTCCCGTCGCCGTGGCAGCCACCGAGGAGCCCACGCTGACTTACGCCGCAGTGGCCCGACGGCCACCGCCTCCTCCTCGAGCCTATGTTGCGCCGCCCCGACGTCACTCTCCTGCGCCGCAGCACGACCGACGCCGCGACGACCAGCTCCAGCACGCCAGTCAGGAGCCCCGTGTACCCCGGAATACCGATGTGTGGCGAACGCCCGACCGACGCCCTCTGTGCTTCCACTGCGGGGAAGCAGACCACACCTACCGCCGATGCCCATACCGTCGACTCGGGCTGCGCGGGTTCCACCCGAACGACCCGCGACCCCGTTATGGTGAACGGCCTCGGGAACTCGACGAGTACCTGCGACGACCTCAGTCCCCCGAGCCTGCGTCCCGCCGAGAGTTCCGGTCGCCTTCGCCACGACGTCCAGCTTCGCCGATGCACCGACCCCGACGTGAAAGCCTGTCGCCCCTCGCTCCACGCCGGGGAAACTAGGCGCGGCAACCCCTGGAGGTGGAGTTGCCGAAGACGACCGACGCCAAGATCCTCCATGAACGTCGGAGGGCCCCCACTCGAACGCTACCAGAGACCGAAACGACGCCCCTGCAGCGGTGTCCAATAACCTAAACGTCGTCATTGACGGCCCCGACGGATCAGCACTCGTGGACACCGGAGCAGACTACTCGGTCTTGGGTGGGAGACTCTCCCGCCGCCTTCAAAAAGTCACCACGCCGTGGGATGGACCACAAATACGAACCGCCGGAGGACACCTCATCACACCAGTCGGGAGATGCATTGCTCGCGTCGAGATCCATGGTGAGACGTGCCCTGTAAAGTTCGTCGTTCTGCAAGACTGTTCGAGGGACGTTATCCTCGGAATGGACTTTCTCTGCGACTATGGCGCCGTCATCGACCTCGGGGCAAACCAGCTGACGCTGCGAAAGCCTGTTTTACTGTCGGTGGAGACCGACACGACGTCAACCGCGATCCGAGTTATCGCCGACCATGTGAACTTACCGCCGCGGTCGAGTGTTTTCGTCACCGTCATAACCGACGCAACCATGCACGGTGAAGCTCTTCTGGAAGGCAGCGTCCAACTGCTCCTTGAGAAAGGAATTGGCGTCGCACGAGGCGTAACGGATCTTCAAGAAGGACGTACAACTGTTCTTGTGACAAACTTCCGAGAGGAGCCGCAGCACCTAACGAAGGGTACCACTGTGGGCCGCATTGAGGAGTTTCAAGCGCCAGCCGTGGTCACCGCAGTCTCCGAAGAAACCTCGTCGTCACAACAGAACAGCACGCCGCCGCCGCCTATCGACATCAACCCCGAGCTCCCAGCTCCTAAGTGCCGGCAACTGGTTGATCTCCTCGCCGAATACAGTGACTGTTTTGCCACGTCGTCGAAAGTTCGCCAAACACCAATGGCGAAACATCGCGTTATCACCGACGACGACGCGCTCCCTGTCCATCAGTCGCCGTATCGAGTCTCCTTAAAGGAAAGGAAGCTGATTCAGGATCAAGTCCAAGAAATGCTCGACGACGACATCATTCAACCCTCAAGAAGTCCATGGGCGTCCCCAGTCGTCCTTGTAAAGAAGAAGGACGGAACCCTGCGGTTCTGCGTGGACTATCGTCGACTGAACGCTGTGACTAAGATGGACGTCTATCCGCTTCCCCGCATCGACGATACGTTAGACCGACTGCGCCACTCCCGATATTTTTTGTCGATGGATCTGAAGAGTGGCTACTGGCAGGTTGAAGTCGACGAACGCGACCGGGAGAAAACTGCCTTCGTCACTCCCGACGGACTGTACGAATTCAAAGTGATGCCGTTCGGGTTTTGTACAGCGCCAGCCACCTTCCAGCGTGTCATGGACACCGTGCTAGCAGGTCTAAAATGGCAGAGCTGCCCCGTCTACCTCGACGACGTCGTGGTATTTTCACGAGATTTCAAGGAGCACCTGAAACGACTTCGAGCCGTGCTTCAAGCCATCAAGACCGCCGGCCTGTCACTCAAGCCGACAAAGTGTCGATTCGCCTATGGTGAACTTAAGTTCCTTGGCCACGTCGTGAGCAACAAAGGTGTTCTCCCGGACCCCGAGAAGACCCGCGCCGTAGCTGCATTTACGCCGCCGTCTGACAAGAAGGCCGTGAGAAGATTCCTCGGTCTTTGTGCCTACTACAGACGATTTGTTCGGGACTTCGCCAAGCTGTCCGCACCGCTGACGCACCTCACGAAGGACGCCGAAAAGTTCGAATAGACAGACGGACACCAGCGGTCATTCGATGAGCTGAAACGAAGACTCCAGACGCCCCCGATTCTTGGCCATTTCGACCAGTTCGCTGATACAGAGATCCACACGGACGCCAGTTACACCGGACTTGGCGCGGTGCTAGTTCAAAGGCAGGACGGGGCAGAGCGAGTCATCGCATACGCGAGTCGGATGTTGTCTAAGGCGGAGAGGAACTACTCTACAACTGAAAAGGAGTGCCTTGCTGTCGTCTGGGCAATAACAAAGTTTCGCCCATATCTGTATGGAAGTCCTTTTCGCGTGGTCACGGGCCACCACTCGCTCTGCTGGCTCGCGAATCTGAAAGACCCCTCCGGACGCCTCGCCCGGTGGAGCCTACGACTGCAGGAATTCGACATGACCGTTGTGTACAAGTCCGGCCGGAAGCACAATGACGCCGACTGCCTGTCAAGAGCTCCTGTCGAGGCCGGACCTGCCTGTATCGAAGACGACGACGATGAGTGTTTCCTCGGCGCTTTGGACGTCAGCGACACGGCAGCACTCCAACGAGACGACCCTGAACTGCGAGCGCTCATCGAGCACTTAGAGGCACAAGCGAGTTCGGCTCCCCGTGCTTTCCTAAGAATCCTGCATACATTCTCCATGCGGCAACGGGTGCTGTACAAGGAGAACTTCGTCAACAACAACACAGCAGGGCTGTTGGTTGTTCCTGCCAGCCTTCGAGATGAAATATTCCAAGGATGCCATGACGACCCAACGGCTGAAAACCTTGGCTACAGCAGGACGCGCGCCAGGATTCGAGAAAAGTACTACTGGCCGAGGCTACCGAAGACCGTTCACCTATACATTCGATCATTCCACGAGTGTCAGCGACGCAAGAAACCGCCGACGAAGCCGTCAGGACTTCTGCACCCGATTTCTCCCCCGTCTATGCCGTTCCAGCAGATCGGAATGGATTTACTTGGCCCCTTCCCGCCGTCAACGTCGGGAAACCGCTGGATTATCGTCGCCACCGATCATCTCACACGGTACGCCAAGACGAAAGCCCTTCCAGCAGGCACGGCTGTTGAAGTCGCCAAGTTTTTCATCGAGTCCATCGTCCTCCGGCACGGCGCTCCAGAAGTTTTGATTACAGATCGCGGATCATCGTTCATGGCGCAGCTGACCCAAGAAATCCTCCGACTCAGTCACACCAGCCACCGTCGTACAACTGCGTACCACCCGCAGACCAACGGGCTGACGGAAAGACTGAACAAGACAATCGCCGACATGATCTCTATGTACGTCGACGTTGAGCACAAGACGTGGGACGAGGTGCTGCCCTACGTCACGTTCGCCTACAATACGGCTGTTCAGGAGACCACTGGATTCACCCCTTCCCAGCTGGTACATGGTCGGAAGGTGACGACCATGCTGGACGCAATGCTGCCCCATGAGCCATCTGACAATCAGAGCGACGACGCCCAGGTGGTTGCTCAATGCGCCGAAGAAGTCCGCCAGCTCGCCCGACTCATGATTCAAGACCAGCAACGCGTCGACGCGGGCCGCTACAACCTTCGTCGCAGGGACGTTCACTTCCAGCCCGGAGACAGGGTGTGGGTGTGGACGCCCATCCGTCGCCGCGGTCTCAGCGAGAAGCTTTTGAAACGCTATTTCGGACCCTACAAGATCATCAGACGGCTCGGCGATCTGAACTACGAAGTCCTTCCCGACGGAACGCGCCCATCTGCAAGACGTCAGCCGCGACCCAAGGTGGTGCACGTCGTCCGGCTGAAGCCGTATTACGAACGATAGAACTTTCTACTCTTGTCGACGAGTGAACTGTGAACGCTGAACTGTGAACTGTGGCTCGCGATTCTGCCGTCGTTTTGTTTTGGATTTTTTTTTTTTTTCGTTTTGTGCTGCATCGGGACGATGCGCTTTTAAAGGGGGGATAATGCCGCGCGCACGGTCACGGACTTCTAGAAATTACTCGTTTATTCTTGCTCCGGACATAACTTCTATCGTTTATCCTTGCTTATGTTGTTCTAGAAAGTGCGTCTTCATTCTCGCCCCGAGCGGGATACGCTCGAACCTTCTCCGCCGAATCTTCGAGATAGTGACTCACTCTAGATAAGACGCCGCTCGCGACCTTGTCGAGTCAGTTTCGCCCCAGCGCTCGACTCTGCTGTCTCGCCGACTTCGACGCTCGCGACGCTTTGTTATTATTTTCTATTCCATTTTGTTTTGGCACAAGTTCGCCACATTAAACGTTTATTTCTTCCTGTTTATTTATTGTTATTCTGGTCACCACCCGTGACAATATATTCATATTTGCAGTAAGGTGTCGTGTATGGGATTATTTAAAAGAATACCATTTATTATCTTTCTTTCTGCACATTTCATGTATTTGCATTGAGATCTATAATGCGAGCAGGCATTCTTTTTTGGCATACCTCATGACCCGGTGTTTCACACTGCCAAAGAGTGAACAAACAAGCACGTTTCCGCAGTTTCAAAAAAATGGCGCATTTTCGAGTATCCTCCTCCCGCGTCGGTGTCAAGCGGTTATCTGAACTTCATACAGACAGTTTTATTTATAACAAAAAAAAAAAAAAATTTTATTACTGCCTGACGATTTCACAGCATAAATAAAGAACCGATTACCCCCAAGATATACAGTAAGTAAATACACCACCAATTTATCTGAAATATGCTGTGACAATATTTTGAGGCGTTTTTATTCTCGATAGGCACGTGTATAGGTGATTTGGTAAAACCTTAAATATACATGTATATTTGTTTTCAAGCTAATTTAAATAACATATGTGTTCCCGACGTATATTGAACTTCTGAAACATATCAGTCTGTTGCCTCTTTTATGTGGTAAACAACTATTTTAAGTGTCTGTGGGAAGAACAAGAACAACGTACACCATGACGATTGCGCACGCAGGCCATCAGAAAGTGACAAATTAGGTAGCTGCAATGTCGAGCGGAGTATGAAATACTATTTTGTTTTATTTAACGAAAAAATGAGCAAGGATGATGCTTATTCACAAATTGATTTGACCGGCATCTTGCCAAGAACAAACTGCAAACGCCTAGCTATGTCGAAAATGTTCACTTCGGTACACGCTATTTTAGGCCAGATCTGATCTGAGCACGAAGGTAACTCCTTTCGGCATGATTAAACGCCTACATCACGGTGCTGAGTGTAAACAATATTGATTGGTCAGGAAGGCAAGTGCTGTGGTTGCCACTCAGTGTCTGTAAAAGGTAGACTGAAAGGGGCTGTTCTAAATTTTTCCTGACATTTTGAAAATAATTGCTCTGTGCTCAATTGTGTCGTCATCATATATAATTTGAAACGTGTTTTGAAAACTAGATTTCCGGATATATATGGCGAGGACGGTGCCCATTTCATGATTTTGTGCACTGTAATGAATTCCTAATTTCTAGAGCATAATAAGATTCGACTTTTACAACAATTACTCAAAGCGATACCAATCATGGGTATTTTAGGCGACCTACCAGAATGATAACCTTTCGATTAAAGTAAAATATATGCGACTGAGCTAAAAAAAAAAAAAATGTTGAATCATATATGTTAATCTAGCTTTTCTTTTACTGTGTGATCGAACTTCAATATCGCAGTTTATTTTTGGTACCTGAAATTAAAAGTGGAGTCTAAGAATGATAAAAAGCTATCTAGTACTCTTTTCACTGTTAAAACGGTGCCTATTGTCAAAAGAACGCGGAAAATATATTCTCAATTTAGTGCCTCAAACCGGTTCGAACCGGTTCAAACCGGTTCTAACCGTTATATTTCTCTCCCCGGAACTGAACCAGAGCTGAACCGAAAGCCTTGAACCAGAATCTGAACCGACCCGATAAAAATTTCGGTTCGACCCTCTAGTTCGGCAGCTGCAGTCTTCACCTGTGCAGGCATTCAAAAGGTTGGAGGACCTGCTACAGTGCTGACAGGTTTTACGCAATTTCCCCCAATGGTTTCACATGCAGGAAGCGGCACTAATTCTGTTGTCAGTCGCCGCAAATTATTAGCGGACGAACATTTTTTGCCAACCGACGGCACTCTTGCGACGCGTTCAAATGCCGAGCGACAGCATTAAAACGCGCGCAATCCAGTGCAGGCCGAGGATGTGAAACAAACTCGTGTTTATTCTGACCTGTGTTCCATCGGTTGCTCACCACGAATTTGTTTTATTATAAAACGTTGGCGAGGGAAATGCCGGGGATCTCCTGCTCCACTGCTGCCGCAGTAAGACGCGAATGCCTCCAACATGGCACCAAGAAAATGATGGTAGACGACAATGCTGGTTTCAATTTTGAGGCTAGCCGGAAGTGACGGCAGTTGCAAGAAGACTCTGCAGAGCGCAAGTTCGTTTGATTTTTTTGCAGTGGTTGTGGTGACGTCAGAACGGCGAGCTCTGATTGGCTCTGATTGAAGGACGGTGGGTGGACCGCATGACAGCTTGCTTTGAGCTCTACCCACTATCCTTCCATCGGAGCCAACCAGAACTCGGCGTCCTTTTGACGTAACAGCATCCCCTGCAAAAGAAGCAGACGAATTGCTCTACGTATTGCTCTCAGCTTGACAAAGCAGATTAGGACTTAAATCTATATTATCATTGTTTAATGCACACTGGGTGTTAACAAGGACACTAAAAAACGTATTTTAGTTGGACCGATCTCTGTTATACAATAAGAAAATACCGTGCCAAATCAAAGATGTACGCAAGTTTTTTTTTTTTTTGTTTTTTTTTTTGACACGACCATTTACCAAAAGAACAGGCTGTCGGAGGAGCAAGTGTGCTCTGCAACCACGAAAATGTTCTTTTTTTTTACGTTTGTAATTTCCCTGCACTGACGCCTTCGGGCAAACCGGGGTAACTTCCGAATGAAGAATGAACAATAAATTCCCTTGACCCAGGCGTTTTCGGCGTTGGCGTTAAAGCAGTCATTATTGCGTACGGCATGGTTCGGGCCAAGCGCACTGAACAGATAACAAAACCTCTTTGAGATTTTGATATCCGTTCTGTGGCTTGACCAGCGAGGTTTTTCCAGGCTGGTTCGGGTTCTTTGATGTTTTCTTATCAGTTGGGTGGGCTGGGCCAGCAAAGTCGTTCCAGACTGGTGGTGAGTTCTTTGACGTTTTGTTATCAGTTCGGTGGGCTTCACCAGCAAGGTTGTTCCAGGCTGATTGGGAGTTCTTTAAGGGCATGTTATCAGTTCTGTGGTCTTGGCCAGCAAGGTCGTTCCCGGCTGGTTCGGTGCTCTTCGAGGTTTTGCTAACAGTTCGGTGGGCTTGGCCAGCAAGGATGTTCTGGGCCGGTTGGGGATTCTCGGAAGTGTGATCTCTGTTCGAAGGTAGAGTGACCGCGCAAGCTCATGGCGTGTCATAAGTGTGTACTTTGGTGGCTGAAAAGTTCGTAGAACAGATGGAATCAGAGAGGGAAATTTGTTTTCTTTTGTCTGTTGTTTGGTTGGTGACGCCCTTGAAGTCAAAATGTGTATAAATGGTTTACTAAAGAAACGTGTTAGGTGAGTTGGAAACGTCTTTTGATTAACTTATTTCTTTCTCTCTTCTAAGCCTTGCAGACCGATTTTTTACACAAAATAATAATAACATTTCATATTTCACCGAACGACAGAGCATAGAAAACACTGCTAACCATTCAATCCAGTCTAATACCGTACGAGTGTCACGTGACCTCATGAGAGGCACAGCGACGCGCGGGAAAAATAGTCACGTGATAAGTTCACAGCGCTGGATTTGGTGGGATACCTGATAGCGTCAGCTGCGGTCCATCCCAAGGGGAACTGGGGATGTCGACAGCAGGTCACAGGGTTAAAAGAACAACCATTAAGTTTTTTGTCCGCATTTTAACCACCTCCGAAGATTTCAAACAACGCCAGAAAAAGATGTTCTGTTTCAATGCTTGGTTGATTTCGAATACAGTTTTTTGTGTATGAAAGCAGTCGCTGGTGTAGATTATAAAAAGAAACAACATATTTCTCCGAATCAATAAAAAATGAATGCAACGCGTGTCGCATAATTCAGTATCATAAAACTTTGTGCCAATTTTCAGCCGTTGTTAAATTGCCCGATTTCCAGGTTTTTTTCCCCCTCAGCAGCAGCGTAAAGTGGGTACCTCTAATGGTGGTTGTTGCCTTTATTTTTAGGGATGATTTGCTAGCGCACTTTTACGCAACCTCTCGGAGAAATTAATGGAGGGATTAAAGGCAGCTGTTGGGTCCAGTCCCCTCCGCAACTCTTTCCCACACGCCCGTGAAAACTTTGCAAGCGTTTTATTTTTTTTTTTTTTTTTTTTTTTATAATTGGTCGTGTTTGTTTACTTGCTAGATTAAGCCATCTGCTGCCGCATGGCTGGAGCGCGAAGCGAGAAAGATGGGCGTTCTGCAGATTATTAAAGAGCTCCAAAATACAAATTCCATAAACCTATAAAACACCTCTTTGCAAGTCGATAAACCGTTTACTTCGATTAGAATTAGATATTGTTTTGAAACGTTTCGGCATTTTTTCTTATCCGGTTTAAATTAAATTCTTCTACATTCATCTCGTGAACTAAAGAGGCGTACATGCGTGCCTATCTTTTTATGTTTTAAGTTAGAAAAAAATATGAACGACTTACTTACAACCGTTTATGGCCCACCTTAGTGCAGTACCGCATGAAACAACCTTGGCAAAATGTGCACTTCCTTATTTTTTGAATATTAGAGGTTAATAAAACCGCTCCTAAATTAAGCATATCCAAATAAAATTCAGGCTTTTGTATTTTTGAATATTTTGTAAACTTCTAAGGGTTGGCGTCTACTCAAATATTCCTAGTAATATCGAATATGCTTGTATTTTGTATTGTGCACAAGTATGTGCGTAGCTCCTGCCCTGATTTTGTATGCTTCTCCGCGCCTTGGGCGATAAAATTTGTTCAGCAGTATTCTTCAGATAGGTTACAAAATATGACTTTTATAACCTGTGACAAGTTATTAGACTTAACTATTTTATTCAGTCGCCGGGCCGTAAAATATTGTTTCGTGATAAAACATTTAATAAGATAAAGCAGAAAAAGCTCTCCCGAATATTGTCACGGGTGGTGACTAATAAACAAGAAATAAACAGGAATAAATAAACGTTTAATGTGGCGAACTTGTGCCAAAAATAAAAGGGTACAAAAGAAAGATAACAACAGAGCGTCGCGGGCGTCGAAGGCGGCGAAGCAGCACGATCAAACGCTGAGGCGAGACTGACTCGACAAGGTCGCGGGCGGCCTCTTATCCACTCTAAAAAAAAAAGGTGTCAAGGGAGAGTAAGTGCCCTAACTTACTCTTCTTTAACTCTATCTGCATGGAAGTTACTCTTTCCCGACCGCTTCTTTCGATGATACTCTCCCTTAACCCTGCCTCGACCTCGAGAGTAACTGTAACGAGAGTTAGTTTCTCCTCGCGATATCACGGGCTGTCGATAGATGGCGCCGCTATGGGTTCGGCGCAAGTTCGACGCTGTTCGGCGCAGGTATTTTTTTCGTTTTCTCGGGGAAACCTTTTTTTCCTATCCGCTTTTCTTTTTTTTTTTCTTTTTTTTTTCTTCTTCTTTTTTCTTTTTTTTTTTTGGGGGGGGGGAGATTGGCAAGGATGTTTTAATAAATGAGTTGGTACAGCCTGCCTTGACGGGTTTATATTTCAGTATTTATTAACTTAATTATTACCTGCGGCAGGAAGATCATTTGAGCGGGGGACATTCCTTTATCCAAGCAATAGCAATAGGCAATTAATGTTTTTGCTACACAGATATATTAAACAATAAACATATAGATCAGTGTGTAAACGGGTGTATGAGCGGATGCTGACGCGCGTGTGCGATTATGTTTCGTTACATAAGTGCCTAGGGTTGTTTGTAGCGCAGGGATGTTTTTGGGGCATTGTTATATTTTTGGGGGGTCGTTTCAAGTTACTGCTGAGCCCGACCTCACTGATCGTAGGAACAGGTATATGTATAAAAAAAAGTATTTTTTCCACATTCGCATTAAAAGCAAGCAAAGAGGAAAACCTCTCTCCGTGACAGAAGAGGTCGGCTTCGAGCGGTCTATTGCATACGCCACGTGACGACCAATTCATAAAGCGTCGCCCTAAACACGGCGTTCGTTTCGAAGCCATGTATAGGTTCAAAAAACCTATACATGGCGGCAAGCCAGGTTTATGGTACGTGACACTAGGGGCTCCCTTATTTTCACCGCCGTGGAGAAAATAAACGGCGGAGCCAGAGCGTTTGGAAAAGTTGTTAGCGATGATTTCCAAACTTGTTATGCGGTCTTTGTCTTGAGTCATTAAATAAACTTGGCTTGACTACTACCTTTTTTTTTCAATATTTACATTTTACTTTCCGAAGCGAGGGAGTCGATTAGTCTTCTGCTCTGTTCAAGAAAAGCTCTGGGGGGTTAAACCTTTAACTCTGCACAGTTTGCTACATCCTTTAACTGTTTTAACCTCACTCTCCGAAGCTCCCTTGACAGGAAGGTTTTCGATATAAGAGAACATTCAAGATCGCTGCTCTTTTCCGCTGTTCATCAAACAGTTCCTAATGTACAGCGGAAGCACCGTGTAGCATTCCGGATATCGATATTTGTGGTACGGATCTCACTGGCTTTAAATATAGATACATTAGTGTGTATTACAGAAGTCTTATTTCGCTGTCCAACAGAGCCATATTTAAACTGCCATTGACGGGTTCACCTTACGTTCAGTTGATTCTACACAGCAAGCGATAGCTCAGTTATTTGGGGGAGAACGTAGACTGCTCTATGTCGCCCTACGATATGTTAAAAAGTATGCTAAGCTTCTTATGTTCAATGTCCCCGAGGTACGAAACACGGACGACAGAAGCTCAGTTAAAATGAATGAGCGAAAATGTCTATATGTTCTGTAACTAGCGGTAGCTTCCTCCATCTAGCATGGCCTTTGAAAAAGCCTGTGTCTAGAGTGCCGTGGTACTCTTGCCAAGCGTTCAAGTGCCCACGTCCGATGGCACTCTAAGCACGCATTGGAGTGCCGTCCGAATGCCCTAAATGGGCTGTACGGAAGACGTGGGTCAGCGCGTCCCGAGAAGCATAGCCTGCCGCATCCGTGAGCTAAAGAAATCCGATTCACAAAAAATGTTTCACCATCGAAGTGCTTCGGAAGTGAGGGAAGTGTCGCAAGCGGAAATGTAGAGGACCCAGAGGAAATTAGAGAGTAAATAAATTTAGAGGAATTTAGAAGATAAATAAATCTGTCTTTTAGAGACAGCCAAATTTACTTATAAGCTTGGTCTTGGTACCAATCCAGCCAGCTGAAAGTCATGATGTGGAAAGATTGTGAACTTTAATTTGGTCTCCTGTGTTTGTTAGTTACCGAATCGACAACAAACCAGCACCGACCAACCAGCTCTTTTACGACGCAAATATTTTCACGAAAAAACTTAAAAAAAAAAAATCGAAAAAACAAATAAATAAACACAAAAAAAGATAGTGTGGAATGGGCATGCTGCGGACACTAAAGTTCGTTAATATTTTTCTCTTATTTTTTTTTTTTTGTATGGAGCATTAGTGCAAGCTGGGTGCAAGGTGCGCAAGGAACGAGCGAGGCGCCCGTTGAGTCCGGATTCCCTGGATTACCGCCTTCGGAAGCACACGCTGTCCTCAGTTGCCACACAAAGCCTTTAGTCATGGATCGGTGACTTTATCCCCCGTAAGCTGACAGCGCGGTGGAAACTACGTGCTTGTTAGACCGTTTGACTGTCTGTCTCGCACCACGTGATCACCCCTTCTCCGCATACACACGCGAGGCGAGCGAAATCAAGCGATAGGAGTCAGGCCACTGAATGGTTGGCTAACGCTTAGCTTCACCGCATTGTCACCTTAGAGATGAACGAAATAAGAGCTCACCTCTACAATCAATTTCCGGCCTGTTATCGCCTGACATCACTTTCTGCGCGCGAAACCTCCAACCTTGAAAGCAACAAGATCGTTTTGCCCACGAGCAAGCTTCCCGGAACTTTAGAACGGATGCCTTGCGAACGATGGGGCCTAGGAAGAGTAGCGCTGCCATATTTTTTTTTTTTTTAAATTCTGTTTTTGATTTTACGAACGGTTTCGGAATATATGACCGAATACCGTTTTGGCATCTCCACAGAACTAAGATTTAGTGACACTATGAATGTGTCATTGATAGTAGGGTATTCCATGCGCAATTATGCATAAATATATAGGACAACGATAATTTATTTGTTATGTTGGTGAACACGGAAAATACATAAATGAATTAATTAATATATTTATAAAAGTATCTGTTTCACATTTTTTCTCAAGAAGGTCTTTCTCGCGCGCTTCATGGGTCATTTAAGTACTGACGTGTGCACTTATATGGCAGAATTTTTTTTTTTATACAAAAGAACTTTACGTTAATTTACCTTAATTACTTTTCTCGATTAAATTTTCCCTATAATAAGGGTCGTGCTTAAATGCATATATGCTTCTGTGCAACCCTGCTGTCATTGCTGCCAAAAAAAGCAAACATCTTTTTGATAGGACAGGTCAGGAGTGCTTATATTATAAATTTGAAATAAACACCCGTGCCAAAATCACCGGTGCATTTCCAATGAGAAGGGCCGCCATCCCGTGCTCGCCTGGCGTATAAATGATCAGTGACTCGTCATTCGTAATCTATAGATAGTATTTCGGATGAAAACATTATTTCAAAGCAAATGAGGGCGAAATTACAGTCGATGTGCCATAGTGAATCGTTAATTAAACAAGAGTCCCACCTACACCAAATCTATGACGTCGCGCTTAGGCGGTGGTGCAGCCTGTTGAACGGAGCATGGCCGAACGCTTCACACTTCGGAAAATGGGTACATGCAGCGCGTCGTGCGCGGAGCTCTTGTGTGCAAACGCGTGCTTGTTTACACGCAATGAGTTGGTGCACACTCGATTCAAAGGTCAAACTGTTCGTGAGAGATTATTCGGCGTGAGGTCGGTCTGCCTTTCAAGATTTGCGACACTGGTTCACGCTGTACATGAGACACGCGTAGCTATACTCTGTTTCATACTTAGCGTGCAACGCTGTGAAAGCTACTGGCGCGAGCGCGTGGCTTCATCTATGGTTTTGTTTGAGCGAGAACGCGTGCAAATGATCAACGAGATCAAGCCCCACGCTCGCGCCAGTAGCTCTGACAACGTTGCACGCTAAGTATGAAACAGAGCATAGTGCAGCACGACCGCTAACCTGAGGTCGTTAACGTGCATCACGCGCTATACTTAGTTTCACCTCCGAATGAACCGCAGATGCTGTTTCAGTGCTTGCGCACCCGCGAGCGCTCGTGTGCCCGCCGAGGCGTCATCCAAAACAATTAGCTCGCGCTTTTAGCACGTGTGACCAACAATGGTCCATGCTGAGTTGAGACGAAGTATTCCTGGTGTTCATAGCACGTTCTACAGAATGAGCTCGCGCTCCTCGTGCTCCTAGCTCCAACCAGTCAGCGACACGCGCGGGCTAGCGCGTAAACCTCCCTTTGAAACAAAAATTTCTAGCGCAAGCGGTACGTCATTCCGCGAAAACACCTCTGAAGGCTGCACTTTCGTGCCGGTAGCCTTCGCTGTTTAAGGACAAGCCTCGGGCACGTGCAGCATTCGCGCGGAAATATATGTTGGTGGTGTTGTAGTATTTTGAAGTGCAAGAGAAAAGCTGGAAGCCACCCGCATCTATTTCACAAGCAGAGTGCTCGCGAAAGTAGCGTAAGTGCTTTTAACGTAAGCTACAACTTTTAGAAACAGATTGTAATTGTGTGAATAATCTTCATTCTTTTTTTCCCCAAAAATTTATTTGTGATAGGAGTGATCTCCGAGAATACGGGTCACCAGTGATACCTGTATTCGCGACTCCAGCGACCTATAGGGGGCGCCACCACCAAACAAACATGGCGGCTGAGTCCAGGTCGCGTCGGCTCGGCCGGGCCGCCTGAACAGGTGGCGCATTCAATTTAAAAAATTTTCTTTTGTTGAATGCCCAATTTTATGGGTATTTGAACTGAGACAGTTAAGTGTAGCCGGTGCGCATAAACTTGCCGAGCATAGCTTTGTTTTTCCGGTGTTTTTTTTTTTTATGTCAAACTTTTGTTTCGGAGACTTCGATCAAAACCGAAACTATGGGCTCCGGTGAAACGGTAATAGACTCTAATTAGTTTTGATCATCTAAGGAAAGCGGCGAGGGCTACAAAATTGTTCCACCGAGAGTAATTTTTAGCTAACTCGCATGCCTCGACCATGCGACTTATCTGTCCGCAAATTGAGCTTTTGTGCCTGTCCGCGTTTCAAGAAACAGCTCCAGTCGTGTGCTCGGTCAAGAACACATGCTGCAGGAAAATTACAAAAATTAAGCAAGCGCTTCTTGAGCCAAGGAGCATTTCAACTCGCTGGCGCTTCACTAAGCAGCTGATACTCGTATTTCAATTCAGGTTTTAGTAACAATCGACAAGTCATTTTAACGAATATGCGGATTATGTATCATATTACGTACTATATGGTCCCACTAAAGCGATATTAGTATATTCTTCGGGTTGAAATATGAACTTAGTTAACTAACTATTATGTGAACTGCTGAATAAAAGTATATTTGACAAACAGAGAGATACTACTTAAACGTAGCCACACGGTTCTAGCCGGTAGAACGGAGACTAATGCGGACAAACTGAGGAGAGTCTTCATCGGAGATTCACTCAGACCTCTCTGCATTGAACTTGACTTCGAATCCTGAACGGATAAAATGAGTATCTTTTGTGGCCGGTCAACCTGAGCAATGTAGACGTATATTGCTGCTGGCTTCGACAGGGGTTATAATATAAATATTGGAGGCGCGATATATCTTAATGACGTGACAGCTTCTAACTTTGCGAGACGCGTCCCCCACCTTTTGAAAGCAGATAATTTCCCTCATTAATCATACGCAGCGAGCAGGTTTTCTGAATCAAGTAATTGCGAAATTAGTCCAACTCCCTTAACGTGGTCTTTTTCGGCGAAAAGCCGCCAAGATGAATAGCCAACGCACCGGCCGGCGTTACTGGCTCAAATTAACTTGATGCTAATCGAGCACAACCAAACTCAAGGAAAGCAGCTATCGAACCTTCCCATTCACTTGACTGCAACATTGGTGTTCCCTCCAGTGAAACACTTCGTCCGTCGACCTCACTCCACTGTTCTACATCCTTATAAAGAAACCATCTATCAGTTACCAAGCAGTCGTCCCTTTGAATGTGATTAGAGGCAGGCGAGAAATCAAAACGTTTTTCCGTGATTCCTCCTCATCCAAAAAATTGAAAGCACGCGACCGTGTGTTGTGGAGTAAACGGGCTTTCAAACACGTGATGGAAAGAAACAATCTACTGAGGCTTCACCACACTAATGAACACTCAGGCAAACTTCAGAAATTTTCGGACCTTCGTCAAATTACATTGCTTGCTCCCGCGCCGAAAGCACGTGTCCGCGAAAGCCATCAGAGACGCGGCGGGGCGCGGAGCGACCTGGACCGACTGGTTCCCGGTTTTCCCGCTTGGCGGCGACCGTTTTGCTGGAGTCGCGAATAGTGCCATATTGCCGTGATATTTGAGTGCTGTGCTCTTGATGGATCGTGTTCCTTCTTATTATTCCTGTTTTTTTGTTTTTTGTTTTTCTTTTTTTCTTTTTGCAATTTGAGAACTGGACTTTTATGTAGTCGGACGCTGTGTTTCTCTACCTGTGACAATTTGATAGTTTATGTACGAAATTAGTCCCTAAAATAATGCCCTCTGCACACCGTAGGTATTTTATAAATAAATAGAACAAATAAATATCCACGGGAAGGGTGCGCTAATAACTGATTGAATAATTTTCGATTAGTCTTTCATAGGTTGGCACTTTACGACAGTTAATCATTCAAATATTAAGCTGAGATCTGTTTTTGTAGTGTAGGCAACGTGGAAACCGTTCGCGAGTTTTAGAGATTCGAAGAGCTATCGCTGTAAAACGCCAAACACTATCCAATGTACTTCTTTTTTTTTTCGGACATGTTGGTTTGAATATATTTACTGTGGCGGATGCTTTCAACGCGTGAGCTCTTGTTTAGTGGGGGCATTCCTTCAGTAGTGCACCCGCTCTCTCTTGCCTCGGTATTACGCAAATCATATGATTAATAACCCCTCCAACTAGCAATTCGGAAAATGGGTTTTATCGACGTGTTTTATCCGCTATGGCAATCAGTTTGTTGGAGGATGCTTCATCGACAAAATCGTCTCGTCGGCACCCTGTGCTGTCCCATCGACGGTTTCATCAAAACGAGCGTTGTATCGTTTCATAACATAGCTTGCTTTGTGGTAGCATTTATGGGCGAGCCCTGCGCACTTTACGCGTCCGTAACGGTCCGCCGGTCGGTCGTTTGTAACCATACAACAGATTGGAGCCACCATGTAACCACAGTGGAAATAGCGCTCCATATAATAGTCACAAGGTCACGTGACTATAATCCATGCGGGCGATGTAAACATCCTCACTGATGAATCCATGAATCCCGAACAAGAGCTCTGCCGGACAAAAGCTTTTATGACCCGTACTAAACCTCAGCACATTTTTTCCAGAGACCCGGATAAAAATACATCATTTTACGACTACACATGAGCAAAGGGTGCATGAAGAATTTTTTTTATTTCATTGCCGATCTTGATATGAGGACCGTATGTTTGTTTCTGGGGGCTGAAAACTGCGATAAGAAATGTCTCGATATGGGCCCATCGGGGCCGCCAAATGGGGCTGCCGATGTCCGCGTCAATGCCTCGCAGTTCTGTCGCGGCCAAATGCATGGGACCTTTCGCTCCAGATTATTATGTTGACTCTATGACCTCGAGAGAAAAGCTTCGTACTCTAACTACGGGTTTATGGACTCCATTTCGTGTCCAGTGAAGAACCCCGGTGCGATTGACAGGACAAGAACATATTCTGAAACGTGGTTATACAAGGACGGCTCTATGACTTTACGGCACTACTCCTGCCACAATAACATGCCGAATGCCTCCAACATGGCACCAAGGCACTGATAGCAGACGATAACGTTGTTTTTGATTCAGAGTTTAGCCGGAAATAACGTCAACTGCAAAACGCAAAAAAAAAAAAAAAAAAAAAAAAAACGAGCACAAAGAAGTATGAGTGCACACTCGGAGCGCTACTGGCTACTGAATTTTATTTGGAAAACACGAACATATATACACACATTATTATACCTCACCCCAAATGAATCTGATTTTCTTGTTTGATGAAACCAATGACGACGCACTGATGCAACCGTCATCCTTCTTTACACTGATTTTGAATGCCTCGAAAATTTTACCCTCTGTTTTCGGTACCTACTTGCCCGGAATAGGTATTTTATCTAGCAAAAAATCATACGAACGCTTATCACAGTGGACTGCCAAGTTCCACAAGGGAGACCACTTTACAGAAAGTTCATGCCCTGTGTACGATCTGGTGGTGCACGAAAGCACCCAATGTCAAAAGCCCGTGCCAAATGCCCCACGACTGACACCTCACCCTTTAGCCCCGCCTTTAAAAGGCTAGCTTGATCAGAAGCCCATGACGCGAATCCCGAGATCACATGACCGGGTCCTCACCGTGACGGCGGAGCATTCTGCTTTTAATTAAGAAACAGCAAGTGTGCACGCGAGCGTGTGTAACGTAATCATGCCGTCATTTGTAGACCCTCAACGTATTAGCTTAAGACATGGAACAATGCTGGTTGAAGCTCGCACAGGGATTCTGCACGTGAGGCTATAATGCTACACCCGTACGATCGCCCACATGTGGTTGGTATTTTAGACTACCGATCTGGCGCAATCCACATGTTTGCGTGCATGTTTTTTTTTTTTTTTTTTTTTTTGTGTGCGCATGTTTTGTTGTTTTGCTTATTTTTGAGCTTCGCTGGTGCTCCAAGGCAACGCGAAAGTGGCTGACGATTTTCTTGAAAATCATATTGCCTCTTTTTTATTCGTTGGGAGACATTTGATTTATCATTATCTTTTTAATGTTGACATTAGGCTTCAGGCTGAGTTCGGAGCGTCGTGTCTGCCAGACTCCTTTTGTCTTCTTGCTAGAGCTGTCATGTCTAAGCAATCTCTACCACAATGGTTTTTTGGATATCCGGCAAGCAGATACCAGCAGAGACAAACCAAAGAATTCGAGCGCCCTTCCCCCGCACGGCGGGGGGGGGGGGGGGGGGGGTGGTGAAGGAAGGCGCACGCACCGACGGCCTCGAAACCGGAATGCTTACAAGGTCGCTCGGCCTGGTGCAAGACCTCTATTTTTCCCTGGGAAAGGGCGAGAGAGGGTGATGAGAGGACAGTTCCCCACCCGTTTTCCCCACACTGCCCTACACCATCACCAATATCTCCAAATCTCTTTGTAAGCGGACTCGGCGTCCTTGAGGCGGAACTCCCTTCATCCCTAAGCTGATAGTACAGGGCGAGCTAAGCGCACACCGGACCAGTTACCACCTGCCCCGCTCTCTGCGCGTGGTTACAGGAAGGAGCGTGATCACGTGATTATGGACAGACGTGCGATTAGTTCACCGGGCACCTCTTAGCTTCCTCTACACTTTCAGCTTAGGAGTGACGGAGCCCAACCCGCAAAACACACACGCTGTAAAAAAAAGAAAAAAAAAAAAGAAGAGAAGAAGGCGTTGAAGCGGCGCGCAGCAAAACGCCGTCGAGGCGAGATCTCTTTGCTCTGGCGGCATTTCGCCATCGGAGCGGCGGAGGGAGACGAAAGCCGGTGCACTCAGCTCGCGGACGAACACGTCCGTCACGTGATGTTTACTGGCCGCAGCATCGACACCGCTGCGTCGGCTGCGTGCGCTCGCTCGCGCGGGAACCACCACAGGCGGTCCGGATAACAGCTCTTCCAGCTCGTCCATGACTTCGCTGTTGCCGCTATCACCTGTCACCATTCAACCGCACTTAAAAGGTAAGTAGATCATTTTCGCATGCGCCTTTTAGAGGTAATCCAAGTGCAGAAGGAATGAAAGACGCGTAACTTAACGCGATAGCGCGTGTTGTGTCAGGAAACGCGCTCAACCTTGTTGCTTCCGCTTTCCCCACTCAGTCGCACGAGGTCAACGCTTCCTCGCATCAGACTCGACTCGATTGACGTGTGCAGGACAAGGGCTCATTGCCATGGGAGTTTGGTTTGTTCTGGTTTCTTCCGAACACTTCCTGTTCGTACCTTTTCGCTTTCCGGCGCCGTAAGAAGAACAGAAGAAATCAAAAACACTGAACCGCGCTCGTTGAATAATTATAATTGGCGCTCTCGCGTGCTGAAATTTAAGAGAGCATGTCATCTTTTCTTTAGTATATATATATATATATATATATATATATATATATATATATATATATATATATATATATATATATATATATATATATATATATATATTACAAAAAAAGTTCTTGTCTTAGGCAGTGGTGTGTTCGTTTCACGTCGCGCATCCCCGCACCGCGAGTGCGGCCACCGGACGGCCATGTTACATGTCGAAAAATTGCCTATTTGGAGCGTTGCGGATGCTGGCGGCAGCGTGCTGAAGATACGTGTTCTACTCGTTCGTCGGTATTCGCCGAAGAAGTATAACCCTGTGTAAGCCGTGAGACTTGCCGTTGAGAACACGTGAAAAGTTTTACGGAAGCGCAGTGCCGAAGGGAAAAGACGCAACTCGTCGAGATTAAGTTTACCGCGGCGTGATCAAAGCTTCTTTGGCACGCCGAAGCGCTGCGTCTCTCTGCCTTCGCGCGCTTGGATACCGATCAAGAATCGGCGCCGCGGCAAAGTTTTGAAGGTGTGTCGCGCGTATATGTCATTGCATCATATATCGGGCACGGAGTTCTGGGTCGTCCAGCTGTTCCGGCGAGTTGCTATGAATAAAGGGGGAAAACAATATGGGGACGGTTGCTCTTATGCACTATTAACCATGGCTATTAACCAAGTTCCATATCTGCTCTAATGAATCACATGGCAGCACAAATAGAGCAACGCTGCGGAGCAAGTTTGGTTTTGAAGGCAAACCTACAATACAGCGAGAATTAAAATTTTTGAAGCGCGACCCATACGGTCGTGTGCAGTCCCTTGGCCAATCCCAATTAGGCGAGTCGCGCTCAAACGTCAAGTGCAATAAAGTAGGTTTATAATGAGTCAGCACTGATCATTATAAACCTACTGAGGAGCTGTTGTGCACAATTTTCTGTAAACCGTCTAACGACGAAAAAAAGACGTGCTGAGTGCGACACAATTTGTGCGAACAAGTGATCGCTGGTTTTTCCAGTTTTTCTCTTTGAAACCAAGGGATGTCATCCAAGGTATTATTGCTACGGAAAGAGCTCATATAATGTAAGCAAAAACATTTTGTGTTCGCTAATACTATTTGGAAGTAAAATGTGCCGATGTCGTGTTCGCGCTAACAACGTCGTGATGTGTACCTTCCTCTCCTCGTTCGTTGCCACTGGACACTGGATCAAGCTCTTTCTGGACCGCTAGTGCCGGAAGTTACAAATACAGCCGTCAGAGTAAAGTAAAACGCTGCTCCAGAAGCACATATGGCTTCATGTGCATTGCACTCGCAAAGCACATTTACACATTGATTCCTGATAGTTATCTAAACATGGGAAGGCACAGAGACACAGCACTTTTTTGGGCCAGGGAAGCTTTGATCACGCCGCTAGACCGGTGAAACTTGCTTTCGACCAGTTATGCCTTTTTCCTGTGGCACTCTGCTGTCGTAAAAATGTCCACGTTTTCTCAACGGCAAGTTTCACGGCTTACACAGGGTTTTAAAGAACTTCTTTGGCAAATGACGACAAACAAGTAGAAAACGTCTTCAGCTCGCTGCCGCCAGCCTCCGCCACATTCCAAAAACAATTTTTCGACGTACAAGATGGTTGTTCGGTGGCCGCACTCGCGCTGCAGCGAGGAAGTGGGAATGCATGATCCGGCAATTGTCATAGAGACCAGTGGTTCGTTCGTTTCGCGGTAGGCCTACCGAGGCGAACGACGACCGTGCTTGCATAACGTACCGCAAGATGGCGCCACCGACATCATTAGATGCTGGCTGGAAGCAGACGAAGACGTGCCACCTGCTTTTGCCACTATGATTTATTAAATACTTTCAGCGGATATGATATGTTACTGCTCGATAATAAATAGGACTGAGGTACACGAACCACTTCTGTCCCACGGTGAGCTGAGCAAGCACTCTGCCATAGACGGAAACAATTTTGTCCTTTCATGAAATTAAGGAACCCCAAGTTACTCGCTTATATTTCTCTACGTAAAAGCAACCATTAAAATATGTGCTTGAGCGAAAAGTAGCCACTTTCCGAGAAAAGTTTTCAACATTTACTTTTCCTTTATGGTTGCTTCCCTTTGGCTGGAACGATTATTGATGCCTTGCATGAGAGGAAGTGAGGTGTCAATCATTGTTTCAGTGGCCCCAATTACTTGAGGAACACTCGTAGGATTCTTCCTCGCTGTATTTTTATTTTAAAGGGATGCTGAACCGAAATCTGGATTCCACAAAACACGGCGGCAAAAGCGTGCAACGGGATGCTACAAATACCAAAACATCACCCGTATAGCGATATCTCGACCATATTTTCTAAAAAAGGAGGTGCATTTGACAGATATGTTGACATCTTGTTTCTCCGAGAAGAGTCGAGAAGGAAAGGGAACGGTCTCGCGTCTTCCCCGCCACGCCGCCTTGATAGGGCGAAGCGAAGAGAGGAGAAAACCACATACGTTGACGCCACGTCCCTCGTCGGCCTCGTTCAATCTTGACCTCTTTTTCCAAAAATACGGCCGTCAATTCAAAATATCGCCTTACGAGTAGTCTTGTAGGGATTCTAGCGTCCCACCTACAGCTCCTGCATTGTTTTCTGAAATCCAAATTTCGGTTCACCATCCCTTTAAGGAAAAATGTATGTTGCAACGTGTAGTTTATTCGCTCTGTTGAAATAGTTTTATTGCCCTGCAGTTGTCGAAGACTGAACTGATTTAGTAAATAGATCGAGATTTAAAGGCGTTTTGCGTTTTTACTTTCTATCCCCTTCTATTACAACACTACCAACAACAAACTTTTTGCTGCAAATATTTGTCTGTGTTTAATCACAGTTAAAATAGTTTTTATGGCACTTTGAGGAACTGCGGGGTTTTCTATAGTACTTGCATCGCTTTTTACAAGGTGATGAACCGGAACCACCTGCTCCAAAAGCTGAATTCAGAGGGGGGGGGGGGGGGGGGCACACTACCACAGCCATGATGGAGCACTCACACGTATTTTTGTTGCAGACTATACTTCTGAGCATCGCCAGCAATGACGGGGCCCATGTGCTGGACGGACCATGGGACGCCACTGAACCGATCATTTTTGAGCCAACCACGGGAAACAGCGGCTCCCAAAACCCGTCCTGGTGGATTTCAAGTTAGGAGCATTAGGAGCCTGCCAACATTGGTCGTCGGCTGCGATGCCTCTACAAAAGCCGTTATCCCATGCCGGTCATTCGGGGCACGCTACCACAGCCGTGATGGAGCACTCAAACATCTTTTTGCTGCAGGTTGGTTATTTGAAAACTTCAGCTTGCTGTCGTTTTAGCAACTAATGTCTGCTAGTGGTATTGTGGCCCAGTGATTGCCAAATTTAACATAGCTCTCTCGAAATTTTCTGACAATTATGTTGTAAATTTTTTTTTAAATTGTACAGTTAATGACAACTAGTTACTTTCCAAACAGAAGTTGCTAGAATTTATTCTTGCCTTTGTTCTATGCTTTCGTATTTGGTTAGACAGCACTAAACCCCGGTACAAGGAAGATTTTGAAAACTAGGGCAACAGAAAGAAAAGACTATTAAAGATAGCCAAAAACTCGAATGTCGAGGCAGCCTGGACCAAATATAACTCTTGGGCCAAACTCTGTATCGAACGTATGCATTTCTTCGAAGACAAATTTTATAACTGTGACCTGCCTTTAATATTATAGAATAACCAAAAAACGTTTTGGAAACTTATTTTCTCATATCAGTCATCCTGTTCAATACTCTTGATGAACAATGATGGCAGTGTTATTTCGGATGCTGTATGTCCTACGGTTTTGAACAATTGCTTTTAGTCTACTTTTACTGATGGAGATAGTTCCTTCTTACCTTTTGTACCAGATGTCGATTTTAGGTACATGAACACTATTTCTATAACACCGTCTGAAATTGCGATATTGATGATAACCTCAAAATTTTCAGCTTGGCTGGTGTCGACTCAATTAATACAAAAATTCTAAAAAATACCAAGGGTGTAACCAGCGAAATATTGTCACCAAAAATAGGTGATGAGGCAAAGTAAAACTGAACAAAATGAACGTTTAATGGGGCGAACTTTGCCCAAATTAAAGGGAAATAACAGCACGTCGGAGGCGTCGAATGTCTTCAATGCAACAGGGTCGAGCACAAGCGATAACTGGTTGCATAAGGCCACGCGGGGCTTCTTTTATAGCACTTTCCTTTCTAGAACATTCTGTACTCGAACATTCCGTACTAAAATATAGAATTAACCACGGCCTTCTCAAATTTTCCAGAAGCATCGTCTTAGGAGTAAATAAAAACATCTGCTGGTCCCAAAATTCAAACCCGGGACCTCTGCATGACAGTCGGGCGCGGTGCCCACTGGGCTACCCCTAAGCACGCCGTAATATGCAGTCTACTTTTCCAGCATTCGTCCACTGGTGGCATCCCACTTGAGCGGAAGGTTGGGAAGGTCGTTCCAATCTACAAAAGTGGCGACCGTGACTCTGCGGGAAACTACCGTCTTATATCATTAACCAGCGTTGTATGCAAGTTGTTAGAACCCAATATTTTCTCATGTAGTATCGCATTTCGAATCTACTAACAACTTTTTCTACCAAGATCAGTACAGGTTTCGTAAAAGATATTCATGCTAGAGGCAGTTGCCGGAGTTCACCCATGATATTCATGTTAATATGAACACTAACTCCCAAATATGATGCCATATTTTTTTATTACTCTAAGGCTTTCGATCATGTATCTCTCTGTCATTTAATATCAAAACTTTCCTCACTGAATCTTGATTCTCTCACTTTATCGTGGATTAAAAATTTTCTTTGTGAAAAACAGCTCAAAAGGGAAAAGGACAAAAAGGAAGGACTACATAGGATAAGTGCTGAATAACAACTGATTTTTCATTGGAATATGTAGATGGCACTATGTTCGCACGGGCATAGGGCGCACCGTGGATTTTGCACTTCTTTCTTCTTCATTGCACACTCCACATGCTAACCAAGATCCAGAAAATGAATCTCACTGTTCGTTGGAGTCAGTGAAGCTTGGCTCACTCAAGATGGTCTGTTTTTTATTATGTAATAGGTTTCCTTCATTTCCTTACACATTTGGTCTTGGTGTTTAAACAATACAATGGTGTTGGAGAACTGCGGTTTGCACCCGCAATCGCGACAGTGCACCGCTAAATACTAGTATTAGGTCCCTTGCAATGAGCTTTGGTGTTCTCAGAGTTCGATGTTCAGGCATCGCCCGGTCACCCAGGTATCCTGGTCACCAGATAGAAATCAAAAACATTAAAAGATATATTTTTGTAATTATTGGAACTCTAAATATTCTGAAATGTTTTCTGTATGTCCAGTAACCTATGGGGCTGTCATGTAATGAATACTCTTACTTGCCTAATTTCTGGGTCCCCTTTCAAGTAATTTCATTTGGGTTTACAGCTTTCTTGAATCACACTGGCACCTGCAGTGCACTTACGTGTAACTCATAGTTTGCAGGTATCGGGTGGTTTAGTTCGTCATTGCATTCTGTTCAGAACCTAACCACATTCCACATTTTTTTGTTTTTCTTTGTTTTCGAGGTTCTATAGTTGTTCATATAGACTTGATTGCTGTGCAAGTTACGAACATTGCCGTCCACTTGAAAGCTGGACGTAACCCACTAATTATTTTTCAAGAAAAAAGATACGAACATGTTTTACTCAGTGCTGCATCTTGTGTGCACTTGCTTGAAATTTCTTACTAACACGGTGTTCAAACACCTATCTCTGGGAGGTGCACTTGGCAGTAACCTCTGAAATTAACTTGTGACAGCAGGCTTGATGAAACTCATTGAATGTGGAAATTTCATTTTGAAAGGTATTTTTCGAACTTGCCTTGTTAAAGTGGTTTCATAGCATAAGTCACAAGTTGGTTTCACTGCTTAGTGCCTGCCAGAATGAATCTGAGTTACCTGCACTGCGCTTATGTATAACTCATAGTATGCTGAAATCCGGAGGTTTAGTTTGTCATTGCATTCTGTTCAGAACCTAATCACATTCCACTTTTTTTTTCCAGGTCCTGTAGTTTTCCGTATGGACTTGATTGCTCTGGAAGTTAGAGATTACCTTCCACATAAAAGCTGGACATGGCCCACTAATTTTTTCCCAAGAATAAAGGTATGAACAGGTTTTACTCCGTATTGCATCTTATGTGCACTTGCTTGAAATTTCTTACTAACATAGTGTGTAATTATCTCTGAGAGACACAGTTGGCAGTAACTTTTGAAAGTAACTCGTGACAGCATGCTTGAAGAAACTCATTGATTGCAGCAATCTTGTCTTCGAAGGCATTTTCGGACTTCCCTTGTTAGTTCGTAGCATAAGTCTCAAGTTGGTTTTGCTGTCTAGTTCTCGCGAGGAGTTAAGCTGAGGCTCTTGCAATGCGCTTACGTGTAACTCATAGTTTGCAGAAATTGGGAAATTTATTCTGCCATCGCACTCTGTTAATAATCTAATCACATTCCATATTTTCTGTTTTGCTTTTCCAGGATCTGTAGTTCTTCATATGGACTTTATTGCTCTGAAAATCAGAGATTGCCTTCTACATGAAAGCTGGAAATGGCCCACTAATTATTTCTTGAGAAAAAAATGTATGAACATGTTTTACCAAGTACTGTATCTTGTGTGCACTTGCTTCAAATTTCTAACTGTTTAAGCACCTGCTAACCGCTGGGATGCGCAGTTGGCGTTAACTCTTGAAAGTAACTTGGGCCCACAACCTAATCACATTTTATGGGCGCTAGATATTTAATTTGAATTGTTCCGGCATCAAAAATTAGTTGGCGTGTTCTCCGTAACTTGCGGCACCAGAAAACTGCAACTCTCAATCACTGAGCTGCACGTCAGGCGTGACAACGGGAATCATTCACACATTAAAAATTAGCTGCCGTGTTGTCCACACCTTGCAGCAACGGCTAGAGCCTGTTGAACTGCTAGCTGCAATGATCTAATAAAACGGACGTCTCAGTGAACAATAAGTATATTAGTAAAATGCCATATTTATTGTTTACTGAGGCGTCCATTTTGTTAAGTCACTGCAGCTAGCAGTTCAACAGGCTCTGGCCGTTGCTTCAAGGTGTGAACAACACGCCAGCTAATTTAAACGATTCCCGCCGTCGCAAGTTACGGAAAACATGGCAGCTAATTTTTGATGCCGGAACAATTCCCGTATCCGTGCATCACGTGCGGTACAGTGACTGAGAGTTACAGTTTTCTGCCATGCTTCTACGGGTCAAGTTACGGGGAAAACCGTAGGGCCTCATTACTCTCATGCACGTAAGACATAGTTAATGCTGTGACCATGATGGAAGACAACGGTAATTGTACTGGCATCAAAAATTAGCTGGCAATTTCTATTAATTTGACGGAATTTGTTTTTATAGTGAATGTACTTTTTGTCAGGATCCGATGAGCTTGGATTGTGTCTAACTCTGGACCGGGAATCTCTGACAAGTCCAGCGTGTAATCCACGGCGAAAGGCCCTGTACAGCGCTATTTGTAAGTGCTTTTTATTCTAATAGTTCATGAAAGACGTTATGATTGGTTACTTTTGTGTTCGAAGTCATGTTTATTTCATTTTTGCTGTTAAAATATGGCTGTCTTCTTGGCGGTAGATGTGTGCTGTAGTAAAGTCCTCCCAGTAGGTCCAAAGCCGAATGCCTCAGAGCGTTGAGTTAGTCCTTATTTGCCAAGATTCGGCTTGTTGGGTGCGAGTGGAGTGTCAGTTACGTCACTGCGATATGTGAATGTATTTGCCAGTAATTGTCTTTAGTCGACGATTTCTTTTTATATGACTGATTTATTTTAAATTCTTGATTCATTCAAATGTCATGTTCTTTCCTATAACAGGGTATTTATTCGACCTAATTTAGTAGTACATTTGACGCTAGTGAGCTGAAGAGGAAGGCCAGCGGTTTGATTTTTAACTTGTAAACGATATGGAGGCAATATGGGTACATTTATGACTACATATTTCTGTGCCGCAAATACCGTAAGCCTTAAAACATTTTTTTGTTTGTTTTCAAATCAACATAGAAATATAGGTGTGAACTTAAATGGCGAGGTTGTAATTATCAGTTCTTAAAAACCGGTGAAAGGAAAAAAAATGTTTTTTTTTAAAAATCTGGTTGGGGCGCGTGTCAAAGAAAATTGAAGAGAAAAAATTTTTTTATTTTAGAGAAATATTGATGGTGCGAGGTGCCTTGCAACTAAGTCAATAGTCACCTCCTTTCAACTGCTTTTCTCTTGGCATTCGGGCGTGCGGAGGAGAGGTGGATCGGCTTCGCCTTTACGTTGAGGTGGAAACAACGAATGACCGTCTCGTCGAGGTGGAAAGAGCAAATGACCATTCTGTGATGTCATGGACTTTGCCCGCATAATTTCAAATCAATCTTTTGCCGTCAATATTGCTCTAAAAATTATTATTTTTTTTTTTTCGCATAAAATTTATTTTTTGACACGCGTGTCCCAACCAAACTGCTTAAAATATATATATTTTTTTTTTTTTTCAAAGCCTCTTCAAGGTTAGATGAAGGGTTGAGGGTCACTATGATGTTGCAAGGTTAGGCCTAAGCAATTTATGGATTCACCTTCCTACTATTTGAAAAAAAGAAAAAAAGAGCTCTAAATTCGATCTTGCAATGCAATGCATTCAGAGTGGTGCAACCAGTTCATTCACATGCAACGAGAAATTTAGAGCCCACATCTATTGTGCAGCTAGCTGCATGATGAAGTGGCACACATGAACAGCTTGCTGACTATCTGTCGGTTGTGGCGGAGCTTAGGCATGCCACGATGCATTCTTTGTTTTGACATGTGGCACATTTATCAATTATTTTAACTCTTGCGAATCAAAACCTGTGTGTTCTTGGGTTGGGGTACTTTTATATATATATATATTTAGAATTTGTGCATTTTAGTATGTATAATTTTTTTTAAGGTTAAAATGTACTTTATGGCAAATTAGCTCCTTGTAGAGTTGAAATTACTTTTAATTAATGGTCTCCCCAAACTGAGATGTTACATGCATTCGCTAGCTTTTTTTTTTTTTTTTTGTAAAGTTGTAAAATAAACTATAATATACGGCAGTCAGCACTGAACCACCACAATAGATTGTTCACACTAACTAATCTATAAAAACTTGGACGAGTCTACTTGGACAAATCCAGATGTTAAGAAATTGCATTCATCCTACCCTTCGGGAAAGTCTGTATAAATATAGAGCTATGTCTTTCACCGCTATGGGCAGAGGCCAGCTGAATTGCTACCGTTTGGAAGGTGGAGGGGTGATGTGCAGGGAAGCTAAACCCTGTCCCCCTCTCCCATATTGTTTGCTATAATTGTTTCAAATGTCAGGAAAAAGGGGGGGGGGGCAACTGCCCCCTCCCCTTGCACCCTTGTCCCGAACCCACTGGCAGGGGGTGCTAGCTTGTGGATGCCATAAATAAATGCAACCACTTACGGCTGGCATTGCATACAAAGGAAAAAATAGAGAGAGAGGGAGAGAGATGTGGATTATTTTTCTTTTAGGTGTTCATGTCAGAAGGGGTACTAATGTTTTGGATGGTTGCGGCTGAGTGAGCTAGCCATGAGTGCTGCCTAAGTGTTTGGTTCGGACTCTTGTTCAATCGGCAAAAATGCAAGTCCCAGCCAACTATTCAAGTATATTCTATGAATGGCTCCTGGGATTTTCGAAAATGGTCAATTGTCTTGCAAATGAGTGCACTGGTATTAACTAAGGGCTTTTCGCAAGCTTACTCTTTTTTAATATTTCTGACTTTTCATTCATGCATTCATTCTTCACAGGAGGAGTGGCACGACGGATCGACCTGCCCGGTGATGCGCAGTGATGAAGAGGACTCAAGTGCCATAACTCTGGTGTCGGAGGACCACTTCTTTGAGGTGACGGGTATTGTGGCTCGTGCTGTGCTCGTTCTTGCACTGCACTGGGTCCACGACATATCTTACCGTCAAAAAGCAAGCCGGTCACTCGCAGTGATTGGGCACTTCATTGGTTTGAAGTACAAGATAAAGTCCGTCCTGGCTTTGGATCTGATATCAAAGTTAGAAACTTTTAGCCAGAGGGAATTTAGGTGCCAGTTTTGGTTTTTTTGACATGTGCTGAAATTAAAGTCTTGGTTTATTAAGCTTTTTTCTACTGTTTTTATTCTTTCCATGCTGACTTTTCATGAAGACCTGTAGCCTCTGTACAGACTCATTATCTATGTGCCGTTCCACATTTCCTATGCAACCATCGTGTAAACATGTACATAGCCGATTTTAGATTTTAGGGCTACTGTTCATTGCAAAATACTTGAGTTGTCCCTAGTTGTATGCAACAACTCCTGCAATAAGGCCAAAAGCATTCCACATTACAGTGAAATCAAGAGAGGTATTGACATTCATAAAATAATTGCAAAAAGAAAAGTACAGTCGTCGCACTTTAACTGGCTCTAAATGCTGATTGCCAGTAGAGTTTATTTTTTCTTTTTTCTTTTACTTTTTTTCCAGCAAACTTTTTATTAACAAACAGCCAAATTTACACTTCTGTTCTTCTAATTTTCTTTTCTGGCGTTTCTGTTACTTTTTACCGGGTTAACTTGCACTCAACAACACAACAAAAACAACATATAAGAGTATAATTGAATGGAGTTTGTGTGACCCCTTCCTGGAGAGTGTGTTTAATTCTTTTATACAGAGTTTAGGCACACGGGGGTGTACTTTACACAATTCTTTGTGGAGAGTAATTGACTCTATTAAAGAGTTAAGCACTCTTCGAAAAGGGGTCACACAAACTGCTCAAGTGTGCTGTTATTTGACATTAACTCTCGCTAGAGAGCATACTTAACTCTTTAGTATGAAGTGTAGGCAACACTTCTAATGGAGTTTTATTTACTCTCCTCAAAATGGTCATCACAACTCTTCCTAGAGAGCATGCTTAATTCTTTAATACAGAGTTTAAGCAACACTTCTAATGGAGTTGTAGTTACTCTGCACAAACAAGTGAAATCAACTCCTCCTGGAGAGTTTTTTTAACTCTTTACACAGAGTTTAGACAACACTTTTAATGGAGTTCTCATTACTCTACACAAAAAAGTGAAATCAACTCTTCAGGGAGAGTATGTTTAACTCTTAAGTACAGAGTTTAGGCCTCACTTCTAATGGAGCTGTAGTTACTCTACACGATGGAGTGAAGGTAACCCTTCCTGGTGAGTATGCGTAACTCTTGAATACAGAGTTGAAGTTACTCTACATGAAGGAGTGAAGGTAACTCTGCCTGGAGAGCCTCCTTAACTTGTTAACAAGGAGTTTAGGCAATACTTATGATAGAGTTATAGTCACTACACACAAAGGAGTGATATTAATTCTCGTCAAAGAGTTTAGACAACACTTTTTATGGAGTTATAGTTACTCTACACAAAGGAGTGAAATTAACTCTCACACTTACACATCGAAAGAGTAGTGCTGACTCTGGCAAAAGTATTGGCATGACTCTTTATAGAAGAGTTAAGTGAACACTCGCATGGGAGAGTTAAACTGACTCTCGTCGTTGAAGAGTAACCGTTACTCTCAATAGAGAGTGTGGTTTGCGACAACCCAGATACTCTCCAAAAAGAGTCGAGTCGACACTTGTCGACTCCTTTTTTTTTTAGAGTGTAGAGTACGTCGCTATCTCGAAGATTCGGCGAAAGCGGCTCGAGCGTCGCGTGATCGGGGCGAGAATGAACACGCACTTTCTAGAAGACAAAAGCAGAAGATACATGGATATAAATAATAGAAGTTACGTGCGTGCGCTACATGAATAAACGGGAACTTTCTGGAGGTCCGAGACCGAGCGTTGCTTTCTCAGCCCTGCGCGCGGCATTACTCCCCCCTTTAAAAGTGCATCGCCCCGATGCAGTGTAAAACAAAACAAAATAAAAAAGAACGATAAACTCAAGAGTCTTTTGGAGCATGCACATAAGGTCCACAGTCCTATCGAGCGTAGTACGGCTTCAGGCGCAAGACATGGACGACCTCAGGTCGTGGTGGGCGGCGTGACGATGTTCGTGTTCCGTCGGGCATTACCTCGTAGTTCAGCTCGCCGAGGCGACGAAGTACCTTGTATGGTCCAAAGTACCGTTTCAGCAGTTTCTCACTGAGGCCGCGGCGACGGATGGGCGTCCAAACCCACACCCTGTCTCCGGGCTGGAAGTGAACGTCCCTGCGACGAAGGTTGTAGCGGCCCGCGTCGGCGCGTTGCTGGTCTTGAATCCTGAGTCGGGCGAGCTGGCGGACTTCTTCGGCCCGTTGAGCAACCACCTGGGCGTCGTCGCTCTCACTGTCAGCTGGCTCATGGGGCAGCATCGCGTCCAGCATGGTCGTTACTTTGCGCCCATGCACCAGTTGAAAGGGTGTCACTCCGGTGGTCCCTTGTACGGCCGTGTTGTAGGCAAATGTGACGTACGGCAACACCTCGTCCCATGTCTTGTGCTCCACGTCGACGTACATGGAGATCATGTCGGCGATGGTTTTGTTGAGTCTCTCCGTCAGCCCGTTGGTCTGCGGGTGGTACGCCGTGGTGCGACGATGGCTGGTGTGGCTGAGACGAAGGACTTCTTGCGTCAGCTGGGCCATGAATGATGATCCACGGTCTGAGATCAGGACTTCGGGAGCGCCGTGCCGGAGGACAATGGACTTGATGAAAAACTTGGCGACTTCAACAGCCGTTCCTGATGGAAGGGCTTGTGTCTCGGCGTACCGCGTGAGATAATCGGTTGCGACGATTATCCATCGGTTTCCTTGCGTCGACGGTGGGAAAGGTCCGAGTAAATCCATACCGATTTGCTGGAATGGGGCAGATGGCGGCGCAATTGGCTGAAGAAGTCCTGCCGGTCTCGTCGGTGGCTTCTTCCTTCGTTGACACTCGTGGCAAGATCGGGTGTAGTGGTGTACTGTCTTCGCAAGCTTGGGCCAGTAGTACTTTTCGCGTATCCTCGCAAGAGTCCTGCTGTAACCTATACGCAGCTTACCACGCTGCTTTTAGCAAAGCTGAACAGTATTGCGTTATTTTTGTAATAAACCATATACAAAATATTTTATTTATATCTTAGAAATTGTTTTTCGTGTCTATATTTGTGTCTCAATATACAGCTGTTAACATTGTATATATCCCTGTAGTAAAATACACGTATATTAATTTTATTGTGAATACGTTGGCAAGTGGTCTCTTTACAGAAAAAAGCTTGCATTTTCTTCATGGGGGATAGGGGGAGCGGCTGACGTCATTTACGGTATCAAACTTCAACACAACATAATTTGAGTTGATGTCTGCAAAAGGAAAAGTAGGAGAATAAACTAGACAGCAATGGTGTAGCTGTGATTTAACCTACCGATCAAAGCGTCATCTGCAAAATTATGTTTATAGGGACACTGACGTCTAGTCTAAGTTAGAGTTCTGTATTGGCTCCCAGCAGGAGCCAGAATTGCGCGTTCATCCCCGTAGCGCCGTCTTTGCTGCACGGCATGTTGATCCCGCTCCTCACGTGACTGAAATCGGCGAATAGCGGCGTCGCGCGGTCGAGGCGCGCGGCGCGCTCAAAAGCAGGGGAACGTACGCCGGGGTGCGTGCAATGTCTACTTTCCTGCACGACATTTGATCCGGATCCTTACGTGATAGAATCTGGGCGAATAGCGGTGCGGTGGCACGTGGAAAACAGACGCGCAACTCTGGCTCCCGTAGGCAGCCTATACAGGAACACTAGTCTCAGCCTTACCGGCACGCGCCGCCGGATTAAAGGTATAAAATAGTTTCGGCCGTGGCCTCCTTCTAGGGCTTGTCTTGCCTTCTTCCATGACAAAGTGGCTAGGAGAGTGTAGAACGAAGAGGTGACTATACATTACAGTTTCACAAAAAGGGACGAGGTCTGTTTTGGCACTTCCTGTTTTGAATACTACGAACTATTTTTAGAAAACTGTGAGTAAGAAAAAACAAAAAGGTTTCATACGCTTTCACGCTTGTATAGATCAAGTCACAAATGTACCACTATCAAATATGGGCGCATACGTTCATTATTTTATTTTATTAGAGCGTCTTTACTGAGCGTTATCCCAGGCAGCACAACAATATGTGGCGAGAGTTGGAACAATATGGTTCAAAATATATCCCGAGTATCCCCCAGGCAGCACAAAGTACAGGGCCGATATTAGCATCAAAACGTAAAGATTGTACCGATACCATTTAAATTTAGACGATATTTATGAAGTATTGAATGGGTCGCGCTGCTGCCATCCTGACATACCGTACCCGCCGCCGTTTCTTGTTAAGTGTTTGGAGTATCGCTTGCGAATTGGCTATCGTTGCCAGGGATCCATATTTCTAGACCAACACAAAACCGAGTTTCGAAATTAAAACCAAAATAGGCAAAGCGATATCTGCTTACTTAGTCCGAGGAGGACAGACAAAGCAAGCAGAAGGAGATAAACAGCATTGTGTTCCACTTCTCTCCGACCCCGCCTTTTGTTAAGCATCCGCATTTTTTTTTGTGTCTTCGCGTAGCTGTGAGGGACCGCTACGGGCGCTTCAAGCAAATCAGAGGGGTTGAGCAAACCACATGTTCGCACTCCGAAGTACAAAAAACGCTTGGACGAAAATTCGCCACGGGACTGGTTCTGACGCGCTCATGGGCTCGTTGCCGTTTCTCAAGCTGTGGCACAATATCAGTCGAGTACTAGTCGCGTTTGCTGAGTAACCGTCGGGCATCGCGTATATCAACCGAGTGCTGACAGCGTCGGCTGAGCATCCGCCGGGCATAGCGTATATCGGTTCAGTATCGGCAAAATGCCTTTGCACGCTTACAAATTCATCATTCACCACTACGTTTCACCACTTTGTCTAAGCTAGTGCAGCCTTTACACTGCTCTCAGCTTGCGGCGCATGACTACGCAGATTGCTTTCGAGACCAACGCATTCCGAACTTTTCCGAGCTCAAAGCATTCGGCTAACTTTAAGAAAAAATGAAAGCCGTTTACAACTCCCTCTAATGCCGAATTACAGCGCAGCTCTTGAGGAGGAGGAGGGAAGGGTACTGAGGGTCACGTGTTATCGGGGGGGGGGGGGGGGGGGTCACGTGAACTCCGCGGGGGTCACATGACCCCCAGGTCAGGTGACCCCCCAGAGGGAGTTTTGCGCTAGATTTTCCGGGGAAATTTTTCCGCTTGATTTAGCGGGGAAATTTTTCCGCTAGATTTAGCGGGGAACTTTTTCCGCCAGACTTAGCGGGGAACTTTTTCCGCTAAGTCTAGCGGGAAAGTTTTTCCGCTGGATTTAGCGGGGAATTTTTTCCACTAGATCTAGCGGGGAAATTTTTCCGCTAGATTTAGCGGGGAAATTTTTCCGCTAGATTTAGCGGGGAAATTTTTCCGCTAAATCTAGCAGCAAACTTTTTTCCGCTGGATTTAGCGGGGAAATTTGTTCGCTAGATTTTGCGGGGAAATTTATCCGCTAGATTTAGCGGGGAAATTTTGCCGCTAGGTTTTGCGGGGAAATGTTTACGCTAGATTTAGCGGGGAAATGTTTCCGCTAAATCTAGCGGGGAAATTTTCCCACTACATTTAGCGGGGAAATCGACCTATAATGCACCGCGCGGTTACGCCGACGGCGACGCCGCTCAAGGCGGAAACGGGCGCCTAAGAGCTGCGCTCTAAAATATGATGTTATCTCTTCAATAAATGTGTAGTCATACTATTGAGATTGCCTTTCTTGGATTGCTATTATATCTAGTTATTTACCAGCAACAAAACGAAAATAAAAGCCGTTTACATCTCCCTTTAACACCGAATTAGAGCGCAGCTCTTGAGGAGGAGGATGAAGGGTATCTGAGGGGAGGTTATATCCTTCCTCCCTCCTCCTCGCCTCCTCATCCTGCCTGCTAGTCTGCTACTGGGGCGACGTCGCCTCACGGGGGCCACGTGGCCTCAGGGGGCCACGTGGCCTCAGTGGGGTCACGTGACCTCAGGGAGGGGTTACATGACCTCAGGGGATCAGGTGATCTCAGGGGGTCCACGTGGCTTCAGGGGGTCACGTGACCTCATGGGGGATCACGTGCCCACAGGGAGGTCACGTTACCTCGGGTGGTCACGTGACCTGAGGTTACGCCGACGGTGACGGCGACGCCGCTTAAGGCGGAAACGGGCGCCTAAGAGCTGCGCTCTAGAAAAAAAGAGAAGGTGGAGGATTTACCGGTTTAGACTGCTACGCTAGAGTCACTGGATGTTGTCAGAGTATCGCATTTGATAGAGTCCGCTGTGACTGTCCTATTTTGGTTTGGATTGGCCATTTTGACCGAAACATGCACTGTAAAAAGCTAGCGTTTTAGGGGAACCTACCCCCGTCTCCAACTGGACGCGCCGCATATTATTACCGAAGTTCGGACAAGCCAAGTTCAGGACGTACTGCCTGATTTCGGAAATGAGATATGGCTAAAAAATAATAATTAATCGCGTTGCAAAGCTTTGTAAACTTAAGTTTTAAAAAAAACTTTAGACTGGTATCGTTCTATATTATACATTAAAAGCGCCTAAAATAGCTTGTATCGTTTGTTTTTATGCAATAACGTGCTTTCAAAACGAATTGCTAGTAAGTGATTTTTTTTTTTTTTTTTGCAGTGGAAGTAATTTTTAAATTTTCGTGCTTTCCGATCTGCCGGGAGGAATCAGGGGTTTCGTACCGCCGCAGAATTTTCCCGGCCCCTTTCGGCCGTCGGTGCTATGGAAGTGTATGATTTAATTTGATGAGATTTTATCTGAAATAAACGAGGTATTTACGCTGTTGGGTCGGCGTGAAAAGTTTAAATATCTGCAAAGTAACACTAAAAGAACACCGTAAAGTTACACAGATATACCGATAAATGTTTAAACGCTGCACAAAGGTGTGTAACGAATATTTATTAAACCAGTCTCGCGTGGCGGATTCTTCGTGTTCTTGACTTGCATGTCCACAATTTTTCACCTATCTCCAAGCTGACGGATATTCTTTAGTTTATTATACCACCTATCTATATCACACTTATACGGGGTGTTTCTTCTGAATGGAAAAATATTTATTAAAGCAAAGGACTCAATGCCACTGGGATGCGGCCTTCATAAAGTGTTTCTTTAGCTCTTCGGAAGTTTGTGGGAAGGACACCGATGCATTTGCTCCAGGAGGTTACCACTAAGAGCTGTCTGTGTAAAATAAACTCTTTTGGGAAGCGAACTGCCAGCCATGGCGGATGTCAGAAATTGCAAGAAAATATACCAATTAGATAATTAATAAACTAATACCCATTTCCTTTTCAATTACTGAAAATTCACACATGGTTACAATGAGAAACGTTTACCATAAAAAAATGAAAGCCGTTTACAACTCCCTGAGGAGGAGGGAAGGGGACTGAGAGTCACGTGTTCTCGGGGGGGGGGGGGGGGGGGTCGCGTGACCTGGGGGGACTGGTAACGGGACCTGGGGGGGGGGGGGGGAAGGGGGGGAGGAGTCACGCGACCTTGGGGGGGTCACGTGACATTGTGGGGACACGTGACCTCGGGGGTCACGTGTCCTCGGGGGTCTCGTGACGTCGGGGGGGGGGGGGGGGTCATGTGGCCTCACGGTTACGCCGACACCACTCAAGCCGGAAACGGGCGCCTAATAGCTGAGCTCTAAAAACGTACATCATAAAAAAAAAACTAAATCAGCTTACTTAAGGTATGTGTAAGGTAGGAGGCAGCATTTTTCGGCGTTTCAAATAAATGCTCAGATTAGATGTGTCTCTAGGTTTCGGTTTCTTATTCGCCTTGAGATCAATCGACACGGATCATGACGTGAAAAGGAGAACTGCGCTTTCGTTTTATACTTTGTTGGAGCAAAACAAATACTTCGAACGCGAGACCAAAGCCATGAGAGGTGCGAATGTAGCGCTTGCACGCTGAAAAAACTGCTAAGAGCTCGTTCTCTGTACCCTTGCCCGTGCTCGGGGCCGTTAGAGTGGACGTTTTGTTTACACCCGCATTGTGGACAGAGGAAATCACCACGTGCCTCATAGAAACCCATGGGTAAACAAAATCACGCTTTCCCTAAAGTCAATCTGAGTTTCGGGAACAATCGGAGCGCATATTTGCGCATGCGATCCTACTCCCAGTGTCCGAAGGGCACAACAAGCTACTTCGGTTGAGATTCTAATTTGAATATATAGGTGAACGCGAACCAACCTGCACGCACACAAATAGACGAACACAGCGAGGTACGCCGTTTTAGAAATTGCTCGCCGTAGACGCCGGCATCCACGCTTGTTATCTCTTGAAGTCTATGCAGGAAATGCGATCTTGAGATATTTCATATTTGTGAAAACAACTGGATGAGTGCGACAAGCCAGCGGCGTTACGATGAGGGTCTTAGTAGAAGTATTTCGCATACACACCGCTTCTAGCAACCGAGCTTAGTTTATAACAAATGTCAAGTTGCCTGAGCACAGCGCTATACATAACGACCAAGGCCACGTTAGGCGCTGACTATTTCTACTCAAGAACCGGAAATTAAGAACACATCACTTCCATGCGCTGAAAAAAACAGCCGCGATCGTCTCAAACCCCAGTACGTCAACTCAATCTGGGCTAGCGAGTGAGGATGTCTCTAATAGCGAGAGGAGCAAAAACTACCTGCCATCTTATCACTTAGTGGCACTAATGAATGTCGTCGCATAATGATTTTCGAACAGGGAAACGTACAAACGCTTCGTAGAAGCATATTCTAGCGAGAATAAACGCAGAACAGGTGCGTGTGTTGTAGTTGTCGTCGCTTACAACTGCCGGGGACATGTCAGAACTCGAGCTCCGAGCAACTCCTACGGATTGAATGACACACAAACCAATGTTGGACGTGGATATGCTTTCGAATTTTAAGGTGTCATACATTTTGCTTCTGATCGAGATCGAGAAGCGCAGCCCTCGGTGAAAGGCGGATACGGCCTGGACGCTCCGGTTCAAGGCCTCGGTAGAGCCACCCTTGGCCTGAGCCAGAATACGCAACGACGGCGCTGTCGTCTGTGTAGCTAGGGTGCTTGGAACACGTCTCTGACGGGTGTCTTTACCGCGTCAAAGAAAGTGTTCTCTCGGGCTATGTTCCAAGTCTTACACGTGTAACCTTTCTTCTACTTTAGCGGGTAAACGATCCGCGACACGATTTTGGAACGGCCGGGATTATCACCTGGCTTCGTCTTAAGCTGCGGCAAAACTAAAACATAGCATCGATGACGAAAAATAGCGAACGATCGGTTTTGATCATGGAGGTGGCACTCGAAGATACAATAATCGCTGCGAAGTTTTTTTTACTTTCACACTGACTACGCGGTGTTTTCGGAGGCTGCTCCAGCAGACACACTTGCTCACTTTTATTTTGAGCGGTGAATTGAGGTCAAAATTAGTTCTTTCTGTTAGACATCGAGCATTTGTTTTTAATATTCAGCGGGACGCTTCATATCTATTTCAGTGGCCCCATGCTACGCGGCGGTACCAAGTGGAACCAAATGACCGGTACAGTGCCGCCTGCTGCTATTGGTCAGCGCCGCGCCGCCGACCAATTGCTGACCACGCCTACTTTAGTAGCTGAGCACTCCCAAAAATGACTCTACCCATATATATCGTTTCTTTCTCAAAACTCACACAGCAATCATTTGATACGTCAAACACTCCAACCAATGGAAGCCGAGAAACGAAGCGCAGTTAGCTATGCGCATTCCGCTAAGGGGCGGAACCTAGTGCGGGCTGTTTCCGCCTAAATTGCGTCTGGCACCGTAAATATTGCGCAAATGTTTTTGTTTTCTTTTTCAGATAATTTTTTGTAACGATCTGCGTAACAATTGAACAATATTTAAGAACAATTATTTTATTTTATTTTATCCTAGTATTTGTTTAACCTAAGCTAGCGACATCAATAAGCGCGGGCTGATGCACTTTCCTGGATTTGAGATCAGCCTTTCTAGCGCAACCGCTCGTTCTGGAAAAAGCTCGTTTTAATGTTGAGATATCGAAGAACATCACCAAAAATGTAGGATTCGCTGCGAACCCGAAATTAACGCGTGATCGACTACTGAGCTGATCGCTTGTGTGGTTTATCAGGTGACCTAAAATTACGGTACTGACTAAGATTAGAAAACATTCACTTGTGAATGGGTATCTGCAGTTGATAAAGAGGAATAGTACTAAAAGTAAAATGTGTTGTCATTTGAGTGAATCTAATTCCTAAAGCAAGCTTGTGAAGAAGTTTTGTTGAGCGATCAATGTAATCGAGATTGGTTTTACGCGAGTATGTGACACCTTGGCTAACAACCACCAAGAGGGGATAAGTAAATAATACTATACAATATCGTGTACCAGACTCAGCTGCTGCCCCTTGTTAATGAGTCTGCCAAAGATAGGTATATATCCCTAATCATACCTACGCTGATTCGAATAGAATTGCGCGAGCAGAATACTGAAGAAAATTAAAAGTCTAAATGAACGTTTTATTATTATTAGTAGTTGTAATAGTAGTAGTCGTTGTCGTAGTAGTAATAAGAGTACTATTATTATTATTACTATTATATGCAAAGCGCAAACACCCTAACATCGCATGCTTTCAAATGAGGTTTAAACGATGGAGCTACAATATGAATATCCAACTCGCCCAAGCGTCCGTTCTAAGGAGCTAGGACCAATTACCCGATAAGTACACCCGCCGGTAATATGAAGGTGAACGCCGGAACGTCGACCGCTGCGTGCTATCAGCGCAATAAAGCGGCTACCGTGACGCCTCGCTTTCTTATCGCGATATGAAGGTGAACGCCGGACTGTCCACTGCTCCATGCTACCAGCGCCATGACGTGTCTGCCACGGCTGCCGCGTCATGGCGCTGGTAGCATGGAGCGGTCGACGGTCCCGCGTTCACCTTCATATCGCACACGACTGTATCTTATCAAAACAAAATTGTCCGGACGATCACTTGATGCGATACGAATGGATAGCGGCAGGTAATGCGTACAGATCGACAACGCTCTCTCTCACGGTCACGTTTACGCCGTAGAGCACACTCTGCTTACTCCGGCGTAAGCTTCGGCCGCCCCCAACCTTGCGCGATGGGCGTAGAACGTAGAGCGGATATCAAATGCTCGCCCGCGAGATCCAATTGAGACATATCCTCTGGCATCGGCGGGCTACCGTACCCGTAGCACGTGCCGAGATCTTTCCGACTGGAACACATGCGTAGGCACGTAGCAGACACCTGGAAGGCAGTCGGGTCACTCTCTGAGTAAAGCGCGAGACACATGCGCGAAAAATCCATCCGATCCGACGTCCGATCCGGCAGTGCGACTGCCTGATCCGAAAAATTGGGTCGCTTCAGACGTCGGATCGGCGATCCGACGTGCGTCCAACGCGCCAGATAGTTTCGCACGGCGGACGGATTGTCGGATGCGTCCAGCCAATGACAGCGCAGCTGGCGCGAACGTCATGATGACGTACTGGGTTTGGCGGGACGAATAAGAAAGCGGGACGGGCGACGGGAAGCCGGACGCGTGGATCCCGCTGACCCATTCGAGAAAGATGGCTTCGGCAAAGAATGCACGCGCTAACGAGAACGAGCTTCTAACTTCGCTCGTGTGAGCTAAACCGTCAATCTGGGACCAGAGATCTGTGAACGCGGACCTCCGCTGGAGTGCTTGGATCTCCTGGGCGGAGCCGAACGGATAGTCGTGTCGCATGCAAGTTCGGAACCGTGTGTCTCAAACTGTCGCGTGCGGCAATGCGGAGCGGCGTTCGTACTGTCGGATCGGACGTCGGATCGGACGATTCTGCCGTCCATGTGTCTCGCGCTTAAGACGAACGGAGAACCTCGTGGCGGGCCGCCGGCAAAAACACTGGGTCTCGCGTAAACCACAATCAATCTCGCACAGAACAGCTAGCACAAAACACGTTCTCGCGGATTCGGCTGCACTAATTGCTTGGTCGCACCAGGGTGTCCATTCTTCGCCCGGTAACGTTCTCTTCCCCGTACCGCTTCACGTTCACGCAGAGCATGATCTTGGCGTCGCATGCGTTCCATCCTAATATCATCGGTGAGACCGAGCGCCGCACGCTCCTTTCGTTTTCGGCAACCCAATCCTCCTCCAGTAGAAAAACCTCAATACAGTTGACACTGTAAAGAAAAAGCTAACTAGAAATAACACGCGCATGAATTTTGCTTGCACAATGAAGGCTGCGACTAGAAATCCAAGAAACAACAGTACAAAAACATCGGCGACCATGAGAAGCAGCTCGGTGACTATAACAGTCACGCCGGATAATTTCGGAATCTCCGAGGCAGCGGACTTGATAAATCTTACTTTTCCGGGGGCCCCGATATCTCCAGCTCCGAAGCCCCGGGAAGGAGGGAAGAATGAAAAGAGAACGGGCGACTAGGGGAAGCGTGGAGGAAGCAACCTGACCCGGCCTCTGATGACCGCCGACATTTTTTTGCACCCTCGGTGGAAACGCTATCGGACGACGATGCCCGCCTCCCTCCCAGGACTCTGGCACATCGACCAGCGAGCGCCTCGTGACGCAGGGAGGCGGCGTCGTCGTCGTATACGGCCGCTATTGTGGAAATCGACTCCTTCGCCACTTTGGGCCAACGACGACCTCGGTTCGGGCTCCTCCGCTACATCACGCAGCTTGACGGAAAGCGGCGATGCGAAAACAAAGGCGCCTTGTATTTTCTCGTACGCGCTAGATTGCTCGGTGGTTGTTTAGATGTTGCACGAGGCTATTTCTCTCGCTCGGCGCTTTGTTTGTAATGCTTTTCATGCATGACGCGAAAATTGGATCGCCGCTGTATCCGGGCGCGCTGGTTCTTTTCGTGTAGACGATAGATATATGATTGCGGGGCGGAAGTAAACAACCCGTGTCAAATGGCTTGCTTCTTGGTCAGTTCAACTGTATCCTTGACATGTACTTTAATTAGCACGATTGAGTGTGTCCATGTGTGTCTTTGTAAACGCAGTCGGTGTTCTTCCTATGAGCGGTCAGTAATTCTTAATTTACGCATCGCGTAACCAGTGTTCAATCAAACGTGGCAAACATGCTTGATTCACGTAATATACGCGTCTGACTCTCGGTAAAAACGATTTATGTCGCATTCGGTTGTTCATGTAACGAACGGCGTTTGAGCTCAAGATTTTAGAACATTTGCTCTTGCACCTAAAAAAACATAACAACTAGGGCCACCGCACCTTAGCCGCATGACAAACACGGTATAAGCATTTAAATGAGACGGCAATGATAGAATATATCCTAAATGTCCGGTGAATATTGCATGCGTGCTCAAGGAATTACAATGAAGCTGCTAACCGTAATCGAATACCGAATGAAATATCATTCTTCTTTTTTGGTGGGCCAGCCAGTTCTAGAGCCCATGTGGGTGTTACTCATCTCATGTCCTTGGTGCAGAAAATAATTAGGAACCCTATACTTGATCAATGTGCAGACATATGTACCGAGGAATCCACCGTGAAGTGTGGAAATTCTGTCTGGGCTCAAAACGCAGTTGCACCTGAATGTCGTTCCTGTTAAAGGGTCAATCCGGCTATTCTTTTTTGACTACCCACGCTAACTACAAGTTTTTATGAATGCCTGAGCTTTATTCTTTCCGGCAATCTATTTAGTATATATAACTTCACATTATTTGGGAAAATAAGGGCAACAAAATGCAATGTAAAAAAAATTATTAAAAACAGAAAGAATAAACACAGGGACGGACAAAACAACACTTCTTTTGCGCTCAAAAAACAAACAAACATTGTTCTTAAGATTTTTAGCAGCCTTATATTATTGGCCTGCAGGCTTGCCGGGCAATGAGCTGGGGGTTCAGAAAAGAGTGTATGTCGCGCGTTTGTTTCCTACTGCTGAGCAACATGCGGGGCGAGCTTCCGCAGCATTCATTTTGCACCATTAAACTTCTTGCCACCAGCTCGGATGCAGTTCTACTGCTAAATCAATAAACAACAAAAAAAAGCCTGTCCCAGGTATCATAATTGAGTGTTCATGATTTAGTATTTTAATTCGAAAAAACGAAAACGACCAGGCCAAAAATTGAAATCTCAATTTCTTTCAGTTACTACTTCAGCGATATGTATTGTTGTGTTAAAAAGCTCCTGAAAAAAAAAAAAAACTTATTTTAACAGTCTTGTTAGGACACGAGTGTCAAAAAAATAATTTTACGATAAAAAAGAATAAAATTAGAGCAATATTGGCGGCTTGAGACGTGATAAAGTAGGCAGTCACCTCCTTTACACATGTTGTCTCTCTCAGCATTTCGTGCGCATGGAGGAGGGATGGATGGACTTCTCCTTGAAAACCGAGATGGTCATTCCGTAATGACCCTTGACGTCATGGAGTTCGCGCGCAAAATTTCAAATATATCTCTCGCCGTCAATATTGCTCTAATTTTTTTTTTCGCGTAAAATATACTTTTAGACACGTGTTTCCCAACCAAACTATCTTAAAGAAACATTTTGTAGGAGCTTTTTAAGATAATATCGAGGTAAATCAACAACCAAGTAAAAAAAAATTAAAGCCGTTTACAACTCCCTGTAACACCGAATTGGAGCGCAGCTCTTGAGGAGGAGGAGGGAAGGGTACTGAGGGTTACCTGTTCTCGGGGCGGGGGTCATGTGACTTTGGGGGGTCACGTGACCCCCCAGAAAAAGTTTTCCGCTAGATTTAGCGGGGAAATTTTTCCGCTAAATATAGCGGGGAAATTTTTCCGCTAGATTAGCGGGGAATATTTTCCGCTAGATATAGCGGAAAAATTTTTCCGCTAGATTAGCGGGGAATATTTTCCGCTAGATTTAGCGGGGAAATCTTTCCGCTAGATTTAGCGGGGAAATTTTTCGGCTACATTTAGCGGGGAACTTTTCCCGCTAGATTTAGCGGGGAAAGTTTTCAGCTAGATTTAGCGGGGAATTTTTTCCGCTAAATCTAGCGGGGAAAATTTTTGCGCTAGATTTAGCGGAGAAATTTTTCCGTTAATTCTAGTGGGGAAATTTTTCCGCTAGATTTAGCGGGGAAATTTACCCATAATGCACCGCGCAGTTACGCCGACGGCGACGGCGACGGCGACGCCGACACCGCTCAAGCCGGAAACGGGCCCCTAAGAGCTGCGCTCTAAAACGGCGAAGAACACTTTTATGGCTAAACTTTATAGAGCAAAAAGGCTCTGAGAAATACCCTCGGAAGCGTTAGCTTTACGCATGGCGTCAGTACCGTGGCCGTTGCACGGCACTCAGAGCGTATGTTTCTTGCCGTATATTCACTCAGCGGCGTCCAGCCCTTAAATGTTCGCCTGTCACAAAAAAACGTAAAAGCCATTATCCTAATTGCACCGTTCACACTGGCTCGCTTCGTTTAAATGGCGTAAAAGCGTAGACGAATTTCTGCGCTTATCTCCATTTACATCAACTTCTGAACCCTAACACGTTTCTGAAAACGGGCCGAGCGTAGGATCTCCAACATCTGTCCAATCTCTCTGAAGTTTCTATGCTGCTGTGATTTTGGTATGCCTTTTAAACAATGGAAACATACATCTCTGATTTGAAAAGTAAAATGTAGTATTGCGCTTTATTGCTTTGAGTGTGCGCCAAATGCTCTCTTCATGTCCTGATACCCGTGCGTTATAAAATAACATCTTTTCTAACCGAAATAGCGATAACAAATCTGATATGACCCGAGAAACCATATAGAGACTTACTAACTCGCGAGTATTTTCTTTTTTTTGTTTCAGTGTATACTACTCATTTTTATAAAACGGTTAGTAACAAAGTGTAGCTTATATTCCTGATTGATAGATTGGCTTTATTTTAATCTACCTGGTCTAGGGCCAGGAGTATAGAAGTATACTGCAGTGGCACCGAGCGCCAAATCTGGTTTTGTGAACGCCACTGCAGCTGGAATTCATGTGCAGATCAAGCCGAAGATGGTTTAGTCCTGATTTTGACCTTCGTTGCTGATACTTCATCGCTCCACTATAAGTATTCAACCTGGTGCTGGTATCTTCAACTGTGCTTCGGACTCCGCCTTATTTTGACAATCGTCAAGCTCAAACTTTTCTGCCAATAAAGCCGGTCCTGCTTCTTCAGAACGTTAGCGATGAGAAAGCTATAGATATCCTATATTTTACCATAGCAGGGAACTTTGGTATAAATACGGCACCAAGTATGAGGTACAAGGAAAGTTATGGCAGAAAAAAATAATGTTCTGTGGAAGGCTAATGCGGACCAAAACCAAACTATTTATATTGTGCAATGCCGCGTAAAAGTAGCGCATGGCTCTAGAAGACTCGGAGAGTGGTTAACGAAAAAATGAACACATATATTTACGTTGTCGGAATAGAATGCGCGACAGTCAGTCGATAAATGTTAGACAGGCTGCTCATGGCCGGCCCCCTTTTAGAAAAGCTTCCATCGAGCAAATAAAAGACAAAATGGGAAAAACCTCAGGTTTCGGAGCGTGCCCAACATCCGGGTGCTTCGGTGGAGTCCAGGCCCAGTAGAACAGCCGCATGCTCCTGCTTCCAGCTGAAGCTTTGCTCACATCTCTATCTTTTTGAAGCTTTCTGTGGCAGTGCAGTCAATGCTAGGGGAGAGGGTGCACCAACCGCTGAACACGCGCTTTCCTCCTCTCTTCGGATTGCCACCGAAAGCTGACCGCGAGTATAGTAACACGACGCTCGCAACAGTGGGAGCGAAATTATTTCCAATTACAGCGCATGAGCGCTTCCAGGCTCTGCATTTTCTGTGCGGTTCTGAGCGCACCCCGGAATCGCGAATTATATATATATATATACATTTATTTACAGATAATATTGGATAAGGGTTTTGTCTTAGTTTGAGTAACATGGCCCTCGAACTATCAAGAATGCACTGTTCCTCTGTTTTCTTCATTATTCTTTGCTGTGTTTTTCTAGGCTAAGAAAGCCTCGCAAATATTCCTCGGATATTTTAATTGGTTGATTCAACTGCCACAAAATATTCTATCTTTCTCGTAAAGGAGTCTTGTTCTGTAGGAATGCCCAGACGATCGATACCCATAGAGCGATAACCGCTTGAAGGGAAAGGGGCTTCACAGAGAGACCGATAGGGGTCATTACTGAAATCAACAGCAGGAAGGACGACGCGATGTGAAAAAAAAAATATATGAAATACGTGAACTGTATTTTCAAATAAAATAAAAAGACCTAAAAAAAAGATCCCAAGTATTGATGGATGAATTTAAGCAGGACAAATAGCCACATATATCGCAGACAGAGGCAAACACTCAAGAGCTAAGGGCGCGTGGCCAAAATACCAGGGAACCATATTAAAAAAAAAAATATATATATATATATATATATATATATGCATATATATATAAACTGGCTTTTTGACAGTTAAGAGAACCGTGTTATAAGTGAATGCGAAGTTTTGACGCACGCTATGTTGTTGATGACTACCTTCTAATGTCGGTTCCTACGATAATGTGTGCACTAAGTGTTGGCACAGTGCCGACATTAACAGGTGAAGAAGAAATGATTTCAAGTTTTTATGGGTTTGGATCAAGGTTCTAAGGTTGATTACTATATTCGATTCGGAATTTGAGGGCCGTGAGAGATCCCATAATATGCCGACAACGTTATGCCGGACATCCGTGGGAACGGTTAGTTGTCTCAAGATATGCCCCTAAACGCGAAACATTTTTATATAAATTTGGAATTTCTTAAATTATTCTACCCAAAATAAATTTCTAATTTAAATTGAGCGAACAATTAAATTGAGTAATTATATTCAAAGGGTCGCTTTTGTACTGGAGATTGACGCAATACAGATCTCATACGGATCAATAGACACCGTTCCTGGGTTAACAAATCACGCGTGACGAATATTCCTTTATTAACGATCAGCGTGCCCAAAAGCTTGGCTGTCGTCGAGTTTTATAGATTGGTCAAAACAATGCTATGGAGGTTTTAGTAGGATAGAGTTTCTATCTTCAACATATATATGATTAATGTTAGACTGTCTAATTTACGCGTGTCGCTTCAGGAAAGCGACGACCCCAAATATCCAGCGCGCTTTATTCTCAGACTACCGATCTTTTCGTTCTGCAGCTTATGGTCCTGGTCTTCACTTCACTGGTAGGAACCGCAATAAAGCGCCACCAAAAAAAAAAAAAAAAGGGAAAAAAACGTATTGTCATTTACAGGTACATTTCTAGATTAGTCTCTGCTGTTTTGGTTTCACGGGACCTTGGATGGCTTCCAGACGGAATATTTCAATTAAGTCATCATCAGTGCATGTGGAGGGACACACACGAATCAGTATTTCGACGTGATTATCTCATTACATTGGGGTCTGAAGGCGTCTCAAATACCCGTCAAACAAGAATATCATCCCTTTGCACAAAAAAATTAGCAGTGAGCCTTAGAAGAGCGAATTCACGCGTGGAACCCCCCCCCCCCCCCCCTTTTTTTTCCCTGTCTTCCCCTTTTATTGTCCTTGCCTTTGGCGCTCTCTTTTTTTTCGTGTTTTTTCTATTTTTTTTTTTTTTTTGTATTTCGATACTAGAGGAGACATCTACGCGAAGGGAGTGTTCAGCTATATAGTTAGAGTGTTTACATTCATCTTTTTTTTATCCCTTTCCGAGTGAGTCTAAAATTTGACTGAAGGCGGCTTTCCCTGCTATACACAAAAGACGTTCTAAATTTTAACAATTGAAAAAGAAAAGAAAATAACAATAAAAAAGAGGTTCTAGAACCAAGCGAAGTGCCTCGACGTGATACGAATAATCGCGTGCGCGTGGCCCACCTCTTTTTTGACAGCATCTCTCCGTGGCATTTTTTTTTTCCTCTCGGAGCTTCTCGCACGTGTCACTTCCGTTGGTGCCAAGATCCCCTTTCGCATTTCAGTCTTAACCCCTCCCGTACACACACAAGCACACCGAAGACACCAATAACAGGAGGAAAAAAAAGAGACACCGAAGGAACGAAAGACCCCGTCACAGCAAGATTTAACGCAGAAAAACAACAACACTGAAACAAAAACAGTAGAAATAAATCGAGGCGCCAAGGTTCACACTGACTCCTTAGATTCGTGCCCTTCAAAATGACAGGCTAAAACTAAGTGCATTACTATAAAAAAAAAGAAAAAGAAAAAAAAGATAAATATGGAAGTGTCGCCAGCCCCCGATGTCAACACCCTCGCCACCTCGCAGACCTTTGGCTTCGTATTTTTCAGCTACACACGCACGTAACCTCCATGGCGTAAATTCATCCTTTTGTTCTTGCCGTACCCCTTTTCTTATGACTTCCCAGGCTTCTTTTTCTGCTTTCTCTCCCCTCCATCCTGCTTCCCGCAGTTCATCCTTCCTAGATCCACAAGACTCACTCCCGCTTTCTTTCTTTTGCTCTCTCTCTCTCACCCTTTCTCTTCTGCTTCCATCCCTTCTCTCCCTTCTCTCCCGAAGGCTCCGGGTCTCCTTCTGAAATTGTACGAGCACGCCATGCAAATTAAGTCGGAAGAGTTCGCGGAGCCCTTCGGTTGTCTCACTGCATTATTCCGGGAGACGGCGGATGCGAGAGTATAAGAAGACCGTACTTCCGGCTTCCCCAAAACAGGAAGCACTGGATTCTGCCGCCGCTTCGCACAGAGATAAAAGAGAATAAGTGAGTCCGTATAAGCGCGGGCGCGAGTCTAAGCCCACGCGCGGCACGGGCTCGCAGCTTCGGTTCGCTATCGAAAAGTAAACCCCGATCCTTTCCATCTCTTCCTTTCATATTTTTTTGTCCTCGGCTTTTTTTCGTGGTTCAACGCAACGAAGGTGCGGAAATGAGAAAGAGGAGATTAAAACAAATAGGCTGCTAAAGGGGGAAAAACAAAACGCAGAGGAGAAAAAGTCCGACGAGGGGACTAAGCAAACTCGAAAATCCAAGGAACGGGAAGGATTGACGGGCTTGCCTTTCAGTTACGAGATTTTTGTACGCCGGAGTTCTTTTTTATTTGTTATTTTAAGAAAAATATGAATGAAGAAATGTGGCGAAGATAAATTGACAAAATAAAGAAAAAAGAAAGGAACAAAGAGAAGAGCTGTTTTAAATACTCTGGATTCAAATCGATTGAATGTACTGGTTAAAGTACCTTCAGCTTGCGGTACCTTCTTTTGGCACCTTGAACAAAGATGTAACACGCACTGTGCTACGGAAAGGTAATAATATAATTAAAGAACCTGTCAGAGTTATATATTTTGAGTCTGTAATCAATATATTTGCTCTCAAAACCGACACCTATTTCCAAATATGAACATGGCTAACGACATTCTTTTTTTTTTTGTGTGTGTGTGTGTGTGTGTGTGAGAGAGAGAGAGAGATTACATCTGGTTTTCATATATTTCTGCTTGGCGCAGCGAGAAAACGAACATTTTTATTTGACAGAAATAATTGAAAATCGTTAGTTATTTTTGTTTCCTCAATGTTAAAGCTTACGTCTATATAAAAACAAAATCGGTAACATCAACGTTTAAAGAGGAAATATATTTCGACTTTGTATTTTGCTACTGTTGACAGACTCGACTCGACATTACATATATCGAGTTGGTAAATCTTCGCTATTCTTTGGCAACCGAGCCTCGTACGGCGACTTCGGACAATAACGCCATTGGTTGTTGCTATGGTCTCGCTTTCGTGTCTGTCACTTTTTCGCTAGAAAGCTCTTGGAACAACTTTCGGTTTCGTTGACTGGAACGCGGTATTTTCGTAAACAGACACATACCTCAGGTATAAAACATATTTAGGGATATTTAAATATTTATGACCAGAACATTAATGTCCAGGGCAGCCAAACAATGTAAAAGGATATGTAAATCTTGGATCCTTGTATAACTAAGGAGCTTCTGAATAAAACAGACGGATGGAACAATTTGTTTTAGTGTTTCTTAAAAATAATAATACCCAATGTCCCACCTAAAGCTAATAACAAATGACCTGAAGTACCTAGCGCAATAAAGTTTTCATGTTACATACACGGGATTAGTCGAGGTATTACGCGATTATGTTGAAAAAGTAAGATAATAGACACAAAGCAATACTTTAAGACGGAATATATAGAGCGATTAATCCATATACAAGAAATCTAACTTTAGAGGAAAAAATTGTAGAAGGTTTTCTTGGTTTTTCTTTTTCGAATGGATTTAATCATAGTCTAGTCGACATTTGAGATGACGCTCAGATAATGGAATATGAGCCAAGACATTTCGGCTACATTAAACTCAATTTCAGCGAATATATATATATATATATATATATATATATATATATATATATATATACATATATATTTAATTTGAGAAGCGAAAAAACATTTCTTGGTGTTAAAACATTTCTTTTTAAAATTCAAATGTCTGGACGTTATTGGCATTATGATTAAAGTAATTATCTTTATTTTTGAAACAAGATTACTTCTATATTAACGTATAGTTTTATCACTTCTTTTTCTAATGATGGTTTTCCAAAAAAATGCTATACTTCCTTTCAGCTTCCGTCCGAGCGTGGCCGATGTTATGAGCCGAAGGGCCAATCAAACAGCGAAAGAGGCACAACGTCATGGCGTGCTCTTGCAGTTGATAGGACCAGCCGGTATTCACCGTCTCTCTGTCCGTGCTCCTCCGCCGGCTAGTCCTATCGAACGCAGAGAGCATGCCATGACGTCGCGCTTTTTGGGCTGTTTGATTGGCCGTTCGGCTCATAGCATCGGCCGCGCTCGGACCGAAGCTGAAACAAAGTATAGTTGCTAATGTTTTGTTTATATGCCAGGGTGATGATTGAAACGTGTAAAACATTATGGCCGAGTCTACATCCACGCGCGGGGACGTAGCCAAGTCGGGAGGAGATAAGGCTCCATCCACGCAAAAGGTCACGTGACTTATAACATAAAAAGATAATTTGTTTTTATGTACATATTATGCTGTCTTACAAGTAAATATAGGATCTAAAAATAAAGAGGTTACATTTTATTGTTGTTTTAAAGTTAATATATCACGTGACTTTACAAATTCTTAGACAATTTATCAATGTTTCACTGTTTTCTAACACCGATAGGAAATATCATGCGTCATAAAAATAGTATCCGTAGATGTCTTTATATTTATGTTGTCCAGGAGTCACACACACGTGTGGGCAGCGTGCGTGTCATCCGTGCGTGTGGGCGTGCAGCCTGCAGCCATGTGGTGTGGGCTTGGTTGGCTTGGCGCGGCTGCGGCCTCTGGGGCCTTCGCCCTTGTGCACATCGCTGCTGAGGCGAGGCGGCGAGGCTTCGCCGTGTATGTGATTGGCTTAATTCGTTTAAGGCGTTGTAGTGTGAGCTTATGTGCATCGAAGGGGACAAGTGCGAGCACACGCTTCGTATGTTCTTGACTTGCGCGCACGCTCGCTATCTCACAAAGATTGTGCGAGAAGGGAAAGCATGCATTAGACTCAGTAATAAAAAACCTATTGAGAGCATTCAATCGAGAAAACTGGGTAAAAGATTCCAGAAACAGTTTATTTCATGACAAATAAAACAGTAGCCGATGCACAGATGCCACTCATCCACGAGATCACCGATGAACACGAAGCCCTTCTTGCGGCAGAACTCCTGCAGGAGCCAGTTCACTTCTTTGTGCCGATCATTCTACGCCTGGATCACTGCACTCTGCCTACGCTGACACTCCAACGAAAAGAACCTGTTCTCCCAACTCGGAAGAAAAAGCGATCTGCGTCGTCGGATTGCGTTCCAAGATCTGAGCGGCCAGCCGACGGTACTTGTCAACGTACGCGCAGGCACAAACGCTGGTGTTGTTTGTGCCAAAATCGAGCAGGGCGTCAGACACTTCGAGAAGCAAAGCCTTGATTCTAATGTTACTAAACACCCGCACTTCGACAGCCACCCGGTTATTCGATGTGAAATACTGGGACAAGTATTTCACCATCGAATCCCCGGCAACCAAAACTGGAGGCATATCAGAAGCGCGACCGTGTGAATACACAAAGTTTTCTTGACCAAGAAAACAATAAAAAAAAAAAGATATAAAAAAAAAAAAAACTTCAGATAAACCCGCTTGGGGATTGGGGAAGACCAGGCAGGAACAGCAGTCCGCGCACGGCAGGAACGCAAGGAGCAATGACCACCGAGCACAAGGCAAAACAATGGGAGACAAGACCGTAGGTTGATTGCTGCGTGGACCGAGAGAAGACGGAAAAAGAACTGCTTCCGTCCACGCAAAAAAGTGACGCGGGCGCCGGAAGTGACGTAGTGCGTGGATGGAGCCTTATCTCCTCCCGACATGGCTACATCCCCGCGCGTGGATGTAGACACTCCCAAACATTATACACCGATTTTCCATGATACAATTTTATTAAAGGTCTCCAAAAAGATTATACGGCAGACTTTCCGCTTACCTAGAAAGACATTTTGAATTTGAAACATAACATCACAAAAAAAAAAACGAGGAAGAAGGAAAGAAACCCACAAGACACTTTGTACATTTTGTAATCTCAACATGATTTTCGGATACGGCGCTCCACCGAATGAGCACTGCTAATGCCAAAAGAAGGACAATTTAAAATATCTCAAGGATAAAAGGTGTATCTTAAGTGTCTACGTTTTTTTTTCTTTAAAGCGTTTGATCTAATTAACCACATTATACTTTTAAAAAAACTAGAACAACAAAGAATTCATGGATACGCAATTAAACTTTTCCAATAGCATTTGCAGTACTGGACGCAGTTCGTTAGCATAAATAATTATAATGTGTCATCTTGCTGTATATGGAGTTCCTCAAGAAAGCGTTCGTGAACCGTTCTTGTTTATATTATGGAGTATCCGAAGTCAACCAGGCTCAATCTAAAATGGACTGTAAAAATCGACGCCTGCACATAGCATTCTAAACTTTTCGTCAAAAAGTATTTCAATAGCCGTTTTTTTTTTTGTTTTTTTTTGTGTAGACAAGGAAGCGTTGTTCTTCTTTTGTAAATAATAGGTCCAAGAAAATTACCAGGGCGACGGCGGGCGTCGACGCAGACATCCATGTCGAGTGGTGGGGCGCGCTTGGTGCTCGCATTGATAGGTGGCGCAACATCCTTATCGAGAAGGCTCGCAAGCACCGTGGCTTGGTAAAATGAACATAGTCTTTTTGTAATGTACCTTTGGTTAAAAAAAATAAGTGCGAACAATAAGATCGAAACTTAAAGTAAAAAGAATAAACGCGTCTGCATCACGGTTGCGTTTTTGCTGCCAACGGAATACGTCTGCGTGCCGCCTGCTTTCTTTCGGTGGTTGGCTGAACCTCCCGACGCTGCTCTCGAAGCCATCCATCAATACGCGCGCTAAACGCACTCCGCAACTTGAATTGGTCATCTGCGTCAACGCTCACTGTTGACCCTGGCAGTTAATAGTTAATAGAGCGCTGCACTGGACGTGGCGAGGTCCAGGCGGATTTTTTTCCTTCGCTCACCAGTCACCCAGCTGTGTTGGAGATCTGTGTTTTTCCTTTGTCCATCTTGTTCCCGTTCTCCATAGACTATTATGATTACTCTATTATACTTTATTTCAATTACGAAGTACCAAAGCGAAGGCTACAAACACGACACGTGCCGGCGTCCTTGTGCCTGTCTGTGCGTGTCTGTGATTGTTGGTATGTACGTGTACGTTCGCGCACGTTTATCCGAGTGCCTCAACTCGATACTTTAACATGTTAAAATTCTAGTAGGATGCGTGTAAACTGGACCACGATATGACCTATGTGTAAGTGTGCAACTGTTGTGTAATAAAAAAAAACACTCGAGAAAATAAAACAGCCGATCCCTTGAACTTAGTTTTGTCATCTAATTAGAACATAAGATAAAAGCAATCATTAAATTTTTGAAACATATACCTATATAATTTAAAAAAAAAGGCGAAGATTATACCGTTTCAGAGAGCTAATCAGCGAGTCGGCGCGAGATGCGTGACAACCTACTGTTGAGCGCACACTCCCTGCGGAGAGGCACGTCACGTGCTTGGCTGCGTCGAGTTGATTGGATCGCCGGGTCCGTGGCGTTTGCTCTCCCGTTCCATCTCCGTACGAGAGCGTTCGCTCCGCTCACGAGCTTTGACACGCGCACCAAAGAAACACGGCACCGTAAGACGGTGGCGACACTCCGCGACGACTTTGTCTTTCAGCCACGCAGCCGACGTGCGTCGTTTTGGGGATGCTCGAGCCCCGGATAATCTCCCTTGGAAGCCTTGGGCGCGTCGTCCGTGTTCCGAAGCGAGGTCCGTTCCGATCCCCCGGCGCCGTCGAGTGGCGCTTCTATTTAGGGCCGCCGTCAACAAGCAAAACAGACACCGTGTAGGAGGCCCTACGAAACGGGCGTAGCTCTATTTCGGTGATGTTTGAGCGTCCCTGCTTGGCGGGACCGTCGCTTGCGCCATCGTTCCACACATCAGCGTCGTGGGAACCTTTTTTGCGGCATATGGTGGACGGCCGTCCGGCTGGCACGGCCAAATATGATAACCAGAGTCAACAGGGTTCACACGCGAGCTATCCGGAACAACAGGGTCGGAAAACGGGAATCGAGAAAAGACGGGTTTCGTAACGAAGTTTTTGGAATATTTAAGATAATGATAAGCAATCGGGCTAACATTTTATAATACTTTTTCTTAGCTCGCATATTTATTCTTTTTAGCCTGGCAAAAAGAGAAAACAGCGGAACAGCGCCCGTGCGCACTCCGCCGAGCTCGATTACCACAAATGACTAATAGTTAAGTGGGAGCCTCCTAAAGTACGAATATCCTATATTCATATCTATATTACCAGTCTCTCTGTAGGCGTGTACGCGAGCAGAGAAAAGTCGAAATATGTAATTTATGGTAATATAAACCCATACATTACCGTAGAAGACGAGCTTCTTGAATCTTTTCATAGTATTTCGAGGGTCTGTTCAATGTTTGCATTCCTCAATAGAAGACCACACTTTATTGCCATTCCACTAGTGCTTAAACATAATAAGCACAACCTCTCGTCCCGACCATTGTTATTAATATTACTACCTTAATCGGCCCTTTTCATCGCAAGTGGCGCCTTCTCGAGCTCTGCCCAGAAAAACACCTGCTAGAGAAGTGGCTGAAAACAAACTCACGTGGGACCCCCGAGCGCTTATTGAACGGAGTTGTCCGGACGCTGCTCGCTCTCTCTTCGTGCATTGTCAACTTGTTGAGAAATGGAATGACAAGATTGCGGCGAAGGGTACTGGAGGACAAGGGGAGGGGTGGGGTTGCGCGGTGTAATCTGTTAAAAGTGGGGGATCGGCGGATTTCCTAGCTTTTTAAGAAAGATTTTACATTTAGTAGAATTGCATAGTCTATTGCGACAGTTTTTAACCCTTACATAGGTATGTTTTTGTAATGTTTAGTTTGATTTAATGCAACGACACCTGGCCCTTGAGGGTACGGTGAAATTAAATTACTAAAAATGTAGGCTAGCGTGATTATGCTTTGTACGTTGGACACGGAAGCTGTTCAGCCACCATGCGCAAGAAGTGTCTCGGTTGCTCGCGTTATTTCTGTGTGATGGTGGTGGGAATGATGTATCCGGAGTTAGTGCAACCACACACGTCACGTGTGGGGCAGCTCAACTTATTTTGAGTCGCCCCCTTTTTGTTAGTACGAGATCATAGGTCCAAACATCTGACTTCATCAGCCAACCGTCATCTTTCCTTCTCCCTCACTCTTAGCTCAGTCGGCATAATGTCTGGCTGGGAATCACCAAGCTCAACCAACGTAACGAATATTTCTTTTATTTGCGACTTTTATGGGCTTACAAGATAAATATAACTTTAAATTACCCTAACGCTCCAGAGTTGCATACGAAATATAAATTCGAGGATTAAATTCGTGCGTGTTACGGTTTGCATGTAAAAGTGCACATATAAACACGTCGTGCGCTAAAACATATATTCCGGTCTACATTACCAAGGGAAGGCTTCCCATTCGGTTACTGGTTGATGTCTTCCAAGTGACAATAATGTCGAGGAAGCTTCAGCCAAAGAAGCTTACGTCAATGCCGCTCGCTGTGAGTTACATCAAATATGTTATATCAAACACAAGCATCTAAAGTAGGGATTTCGGAGAGTTTGGCCCTTTAGTATTATTCACGCACCTAAATAATGACGGTGTTGGTAGAGTTAACTAAATACTGAAATCGGTTATAAAAATGAAAGACCCCAAGCAAAAAAGGTTCCAGTCTTTTCAAAACCTGCTTGGTTTCTTCTTCAGGGGCGACTGAAACTCACTTGGAAGCCTAAGCTATCGCCTTTTGTAGTTGTCATAAAGAACCCCTTTAAGAAAAAAAAAATTCCGGATTGTATTGGTTTTGTCACGACTCAAGAAAAAGTCCCCCCTCCCCTTACACCCTCCTCCCCATTCCCCTTCCCCGCCAATAAAAAAAAATTAAACTAAGTTAAATATTCATTGCCAGTGGCGTTGGAGGTGCGGAGCCGTAAGAAGTAAATTTTTTCCCTAATTGGGGCACGTCTACACAACACTGTCCCATCGCCCTCCTTCAATTCCACCAGTTCTCGCCCTTTCCATTCCCAAACACTTCCGACCTCCCTCCCTTAGCATACTAAGGATAAAAAAAAATACCTTACAATAAAGCAAGTTTGCGAAATTACCCTTTGGCTGACTCGAGTGCAATTATGTGTGTTAAGGCAGCTCTACAAAAATACAACAAAAAATGAAACCCTTTAATTATGCATAAAAGAAAGTTAACATATAAAAACTAAACAAGGTGTACAAAATCCCTTTTTTTTTAATTACGCGGGTTCAAATCCACTAAATTTACTTTGTGATAACATCGAAAAATATGCACACACTAATTTGTAAAAATTAATTAAACTGAAACGGTATCAGTTGATAGAAACTGTAAAGTCCTGCATGTACAAAGAACTTAATACGCATAATCTATACTGAATCCTAAGAAACACTTAACTTTAAAGGAATAAATAGGCCAAGAGTCCTATAAATATAAACAGGAAAAATTACTGGGAATGTTGGCGCTTTTTACTATTGATGGTATTCTTCATGGAAGACAAGGGGCTAAATAATCACATGGTGTAGCTGTAAGAGCGCGAAACAAAGAAGACACAAGAAAGAACAACACGCCACAGGACAAGCGCTTGTCCTTTTTTTTCGCTCTTACAAATTGTTACATTTAAAAAAAAAAATTTTCACTTCTACCAATTGCCCACCGCTCTTCATTTTCTCTCTCTCTCTCTCTCTATATATATATATATATATATATGTTTTTATGCCAATAATATTATGCTCTCCGAGATGCGTCTTATATTTCAAATAAAACCGCCCTATTATTTTTATTATTATTAAAATTAATATTATTAATAACAATATGATATTTGAAAGCACCCGTTTTTGATGGATTAGTTCTTTGGAGAGTTACCCCACGATATCCAAATCGCAATACGGTGTTGTAACTGAGTAAGGCACACAACAGCTGTTAGTTGACGTTGCCGATCATTTGAACGATGCGCTTGATGATAATATATTTTCTTTTGAGTAAATTGGTTGTTGGTTTTGGACGCGTCAGGAGCCCATTGTACCTTTAACCACTCCATTCTGCCGCGTAATTTGTTTAGGTTTACTTTTCGGGGCCTTTTTCTTTAACTACTCTCAGATCTGATATCTGAACGATCACAGCGTGTGCGAGTGGAGCGGGAAGTGAGTGACCTTCGTTTTCTGCGAGTGGGGCTTCCTTAGTGTTGTGTGCTATTGCGACTTTTACTTAACATTAATGTCAACGATCTTGATTCTGTCTTTTCTGGACGTATTTGTTATCACAATACGCTGACGACACCTTGGTGGTTTCTAGGCATACATTTTGACAGCGTCCTCAATAATTTGCAAAATAATGCTAATCAGGTTACGGAATTGGTGCGATTTTAATCGTTTGGAGGTGAATTCGACGAAAACTAAGTTGACCTTTGGCATTTAGAATGCGATTTAAAAGACAGGCCTTCTTGTGTATAGTGTATAATTTGAGTCCACTATTTAGGATTTTGTTCAATGGGTATATAGCACAATGTACATGGGTTTTGTTCTTGACCACGACATGTCCTGGAATAAGCAGTTGCTCCACATCTGTCGTGCTTTGCGGAAAGTTTTCTGTCTCTTATATAATTTTATGAATTACGTTTCCTTTGGTGTCCGGAAAATTCTAGTTCATGCCTTGGCATACAATGGACTCAGGTACGGGGTGACTGTGTTTGCTCGCAGTGCATGGCTGCTACATGCTAACGTGAACAATATGCTGAAATATATTTAAAGTGTGGAATATTATTCAGCGATCTCGAAATGTCACATATTTATTCTTTAGTCGGGGAAACAGTGCTCCTCTAGTATTTTTAGACGCACAACTAACATTTCGTTTGAACCGTCTCCATCGTTAAGGATTGCTGCCGTTTTAAGAGTTCTCGCTGCTTCACGAGGTAAGGGATGAGAAATAGAGCTCACCATGTTCATGATATGTTAATTCAACTCCCACGTTCTGCAGTCCATTTAAATTCTAAAAAAAAAAATGTATTCGCTTTTTTTATGTCGAAGAGTAGGTTTCTTTGTTTGATTTTCGGTTCTGAATCAACGTTGAATTTATTGTTTTTATTCACGATGCTATTGTTTCTGAATCAATTTGTTATTCAGTGTTAGTTTTGACGTTTGCTTAACGTGTGGCATTTGATTAGTATTGCTTTATCCTGGGTTCCCGTTCCACAAGCCAATATAGCCTTTACGGGCCCGTTAACCTTCTTTTCGTATAACTACGTTTCAATGAGGATTAATATTATAATTAATTGCTCATCATAATGTTCATTAGAGGTGCCTAATGCTCTCGGCAGAAGAACTGAAGCTTCGTGCTTAATGCTGGCGCTTGAAGGGTTCAAGCTTATGTCAACTAGGGTGAGTTCCTTGGCCTGCAACCACTTCAACGACTTTCAAATTCCTAACCCTGACGACTGCGACTCTAGTCTTTGCGAGGAGTACGGCACCGATGGTGAGCGAGACGGTGGCTACGCTGGTGCGGGGGAACCGCGGAGGAGCGGAAACCCCTCGCCATTTCTTTTCTGTTTCGCGCGTGCGCAGGAAAGAAAGAAAACTGTGCTATGTTTCCCTGTCCCTCAGTGTTTTTATTCTTTCTTTGATGCTTGCCCTTTCTTTCCTGTTTCGAGCACGCGCAAACAAACGACTTCCCGAAAAGATGATGACCTTAAACCAACTGCAGAACTACTTCAAGGTCTCCTCCTCGACGCCTTCGAGGGAATCTCGTTCCTCACGGACGAGGTGGCCTCTCTGAACAAAGAAAACAAACGCCTTAGAACTGAGGTGGCGAGGGCTTTCGAACGACAGTTGACGCTCGTCTGCTCGCTGCGCGTTGATGTAAATGCAGGCCGAGCAGAAATCGCAGGCTTGAAGAAAGCGGCGGCCGGCGCTGCTTCGAAACCGTCTCCCACGGCCCCTCTGCCTGTCCTCGGGTGGAGTGGCGGGTGTCTCTCACCTTCTTCTTCACCATGGCTGACAGCACGGACTGCGCAGAAGCCTTCGAAGCAATACCTATAGATTATGTTTAGATATTCCGCAATTGGGGTTGATATCTCTAGCATTTCAAGCCTCTTCAACCTGTCTCTGCGAGCAGCATCGCGCTTTCGCTGTCGAAGCGAAGATGGATTTGCAGCAGGTGCCGGTGCGCAAAAGATTCAAATCAAATATCGAAAAAAAATAAACGCACCTAGAACTAAAACTTGTGATATATTTCAGTAGTCTTAAGATAGAGCTTGCCAGATTACCGGAACTTTGAGACTTGTTCGACATTACAAAATTTAGTACTCGTCACGTAACCTTTGGTGGTCTACAAGACCTGTGCGCTGTGCTTCCTGAACTCAAGAACTACCAAACCTAGTTCAGAACGAAAATGGTCAGAGATTACGTGAGCACGACAGGAATGATGACACCGTTGGTTAATGCAGGAGACTACTGAACACGTGTGAAATCCGATCTTGGTTCTGCAAGAATGATATTCTGCATTGAAAGAGACCTTGTCGATAATGTCTGGAGCTAAGAAAGGAAAATTTAACAATATTATTCTCGTAAGGTTTAATAGATAATGGGTACCTTTAGCGAACCGTCATCGTGTTCCGCTACCGTACTATCGGAGCTTTTGAAGCAAGCTTTTAAACGCGCACCCCACGGTCGCGGTATGGCCGTGGCGCGCGTTTAAAAACGTTCTTCAAAGGCTGCCGTAGTGCGATGCCCGGAACACGGTAACGCATCGCCAAATTTCCCCCTTGACGGAGGAACGGTGGCTTAAAGAATTTACGGGTGCCACTTGCTGTAACTGCCCTACGTGTAAGAACAATAAAAAAAAAGGACCATGACGGCAGCAACGTGAAATAAGAGTACCTCTTTGTCGTGAATAAAATATTTCTTAGTTTGTCTTTTTTTTTTTACCACTATCTAAAACAACCAGATGCACAAGAAAAACAACTAGTAAAAAAAAAACTGCATTGGTTGAAGCGATGCGTCTCAAATGAACTAGGCACGGAGGAATAAGACAGAACTACATTTGGTGCCAAGAAGTCTGCTCTTCAAAAATGAACAAAAGACGAACCAAGTAAAACGTGCGGTTGGAGGTTAAACGGAGCTTAGCAAAGAGAGGAAAAAAGAAAATATAGAGAAAATCATCAAGGCCGCATCCGCTAGAAAGGGACGCGAGCGCACATGCACGTATGATACTGAATCTGGGCGTCCATTCGTGTGGCTTCCTGCTTTCTTCCGATTTCTCCCGTTGCTTTTATTTTTTCATATGTTTGCCGCTTCTTGCGCGTCTCATTCATCCAGCGTTTCCCGCTCGTTATTCTTCCTCTGTCCCGCGCGCTTCCTGTGCTGGTCCCCAAGAAATCTCGCTGTATGTATTTTTTTTATACATTTATTTTTTGTACCGAAATTCTTCGTGCTACTGGGTTGCCGTCTCTCCTCAATGCCGTTTTGTGTTCTAGTGGGCGAGGAGCGTTCACGGAACGCCGGGGTCTCATTTTGTTTATCTGCGTTATTTGTTTGTGTCTGTGTCATCCTCGCGAGAAAGATACCGCTCCTACCGTAGCATTACGGAACGCACGCGGTCTCGAACCGCTCGGGTGTCGTCTTTGCAGTTGCCCGGCCCTTTCTGGACAGTTTGACTTTTCAACGTGAGCGGCAGAAAAATGCCTTCTTGCGTCGGCGAGAATGGGCTCCCTTGCGCCCACACAAACTGGCGAAATCGGAATCCGCGAGTAAACGCCTCGGGAGTGATGGAGTCATTCGGAGTGTATCGTCGCTGCGACTGCGACTCACTTGCTCCTTTGTTATTTTGAAGAGAGAGAGAGAGAGAGAAATAAAAAAAGAAGCTGCAGGAGCGGAAGAAGGAATGCTCTTTTGAAAGCTAAACGCCTCCTTAGAAAAAATACCATGGATGCGTTACCGCCCGTTTGCCAAGCTAGCAGACCGTTTTGGCAGGTCGGAGCAAGGCCAAGGCATCGTCAGTTCGTACAGACCAGCACGCTGTTTACGAACCAGTCTGCGTTTGCCTATCCGTGTATCATAGCCTTCTCTATACGCAAAAAGCCTGGCAGTTCGAGGATGGAGCCATACTATGCCCTGTCGCAGATATGGAGCGCGGGAATCTGGTAGCACAGAGCATCAAGAAGTCATTTCTCGGGGAAACTGGACGTCTGCGCACAGCTTTTGCAGCGGCGAGGACCCGAAACGCACTTGTTCACTCGGTAGAAGTGTGTTGCGGCGTCTCGCCGCAGCGGGGCGCCAGTCACGTGGCTCTCTTCTCATCCGCTGTCTGCCGCTCCACTTTTTGCATCTCGGAGGCCGCTTCTCGTGGCGATCTGCCAGGCTTTGTCAGTAGATAGGCGGCTATGCGTGTATCTACAATGCGCGTGCGCAGAAGCCCAGTTCGAGTAAAGCGAAGTACCTGCGTAATCACGGCGCCGATATCAGCGTTACCGCAGATGCCTGGCGTCTGAGCCGCGCGTTGGGGGATAAGCTTGATTGCTGAGACGGGAGAAGAAAAATAATCTTTCGTGTCAAGGAGACCTGTTGTAACTCGTCCTTTAAGTAACCACCATGTCCAGAAATGCGAAGGGTGAACCGGAAATGTTGCGAGGAAAGCAGCGAGCTTTGGGACAAAACTCGCGGCTATGATATCTCGTCGATATTTAACCTATTCAAACCAACACCCGGTTATATAGAATACATTTTTGAGGACCGAGTCGTCGCCATACCGCTCTTTCTCGTTAATGGTGAAATCCACAGTCTGGACTATGGACAGCCAGTGTAGGAACGAACTGCGTAAATAAATGTAATTTTCTTCTCGTTATAATGAGCACAAGCAACCTGTAAAGATTATTATTTTTCGACGTTGCAAATTGAATACTTTTGGGTCGTACGTCCCCTATTGACAAACAACGAGGCCGTAAGAAACAAATACAAATAAAATAAGCCCCATTCAAAAGTATTATTACAGAAAATATGCACACTGTGACAGTTGCAAAATGCTGCGAGTCTTACAGTAGCCGCTTGATATGGAAGTTCAACATCCGTGCGATGTCTTGGATGCGCTGGGTGCTCAGGTGCTTGAGTGATGTAATGCAGGAGGTTGAGGTTGAAGCGATGGCGGTTGTAGACAAGCCGAGGGGCGAAGCAGTCGCCGGCAGACTTGAGATAGTGTTGGAGTGATTTGGGCGTTCTGGGCGGCATGTTCGAGACTAGAACACCGTGGCCATGCGGGGCGGCCGGGAACACGCAAACTAGGGCTGGCTTGCTAGAAACAGCGTCTCTACTGAGACTGGGTGAAAGAAAGCATTACCAAAGCCAGCGCAACAGCAAACCGGAACTCAGACCCTGTCTCAAGACGATCGCGCGCCCCAGCATTTGCAGTGCTTTCTTTCACCCAGTCAAAGCTGAGACGCTGTTCTAGCAAGCTGGCCCACCTCTCAGCAGGTTTGGCTGCTCGGCCAGGCCCGGAGGTAGGGCCAAGTGCAAGTCCTAAAAAGCTAGAATACCTAGCATTTCGCTTCCGAGCTTTGCTGCCTCTGGTGTGGTCCCGCGTTCCGAATGATCTGAACGCCACTTCTTCGCCGTGGTCGTCTTCGCAACCACATGCACCCAATTGAACGCGCCTGCCATGTGGACATTTCATGCCGCAATAAGGCGCACATCACGCACTTCAAATATGTTATAAATCCACGTTTATTGTAGTAGGCCGTAGAGCCACTAAACTAAGCCACTCTTTCGAGTACCCACACTTAGCCATCTTGTTGCTTAAAATCACGGTGGCCAGTTATCCGAAGCTTGATGTGAAATCGCACGAAACACTTTTCCGTTGTCCATAGATCTTAAAACAATTCGCGACTTGGCCCTTAGGCTAATGACATCGGCCACGCTCGGACCTAAGCTTAAATGAAGCATAGGGTCGAGAGGCTTATCGGCGGTCAATGCTTGACACCAGCAAATGCACTCAACCCCATTGAAAACAAAACGTTAAAAAGTTAGGTTTTGTCGCATTCTGATTATATTTTGGACGACAACACATCGGCACAGATTTCCAGGAGTGGTGAGAAATGTTTTGTATTGTAACGTCAATATTTCTTGCACTAAAGTTTTAGAGGAGAAATACGTTTCTAATCCTACGTTCACTTCCCTAATGTGCCCCACCAGCAGCGAATGGGAACTTCTTTGTCATGCAAACAGCCGGAAAGCTTTACCTTGGCGGCAATGCTTACTAGTCTCTTTTACTTACGAAGGGTTGCAGATTGTGTTTGAGGTATCATTTCTGTTTCCAAAACAAAGCAGACGATGTCTGATGACAAACCTCCTTTTTCTCGCTAAAGTAACTTACAAGAAACTGCGTTCGTGTTGAAAGTTACTTCAAGCAAATACGTGCGTTTTTTTAAGCCTTGGACTATAACAATTCGGGAGTAGTCGAGCAAACAAATTCCACCGATGGCAGCAGACGACAGATGTTGGCACGCTGTTTGTGTAATTTTATAACCTTCTCAAGAGTTACAAACGACTGCCTATTTTGTCTCGCTATCCCCGCGAAACGTCATAAACGTTTCTTTACAAGTCACTGGAGGGCAGCTTTAAAAAAGTTAATTTTCATTAATTACTCCATAATCTTGCATATAGTGCCCGTTGTCAAGCGATGGCCGCCGGTGGTGCCACCACCGGCACTTGATCCCCGATTCAGCCTGCTACAATAGAAATCAGTCTATAGACGGACAAGCTGTTTACAGAGAGGTAGGGATTGCGCACACCGGATGTGAGCATTGCGTATGCGCACAAATTAGTTTCTCCTGAAGGGAAGCGCCCACGCCTACTAAGCGCGGACATAACTACGACTGCAGCGGCATTACACCAAAGCTAAACGTTAAAGTACTAAAAAATGAAGTTTTTGTTTTGCTTAATGGTGAACGTGGCTATATCTCCCGGCGCTTTAAATTGCCACACGAGTAGTTTTGAGTTCATGTGACCGGTTTTGTGAAGAGAAGGTACCTAGCGTTCGTATCGATTTTGCTCAGCAGACGTAAGCCGTGCTTCTTATTTTTTCTTCTATTTATTTGCACATACGTCGACCTCAGTTCAAGTTATCGCAGGAGTGAAAAACACCGGCTACAACAACTGACGATTGAACAACTATATTGATTTCGTCGTTTTCGCTTAACGCAACCTTCCCCAGATATAACCTGACACATGTACCACTGCTAAATTATGATTATGCGATTCAATTCTTTTACCCATTTCAAGCCTATTCACGCCCTTTCTGTGCGCAATGTCGGACTTCAAAATTTACGGTGAGGACATATGGCAGCAAAGTTTTCCCGAACGCTAGGTACCTTAGTTTACGAGAAAAGAGTCAAAGTACAGGCTAGCTGGTGGAAGTCAACCATTTCGTCGTTTACCCTGAGACTGGGGGGTTGAGACCTGTGTGTTTTTTCTGTTACTTCTGCTCTTCGAAAAAAACCCCCAGTCTCAGGGTAAACGACGAAATGGTTTACCTTAGTTTATTGTCCCGACGGCGTTCGGTAATGTGACTTTCAATCTCTTCTTGCGGTTATTTTAACCACTGGGAGAGACAGCTGCCTTCAATAGAAAATTGGCCCTTGGCTTACAGTGTAGAACCGGAAGTTCAGTATTGTTTGTTTCTGGTTGCCTTTCCTGAGAACGAGATCGAACCTACGAGGTTTGATATCTCCGGCCTAGTTATCCAAATGGGTCAGATGTCTTTGTACGTCACAGCCGCATGTGATAAACCTGAAGAAGGATGGTAGTTCATATCTACTCTTTGTGAATAAAAGTAAAGGCATGTAAAGACGATATAATGCATGAAGCAGAAGCGGCTGTAGCCATGACCCCTAAAAGCATTTGTGACCACGTTTGTTGTTTAATATTGTTAACCTTTACATCTTTTGTTTTATTATGAACAAGTCAGACTGTGGACGATTATATGGAGAACTGAGGCACCCATAATGACTAGACATGACTGTATAACACTCGTGAAATTTATGGTAACGCCACGGTCTCGTAATACATAATGGCAATTTGTTCTACGGCATATGAAAATGTATGTAATAATTGATGACGTGCAAACTATTTTAACAATTTGTGACTTGAGTAAGCAGTATGAGTAAATACTTCCAACTTTCTACTTTGTTTGATGTTTGTTTCATTTGTCTTGTACACGCTTAGTGTCTTTTTTTTGTGTCTTTTTAGAAACTGAGCAACCTTTGTCATTGCAAACGGGAAAGAAAAGTTCATTTCTCACAACTGAATTTCATCATGGCGGCGCTGAATCGATTGAATCAAGCTCAATATTCCTAAACGACGACCCTACGCATTTAGTTGGCCTTGACGGGCAACGCTGCCGTGATTCAACCAAACATCCCTTAGCGAAAACTAATACGTTTGAAATATACCACATTCTAATTTGAGTATATTTGAAATACAGTTCATAATTTTAAGTACACGAAAAATAGACCGAAAATATAAACTTCTTTTTTTTTACTTAGTACTAAAATATACTTCTAAAAATCATTTTAAAATACCTTTACTTAAACTACATTTGAAGTTCACTTCATGCGTTTTGAAATATGTAAATACTAAATTAATAGGCACAAAATACCTTTCACGTATATTTCTTGAAATATTTATTTAATTCATGCAAAATATACTCCAACCCTAAAAAATGGAGCAATCAAAAATACGTGCAGAATACTCTTAAAATACCTGAAAATCGTAAATACTGTTGTGTTATACTCGAAGTACCTTTTGACTTCAATACTTGGGTAGTTTGACTTAAACTACCAAAATATTGAAAAGCTCCCCTTCTAGAAGTTCACTTCAAGTAGATACGGAGTACACTGAAGCGCCTAAATACAACATTTGATTAGTTTGTCAACTGAATTGCGGAGCATCGCACTGATAAATCAGCCCAGTTTATGTTATTGTTTCCTTTTTTCTATCAAGGACACACCTGATCAGTTCCTTGCACACCAATCACAAACGGGGTTCGGGGACTACAACTACAATATTTGCTGATGCTGGAAAGCTTCAGCAGGTGCTGTGACCAGATACGTTTGGAGTGGTTTTGTTAGCACAATGTTAGTTCACTGAACGTGTATACTCACCATTGTACGTGATGTGAATAGTGACTTTAATATAGTGATATTAACTACCATATTAAATAGTCAACTACTAAAATGGAAATGCAAAACAACTACTGTAAAATATTTATTTTTCGCGGGCTCAATATTTCGCGATTAGGTCAAAGTTGGATTTTTGGAATAATTCGCAAATTTTAATTTTCGCGACGCGCTGGGATCGCAATATAGATTTTAATATTAATGCATTTTGCCGGAATTGTTCACGGGACCTACTTTTCGAAATTGTAGGCGATTCGCGAACTTTGCGAGAATTAGGTCCTCACGAAAATAAAGTCGTTTACAGTATTTTAATGTGAAGATACTGCCTTGATTCGCTTCGTCCTGAGTGGTGCTACGCACAGAAGCAATAACATGTATTTTATGAGCCGTTTGTGTGGATATTGTTTTAAGGACTGCGCCGAATTGTTATTAGTTGTACCAATGCCTTTTACTAAGAGATATCGTCCACGAACTTCAAAACACTGTTTCCCCTTCGACAGACTCCCGAGGAGAAGATCGAATACTTGGAACCTTAATAAGCGCAGAGGTGGTCACCGAAAAAATGATTACCTTCAATATGTAGGCTATATAAGGCTCTAGAGCAGTCAACGGGACTGTGAATGGGCTGTTCAGTGCGTCATGGTGTTTGTGTTTGTGTTCGTTTGTAATGTACCTTGGTGAGATGTATCTAGTAGCGCCTTCAAATACCGCAGGGACACCATTTGCTGACAAAATCGAAAATAAAAAAAAAATTGTGTAACCGGTTTTAATGCAGAAATGGCATCTTGAGTGTGAAGGGATAATATTTTTGGTATATCTAAAATATTTTTTGATTCATATTTATAGTGTATTTTGAATACATTACGCGCGTATTTCGAATGCGGCCAAAATAATACAGAATAAATACAAAATGAATATTCGTACTAAATAAATTTAGACTACGTTTGAAGTACGGCCTCTTTTTGCTAAGGGATGGCATCGTATTTGTACAATGAAATACACCGCGCAACTGCCGGCCTACGAGTACCTGCAAAGCACCTATCGCAAGAAAAGCAGTCAGTCACTTTGCATCCATCCAAACAACTCACTTCTTTCAAAGCAAAAAAAAAAAGAAGAAAAAAAAACGAAAAAAAAAACACGTAAATCAAACATTTACGCAGTGTATTTAATGCCAAAGTCGGCTTCCTGCAACGTCTTCTTTTTGTTATAGGCACCGTTCGTGTGCAGTGTTGAATCCGCACATGTCTAATATTTGCGGTGCCTCTTTGTTTCGGGGTCGTATAGGTACAAATAACATTCATTTCGATCAGGCGAACAAAAACGTCCTCATCATTAATTTGTGTGAGGAGCAAGAGCATTTTTTCAGAGCCTTTTCGGCGTTGTATTTAGGTGGGACTGAGGAATAGGGACCACAGCGATGTAGACCTCTTTCGTATGCAAATCGGTGTGTACGTAATTATCATTAAATATTGAAAAAAAAATTTAAACACGGCGGTTTTACCGGGACGTGGGCATGTTCTACGACCAAACTCCTGCGGATCTTTTTTTTTTTTCTTTGCAGCTAATATAACAAATTTCATCAACACTTTCTTGAGCAAGAGCCATTTCTTTTTTCGAAAATACCTTCCCTATAATACAAGTGCAAGAACCGCGTAATCATGTGCTTCTTCGAATACCTCTCAAGTCGACAATAGGGACAATTGCTGGACTCTGGAAATCGATACTCTGGAAATAATATTTTCCTTTGAACAGCTATGTGCCTTCGATGAAGAGCGCTGCGCCCAAGCAATGTAAATGTTTAACCAAAATCCAAAGAACCGTTTCTTGCATTGATGACCATTTGGCGCAGAATTATCATTTCTTTTTCTCACGAGAAAATGCGACTTGAGTTTGTGCTATAGGGCAATGTGGTTGTTCAGAACCAAAATAATATTTGAGTTTATCAAGTGAACAAACGGTTTAAAGGTTAAATGAGAGCAAGGAGCACAATGAGTGGCCAAACTCCCATAAATGAGAAGCGCTAGCGATGAGCTGTACTGAGTTTTACAGCGAAGTTGTATATGACTCACATTTCGGATTTCTGAAACTTATTCGTCTTCTCGTCCTCACGAAAAAAAAACCTTCAGCGATAGAAGCGAAAAGTGCATATTAGGCATATGACATGCAACACTGCATTTGTTACAATAAAAATGTAAGCCGCTTACAACTCCCTGTAACGCCGGATTAGAGCGCAGCTCTTGAGGAGGAGGATGGAAGGGTACTGAGGGATAGGCTGGAATGGTACTGAGGAATAGGATGGAATGGCACTGAGGGGCAGGTGACTCTCTGAGGTCACGTGACCTCCCTGAGGTCACGTGACCTCAGGGGGTCTGACCTCAGGGGGTAGCCCTCTTGACCCTCGTGAGGGTAACCCTAGTAGCCCTTGGGAGGGTAACCCTCGTTACCCTCGTGAGGGTAACTCTCATAACCCTCGTGACCCTCGTGAGGGTCACGAGGGTTACGAGGTTTACCAGGTTTGCTCTCACGAGGGTTACGAGGGTAACCCTCGTAATCCTCGTGAGGGTAATCCTCGTGAGAGTAATCCTCGTAACCCTCGTAACCCTCACGAGGGTTACGAGGGTTACGCGCGGTTAAGCCGACACCAACGGCGACGCCGCTCAAGCCGGAAACGGGCGCCTAAGAGCTGCGCTCTAAAAGCACGCACGAAATAAGCATCCGAACCACATAATTGATGATAAGGCTCAACTGATAACAATGCGAAGCAAGTAGCGGTCATCGCTTACGTTTAGCGGTAAAGATTACTGTTGCCCAGGCTGCTGCGGCGACGGCAGCTTGGACGTGGGAGTGACGTCCACTAGCCTTTCGTAAATAAAAAGTTTTGGCACACTTCATTTACTTTGCTTTCGTCAATCATTTGATATAGACCCTTCTGCTGTTTACAAATATGAACTACAACTTGGGTCCCAAGCGACTTCCGGTAGCACCGCTTTTGCAAGCCTGTCGAGCTTGCTTATGCCAGCAGTGCTAGAAAGCATAAATGCTAAACGGACAACTAAGTTGGAGATTTAAAGAGGGCCTTCGGCTCTACAATATTGCATCTTGAAGGAGGCAGGTTGATTTACATGAATACTCGAAACTTTTTAACAATTTCACACTCGTTCGTTCTTTTGGCGTTCACCTGGAGAATTGGTGGTTTAACGTTCCATCTACATTTCCATCAACGGTAATAAGGTGGCCTTTTGTTGATTAGTTTTAAAAACCGGAAGTTCTATGAGATTTCAAAGACTCGAGCACAAACTGGGGGCCTTTGTCATAGAAAGGGTCTGCATTGCAGTGGGAAATCGTTGCAGGTAATTCCACAACCACCTTCACAGCGTCGACTGGATATCCAACTTTGTCTTTTCTTTATTTCTTATAACATCTTTAAATCTTTGAAGGGGTGAAGTATAGAAAAGCAATAAGAGGAACATAAACAAAGGTGTATACATAAAAAAAAATAGAATTAGAAAATGTCTAGGAGTAGGAAGCGAATGCCTTTCTTGCGGGCCTGCTTGTATTCTCTGCGCTTCTGGTGGCGGGACTAAGTGACAGCAGAAACATAAGATTTATGCCTCAAGAGGGGATGCAAAAAAGCGTGGCCGTCGTTTTTCAAAACACGCTCGTGTATGCTGGGCTGGGGCGAGAAATGTGGAGAATTGGCGCTTCATCCGTACGGACACTTGGGCACGTGCCGTTGCAATTGTCACACTTGGATTTCGTGTATTCCCGTCTATGTGTGACTTGCTGGTGGTGCATTTTGATTTTATTTGTTTGTCGGACCTCTCCGCTTTCTATGCGTCGGTGTTTTTCTCCGGCTTGCTGGTTGGGCGAGATTTTACTGAGAGAAAAAAGTAAAAAGCAATCTAAAATGAAAATCGAAAGAAAAAGAACGAAAGAGACGAGCCGAAAGGGGCGAGAAAGAGAATGTGCGCATTGGCGGTGTTAAGGTACCGGTTTCCTCTGTGTCCGACCACAGCCCTTTTGTCTCGTGTCAGGTTTTCAGAAGCAATGGCCAGGGAAGAAGAGAATAAGGGTCAGTCTCGGTGTGAGAAAAAAGGCAAGCGAAAATCGATACCGGAAGCTGCGAGATTAGGAAAGGGGATGAGAAGACATATGTCTTTTCTGGCTTCTTCGTGCCTCTGCGAGCGAGCAGAAAGACAGGTTCAAACGCCATTGTACGAGAGTCTCGAAAGCCGGAACCGTGCGTGCGGTCTTGGCTCGTTCTTGCCACATGTGAAACTGATTTCTATTTCAGGTTTCATTTGTACGATAAACAAGCGAACGCCTCATCGATTTAGTTTCGCTTGCTTAAGGGTTCGTTCGAAGTGTGTATCTTTTTTTTTTAATTATTAATCTCGCACTGGAACCTTCTCACAAATGGCACAGACTAAATTTTGGCAGAGAGCTTTCGGAGAGCCAGTCACTGTTACCTCAAGTGGCAGCAAGGCAAATAATTGCCCCAAATGTTGGTAATAAAGCACTAGGTGTGATATGGGACAGTGAGCATGCCAATATTCTTAAGTGAAACATCAGGCTTACACATGAAAAAACATTATTTCATGTTTGCCAAACATTTGAAATATAATGTTGAGAATCATATGTACTTATTGTTTTTGTTTGAAAAACTCTTTGGGCATTTTAAATGGGAGTCACTTTTTAGGTTTAAATTTCAAACTACACAATGATGTAAATACTGTGTTGAATGTTTCTGCCCCTATGTAACCACCCTACTAACCACCCCACTAAAGTCTCCGAGGGGAACTTGTGGTATTTCTAAATAAATGTCCGTGTTTTTATTTTTGCTGTGTTTAAGTCATAATATTGTAACGAAGTTTAATTTGCTAAGTGTTATCCATGGCTAGATTAAGAACAGATTGTGAGTCGGCTCCGTGCCGTTATTTGCGCGTCGTCGTCCTCAGCGGGTTCTGTAGCACGACTCAGCCGCACCACTTCACTATTCCCCCTCTGAGCTTTTTAAGGTTATTTTGTGCCTAGGGAGGTTCATTCTGCTTGAAAACCTCGACACGTTTCGTTAAAGTCAAAGTTTTTCTGGAGGTGTTGTTACCGCTTGTCTCTTTTTGCGATCTCATGAAATTCACGCTAAAGTCACAGACCCTCTGAAACAGCAAAATCCAGCACATTCGCCTTGTTGGAAGGCGACGCGAGGAGCCTTTTTACATGGCCGCAGCCACCTTTTATTTTCGTCACACCTGGTGATATGTCTGAGTTGAACTCTTATGATGGTACGCATAATATCGGTGCAAACGTTCACTACACATTTGTGCATTTTGACAGCAAACACGGATAATGAAATTCGCTTGTAAGGTCGAAACCCAGGAGAAGCGTCAACGGTTTGGGATAATTTCGTTTCCTTACCCCGTTCGCTGAATGGCCACAACGGCGGTCAGAAAAGCGTTCAAGTTCAGCGCGCACCTACGCGCCTTGGTGGCTCGAAGATTCGAGATGCTGATGGGGGCGGCAAATGTAGGATCGTTATTTCGGGCCCAGAAAGTAGTCGTCGGGATCATGGCGAAGGGGTCGCTTGTTTGTTCGGGAGATTCGACCTGATGTTCGGCGGCTTTAGCGCTGTCCACGTCGCAAAAAACTTTCTGTTTTTACACAAAGATGTAAATACTGTGCTGCATGTTTCTTCTCCTAGGTCAATGTTTTTATTTTTCCTATGTTTCAATCATAATATTGTTACTGAGTTTAATTTGCTAGGTGCGATCAATGGCCAGAGAAGAACGAATTATGAATCGGCCCCCTGTTTTCATGAGCGCGCATCATTGTCGTCCTCAGTGGAATCTGGAACATGACTCAGCAGCACCGTGTCATATGTGTTGCAAATACACACTGGCCCTATAACTCATTAGTGTAGTTACCATATTACTTTCACTATTTGTTTAAGTTTATCGACAGGAGATTCTTTAGTATTAGAAACAAGACATGCTGACGGTATTATCTATTTTAGTTTCCTGCAATATCGCATAGCATGCAGCCATTCGAAGAATGCCCAACACGCAGAGCTACGATTCCCCTCAAGAATCCCATTCGTCTGACCCTTTTTTTTTCTTTTTTTTTTTAGATATGAAGTTTACAAAAGTGGGAAAACGGGAGTGTGCTCGCCTGCGGGGCAAGTCATTGCATGACTCGTGGGATGTTCATGCACGTTGACCGAAAGGGGAAAGATAATTTAGGGCGAAACACTGCCAACATGTATTTTTACCTTTTACGTGGTTTACTACCTTTTTCCCGGACTTGATGTTTGCACTGACGCAGTCTGTGTCACGACAATTGCGGCGCCGCTCGATCAATTGGGCCGATTCTGTCCAGGAAGTCCAGAGGTACACCATACTATACGGACGCTCTCCCTGACCTGTCAACCGAATGTCACGCCATTTTCCAATTACGAATTTTATAAGGTTGCAGCCGAACATGAGAAAACTACGCATCCTACCATTTTTTAATCAATACTGCATGCTGAAGCCAGATCGGAGTAGTTTTATCTATAAAACTGAGGGACTTATCGAACAGCAGTATGTTTCACTACGCGCACAATCGAACCACAATCATTGAACGCATTGTGACCGGGAAAACGATAACACCTTACACGCAGGTTAATTACGGAAGGGAGTGTTTGAACTATGAATTACCTGACTTTTAAAAAAGTTAAATTTCTTTTGATCTGGCCCCGAAACTTTGTGTATGAAAACTGCTTTAATATATATACGCAAGCCTGTTCAGAATAACGGCGTGATGTCTAGCTGTCAAGTAGGCACGTCACGGGATGTGATTTCAAAAGGAACAGCGGAAGGCGACCTGTTCATACGCAACGTGGCACTTGATGTGGCGTGTTGTTACTCCGCAACTTGATAATCACTTTCATAAGGTCTAACGACGGACTCTTCTACACCGTAGCATCGTGTGGCACCAGGACACCGGCTTTTCTAGCGCATTAACTGAAGCAAATTATAGACGTGCGTTGTTCAAGAATTTCGTTACTGCACTCATATTTAACAAACACTTATCTGAATGTTAGCCGACGGATTGATGTTTGAGGAGCATACTCAGAGTGACGCCATGCTCGTATCCTATATTTGAGCTAAAATCAGCTGTCGTGCTTGGGCTCTGTGGAGCATCATGGCGAAAAAGCAGAGGTCATTCAAAGAATAAAAAGTAAGAAATAATCTGCTCTTACTCTCAAAATAGTGTACCGAAATTACGCTGTTGGCATCCTAGCCTCCTCCGCAAGCTTACTTTTGAAGCACTGAACAGTCTTCAGTTGTTAGAGTTCGATTTTAGACTCGTGCCATGGTTCCTTCAGATAAATAAATATAATTTTGACTGCGGCGTATTGATATTGACGTTCATGCTGTAGGACCGAAAGCGCTGTAGGACGGATGTCTAAGTTTGAGATTTTTCAATGCTCATACGATTTTTTTGTTGCTTGTTTTCCCTGAAAAACTATAACAACGATTAATTATGAAAATGTTCAGAGAAAAGAGCTCCGACACTCTGGACCAAGGTTTGAGCGCGGCAGAATGGTGATATCTACATCTCCTATGTCCCATAAATCTAAAAAAAAACGGTCTTCTTTTTTTTTTTTTTTGGATGAACGTGCGAGAACTGGCAGCAGCGGCCCTAGCTCATGGTACACCTTGCGCGATAATTATCTTTGCTCAACGCACATTTTTTGTAGAATCGGCGAACTACATATTCCTGCCTGGCATCGGCTCCCAGGATGTGGTTCCTACTCGATTAAAGTTCTATTCCACGCAGCGAGAAGAGGACTCCCGTGAACTGAGCCGTAATTGAAAATCTTTACGAGTGCACGAAAAAAGGAAGGATCCGGAATACGCCCGACGTCTTCCTGGAATTAGCAGGAGCGCATTCACTCGACGATAGTAAGATTATGATTATTCGTGTTTTTTGAAACGTTCAACTTATTTTTTTAAAGACTTAAGATTTCTTGTAGAAGTTGCTTATTTTTTTTCTGATTTTTATTCCTTATGTTCTGACTTCTCTTTCTTCCATTTACGAAAATCCAATTTTACGCCTTGGAATATTCCACAAAACATTCATACTTTTTTTTTCCTCTTTCGCTGAGAAGGCAATTCTTTTTGAAACGGTGTGCTTCCAGTTTACGCTTAGACTTTTTTCAGGTTTGGAGTCTTGTAGTCGAGGCGATGCCATGAAGCTTACTTTTAGAACATTATTTCTCCCTTTTGTATTTTTTTTTGCTGGTCCTATATTTAAGAAAATTTAAGATCTCGTAATCCGGATAATATTTTCGCTGAAAAAACGTCCCGCGCACCTTCACGATGCTAATTCATTCCAGATCCGCTCGCAAGAAAACTATATTATATACAGATTCGTGCGAAAACGCATAACACAGTCAGATTGAATATTACCGCAAACTAACACAAAACATGACAAAAAAGCACAAAGATAGTATGGTTGGAGCCATAGCTGCTGCGAAGGAAGTTTGAAGCTTAGGTTTAACAAATTAATCAACGTTGTTGCTCGCGTAAAAGTCATAAATTTAAATTAAACCAAACTCTAACTCGAGTTGGTTTTAGACAAAGGTAAATGAGGGTGCGTTAAATTCCGTCTGATGTCACAGCTGTAAAGCGTAGCTTTTACCACCGCAGTGAACCTAATGTACCCGACTGCATCGTGAACTTAAATATGGCGCGCCGCTGTGTTGCCACGCGTTGATCCTCGAGACGCGCATGACGGGGTTATAACGTCACGGCCTTTCACGGAGCCGCGCTGAAGTTGACGCCCCAGGCGGATGGGGGAGCTTTTGCTCGAGCTGCTCAAACACTTCCCTGCTTGGCGTGGGATCTCTTTGCGATTGGCGGTGTTTTGTCCGCCTCTCTGGCAACTTTACAGATGTTACTCAGCGAAATACCGGTGATGGTATCGGGATCTCCTAGATTCATGCGACTTGCGCCGTTGCGCATGGCGTCTGAGGCATTACGGGAAGCCTTTGAATGCCGTTGTCGAGCCTCGCCTTAAGAAACAGTTTTTGTTTTTTTATTATTCCAGTTTTTTTTTGTTTTTTTGTTGGACCCCTCTATTCGTGAAGCATCGTTATTTTAGCGGGAGGCATTTCCTAGTCCTCTGCAATTAACTGTGCTGCTACCACCATCGCGTATCGCCGGTTTAGGTGCGCCCCTATTTTTTCTACTCTCGTCAGCTCCCACGAGCCCCGATTTTGAGAATGAGACCGCTCAATTCGCCTTAAAACACTGACGTCCCTCTCAGCACCCCTCTCGTTTGTGTAATTGTTGGAATTGGGGATGGAGGCCCGATGGTTTCGCAAGTCACTGACGCCACGCACATTCCTCTCCGAAAAGCGTCCCCCCAGTGAATACCGCTTTAAGTATCGAGTGGGGAAGGATAATATTAGGGAACAAAAAGCATTTCCTGAGCCTATCGTGTTGCCTCTCGAAACGAAGCCGCATCTTATTTTTTGAGTATTACGGGGGGACCTAAAAGGGAAGTTCAGTCCGCCAGTCTGCACGCGCACCGAAAGCAATAAATGATGCACGGCGTCAAAAGTACAGAAAGTAAGAAAAATACACGAAAAAAAAAAAAAAGTGATCCTTCCCTACCTCGGGAGGCTCAGAAAGAAGCCGCTGACACAAGGATGCTTCGGTTTTCACTTCGCTGAGAAGAGAATGCGGGTAAAAAAAAAAAAAAAAAAAAACAAGAAAAAATAAAGAGCTATCGTGAGAAGCCAAGGAGAGTTCGAAGACGGCACACGCGAGGTCGTCTCCCCGAAGCAGCTTCCTGCGCAGTTATGAAAAATGGCGTACCAAGCTCCCTGGTAAACAAAAACAACATGAAGATCAGATGCAAAAATAATAACAACGACGCACGCGCAAAAATAAAAAGAATAAAGTATAAGGACGGGACTCAGAAATAAGATGACTTGCGTGGGCGATCCCCCGGCGAGCTTCTTAATATAGCCCGCTTCCTAGTTCTTCGGTAGGCGTCCCTTCGTTAGTCTCTGCACCCGGAGCACGCGGCCGCTGCTGCAGATGTTGCACGCCGCCGATTGTAGGTGCGTATTTTGAGCAGCGACCACGGGCGCCTCCCTTCAACGTAACGCCGCCATATTTGTACCTACTTTCACGCGCTTTGATGACGCCTCCTTAATGGCCGTGCCGCCGCCCTTCCTCCAACTGCCTGTCCACAGTCGTCCCTCTTTCTCTATCAGCTGCGCCTCCAGGTGAAGACACTCTCACTTCAAGCGCCCTCAGTATACTGCAACTTAACGAATTGAGTCGCCTGCTTGAGAAGACGGAGAAAGACTAAATAAACGGAGAATATCCGACCTCCCTTCCCATGACGCCACGCTTTGTGTTAACAGACTGCGTCTTAACAAATTGCTTCGACATGCAAACAAATATAAGGCGGTAAAAAGAAAAAAAGAAAACACCACGTCTTAGCAAGATAAATTATAAGTATCGCTCGGAAGCACAACTGTCTTTGCGTCAACCGCAGATGGGAATACACCCCGAATTCTTTTTGAATTCGTGTTCTTTAGGCGGTACATCAAATGAGCACATTTCATTTATTTATTCTTTTGAATTTACCGCGATAGTTCTTTTTTTTTTTTTTTTTGCTTTCGAATTTCTGTGCCCCTCCTTTGATTAAAAATGACGATGACGGGAGTGTCTACCAAGTTTTCTTCAAGCACCATATAAACGAGGAGCTTTTGTGAGCCGTTTAAATGCAAACGGTTCGGATGCGCACATTTGCCCATGCCGTCTTGACATGCGCGCGCGCGATGTTTAGAGTAGATTGGAAATCTCTTCGAAACTACTTCTATACAGTACTTTAAATAATATCGGAACTACAGAATAAAATAACTCGAAGATTGGTCTGGTAAAAAACCTGAAAGACGAAAGTGTGTCCGAAGAAATATAATGATGCATCTCGGAAATTGTTGATATCTTTCGACAGAAAACTGCAGCGGAGAAGATACGCTAAGAACAAGCCAAGTCGTCTCGCACTTGCGAGAAAACAAGCTGAAACTTTTGACTGCAGATAAAGAAGACAGCTTCGAGGCTTTTACACGGGGCATCTTCGGTGAGTGGTTGATGGCTGCCGTCGGCAAGAACTTCAATCAAGTGGACAAAATTTCCCCTCAAAAAACAAAGGCTGTGGCGATGGAAATATGTGATGGCTGGTTCACACTCTTGTGTATGAACAAAACTTGCATTAAACGTCATAGCCCTGGTCTTTATTTACCGGAAACCAGTGCAGACCACAGATTGGACACGAGACTCGTTTCAGCCTTTAACTCTCACAAGTGCTTAGTCATTAAAAATGTGATGAACCAAACGTGCTACTGTCCATAATAAGTGCAACGCCATTTTTTTAAGAGCCAGCAGCCGCCGGTGTGCGCAAGCACGCGCAACGAAATTGACATCACGACCCTCTATTCAGGCTGAGGTTTAAACGTGAAACCCCACCCCTTGTTAGTGTGATTTGGGACCAACAGTCGGCGATTGAATCGCCTTCGACACCTGCACATGAACGAAATACAAAGTGTGTGGTTGCTCTTCGATACAGTGCTGTATTTGCTTTTTCATGAAATCGACAACCCTGGTCGTTCCCTTTTTGCTCGGTGCGCGAGCTTTTTGTGGAACGCGGCCCGACTGCACCAGTTCTCGTTGAAAGGGAACAGTTCCCTACGCTATGAGCTCGGGTCTCCAGCAAATGTAGTCAAAAGAAAACGCGAAAATTGTCTTGAGCTGAAGGCGAGTCATATGCACGACAATAGACCCTTTCCCAAAGTCAGTCAATTCACCCTGTGCAGAGGCGAACCCGACGCTCTAATGGTGGAGGTACACAGCTTCTCCACACCAGAAAAAGCGAACGTCTTCGAAAGCATAAAGCTGAAAGGCGAAAAGATGTTGGTGCCTTTGCGGCACCTTCGATTCAAGAAATCGAGGTTGCTTGATTTAGCCGAGCATGATTTCCTATCACCGCCATTAGAGCGGCAATATTTGGGCTTTGGGGACAGTCACGAGGTAAATCTGACATGTGAAAAGGGTTTATTAAACTGACGTATCACAAATTGAGATTGGCGGTGAGCATTTGTCACCCCTGAAATCTCGGAGGCCAATTACATATATTTCAACGTGGTCAAATTCGCATGACGGGTAGGCCGTTTTGTCGAGTACGTGGTTGGCGCTTTATACATTTCCGCAAAAAGGTGACGACGTAATTGACGTGGTTTTGCGAAATTTGAGCTTGAGGAAATAAATTCATCAAGAAGCAAAAGCGAAGAAACAAGTTTAATTAGGTCAGGTGTCTCATTTTAGGTCACTGTGATATTTATGTTGACGGACCTACTTGAAAAAAAAAAAAAAAAAAAAGGAACATAGGCTGTTGTAGATAATGCCCCATAGAGCTGTTTGACCTCCTTTGAACCACGCTACCATCTACACCCATTGCATTAGGCTCCCGTGGCCTGTGACCGCGATGTCCATCTCGTACACGTCTGGCTAACGAAAATGGTTGCGAGATGTTTCCTATTCGTTGCTGCTTACGTTGCGTAGTGCATTGGCGTGGACTTTTCAATGAGCAGTACGTAAGCGTACATAACGATGCATAACGCAACGATAGTAACATAACGTAAGCATACGGTACTGTGTCAAACAGCCTATATGCGAAGACATTTCATAGCCTAATTAGAACCTCAAATGAAACGATGGTACAAAAATGTCGAATTATGAAATGTAACAGAGTACATGCAATAACCAGCAAAACCGTTCGAAAACACAGTTGATTTTGCAGTGAATTTTGGTACGATTAAGATGGTGGCATGTCTTCTTCCAGTAAGATTATAATTGGCAGGAGGTGGCTCTCACGTTCTTCATGTGTGAAGCTGAATGTAACAAAGGTAGGCATGTCCATGAATGTTCCTTCAGTTTCTCAGGCGATGAGACTGTTTTTTTTTCCTGGGTCTTCTTCTTCTAAGTTGCCCATCTTTTACCACAGTCTCGGGTAATTTTCATCATGATCAGGAAACTCAGTTAGTGGAATTCGATATGTAAATATGATGCAATAGAATATGAAGTGTCGAACAAGTTAGATTTGGAGCCGAACACTTGCACGACGAGTAGGAAGTCGGCGTCTTGAGGACACTCTCAATTCCACGCCAGAAGCGTCTTATAAAGAGACCCGGCATAACGCCGCTTTGGAAATCGAGCATATCAGGCGTCGTACGAACGAGCGCTAAGAATGACTCCAGGTTGAAAAAGTCGTAGAAGCCCGTCTTCCAGCAGGCGTTCGTTGGCCTCCGTCGTAATGAGACTCTGCGTGCGCATCTAGAATAGTTTTCTGCGTGGATCGTATGCAAAGCCAGCAGCGACAGTAGCCAGACGATCCAAACCGCGGGCACGAAGCTGACGTAGCCTGAGCCTAACTGATCCGACCGAGCGGTCACCAGACGATGAGAGTTTGAATGAAAGCCTGCCAATGCCCAAGGCTGTCTCGGATTGAGTTCCGCATCCGCTCAGTATGATGTCATGTCGGGTCCTTGTCTGCTTCAATCGAATTGTGTGCAAGCCCTGACCATAAACCATGTATGCCCTTTAGAGCGATCCATTATTGTAGGCGGAACTCCCCGTCGCTAACGGCACCCCGGCTTCTTCCATCGCTCCGCTCAAACAAGGGACAGACTACCGCGTTCCGTTCACGTTGCCAGGCGACGTGCTGAATGTCTCAGGCAAAAACGCAGCTCGTAATACTTAGTATGACGCAGACGCCACGGTCAAGACTCTAGCCGACGAAGGAACGGTATTTGGACCTCTTCAAATCCCCAAATGCAAAAAAAGAAATACAACAAATACGAGGGCTTGATAAAAAGAAAAGTGGATTCCAAGACTGGGCCTCGGCGCCAGAGATACGGCGTTCGCTATGAAGCTGTGATCGATTGCCTGGGAACGGCGAGGAAAAGGCAGCAAAAGATGAGAAGAGGACGGAAGGGTGTAAGAGGAGAGAGAGGGAGGTGTACGAGCAGAGGAGGAAAGGTTCGGAGGATTGCATATTGTCAAAAACGAGCCGGCATTGTATACGCAGACGCGCGCGTGCCGCAGGAGGCCCGAGAGGCAGGCCGATTCGCTTGTTGTGGATGCGACGGCCCATCTGTCATTCGCCGCCTTTCTATTTCCACTGTCCTCTTTCTCGCATTCTCTCTCCGTGCGTTCGATTGCTGTTGTTGCGTGAAACACGGTTTTTCCCGGAACAAACAAAGCACGCTCGGTCCTTCCGTCGTGTTATCGCCGTTTCTACAACCTGTGCTTTGAGTTTGCCGCACTCTTTCTTTTCCCTCCTTCCTGCGCGCTGCGCTAGCCGTGTTCTGTCTTGTGGGGATTTCTCTGCGCGCTGGCGTTTCTTGTGAGGGTGTCGAATGGTTGCTCGTGTGCCTGTTTGTCTGCGCGAGCGTCTTCAGCTTTTATCTGCGCCACTCTGTGAGTCTATATCGAAATCTGTATGTGTACTGATTCGCGTGTGTTTGACCTTCATGGGCACACCATTTCCTCAGCAAGATGCCGCAACGAAATGGCATGTCTTATTAAATGCAATGGCGCTGCAGCTGCCAATTTCTCGCAGGAACAGTCACAACTTAGAAATCGCACAATGTGTATTCAAGAATTGTTTTGTTTGGGTCTATCGTAAATGTATGATGATTGATATGTGACTTGAAATCGGTTATCGACCAATTTCGTCAGGGTCCGGATATTAGCATCTGGTGTTAAAACACAACATTCTAGCCTGACCATCAGGTTTGCACAAGAATACTTGTACATAGCTCGGTTTGAGCGAGGGTGCAGTCAATGAGTCGGCCCATTTCTTCGTTCACCCTGGTGAGCATTTAGGACAGCGGCTGAAATATTCAAACTCAATGTCTGAATACCACCGCGCTCCGAACATTGCCAACCGAGGCAATAATTTCTGAAATCTAAATAAATATTTCATTTTTCTGTTTAACGAATGTAACGTGTGTATTTTTATTTGGTGGTATTTAGTGGCTCAGCCCTCGTTACTAATTTGTCTGCTTTATGTCGGATGAAACAAATTACCGCGAGGTTATCAACCTAAACATGTGTGTGAACCCTAAAATGGGGGTGGAAAGGACTTTAAACAGTAATAGAGAACGAAACTTGTGGGAGAGACAGTCTCTGAATCTCAGCTTAAGCTCACCTGCACTCTTTAGATGACTTTGTCTTGAAGCAAACCGCATTCGTTCTTAGAATAAATTTGGGAGGCGCAGGGCGCGTTCTGCATGTATTAGCATCTTTAAAGTTTTGGTGCTTTCGGACTCAGAGGTTTGACCGCGGCTCTGGAACACGCACACTTCATTCTCCTTGCATCTCCTGTCCACTGTTTTTCGGAAGCCATATCCCATATTCTTGATACTGCTATATGTTCAAACCAGCCTAAATCTATATCGCTATAAAGGTGGTTAGACTTATAGGGGGCACTAGCGTCGTTTGCATCTACGGGGATGGCCTCTTCTTTCACTTCTTTGTCAGGCGACTTAGTCCGTTCACACAAGATGACGGTGATGTTCCACTGGCCCTGTTGACGTTTCCTGGTGTCTTTTGGTTATGCCGTGACTCCATAAAAAGGCTGTTGCTGAAGTTCATCTCAACATTCATAATGGGGTGTTTGAGAAATCTATTTGTGCGCACAATGCGCCGTATCAGCGCTGCGCTCTTGGTCAAATTTGAGCATATCTTTTTACAGCGAAGCTGTTCATGGCTTGATGCAAAATCGCTTCAATCTATAGAAACTCTAATAGGACTCATCACTTCGATATGCTTTTCCAGTAGATTAGTTATCAATACGCACAATGTTTAAGATCAGTAGACTCTCAGGTAGATTATAAAGGTTTCTCATAGATTTGCCGCTGTGCGACCCGCGTCGGCCATGTGTACGCTCGCACCGCCCTCTCTTTGTCGCGGTTTCAAGCACTTACGTGCGCAGTTTCCTTTCCTTCCGCTTTCCTGGGGCGGCGGTCCCGTCGCGCGTGTCTACTTTCTGCCGGGAGGCGGTACTGTCGCGCGTGTCTAGTTTCCTCCGTCTCCTTGGTGCGGCGATGGTTCATACCTTTGTTCAAAATTCCGTGTCACGTCTGTGTCGTGTGCTAAACAGCATCGCTGGTCAGCCGCCTTCACAGAGTGGAATGACTAATTTTTTTTTGTTGTTTTTGATTTATTTTACTGATATTCTTTTTGCCGCGGATGGAGGTGGCAAGCCACTCTTCGCATGGACCGGAATACGTAACACCCTGCGCTATATTGTTAAAGGAACGATCTTTTGGTCATGGCATTATATACGTCCAATTGACGATTCCGGCTTGTGGACACAGTGTTACATTCTTTCGAGAGAGTGGCTACACCCTTTTATGTAGGAACGCAGATGTAGTTGTCTGGGCGCAGCCATACACGCATCTTATATATAAAGGACAGAAGTGGCTTATAAAGAATATGGGAATAAATCTCTGAATACGTATACGTCTCACAAAATGTAATAGCAGTTTGCTTTGACGGCACATAGCCCCCGTCACTGTCAAACATCTTGAGCATTGTAACGCAATCGGAGTATAGGCCATCGACCGCGACTTTTCAGAAGTGCTTAAACTTTTATTTCGGCTGCAGAGCAAACACAATATGAGCTGCTTGGCACTTTTCTCAAATGGCTACACATGACGATATATTTGCATAACCTCAATTGCCGCCAAGGACAAGCTCGTTCCGCCAGACTATTGGTAAAAATGGCAGACTTTGGGCTGTAACATAAAAACAAGGAAAACCCCGGAATCGCTCGTTCGCGCTAATTCTGCCACGTTCTGAACTTCTTAAAGGTTTACGCTTGATACGACGGCTCTTACATCTGGCAAAGCGAGGAACAGTGTTTCACAGCACATCTATCTTTATTCCCTTTGTTGAATATTTGAACGTTCCGAGGTGCTTAACTCGCGAGTTTTTTTTTTTTTTCTGGCTTAACAGGTTTTCTTTTTGTGGAGTCAACGTTGTTCCAGCTTTGTTAACGTGGAACGCGATGCGACGCCCATTTCGAGCAACATGAAAACCAAACAAGGCGTAACAAAAAAAAAGGGACAAAAATGTGAGCGGAGGTATTGACCGCGGTCGAGGAGCGCGGCTTCTGTGACAGGATTTCGCGGCCCGATGGCATATGAGCTTTCTTTCGTCTTTGGGCGACGTCCGCCTCGGAATTCCGGGGAATCTGTCGCGCGCGGCACCAGCCGGTCTTCTTTGGGCGATAGGGGAACATTGTCATGAAAAGAGATGGAACACGGAAGACACGTATCTAACAGTTTCTTATGGGTTGGGAGTAGAGTGTTCTCGAGCCTGCCGGTGTCTAGATCGATTGAGTTCTACTTTTTTTTTTGTTGTTGCTTTGAACAAAAATGTTGAAAATGATCGGTTTAATTTCGAATACTATATGCATGCGCATAAATTAATAACGAGATGAAACCACCTAATTATGAGAGCAACATAGTAATTCATAAATTAATTTTTTTGCACGTAAACTGAGCAAATATTAGTCAACATATTTTAAAGTTCAAAATAAAATTATGATTTTTACGAGATTGCGCAAGTTTGAAAAGAATTCGGGAGAGAATCTTCAGAAATAAAACTTCATCAAATTTTGTGAAAGAATTGAAGGTTCGATCAATCAGACAAACGTCAATGTTCTACGTTTAACAATACGTTGAACAAAGTATCATGATTCCCTTGTTGCTAAGATTAAAGGATAAAGCATCGAAAAACTATCCTCAATATTCAGACGGAAAGAGTGTCTTCCTCTTTAAATTATTTTCACTAGTCATGAGCTCGCCTACACTTTAAGCATTTTTTTCATTGGTTTACATTGACTCGTATGGAATTACCTTGATTAGTCGCGTACATTTCATGGACGCAGGGTGCGCTTTGCATGTCTTCGCCTCTTTCAAGGTCGCATGTCAGATTTTACACTCGTTGAAGTAAATATGTATTTATGTATTTCTAGGTTTAGCTGTTTGAGTATGATGCATTAGTGAAAACGAATAGAAGGAGAAGAGACAAATACGGTGAACGCACAAACATTGGTTTGTACAATATCCTGAGACTCTACTGAGAACGACACTACTGTTCAATGCTGAATCTTGGGTCAGATGGTGCTGGTTCTGCAAGCTCATGGCTGAGCATACACCAAGGGGCAAGAGAGAAGACCAGAAAACAAAGTGCGCCAAATTCGACTGTTTAATCCTCAGAAATTCACGGGAATATTCGCTCTGCGCATTCACGTTACTCACTCATTCAGGTAACCCGCTGCTCCTCGCAAGAGCTGTCTCTTTACACATCAGATTAATTAGAATCACGCTCACGCATCCATCGCGTACATTTTTTGAAGCCTGCGTTTATAATTGTTTGTACCGTTTAGTGTTTATGCTTGCCGATAATCGTGCACGTAGTGAACACAGGTTTGCTACGCTGCCATGACAATTTATCGACAAATGGCGATCTCGATAACTGCTTTATTTTTGGTTATATTCGTGTAAAATGTCTTGAACACATATCCTTGTGGCAGGAACTATACACGCAATACAAGATTACCTCTTCATATAGATAACGCAAATATAACGACAAAGTGTGCCGCCATCGATATAAAACGGTACGAGAAAGTTTAGCGGCAGATTTAATCAAATGTTACGCAATCAATGCTTCAGCGTGGCTTTAAAATTATTTTGCGGACAAATAGGCGCAGTTCTTGCCGGCAGCTGCAGGGTACGGATTTGGATATTTGGGTTTGATGGCGCGGAACATATATTCCCGGTAAATGTCCTAATTCTTTTTTTTTTTTTGTAATTTACGGCATTGTGTTGTTTGTTCTTCCCTATTGTTCGTGTCGATAAACAAAAGTGTTTTCGGAGACACTAGGGCGTCGTTCGCAATCGTGTTGTGTTATTAGCTGATAATTTCTTATTTGTGTGATTTAATATAATTAGGCGTCTTTTAAGTACACATTGATGTTAAATTTCGGGTGCAAGTATTATGCAGTTAGATTACCAATAATATATAATAAATATAAAATGCGTAGCTCGCCAAGACGTGATAAGTATAATACTTTAGATTGCATTAGTACTAGAAGAGTTCGCTTATACATGACTGAATAATGCACCGAGCAGGCTGTTCTAGTGAAAGCACATTAGGCCACACGGGAATCCACATTGCCGTGTATTACTATCTTTATTTATCAACTGGGGCTATACAAAATACTAAAGTTGTAAATTGGGAACATTCCCAGAACTTATTAGGTTGTATAGGAACTAAAAAAGGAAGAAGCATCGACGTTGCTTTTGTACTGACTGCGTCGTACACTACCGATCGTGCGAGAAAAACGTGAGCGCTGCTCCGCTGGCAGCAATGGAGCTGGAGCCACGCTTCTTCTACGCACTGACAGCATGTCTGGTGTCACATAATCAGGGTCGACTCGTTCTTCTACCTTCTCGTGCCTCAATCGTATCGGCAGCAGAAATAAGATGATTGGGTCACGTCTTGCGTTTCTTAAGCTCCTGTCAGACGGTAAGACGAGCTACCAATATACCAAGTTATCAAATGTAAATTTCAGTTTGGCGTGTCAAGTCAGAAACGGTTCCAAATTTTTATGAATCACCCAATATCAAGGACAGTTATTTTTGCAGAGTGCAAAGACTGATTGACTGAATTCACAAATTCATGGTTGCGTCGCAAAAAGTTGTGTGAATTCGGTGCACTGTAATTTATTGCAGGCAGCAGCTGCATGTATTGAGATAAAAAGTAAACGTCACTCTGTCCTGCTATATACTAAGTAGGTGAAATTTATTATATTGTTGTTTTCCATTGCCTGATGTGTGCGCTTTTAGGCATTATTAGTTTTCACATACAATTCCTCATGACAGCCAATTAGTAAATTCCAGGCATTTCCAAGCAAAGAGTCACAACAGAATGTCATGTAATTTAGCTTTCTTGACAGTTGCCGCGCCAGCCCCTGTAAGGTAGCGGGACGTCATATTTTCATTATTCTACAAACAAACACAAATCGTAAAAAAATATGTATATTAAGAAACTTAAAAAGAGGAGTTGCTCGCATCGCTATGCGGCAGTCAATGTCTCATTTTTTTATTTATTCTTACCAGTCATTAAACAAATATAGATGGAAATAAAGAAAAGAAGGCAAGAAAGAAATAAAGAAAACAAGCTACATGTCAGATAAGTATGCACCAAAATGTGCTGACTGCATCGAGAAGCCCGTGGGTTCTCCGCAGCACACTACCAGAGTCCTTCAATACGCTACTAGTCTCAAAACTTCTTCGTAACTCAATGGGAGAGTTTGGTACGCGGCCACGTGAGGGGCTAGCGTCGACGAGGGGGCTAAATGCCCCCTTGGCCTGTAACAGGGCTGGCAGTATTGTGAAATAAAAAAGAGCCGCCAATCTAGCCAGCCTCTTTGGGAGTCTGGTAATCATAATGTGGGATCGAAATTTCACGACCTTTGAATTGCCATTAAGAGGTGGCGCTGGCACGTCATTAATTGATGGCATTTCTCGTTAATGTAAGCGTCTACAGTTCTGTATACTCAGTCAACTGACCAAATTTATTTTTCATCTACAATCTTTAATATCATATCACTTCTTGCTCCGAAATGAAGGCTAACTAACGCTATCACCGTCAAGATTCACCACCGATACTAGCGTCATCAAGTAGATGCACTGCGAACCCAGTCAATTGCCTGGATTTTTTCTACTTGTCAAACAACTTATCGTCCGAAAACAACGGCATATTTGTAACTTCTGTCGTTCAAGATGAATATACAACGATCAGAGCTCGGGTTCAGTGATGAATAAAAGGTAGGCGAACTAGAAACAGTTCTTGAAACGAACTTGTCATCGCAAAATTGAGGTGACTCACTGCGTTTAGGAAGACCAAACCAAAATGCCTTCAGTGGCGGCAGTTTTTGACCCTGTCCAAGCTTTTACCCAAGTGTCGCACAAACACTAATATAGTCGAAGCTAAACAATAAAGAGGGAAAAGGACATAGATATGTACGGGCTTTCAGTTGGCAACATTTATTTCGCGACAGCGGAACCAAGTCAAACATCGTCTGGGTGGTAGCGTACCGAATAACTCTGATATTACGCATGCTCATTAACTCGCCCGCTTGGTAGAGGTGGCCCTTGGTCGCTGCAGCGAACGCCAAGAGCGAGATGCAGGGCTCTAGGCCACGTTGCGAACAGCAACGAAGGCTTTTCGTTCATTGCTTCGGGAGGTGGGGCCGGCTGAGTGGCATCAAAATTGCCTGGCGGGCCTTTGTTCCTTCAAGTACGAACACTGCCGACGCTACGGTTCGATAGCGCCAATCATGCAGCCCATAAATTGGTCTTGCTGCTCCTTGTCTTTCTGGGTCTGCCATTAGCGGCTAAACGAATCACGTACGAGAAAGCTCAAGATCGCGGCTTATATTTACTCCGCGTGATTGGTTTATTTAGTCTAAGATGACGAGCGCCGTTCTGTTTTGGGATATTGGCTGCATCGGATCGTCGGCTCCAGGCGAACCTAAATGGATAAACGTAATGAAATACACGCGGCGCAAAGGACAACCACTGACAGAAGGAGAATACAAGTCAAGCAATGCTGCACATCCTCTTGGTACACCGTATAGAGTGACCTGCTCTGCCGAACAAGCACTCGATTACTCCAGTAGGCGCGTGATGCTTCAATATTTTATTTTTTATTCATTTTACTCCCGCAGTTCCGGAATTATTAAGGGGGGCGAATAACAACGAACTTGACTCGTCAGAATTTGTGGCACAAACCGCCACTTCCTCCTACCGCATTCCGGTCCTCGAGAGTACTCACGAGGAACCAATTTTTGCGTAGCTCTGTCTTGGTGTGTTATGGGAAAGTAATGGAATATAGCCTCGTAGACTCTCCCGAGGCGCACGAAATTCGTCACCTGTCCGACATACCTTTTTCGGTACCACTTGAGCTTTCTGTTACGACGCAAGGAGGAGGACAGGTTTGCAGCCAGAACTATGGCGCAAGAATAATTCAAAAGCTCGTAGTAAAAAAAAATATCGAGACTAGCAACACAAATTGGAACAATTGCGCAACTCCCTTTTGAGACGGCGTTTTGCTGTCCCAATTTTTTGCCTAGTATCAAGGATTTTCTTTTACTATGATCCTTTTACCAGCTCGCCAGGGCAGTAATACTTTTGCTGCACTCCAGACGCAGAGGTTCCGTGATGGTCGAAATAAAAGAAGCAATATTTGTGAAACACTAGCCATTACAAGTTAAATTGGCTCGATGTGGCTCATTCGCCATTTCGCATTCGAGCGGTTCAATTATATTTTTTTGTTTTGTTTATGACATTAACAGCATTGGCTGTATGGGCTTTACTAAACTGTGCTAAGAAATTCTCAATTGTTTTTTTTTTTTTTCAAAGAAGGCGCAGTTTTGCGAAATATAAATGGAAAAAATATTTCGAAGCATCACTGTTTATCTTGTTCGTACTCACGCATTATACCTTTAAAAAGAACAAAGCACCGTTGAAATAAAACACGCACACAAACACACACACAATCATTAAAACTAAATAAATGCGACGGTATTATTCGCGCTCTAATACCAAAAGCGGATTACGCTAAGAGCACTGTTTAATATCCGACAAAAGTGGAAGTAATAAATAACGAGGAACAGTCACGAAGGAGAGAAAAAAAATACAAATATGTGGGGAAACTGGAGGATTAAAGGCGTGGGCTTAAAAGCTGATTTTTGCATTATTCTACGGAGACGAACAAATTTGGCACTAAGTGGGAGAACCTAAACGGAGACAGACAGATGTACGGAAAACGTTGGTACACTTTTTAAAGAAACCTAAGTAATTAAAAAGTAGCGCGAATAAAAAAAGAAAGATATAGACTGATTTCGCAATATCTAAGTGAACGGAGACACAAAGCGGCAAAAGAATTGAAAGCCGCTAAAAGGGATTATTTTGGGAGCGAGTCTTTGATCATGATATACCTTTCATTTCAAGGCATTATTCGGGGTTTTGAGAGAAATGACGTTCTCCAAGATGTCTTCTGTGTGCGTCTTGAAATGATCCGACCAGTGGGGACTATAGACCAAAGCGCGGTTTCCGCGTCATGGCGCTCCGGTGCTGCCGCTCTCAACACGGCGCATGCGTAGACGCCTGCCCTACGCGAATCCGGTTCCTGCTCACGCGGAGTGTCCAAATATGGTGTGGAAAATCGCAGGTTTATTTTTTTCAAAGAGCGCATGAATGTGCATCATCGAGGTAAAACATGCATCATTGAACGGAGAAAACGGATGCACCTCATAACGAATTCCCGGATCATGAACGATAAAGAACTCAAATTTAAGAACAGACACACACACACAAACGCAGATGCACGTGCACACACGAACAGACACACACGCACGAAGTTTCTTCGCTAAATATATCGCAATAATTGAATTCCCGATCTCTGCACCAATTCACTTTCCCCGCTAAATTTAGCGAAAAAAAAAACGACGTCTTGACATATGCATCCATTCAGTATTCCATCTAAATCTAGCGCAACATTTGACGTCACGTGGCCTCACGTCATAAGGACTACAAGCCAATTCAGTTTCCACGCTAAATTTAGCGAGGAAACTGAATTGCCTAAGAGGTTACCTCTAGGTCGACCTCGAGCACTCTAGGCCCTAGAGGTCGTCCTAGATGTCGTCAGAGACATGGCCCCTGAGGTCGTGCTAGACGTCATTCTTAACAGCACCCTCTAGGACGTCATCTTCAACGTCGACGTAGACGCCGTCCTTCACGTCGTTCTTGACCCCGCAACCAGGGAAGGATGTAAACATGACGAATACTCTCGCAACTCATAGACAACAATAGTGGTTTCTGCAACCTTTTTTATCGTCTTATCTCGCAATTTAGTTTTTGTTTTATTCTTGTTGTTTCCCTCTTTTTTTCTGTAGTAATGCGTTGGGGCGGGGGGGGGGGGGGGGGGGGGGGAGCACTTTCAGAATTGGACTGCCCGTTCTCACACACAAGCACACATGTGCTTAAGTGAGACGGTTCTGGAAAATGTATTTTGAAAGAAACCTGAAATAAACTATTCTCTTCTATTCTAAACTATTCTATTAGCTTTTGCTCTTCAGCTTCTCCTTGACTACAGGACTCGTAGTCACGGCTTGTGGCGTTTTTTTTTTAAGGCGTTCCTTCACACGTTTCGTGGGGATAACAACCTTTCAAAGTAATTTCTAAAAAAGAAAAAAGAAAATCGCCGTGTCCAGAGAGGTTAGGCGAAAGCCAATATATAAAACCAGACTTCTATCCTGCGCACAGGAGCGATGGAGTCCGCACCAAACATTTGCCTTCATTCCTCGTAATATCACTGCCGGAGCTTTTGCCACGAACACCGAAGAGGCATGCCGAGAGTTGGGATCGTAAGCTAATTTGCCGATTCCATAAATGCCATCACCTCGAAGGCATTTTGAGTGCCAGTAAAACATGGTGCTGTTCGGGAAGAGAGACCCGAATCTTGCCGTCTTTATATCGACGTTTTATTCATTGGTAAAAATCAAAGCAAAAAAAAAAAGACAATGCACTTGTTAACAGTACGCTAAATGTGCACTTTTATGAGAAAAGAGCACATGTAAAGTATATTTTCTTTTTATATGCTTCCAATAACAGAAGTACAGCTTTGGCATACTTTTGCACTTCATATTCATCCTTCACTTCGGGAAACAAATGATTGCCAAGTTACGCACAAGCATAAATAAATACAATGCCGTAACAGTATAGTATACAAAATACCGTTCCTCTGCGGCCAAGTTTATGCGGGACAATCTGGCCATGTGCGAATGCAAGACTGCGGGAACAGGCAACAACTCTCAACTCCTCACCGGCAGGAAATCTCGCAGTGCACGTCCGTTACTGTCACTACACGCTGATCTTCAAAAAGACACCAGTCCTCGGACAGTACCGTGGTAAAAGGTCAAGATAACTTTGCGAGGCGCAGGCAATCAAGGTTTGTGGTGACGTCTGTCAGTGCTCCCTCCTTCTGTGTTCTTGTCAAACAAAGAACTATTATACCTCACCATGTTGAATTAACCTGAGGCTAGGGTAGAGAAGAAACATCGAAACGTAGAAGGGACAGAAAAAAGACAGGACGACGTTTGAGAGGTCGTCCAGTCTTTTTTCTGTCCCTTCTACGTTTTGATGTTTCTTCTCTACCCCAGTCTCAGGTTAATTGAACATAGTTAATATTCTCCAGCTCGCCTGCACCCTCACAATTTTTTCCATTATTATACCTCCATTATTCTACGTCAGGTGTCAGAAGGTTTCTAGTTAGGTGGGTGATCATCTCAAACTTGATCCTTCAAAGTCGTGTTGAAATAATATTAAAAGTTTTATTTTTGATTGTCTTCACTAATATGTTTTTAATTTTTTTTTTAAATTTTATTTACAGATTAATTTATATCAACAATTGTTATGATTCTCCTTGTTCTTTATTTCTTTCTTTTATTTTCGCCTTTTCTGTCTTCCGTATAACTCCTGCCTTTCCTTTCTTCTCTTCCTTAGTTTGCTATTAAAAGCCCAGCTATGAGTATGGCGCTGTCCTGTCTACTTCATGTCCGTGTCTGTGCTTTGCGCTTTATAATTTCAATATGCACTAGCCTGGGAACGCAAATGTTCGTGGAACTTAATTTTTTTTTTCTTGCGAGTGTACTATCGTGAGCAATATGAAAGGGAACAGCGGAGCGCGTGCCAAATAGCCTCGAACCCTACGCGTGGCGATACGCTGCGGCAGCTCTTGGAAAGAAGGTGGAGAGAGCGGTACGCATTCGCTTGCTGCCGGCACCCCCGCCACTGGCAGCTTACTTTTCACGCAGTATAGTTCATCGCCGACTACTAATGGCGATAACGTCTTTATATCAATAAAACTCTTTTCATCTCGTTGCCGTGAGCTTTCTTTTTCAAGTTCGCAAAGCTATCAATGATACGACGTATAAAAGCGCCTCGCAAGGTCCATCGTTATGAGGTGCCGCGCGATAGGAAAGCCAGCATGGCGGGGGTGCCGTTAGCAGACGAAAGCGCACCGCTCTCTCCACCTTCTTTCAAAAAGCTGCCGCAGCCTATCGCCATGGGTAGGGTTCGAGGCTACTTGGCACGCGCTACGCTGTTCCCTCCCATATTGCTCAAGATAGTACATATGTGAAAACGGGCTGTGACAACTATAGCTTGTACAGAGTGCTGTCGTAACAGAACCTTTGAATCATGTTTGTGTACGCGCATTTCTAATTGCGCCTGCTATACCCATGTGTGTGGCAACAACGATATTGCCAAGCCCATGTACAATGTCATGATCATGAGAAGACTTTAACACTACTTTCATTCTCGCAAACACTGGCGTGGGTGTGTGTTTTATGTATTCTTTAATGATTTATAAGTGGCTCGGTTGAGCGCAATAAGTCTTGGATTGCCTTATAACGAGAAGAGAAAAACATTCGCGTTTTTCTCTTACTCCCAATACTCCCATCAAAAAAACAATTCACGGATAGTAAGTCATTCCCAAAACGTTCTGACGCAAAATAATGACTTCCTCCGAACACATATCGTCGTATTATTCGTTAACGATTAGAAGTAGTGTTCAGCGATTAATTCTAACTAACTTTTCTTTTTACAGTCGCTCACCCCTAAGGAGCCATAACACTCGTACATTCCGTGTTTTAAAAAGTTAACAGTATACGAAGCAAAACTCCTGCTCAGGAGCCAGGACATACTAAAAAAAAAGCCCCATAGTGAACTGTTCCCCTGAACACGGAGAGCGCCAATCAGGGCAATTAACAGAAGGATACAAGAAATTTACAAAACTCAGAATAATATTTGTCAAGAAGAACGCCATGTGAGGAAAGAAAATGTTTTGATTTCTTTGCAACCTGAGCTTCGTCATTCGCTGAGATAATTCGATCGCTCGCCTCGATTTGTGTTGTCTGGTTTCTGCAAAAAAAGTGAACTCTCGGATCTTTTTCAGTCCTGGAGACCGTCGGTGACTTTCCGATACTTGCTACGACGACGGCACATATATATACGTGGTGCTTCGTTTTGGGGTAAAACCCGATATTTGCGGTATTTACACCAAATATGTTCCTTGAAAAGATGCGCAACCGGATTTTTTCCTGAATTCGGAAATTGAGTTCCATCATTTTTCAATTTACTCGGCTCCGAAATTTTTTGTAGGAAGGAATGCGTTGTGATGGCATTGCGCTGCGGACCTCGGAAACGAAGCTAGATTTTATTCGCTTCTGTGAACTGGAGTTACATAGATAGAACCCCAAAATGCCAAAAAAATACCCCTTTTTTGTATACTATGACGTACAATTTGCCTTTTTTATTTGAGTTTTAACCAGCTAAAGAATGAAAACAAAGAATAAGACACCACCCTTAAAAGTTTGTATTAAAAGAAACAGCAGATATTTTGTTCCTGTCGAACTGAAGTGCTACTGTTGTGCATTGGAAATGTACCCGTAAGCTTCGAAATTGAAAGGACATTCTCTCCAGTGCAGGTATATGTCATATAACCACACAAACTGAGATGAAAATAAAAACGCTGCGCATTCAGAAGTTCATGTAAGACAAACTGATTATAAAACGTCGAAAAGCCCAAGTGTGGCTCTGCTAGCATGATGCAGTGTTAGGTACCTTGTTTAAAATGATGACCTAATTGTGAAAACAAAATTTCCAGATATAAAAATAATATAATGCTCACATTCGTTAAGTATACGAATGCTTTCTAAATATAATTTGAAAACCCTGAATTCCACTATGCTTTTTTAAACTAGATTTCTCTTGGATTACCATCTTCGAGAGAAGCCGCCGTTTTCATCCCCTGATGTTTTACAAATATAAAACCCGAAAACAAATGTCTCAACTTATATATACTGGTTGCGCTTCCCGTGAGGAGGGTAGCCAGTCGTAGTCTTTGACAGAGTCTAAAACGGCGTGTCATGGTTGCCAGGAGTATTCACTAAAAGTCTCTATCGCCCCTCGGACCCTTCCTCCGCAGGGTCCAGACGTCTCAGCGTGAACGTAATGGACAGGGACAAAGTGATGCTCCACGTGGGACTCGGAGCAGTTCTGCGGGGAGGAGCGTGCCACGGTGTGCGATATAACCCAATTATTCCGTCTGAAGCAGAAAGCACGGAGTAGTGAGCCTCACCACGTCGCACCCAAGCCCCAGACAGCTCATAACACGGAGCTCTCAGCGTCTCCGGAATTATTCATCCGTTGAGTCTTTATACGTAAGCAGGATCCATTTGGAATTGAATCTGGAGACCCAGCGCTTCTTTGCGCGGGTCGGCGTCGTCCATGCATTATCCATTCTTCGGACGGCGGGGAAGCAGAAGGGTCGCTTTTATATGATTCCCGCGCTAGCTCGCCTCGTGACACGGAACGCGACCGGTCCACGTTGCGAGAATCGAATTTCGCGGAAACGACGCGCCGACCTTTTTTTTTCGCCATTGCTGTCTGTTCAGTCCGATTCTTGTGTTGTGAAGGGAGTGCGGCAGGCCGCGTCGTCGATCGCGTTACGTATACACAGACGTGCTTCATGGGCGGACAAACGCCCTCGGGTACGCGACAGACCCGCTCGCGTGTAGCAAAGGAAACTGCGTCGAAACACGAAAGAGTAGAAATAAATAAAAAAAATACCCGTGCTCTTTTGAAGGGAAAGATAGGCCCGTCGCTTTCGATTGAACGATGTCATTTTTTCCCCTGTTTCATAACGAATAATTTTATTTTTTCGAGGTCCTTAAGTTTTCTATTACTAGTGGGTGCATTTCGTTATTGATTTTTTTTTCAAATTATTTCCTAAAAAAAGTGTACTTTTATAATTCTGACGTCAACTTATATGAATTATAAAACAAGTTCTTGACTCGCGATGAATGTTCTACATATTTTGTTTGTAATGTTCATAACCTTAAACCTTCCAGCAACTGCATAAGGTCAAAGGTAAAGAGTTTAGTGAGGTACGAACCTCGGGCGCATTTACACCACTCCGCCCAAGAATCGCAACCACTTCTCATTACGTAACAAATTTAAGGACGCTCGTCTTTCAACTTGCACATTTGAGCCTAGCGGCAAAATTGTCGGCAACCCCGTCTTTTTTCAGTAAATTTTTTGCTTTTACCCATGTTTGGGTCGCACAACGGGGGAGGTGGTTTAATATTTGTTTCTCACGGTAGTTTATACGCAATGGCGTGACAATGGTGCGCTACTCTCATGATATAAATGTTCAATGGGAGCGGTTCCTAGAGTGGTTAGATTTAGTGCGGCCGCCGCCCTTGGCCGGATCAACATGACAATGCAAGTCTTTTCTTCATTCGCCTTTTGGTATACCTTGTCATATGTTACGCACGTTTGTGGCGACGCCACACTCTAAAATAGAAAAAAAATGGGGAGAAATCAAGGAAAAAACAATTTTTCTACCAGTCTTTAAAGCAAGGAAAACAAATTGTTCCGTTCCTCTATTTCACCGATTCAGAGACAGCGCCGTTTGATGGAGCTCGAACAAGTGACCAAACCTTCCTCCTCCAAGTCCGCGGCGGCAGCCCCGGTGTGCGTCTCGCGAAAACCACGCCGTATGTGCCTGCTTTTAAACAACGTGCTTTTCCCTGGGGGATGAAACCTTTCTGCTGCGAGAAGTACAGGTCGCGATTTACCATTGGCATGCCAAGTATGGCAATTTTCGCCGTGTTACTTGCCATATGACAAGTAGGGCGCACGGAAACTGAATCGTCGTGATATGGAAAGTTTTTAGCGTTGTCAAGTAGCTGCCAACATCGCTGCTCTATTCGGGCCGACCCGTCTTTACGTTTCTAGCTCCATCACTTGCGCGACAAACGCATACTCGTGAATAAACCGTACCTACCATATAACGAAAAGATAATCTGAGCTGCGTTTATACCAACTCTATGCGAAACAGAACAGCATATCCAGTCGACAAGATCGAGCAGTACCTTGCGACGAGCGACTGTGCGCGTTGTAGTCCGTCAACATTGAGACCGCGGCTGGCTTGAGGGAAACACGCATTTTTCAAACACTACAGACCCGCACAAGAAATGACACTGAAACGACGATTCGGCAAAGTAACGAAGCGATGAATCCCGATAGGGAGGTCAACTATTCATTGGGGAAGAGTCCACTTGGAAGAAAGGGTAGTACAGAGATTCCATCCAGGTTGCGGGGCGAAGTGGGGGAGGGAGGGTGAATACGCGGTGTTCAAGGAAGGAAGGATTCACCGCAGCCGACTGTTCGCCGCTTCTTTTTATAGCTTTGAGCTGCATCTTCTGCTACTTATCAAATATATGACTAAAAAACCCGTTTTATTCTGGTCTTAAATTTTGAAGAGAAGATTACTATACTTAATGTTAGCTTTAGTGTCTCAAAAATTGGCTAGTAAAATTCCGCTCTCTCTCGTAACTCTCTATTCTGCATCTGGTAGCAAACCTACCACTAAAACATGAAAAATCGGCTCCCCTATGGTACATATATCGGAGGTAATATACCGTTTTAGTATAGCGTTTCTGGCCCTTACGTACACAATGCGCAATAAAATAGCGTACGTTAAAATTAACTGCTTGGACCGATTTTTCTTGTGCGTTCCGTAAACGTGGCCGAGTGAACATCTCGCATGGCCTTGATTCAATTTTACGGAACCGTGGAATTCTGCGTGATTAGGCGCTACCAAATAAATACTGAAAATAAATGTTTCTAATAATTTTATTTTAAATTAAGCCAAGCCTCAGCTGCCTGGTTAGGCTCGATTTCTGCGGGGTAGGGAGTCCCGGAGGCTACCAGAGGAGTACATAGCTAAATTCGATTACGGAACCTCCGTCAACCGTACCATGTAAACAGCCCCTTTTATCAATGCTATCGGCAGAAGAAATTTATGGCCTGCTGATGCCCAGTGCACGGCGATGGCGATTTTTCGGAGAGTCGTGTGTCCGTCGGTGATGAACTGCGCGAAGGTGCGTTGAGGAGATCATGAAGTTCACGCACTTTGCGAGCTGTAAACATTTTCACTATACACTACTTCAGCGTAAAGGTGGTCTGAATAGACTGCGGTAGGTCCCACAAAAAAATTGGAGAGGTGAACAGTTGCTGATGCTGCGCCAGTCAAGGTAACCGCCATCTTAAATCTAGTGTTCTCGCGGGCCACAAGATATTTTGAGAGATCCCCGCAAATTCTAATAGCTACTCGCACAAAATCCCCAGCGTTCCGTGTGTACGGAATTCGCTAACCCTTCTATAGCGTTTGGCCCATGCACACTCCCAACCTGCATTTTTTTTCTGCGCACACGAAGCCTTAGCATACGGTTTACTAAAACTGTCTAATAACATATTGCGTAGAGAGTTGCGGCAGTGACTAAACGATCTACTAGAATTCTAAACACGGGCATTTTAACTGTCTGACTTAGGCAGCGTGATGTTTGAAAGCTGTTACATTATATCATCAAAGAGAGTCTCATTTTAGTTGTCCCATGCGATACGAAAGTCATGGATCGTGTTCTTCCTCACTCCCTGCACTTGCTCTTTCCAAAAAAAAAAGAAAGATGTAGGTAAAAAAAAATCAAACAATATTATATTTCTGTAATACCGGGGATAAAGCGTGACCCAGTACTTGCTTTCTGTTATTTCAACCAATCTTGTTAAAATCAGCAATAATGTTTGATTGAAAAAAAAAAATCCATTCGAATAATTGTGCAACAATTGAAATTTATGGTTACACAACCAAAGCTGAGAATAGCGTACAATGGTGCAGAGCATTGGAACCAAGCAATAGCTTGATTACAATGTTCAGCACCAGTTTTCTACTTTTCAGCTATGTATTGTCAACATGATTTATAAAACTACTATTAAAACATAACTAGTAAATTTTAGTTAATTAGCATAATGATCTAGATATGCTTTTCTCAAGGTCTCGAATTAAGCGAGGGGAGCTATTCGAGGGGTCAATTCGAACAAGTTTTAAGCACAAGTAATATTGGCTTTGCCATTCCGTGTTTATAATAAAATAAAATAATTGAAGTCACCGGCCAAGTTGGATTCAAAAATAGGACGGCACTAAAGCCACACCGCTGGAACTTGGCGCAAGCTGAGAAGGGCGGGAGTCCAGTGTCGCTCCGTTGTTGCTGTTGTTCGGTTGTTGTTCTGATCGTGTTTAAAGCATTTTCTGTGTTCAATGCTGCGTGTGTCCCTACTACCATGTCGCGTTTAAATTTAGGAGGAAATTAAAAATATTTTGACGCTTCTCCGTCATGTTTTGTTTTGTTTTGGGCGCTATCTGGTGGAACATAATTAATCACACGAGGAAAGAACGTTTCCTCCATTGGGAAAAAAATGGGGCTATTTTGCTCCCTCAATAGGTGAAAAACGTTTCCGCCACGAGAAAAAAAAAGTGTTAACTTTCTTTCTTTTTTAGGAGTGCAAATTTCCTCCCCGTTTTGTAGGAGCACCTTTCTTCCTCTTCTCAAGGAAAATAGGGTACGCGGGAGTGTCTCCTTTAAGAAGGAAATACTACTCCATTTTGATTTAAAGGGCAGCTCCTCTTCGTGATGTTTTTTGTGAGATGACGTTTTAAAGCTGCTGCGAATACCACCAAAGGAATAGTCTGCGTATTGTTTGCTTGAATGCCACACTAGCTGGGTTTCCATGAATTCGATCATAACTCATCAAATCGAACAAGGACCAATAAAATGCACCCTGTCTTACTACATCTCCTTCTAACCAATAAAGCTATCCAATATGGGTTTGATTCGCTACGTTCGCATCCCCATAACCACTTATGCCCGTGTCCCACTAGAGCGACAGACAGAAAAAAAATGACAGCAACAAGCCTCAAACCAGAGTCTTTTGTGATTTCAGAGGCGTTGTAGAATAAAGGAGGCTATGCTCAAATACGAGCAGCATGCACGCGAGTGTATCTTTGGCAGACTTGGAATCGCTCGTGCTTACTTCACGAGCACCGAACGACTAAACGCCTGCCTAAGGTACCATCGCGAGCATGCTGCATGGGTTTGATGCTTGTCGCTGTCTTTTGTTTCTGTCTGTCGCTCTGGTGGGACACGGGCATTAGGGTATGGTTAAAACTTGAAATGGTCCGCAAAAATGTCCTCCCAACAAAGAGGAATTTTGGTTCCCATATTTTGTAGTTTGTTAACGTCACTGCTAATAATCATTCTAAACAATAAATAAAAAAAACCAAAAAAAAAAACCTGTCTGGATGTTTTAACTAGAGTAAATTGGCGCCTAAGAGGTACAGGGAAATTTAACGACATCCACGTACAACCTTCTCGTTCAAGATAAAAGAACCAAAAATAAAGCGAAGCGAACCGGCGTTCCGCATATAATTCCGGATCCACATGCACTTTTCACTTGCTCTGCAAAGTTTATGCCAAACATGAATTTAACTGTAACCCATGTGGAACTAGAGTAGGAGTGCACTGCCACCACCAGGCTGGGTTCCTTTCATTTGTCTCCTTCTCGTAAAGTATATAAATAAAGGCGACCTATTGAAATGACGCCTCCGAAGTCGGATGCATTGATCTGCGAGACGTGGCACCCTGGAACATGTCTCGTCGCCACGATCAGTTGCACGGTAATCCAGGTAAGCAGTGACAGCATCGTCCATCCCCGCATGAAGGCGTCATAAATTATAGTTACCACTATGTCGTCACGCAACTCACGTTGAATTATAAATCTGAAAACTGAGCTCGGGTGACGAAGTGCCGCTCAACCAGTAGTGATCAAGCTTCGCTCCCTTTGCAGCCGTGTAAATCCGATGTCGCGGTGCATAATATGTATGACGAAGTTCCCAGCAGCGGAGGGAATTGAAACGGGTGAATAACGCTTTTGCACGGAGCGTCCATACTTGCGTCACCGCAGACACAATCAGCCCCCACGCCCCCCCCCCCCCCCCCCCAAACCAAATACAAAAAAATAAAAGAAGAAAAATGGAACATGTTTTGTTTGCACAAAAGCAGCGCACTTCTTTGCCAGCGTCCCCTGTCTGGTTGAGAAAAAACATGGCAGTGAACATGGTCCCCAGGGTGCAGCCGGCAGGAAGCCAGACGCCTCACAGTGGCATTCCAGGAGCCCTGTTGTATGTAAAGTACGCATTTGGTCACTGCTACGTCGAGTTTGCAAGCTTCTGAGCAGTTTTTCCTAGTTATAGTACTAAAACAACACATTCAAACAGGCTGCCAGCACTTTCTTGGAGCCTTCTCAAGTGTTTCAAGTCAGACCTTGCACCGCGTGCGTTAATGCACCGCGGTTCAGAGCACGTGTTAGAAAGCTTGCGCTTCAGAGCCCAGGAATCCTGGCCCATTGCGTACCTTGGCCCGTTTCGACGTGGAGGACTATGAGAATGTCGTTTCTTCGTGTATGACTACTGCCTGATGAGTTAAAGACACGAGGCCAGTAGTCGTACTGCTCTGGGTATCTTCACTTTAGGGCAGTAACACCATACGCCCACGGGGGTCAACTAACGTAAGGCCGTCTAAACACGCAAAAAAATAATTATTCCGTCTAAACACGCAAAAACATAATTATTACATAACTTAGAGTTTCCATTGACATCTGTCATTTAAAAGTACCCTACCCTAAAGACGAGAACGGTACTATGGTGGAATACACGGGATAAGGAGAACAAGTTTTTTAATGCGATATTTGTAGCCTCGTGCTGGCGGTGTCCTATTAAAGCATAAAAACTTACTCGTCGTAAATTAATTATTATGTCCGAAACCCCCAATCAAATATACTTCCTTGTGTGTACCTCACGTATCAAATCATAAAATTGGGACTTGACATATGAAGGTAATTTTTTAAAATTTGTTTTTGATAATAATTGCATATATTATATTGACTATAACAGGGACCCTGAAAGGATTTTGAAAACAAAACTAATTTTTGCGCAGTAAAGAAGCGTGTGATTTAGGAGCTTCAAATTCATACGGGTTCAAGTTTTCTGGTCTGTATGTCGTAAAATAAAATTTTCCTATACATGTATGTTTCTAATCAACCGGGTGTTATATCGTCGTACACGTGGCGTACGAAGAACGACCCTAGTTCGATCGTGCACGTCATAAAATAAAATTAATTAAATGTTATCTCGAGCTTTAACTTATTATGAGCCAATTTTAAAAGAACGACCCGTCATTCGAAGATAGGCTTCCCGCTCCGTCAAGACGAGGCAGGACCCTAGGTATGTAGCCCGGCTATTTTTTTTGTAGAAGATGAATAATGAATTCATTGGTTTATATTTGGCAATACATTGTATCAGTGACAATCAAAGCCACAGGAACTTGTGGGACGAAACCCGGCAGTCGGTTCCTTTCTCGATATCGATTTGATGTTTTACCTATTTTTTAAAATAAATTATTGTTGCACCATAACGCAGCAAAATGAAAAAAAAAATTATATGAATCACGTAAAAATATTTATCTTAATATTTGCTCAGGAATCTTTGCTCACTACGTTTGATACTTCCTTTACGTAAACCATTTATTGAAATATACATACTGCACACTAATCTTCACATATTTGATATAATAAAAGGTTAAAAACGCGAACCAAACGGGGACAATGAAGATACACGCACCCCAGGACAGGAACTTTAGGCCTGCGCTCACGTATGTGTATCCTCCTTGTCCTTATTTTGTTTGCCCTTTAGAGCTTTTCTTCAATATGGAACAAATGCTCACATTTAAGTTTTAATACATAATTTATCAGCGTCTCAAATAAAATAATAACACATTCATCAAAGCCGACTGACCCATTGCATGTCAACTCTTTCCATTAGAAACTGAAGCCAAGTCCTATCACAATTTGCACACACTACACATCTGTACATCTTTGTATGTAAACGATACTGTATTTATTCAAACATATTGGAAGCAGATCTGCCTTTTTATGAACAGATTTGTGTGCCTACCTTCCGCAGAAACCACAGAGACCAGTCAAGACTTTATAAAAGAGCCGACGAACGGTGAAGCAGGTATAACGTTTGGAAACAACAACAACAAATGTGATTCACACAGCAGTAATTTTTCGGTCCGATGTTATCGGTTCTCATGCTAATGCAATTATTGCAAAGGCCCAGCGAGCGGGACAAGGATACAATACTATTAACTAGAGAAGGGGAACAAGGGTTACAAAGGACAAACACGAATCTCCAAACTCAGAAATGTGGCTGGTGCGCTGGAGAAAAAATCCGCTTGGTCCTGGTATCGAACCAGGAAACTTCATTTTCAGTGGACCTCTCTGCACACTAAACTAACCAAAAGTTAGTTGTTAGATGACCAAACGCGGTTTAAAAGCCAGCGCTAGTCTAATACCAACGCCGGTGAACGGACTGCAGTTTATAGTTTTGATCTTAATGCAATTCTCGCAAAGGTGCTGCAAGTTGAACAACAATAACCATAATAATCTCTAGAGAAGGGAAACAGGGGGGACAAAGGAAAAACACAAATCGCCAAACACAACTAGGTGAGTCGTGCGCCATTGTTGGCGTTCGACCGGTGTTAGAACTAGGCGGGTGTTACAACCCGTCTGCTCTACTGACGTCTAACTCAAGCTTGGCTCAGTTGATAGAGCACTCCACTGGAAATTGAGAGGTCCCTGGTTCGATACCGCTACCACACAATTTGTTTCAGTGACGCACCAGTCATCTAGTTGCGTTTGATGATTCGTGTTTGTTCTCTGTCTCCCTCCTTCACGTTCTCCAGGGATATTTATTCCTGTCCAGTTCGCTGCACTTTTGAATTAGTCCGAAAACTGAAGTGCTGAATAGATGCATTAACAACGACAGGATTGGTTTAATTTGCCTACTTGTGTCTTACATAAACTGGAATTATGTACATTTTGAACAAAGTCAGAATCACGCATATGACATTTTTTTTTTTTTTGCGGCAGGTGTTCGATTCTTTTCACTCATCATTTCCACTGCAAAAATCACAAAAGCAGAAGAAGGCAAGAAAGTCTGAAAAAACGCATTGTGCTCTATAAACATATTAATGTGCTAAACAAGTTATGCGAAAGATTCATTAAGAGCAGAGTAAAATGTTTTGTTGCGGAGTATAAAAATGTGAGAAATGAGGTCAACTGTGACATTCAAAAATAACGAATGAAATATTACAAGCGCAAGTTTTTTAGCATTCAAGGAAATGCGAAGATTTGGGGTAGAATAGCAAACCTTGCCTAAAAAAACAGTGAATATAGTTTCTGACGAAATAGCAATTGATGGTGCCTTGTTCTCAGGTAAACATTTGCAAATAAGTTTAATTTTTATTTTGTGTCCTCCGGCGCATCACCGTTTTCGATCAACCATGATGGGTGTGGAATCTTATGTCCCCAAAAATGTATTAACCTATTTTTTTGTCCTCTGCATCTGAGGCAGAAATATTTACTGTGATTCATGCCTTGAGTAACAGTACCGCAGCTGACGATGATGAGATAGATGCTTAAACAATTAAAGCTGTGTCTAATTTTATTTCAGCTCCTCTTTCTCACACTTTACCGCCGTAGTAAGCACCTCTATTTTTCCAGAGAGAATGAAAATTGCTAGGGTCTGCCTGTTGCATAAAGGGGTTCACCAAATAACCTAAATAATTATCAGCTGATATCGATTTTACCATAGTTCACCAAAATATTAAAGCGACTTATAAACGTGAGACTAAGCAAAGTCCATGCAGCAAATACTCTGATTGTATATAATAAATATGGGTTCCAAAAGAACAAATCAACAGAAATTGCGCTTTTCAACGTTAAATTAAGATAATCAGGCAATAGAGAAAGTAACCTCTTTAGAGTCGCAATATTCTTGAATTTTAGTGATGTTTTTGACTGTATCAAGCATGACATTCTTCTAAGGAAACTGATAAGGTATGAATGCAGAGGTTGGGCTTTGGATCTGCTTCGAAGTTATATAACGGAACTTTCATAGAAATAAATGTCGTGCGGTCTCAGATTGAAACTATTGTATAAGGGGTACCTCACGGATCCACTTTAGGTCCTCTCTTATTTCTTATCTACGTAAATGACATAGCTAATTTGGCACAGCCACCCGACATCATCAAGTACGCAGACGACTCAAGCGTCTTTTTTTCTCATTTGAACTTGATGGAAATAGAATCCTAGTCTAATTAGTTGCTCAGCACCTTATCAGCATGGTATGGTTCTAATAAATGGGAGATTAACACTCGGAAAACAAACTCTATAAAATATACGCGTTCGTCATAACATGGCTACCATGTTTGGAGGAGCTATTATTGAAAATGTGAGCTCCTATATATTTTTGGGTGCCTTTTTCTATGAAATCTGGGCTTTGCCACGCCATGTCAAGCATCTTCGCCAAAAAACTTTGCCAATCCATTCCCATATCACGAAGGATTAGGCTACTACTTCCATGTTGTTTAAAATGTCAATTATATTACGCATTGTTGCGGTCGCACATAAACTATTGTCTATTTATCTGGGGTACAAGAGCAACAACGAATATTAACAGGCTAGTTGTCCTACAGAAAAAAAAATCCGATGCGCAGGCAATTTGAGTTTTGCGCTCACGCTTCTCTTTCTTTTCCTAAACACAAAGTTCTTATAATTCAGCGCCATCATAACTGAAATTAGCCTTAATAATATAGACAAGAATGAAAACCACCAAGTCTTTAGAAATGTATTCTGAAATAAAAATATAAAATTTAATTTAGGTCATGCGGAATACATTCAGAAATTAATCCGCACCAATTACAGGACACAAAAGCTCAACTTTTTATTCCGGAATTTAAAAAAAAAAAAGTTTTCAGAAGTTTTAGGTATTATAAATTGCTGTTCTTCTTTCTTTGCAGAGTTTTAAAATGAAGGTTACGAGTAAAACTTCAGCTTCATCTAGTTGGTTCATGATGACTTGCTCTATTAACCTTCTAAATAAGAGAGTACGTATATATGCCAGAAGGTTAAATATTCAGGCCACTATTCATTTCTCCCAGACTCTCAGTGGTAGGCATTTTAAGCATCTATTGATTTAAAGGAAAATAATCGGACACCATGTTCAATTTACTGCAGTTTTACTTTGTAATTGTATTTTCAGCTTTAGTAACAAAATATAATGTATTCAGGTTTGTGAAGTATATATATGTACATTTTGATCTTTTTATGGTCTGAATATTGCTTCAATATTTGCCAAATAAAGCTAACTCATTAATTTAAAATCATAACCTCAAAATGCAGACCGTTAACTCTCGTTGTTGTCGAACTAATGGTGGCTTTCAAAACCCGTTTGCTCTACTAACTTCTAACTTATGGTTAGCTCAGATAGTAGAGCGCTCCACTGGAATCGGGGAGGTCCCTGATTCGTACGAGAACCAGGCGGATTTTGTCAGTCACGCATCGGTCAATCAGATATGCTCGTAGATTTGTGTTTTTCCTTTGTCGTCCTTGTTACCCTTCGCCGAGGAATTTCTAGGCAAGGACAACGCGTTATCCCTGCCTCCTCCTTCGCGGCTCGTCTTCCGCAAATCGCAACAATCGGCACCTCTTGACCGTTGCACAAAACTACTCGCACAGGCATCGTTCATGTGGAAGTAGACGTATTTTCTATAAATACTCTAATGCAAACCCCAAGACAATGCCTTTCGTTAATTATTTACCGTTCTTCAAACATCACCTTTTGCATATTTTTTCGGGTTAAACTGGTCAAATCCTCCGGGAGTAAAAGCCGGTTATATTTCAGATATTTCAGTATCCTGCTCCCGCATTTTTTAATCTATTCTTGGCCGTGCGTATTTATCGGTGTGACATAGGCAGTTCGTTTTTAAGATTTCTGATGAGCCGCCGTTAGGACAATAGCATTTGGATATAGTCAGAAACCCGTCTGATCCAGCCCACTTCTTTCCTGACACAATCTACAAACGAACTAGAATATTCTTTCGAGATAACAGACATCCGCAACCAAATCTATCATTCTGCAGTTTTCTTGACCAATGTGATGTAAAAAAAGAGACTTGGCTCTTAGAGTCACTGAGATCTTAAGAAGGGCAGAGAGGGCGTTATATAATCAGGGTTGCTGCTTTATGATTGGTTCTCCGGCATTCTTCTCGGCTAATTCTGCAATCTCATTGGCTGCAGTGCGCTCCGAAGATGCTCGGGACTCGCCACGCCCTAGCTTTCATGAAATCTTAGGTACTCCAACGGAGAAGAGCGCTCCAATGTATCTTTCGTGTTGTACTGACTGGGCGTCCAATTGCTTCGATATTTGAATCCAAAAAATCGTATCTTAAGCAGATATGTATCTTCACGGTATATCTTCACAAGTTCGCCAAAGCGTCATGACTTTGTGAAGCTTCAACACCAGCTTTTTGTCTCATTTTTCTTATTATTGTACGAACCAAAAAAGGAGCTAAAATCATTAAATATAGAAAGGACGAGTATCTATTTCTTCGAAAATAACAACTACGGCAAAATTATTTGTTGTTTTTTCTTGAACTAACTTCCCGCTCTTCAACCTCTACAGAACAAATGTTGGCAGGAAAAATTTTCCCATTCAGTGACGTTGCGCTCCAAATAAGGGGTGTGTAATGATGGAGGCATTAATAAAATATGAAATTGCAACTATTACGCTCAGAGATGGCTTCTTGTTAAAAAGAAACTGAAGGTTTTTTTCTTATTTTTTAGAAAAAACAATTTAGAGGTGATTTCTAACGTAGTCTTATCTCGCCAATTTGAATATCGTAAGCATTTTTCCCTACTCGTCGATAGACCTGACAAAACCGGAAAAGTCAACAACTCGGTGTGACTTCATACCCACAGGTTCCATCTGCCTAGCGCGTATCAGTTATGGGGAAACAAGTGCGTCGTTTTTGACTGCTCAAAATTTCGGGATCTCTGCATAATACGTCACGGTTCCCGTGGTTAGATGACGGATCAATTTAAAATATATCGAGCCGAAATAAGTGTGTTTTCTCACTTTAAAAGAAGGACAGACAAGGCGTGCAATAACCCGAATGGACCGCCAACTGTGGCGCTGGGTCAAATTCAATACATGTGAGACCCGCATCGTAGGGGCAATCGTGAACGTTTTCGGAGTACAGTTACTCTCGGAAAAACTAGGCGCGCGCGAGTTGGGACCAGTGTGACCAACTTATGAGAACAAGAAGGGCCAGATATTGAAAGTTTCAACATCCTCCGGGCGCCCTCCGCTGATCCGCTCTATTGGATGACATCGAAGCACTCAGTAAGATTGTTGTGGTGCGGGTCGAGCGCAGGGGTGGCCCAAGCGGCCGCATCCAAAATTCAAATGGCTCGAAAGAACGCCCATCGACGTGTTTCGCATTCGGCCGAGGGACGCTGTGAAGTGCTCCGAAGGAAGCAACACTATCTGAGTGTCGAGGAATGCGCTCGAGTCTCGAAGACCAAGCGGTTCGTGTGCAATACGTTGACGTGGGATTCGGTACTGATCGCTGTGCACGAGTGTATTTACAATCGGAGATGACTCGAGTACTCCAAACTTGTGTTTGCTCAGGCTATTTATGGTGCAATGTGTTCGTACACTCGAGCAGGTTCCCAACCTAACTTTGATCACATAATTTTTCAATTATAAAAACAAGTTTCATATGAGTGCATCCTTCTATTTTAGTACATTAGGCAAATATTCGTCAGCATAACAAATACAAAATCTGCTGTGGCTGAGCGAGAAGAAATAAATGTGTTTTTTTTTTACCTCCTATTTTTAACGCAATGTAATAGAAATAGACTTTTTTGTTTCCAGTGGAGAGGGAGAACAGAAAACCGATGACTAACACATACAGGTTAACTTGAGGGATCGAGGCGCGGGAGCGAAGGGAGAAAGCTTGTGCTCAAGCCGGGGCAAGTGATGATAGTCTCTGCAGTTCGCACTTTGCCTGTGACTATAACAGCATAATGGTGAGGCATAATGGAATAAAGGAAATATTCGAGTTGGTGTCAACATTAAAGAGGCTAATAGTCTCGACGTCTGTAAAACGTTTTATGGAGCAGATGAAACAGCACAGGTGCGCAAAAGTCTTTGCAAAGAACCTATTTCTGCAAGCTATGGAGCAATCAAACAGCTATCTCAAGAACGACAAGAGAGTACTTTGACTGGGGCCGATCTTTATACAGAACGTATTCAAATCAACTACTGGCTTTGGGAATAAGCCTCGTGCTTTTTTTAGCATTCGCGGCTCCAACCGTGTGCATTTGATACCTATGCTTTTTTTTTTATTTTGCGTTTTTTGTTGTATGCCCGCGGAAGCTTTTGCTGTACAATTTAGCAGCAGGATATTTTAGCCCCATATTGCAGGGTAAAACCCGCGCCGACGGGTGGCCAAAAAATAATTCTTTCCGTGTAAGGCTCGTTAAAATTTGCCACTGTGTATAATAATCCCTCAGCGTTAATTCCATATTTTTAGCTGTTTTTAAACGCATTCCGTTAATTGAGAAGCATGCCGAAAGGGCCGGAGCAGGCACCTGACTTAGCCGTCAACTTTGAGACTGATGATTCCACTAGGCGTTTTCCGAAAGGCCTTTAGGCGTGTTCTTAAAGCGTGACACCTTACGCGGTTAACACAGCATCATCCGGCTGACTGCGACAGTCTATTGCTTTATTGCTACTGTAGCTGGAGTGGAAACCGTTACGCATAAATTTCAACAGAAATTTGCTAAGTTATTTGTCTTTATATGTGGTCCTTGAGGAGTAGCTGTACTTCGCCTGATCCGACCAGTCATGGGTTACCTGATCCGACCCGGCCATGGGCCTCCTCGTTGAGGTGAGGTATATAATAAATATCTGCATATATTACATCGATAGGTGTTTTTGGTTTTTCCCACCATTGTAAATTACGTCCGCTATTCATGTTGTAATAGTTGATGGTGTAGTTGTAGTAGTAGTAGTAGTAGTTGTTGTTGTTGAAGTGTAAAATGCATCATGATTGGAGGTGTACATTTTTCCTCCGCTCGACCGAGTGGAGTTGGGGTTGGAACATTTTGTCCCTACCCCCCCCATTCCAAAGTTTTCCAATAGAAGAAAATAAAATGAAACGTGCCAAGTATCCTTTAAGAATACCGTCGTAAACCCAATAGTGCAGAAGCCTGATGCAGTAATGTGTGACCAGCAAAATCAGAAGGTTCAGACCAGAGTTGTTGTCGCTGCTTGTGCTCTAGTTGGCGACGTAAAGCGCCCGTCGTCGATGTTGCCAAATCCTCAAAAAAAGATCTGCCGCCACTCGCGGCAATCGAACCTGAGTCTGCAGTATGCGAAGTGGAGGCGATATCAGCTTCGCCATAGCGTGAACTAGCTGCTTCAAACTTAGGAGTTTTGTAGTACCCGATACTCACTGCACGTGCTCACTGAAAAAAAAAAAAAAATCAAAATAAGCGATAAAAAAATGACGTTTTGTCACTACCAATGCCAAGAGATCTTGCCGTAAGACGAGTTTGCACGGGCGCCGAAAAGGGGAATAAAAACAAAAAGAAAGAAACAAAAGCGTTTGGAACAAAATGGTCAGATAAATATTTTGTTACGAACGCTTTCCATTCACGCACCTGAGGCTGCATGAACGCGACACCGATGTAGAACGACTTCGCCGTGACTTGTCGCAGCCGTCGCTCTGTCTGTACTGTAGATTTACACAGGACTGCTCCGTGTTTTGCTTTAGAGAGAGCTACGTTAACTCTTACAGCTAATGCGCTTTATAAACGGTATTTGTGGAGCACATACCAATCGTATTGCTTTCGCGCAGTGCCAGCAAGATGGCCACAGTTGCCCTACGTAGCTACGCAAAATTATTTTTTTATTCTTTATTAACTGCAATTCAAATCGCAGTTAATAGTTGAAATTAACAGCTTCGGCTAGGTTACGCAAGCAGGCACCTGATTAAAAAAGATCAACCGTAAACATTCTTCTAACACCACCCAGAAAACAGGGCCAACGTTTTTATGTTAGCTCAGTTGTGAATATCACGCAGAAAGAAAGCACCTCCCCCCCCCCCCCCCCTCCCTTCAATTCGCCTCGGGTCGTTTGAAGCCCCAGCTAGATTTTCGTAGACGCAGTGCTTTGTAGCATACGTCTTCCATAGATTCCAGGAATACACGTCAGTTTCCGTAGCAGCCGTCTCCCCAAAACAGTGGTGCGTGGAACGACGGGAGTCAAGTCGTAGCGGGAGAGGTGGGTTACTGCTCGTGCAAGCCGCGTCTACGGGCAGCTCCTGTAACCGAGCTAATCTAAGTAACGTTTGACGATGCTTGGGCATTTCGCGATTGTCAGTGTATCCCTGAGTAGCCACAAGGCGGAAAGCGCGCCGAAGCTTGACGAGAATACTCCGTAAAACGGCAGACGCATGAGTCTGGGCGTCGCCGCGTCCTAGCGTCGTGCCTTACCTTCCTATATACTGGCAAATCCTGGCATATCACCACAAGAAGCTGCCGCCGAAACGTAAAAGGAGCAGCGGCACACAACGAATAAGAGGAGAGCCACGTGACTGGCGCTCCGCTGCGGCAAGACACCGAAACACACTTCTCCCGAGCGACCAAGTGTGTTTCGGATACTCGCGATTGCAAAAGCTTTGCGCTGACGTCCAGGTTCCCCGAGAAATGGCTCTTTGATGCTTTGTGCTACCAGATCCACGCGCTCCAGATCTCCGACCGGCCACTCTATGGTTCCGTCGTCGAACTGTCAGGCTTTGTGAGTATGGAGGAGGCTATGGTCGAGCTTGTTGTGACACGCTGAAAGACGCACTGGCGGCGACGCTGATGTATATCACCGTTGGCCGCAGGAAGAAATAGGGATTAGCAAGCGCGTGAGAACGAAGACAAGAAACTACGCCATCAAGACCCAGCGGCGCGTGAATGCTACACCGATAGCCAACGAGTTTGTCAGGACGTGTCGCAGCTATACCTGTATCTGTACTGTGGAATAACGCAGGATTGCTCTTTTTTTATATATACATATATATAATCGAGACGTACTTGGCCTTTGAAAAATGTGTGTTTCGAGGAAAGCTGCGTAATATTACAGTCGGACTACGGCTGCTGCCTTACAGAAAGGGGCTAAACGAAAAAGTCACAGAAAACTATTTATTCGCCACGTATTGAGCACAGAAATGAAATTAAATTGAAACCTATTTTTCTACGGCCAGTGACCATGCACGAATTTATAGAACGAAATATCGATTGACTTTAGAGCTGGGCTGAAATGTTGTAGAGGCAAAAGTTCGACACTGTATCTGCTGGATGCAATGCTTAATTTTAAATACTGGAGATAAGAATATCGTCCTCGTTTTCGACTCGGCAGCTTGCGACTGTTACACAAGTGTTCACTTTAACACACCCCCGCGCCTTAGATAATAAAAATAGTTCTAATATGTACTCATTTATTGATTTCCTTTGGCGCTCAGAAAGAGTTTATTGTAAAAATATGTTAATTTTAGTAATAAAAAGTTCATGAACATTTTTGTTTTATCATTTGACTTATGGTGGTGATTTGCCCCCTATAATAAGAAGTTCAGTCCAAGCCTTATAACTCACCTGCAGTATGACCGCATTAGGATACGCTTCCAGAATTTTTTCTAATTAATCCTTTTAAATTTAAATAGATTACAATCTTAAAAGAACATGTATATACAGGATATTTCGCGTAAACGAGAGAGTTTTTTTACAAATACAACTTTAAGCAGAGACACGATTCTTTTATGATTGCGTTTTCCACGGCGGGAGACATGAAGACGCAAGTGCAAGGAGCTCATTACATACGTCAATTATTAATAAAGGTAGGTACGTATTAATTTTGTAGCTTCTGTATTAGCTAACATGTTTCAATTAAAGACTTCCAGTCCGTCGTTTACAAAGGTTAATCAGTTAAAAAACAGTGCAAGAGAAAACAATAAATTTTTTAAAGATCATAAATGGGACACGTATTTTTTGTAGAAATTTTTCCACGAGAGGAAACAAAATCGCGCCATATTTACGCCTTTATACGTAATTTAGGTGGAGGTCATGGCCCGCTCTAAGCTCCGCCCACAAACAAGTTTCCCCGCGCATCACTACTGGACTGGCTTGGCTGCTCGTCCGAAAACGCTAACAAGCCCTTTTCCAACATCCGACGCGTGCCGTCTGGCGCCTGACAACGCGTGCTAGTTGTACGCGCAGACGCGATGGGGCTTCCGGCATCGTCTGCTATTTCACCACCATCTATGGTCGTGTGCCATGCCCGAAGGACGCGGGCATGAACGCTCTTCGTCAGCGTCCGTTTTCGCCTTCCTGCGTCTGCTAATTCGCCCCCGTCTAAAATTGTTTACAACGCTCTCAAGACTCGACCATGAACGCGGGCTTTTCTAGAGTTCTATGATGCGCTAGGGACGGTCTAATAGAACCGTCTCTCAGCGACTGTAGATGTGCTGTAAAAAGCGAGCGAAAGGACAAAAAAGCAACAACAACAACAAAAAAAATATCGTGCCATTTCAGTTTTAATGTTTCTGTTATTTTTTTTTCTTATGGCATCCGCGAGAAAGGCGAGATTGCGTCATGTCACACAACTTAAACGCGAACTAAAACTATTCGCTTTGGCATGCCAAGCGCACTAGAAAGTTTACGAGCTACTTGTCTTTCGAAGCGAAATGACGGGAACGTACCTGGACTAACTTTAGGCGAAACGAACGCCCGATTGCCTCCAACCAACGGACCTTTTCCGAGAAGCGTTCTGCGCACGCGCGAGCGCCCGATGCCAAGCGGCGGAAGTCGGAACAAAAAATCGAGGAAATTCGGAACGAGCCTGTGGATAAGCGAGTGGAACAGGTAATTGCAGCATATATATAATTGGGCTACACAAAAAAAGAAAGCGGACGGAAGGAAAAACACAACGATTGGGTGGACGCCACGGATGCCCATCTTTAAGATCGCGGTGGGCACGCGCCGCAGCTCGGAGAGCGAAGAAACTGGTAGCGTAGCTCCCGGTGTCGATTGGTAGCGCAGGTAGGTCACTTCCTCGATTTTTACTTCGAGCAGCCACCGCCTGGTGCCGTCGGTATGTGGAAAAGATCCATTGGCTCGCAAATCCGTATTACCTGTGCAGGTATCTTCTCGGTATTGAAACCAGGGTCGCGGCCTCGACGGTTGCAGAATTCCCAAAGCAGCAGGACCGCTTTTACGGGAACAACATCCTCATGCAGCATCAACACGGCCAAAGAAAGAAATCAAGCCATATCGAACAAAGCAGCGAATGTGGGACGCTAGGATTAGGCTAGTCCAGCTACGAAAACAAGCATATCAGCAGAGCGCTTTCGAAAGCGCGTACTTGCGAGAGTCGTTTGCTGTAAACTATGTCGGTTGATGAGATCTTTCTCTAAACACTTCTGTAAACTCAAAACGACCCCGCTCATAAAAATGGACGATTTAAACGAGCTACGCTCGTTCAGCACTCCACAGAGACCGGCAGCCATGTTTGCTATCGTTTGAAACCGAAGCGGAAACGCAATCTCCGGATATTTTCGAAAACAAGAATGACTCTGTTTCGCATATTTGTTTCCCAAACATAAAAAAAAAAACAATGAAAATACTGTTACGGCATGGAGATGCAATTTTACCACCAGCGATTCCCACGTCAATCATCTCTTCAGACAATGAAAGATGCATGCACCACGTAAGGACGGGGCGGGTTTAGCGTCAAGCGACCTCCCCATTCTGCACCTATATGGCGTTTAGAGGAGTAAATATTGCACGGCAAAAAAGTTTTGTTATATATATATATATATATATATATATATATATATATATTTAAATATACGTGTTCTTTTAGAAAAAAAAATATATATTTGCAGTCTCTCTTTAAGAGACAAAGAAAAAAAATTTACATCGAATGATTGCGTATATTATGTTGGCAATCACTGCTGGACAAATCGCAACTAACTCGGTGAATGTGCTTCCAGAAGCGGAAAAAGTTCAGCTGTCGAAGAGGCTTCAGAGTTCGATCTGCGGTTACGCGCAAGCTGCTGTGAACATGTGCGTAAAACCATTAAGCCAATCGCAAGTCGGCTCGACACCTGCTCCTGCGAGCCGATTCAAAATTAAAGTCATCAGAAGCGTCTCTCATATGCGATAACAGTCGCTTCAGGTTTTCTTTCATATTTTTTTTTTTACACCAATGGGACATACCTACGGACCTTCGATAAGCTTTGACCAATCCCCAATCGGCTGGAGGGGGCATACCTCGAACCGGTTGGAGATTGGCCAAACGTTTGGTCGCGTGTGCAGAGCAAATTACGCGTCTACGCATCACACTCTCACGCCACTTCGGCAGTAAAAGTGTTTCCCCGGGCACGGAACTCGTCAAACACAAAGTTGGGGACGAAGTTCACGAAGCGCACTGATTGAACTATATCGACGATGATTTCGCGTTTTTTTTTTTTTTTTCGCCGGCGTCCAATCAGCGCGTTCTGCGAACTTTCGGCTCAATTTTTGTGTCTGACGAGTGTAGGGCCCCTGGAGCGCTTAATCCGAGTTAGCTTTGACTTCACGCAATCGTGATTGCCAATCTTTCAACTGAATTAGCCTCCGTAGGCTGCGGCCTGAAAAACTTTAGTTGAGACATGCTAACTAAAGCAAACGTAAATAAAGTTAATTAGTGGATTTTTGTTAATTAGGTACCTAATAAGAAGCTTACAAATGCGTAATTCCGGCCACCACCATGGACGATGTAAGCGCGAAGGAATGATATCGATATTTCAATCTATCTTTAAACAAGAATTACTGACACTTACGTGAAACTCCCTCTATATAATTCCTGTTATGCGAGTTAAATAAAATTTAACAATGTTGAATAAAATATTACTATTACGTAAGCAAATACATGAAATGAATATGGAGCATTGCATCGAAAATCCACAATAAAAACATGCTACACTCTAAGAAAAAAAGGGTGTAGTCGGGTGCATCGGGCGCACATGCACCCTTTTCCTAAAAGATGCACCCTGCGTTTCCCAGTCAGTGTACTTGTACACCGACAATGAGCATCCTCCTCTCCCTTAAAAACCTCTAGGTGTATCAGTGCACCCCCACGCTAGCCGCGCGTCCCGATCAGCTTGTGCTTGGATTCCCCTTTGGGGGTCACTCGTTGGGTTTGGCAGTTTCTTAGGAAGTATGGAGCTATCCCATTCACTCGGTATTTACAGTAGAGTGGGCGCTATGCTTGTTTTAGGCCAATTGGGTCTCCGGGTAGTATCGCGTGACTATAGTCTATAAGCTAGAGATAAGGCAGAGCACGGCACCTGCCTGAAGGCCAAGGCCACGGATAGCATCCACTGCACTATTAACTTTGGGTCGAACTTTCAAGAGGATATAAGTGAATAAGCCTTTCGTTGTGTTCATTGTTGGGTCGCCCCTGAAGATAAGCCTTTGCGAGGGCACCCCCTTTTGGCCTTGAAGGAGCTGCAATTTTCATACTCCTTTCTTTTTTTCTTTCTCTCCATAAGCTGAAAGCACGGAAGAAGGTAAAGATTTCATGGATGACTTAGTATCTTTTTTTTTTATCTCGGTGCTTCCCGGCCTAGTTTCTTGTGCGCTGTGCCGCGACCAGCGGGGCTGCCGTAGATTTCGTCCGCGACGATGTATTCGAGTGTGCCAAGATTTTTAGTGTTTGAAAAGTCCTACGAGTATATCGGCAACAATCGAGTTCTTCAGAAAAGCCCAAGGAATTCTTCTGATGAGTTTAGTGTTCGGTTCGCCGAACTACTGCTTCTGCTACATTGTGTTGGATCTTCACGGACCCCTTTCCTTTCGTTTTTGTGTTGTTCTGCAGTGCCCGTGTCGACATATATTTCGGATTACATATTTCGAGTCCGGCGTTTTCATAGTAAGTGCTCTGCAACCTACTCCTTTGCAACAATTGACAGTTCCGTTCCGGATTACTTCTAGAATTAGGTAGTGTCTATTTTCTAGCAGCCGGGAGAATAATTTCCCCGAAATTCTATCGGCAGTCGCCTGCCATTAGCTGACTACAATCATGTGACTAACCGCAGGTATAATACTGACTTTCTTATTCTCCTGGCGTTTTGTGAAAACACGTTTTTGCCGATAGACGTTTTGTAGACGCGTTTCATCTTACGACCAAGTAAGACCGAGAGAGACCAGACCGGCTTTTAAGCATTTTGCGGCTTCTTAGGACCGGATGCGATGCTGCCGAGTTGGTCCTAAGAGATCGCAAGAGGCTTAAAAAACGGTCTGGTATTTCTCAGTCGTACTCGGTCGCAAGAGTGTGAACGGGCCTTAACGTTTCATCGTCACTCGCTACGCAAAATGCACGCTGTAGGGACATTTTGTCGCGCGTGTATCTCTGAGGCGCGTGCTCACCGACCCAGCCGACCCGTTCGCGCTACTTCGTGGCGACAGTCTGCGGCGGCTCATTACAAAAATGTTAGCTCACCTGTCCCACCCATACACGTCACTTCGCGGATACATTCTGGGGCGGCTCATTACAAGAAAAGAAAGGAGAGAAGCTAATGTAGAAAAGCTAATCTGAGCTGTCGACAAAACGTCGTTTGATAAATTAATGGCGACTGCCGGTGGAATTTTGTGGAAATAATTTTACCGGCTGCTGGCAGAATGGACACTACCTAAGACTCACCCCCGGTTCTTGTTTGCTTAGTAATCATTTCAGTTGTGTAAAAGCTCTTTGTACGTCTTCAGATATGACAGATTGCTTGCAAATTTGTACTTGTTTACGAAATAGGCCGTCTAATAAACTTCTATGAGATTTGAAAACAATACCGTGTGTCCGTTTTCCTGCCTTTTTGCAATCACCGGGGCGCATACATTTTTTACTGTTTTCCTTGATGTCTTAAATAGGTTTATGAAGTTATGAAACGGGTGCATAAAGTGCTGCGACCATGCACCTTTGAATCGGGTGCATATGTGTTCTCTCCGAATTCAGTGAGTGTAGAAAGAGGTGTAACAGTACACTACTGAACGGGGTGCTCCTGTGTTCCCTTTGAGAGCAGTAGGTGTAGAAAGGGGAGTAATGGTACACTATTGAGTGGGGTGCATCTGTGTTCCCTTTGAGTGAGGCGGGAGTATGAAGCGGTGCAATGGTACACCATCGAATGGGGTGCATCTATGCTCCCTTTCATCTCATTGGGTGTAGAAATTTCTGTAGAAAGGGGTGTACATGTGCACCACACCAACGGGTGTACACGTACTCCCATATTTGGGGTGCACTTGTATTCCCCCAAAGGGTGTAGTATATGTGACAAGCACTTACACCCCCTATGGGTGTACCCCATGACACCCTTTTTTTTTAGAGTGTACGATGTACAAGAGAAGTGAGTAAAGAACTGAAATGAGAAATTAGTAATAGTGAGGAAGGCCTGATTTTTTACGAAAAGGTCAATACATAGGTTCCTCTTTCTCTTGCTCGACTCATGCTCGAAATTATTAAATAAATAAATAAACGGGCACGAACGTAGGCGAACAATTGTGTCTACTTCCGACTGTGTGGAAATGTCTAAATACAGGATCTTTTTCGAACGCTTATGTGCTCAACGTTTTGTTGCCATAATTTTTTCTGTGTGTGTTTCTGTGGTCAATCCTTGTCTAAATTGGCTTGTCATAGACCCAGCAAATGTTTGTCACACGTATTTCGTCAGTGCTGGCGGTAACGCGTTACACGGAACGGCGCTAACGGAAAACGTTATTTTTTGGTAATGTAGTAACGATCTCGTTGCGATTTCAAAATAGTAACGGGTAACGCACTTACGTTACTTACAAGAAGTAACGATTAAGGTAGTTATGTTACTCTTGACGTCTTCTTCTCAAGACGTACACAAAAATACACAAATGATTGCGCGTTTTCAGGTGTGAATTTATGAAAATCCCTGTGCTCCTATGAATAGCTTCAAAATGTTGCCTTTCATGGATGAACGAAGAGGGACAAAATCTAAGTGGAACCATATAAAAATAAGATGATAGTGTAAAGTTTCCGCATATACGTAGCGTTCCTTGAACTATGGCGTTCACGCATACATGAAAAGTAAAAGAACAAAACAAAAAAACTAAAGCGATTTAATTCATAAATAAAAAAGTAACACGAAATAAGCTTCGGTTTTTTTTTAATCGGGAATGGTGACGGATTTATTTTGTTTAGACGTAACATAGGTGGGTAACGCCTTCGTACTATTTTCGCGCGACGTATTTCTAAACTTTTTTTTTTTCCGAGAAGGCCTACAACGGGGAATCGCGTCATCGTACGCGAAACCACGTCGCAATGCTCTCTAGCATCCGTAAACCTTCGTACAAAAAAAAAAAAAAAAAAGAATTAGTTCGCTACACGTGGATGCCATTTTGGAATATCCGCGGCGGGAGGTTCGCACTTTGCGATGGATAATTGTAGAACTGTCGGGCTAAATTTTACATAATTTGTTTTTCGCTAATGAGGTTAGCATTGTTTTTACTTCTGCCAACTATACGAATTTTCAAAATAGACGACGCCAACTATTTATTTTCTTTAAGCAAAAACAAAACAAGAAATTACTACTCAGATGCATTTTTATCAAAATATTTACTTAAAAAAACTGTTTTGTTTTTGTGTTTTTTTTTGTTGTTGTTTTTGCCAGATTATGTTTCAGACAAAGTGCAAGAACTTGAGGGTACTAAATAGTTGGATGGCTATGTTACCGAATTTACTCGAGTAATAGCCGTACTGTTTATGAAGAAGACCTGAGGGTTCGCTTTCCTGCGGAGCACGCGGATTGCTAATCACTGCGATCGACAGCATGATTGCAGCGGTTTACTGGACAGAGATAACGTGTTCGTGATAGATACCATTTGTAAAGATTGAATTTGTATGGAGAATCGTGTTCTCAATCTGGTTATTCGCTATCTTATTTATGCGCAACGCAGTTATTGGCTGTATATGTGTTCTGTGGGAAAGTAAGTGCAAGGGCCTTGTTCATAAATGGTACGGCTATTACTCGAGTAAATACGGTAAATGCGAGTTGCAACTAATAAAAATCGATAGACACGTTTATATGACAGCGAAATGGTGCAACTTCTTAATTGTGGCAATTATTTTAATGCTACTTCGAGTTATAGACAAAGGGGCTGAAAAGTTTCGCAGGAAGGTTCGAAAATGCCCGCCACAAAATATATCATAACTGTAATCAAACTCCATATTGATTTTTTTTTTTGGGGGGGGGGGGGAGCATGCATGGTTACAGTTACACTATTTTCTAAGCATTTCTGTAGGTAGATCTACCTGGTCAGTTGATATGACGAGGTGGATGATTAAATTGGTTTTTAACCTTGAAACTGTAAACTTCATTTATCTCTTCTCCAAACAGTCAGGCGGGGAAGGAAGACACAGATTTTGACCCGCTCCTCGCGTTTAAATATTTACTTAAGCCAGGCGCAGTCTGCATCCTTCATTGGTTTAGAAGAATTGAACAAATGGCTGGTATAATTGCATAATCATTCTCCATTAAAAATATTTGTGTTTTTTTTTTATTTACTCTACCTAGTTGGTGTGTTTCAATATTTGTTAAATACCCCCATACAACAAAATATTGGTCGTTTGCGGTTGCTTACCTCCAACTATGAAGGAAAAAAACGAAAGGGCCGCATATTTTGTTGAAAATCTGCGAAAATATTGGGCGCAAACCTCAGATGTTGAAAAACGGTCCACAGAAAGCATTACGGAAGGGTGAAACGACTCCCCTTATCTGCCGTGCCGCACCGCACCGGACTTGCTGCGTCTATGTCTCAAATCGTAGTTATTGCATTATTGGAGAGGGAAAGACATACCTCGACAAGTTCGTCTTTTTTGTTTATTGTTTTGTTCATAAAAATGCATTATTTATCTTAAAATAAAAAAAAAAACACGTTCAATTAAGATTTAATAACAAAATATGCTCTCTTGAGTGCTGGAAAGTTTCTCAGATCTTGATTTGTCATTTCGATGAGATGATGCGTACAAAAAGCAAGAGGCGTTTGATCTCGATATCATAGAACAGCATAATTTTCGTTGGATATGTTGAGTCCTCGATAAAAGGCGAGGTGGGTGATGCATTAAGCTGGTTGGGGGCCGCCCTCAGTGGCCTTGTTTGTTCATTACTCAATCGTCAAATATTGCGGGACTCGTGGTCAACCAATGTCGCCGGTACGCAATCCGGCTTCAATCTTCCACAAAGTGAGACCGGAAAAAGAAGAACCTTACACGGAATTTCAAATGAGAAGTCGAATGTAAAACTACCTGAAAGCATCAGTGTTCGACTCACCAGGAGAAAACAGCGGGGTTCCCTTGATTCAGCCTACTACTCGACATTTAATGGCTCTCATTTTATCATAATTGCCTGACAGTTAACAGCGCCCAAACCTTGCTCAAACTTTAAACTATTGCAAAAATTACTAGGCGGGAAATGCAGTTGGCCACATATTTGGTCGGTTCAGTGCACGATAAACTATCTATCATCGTGCTATGTTCGACATTCCAGAGGTAGGTAGATATTTTTTTTTTTTTTACCTACTCTCAGAAAAAAAAAAAAAAGGTATATTCTCACACCCCTTGTCCCGTATACGACAACGCTAAACTTTAGTTCGAGCTTTTGACATCGAACCGTCGGCACCAACTTTCACGAGCGGCTTTTATAGCGGAGTGGTACAACTTATTAAAATAGCTAATGTATTTGTTACTGAATACAAATAAGCAATCAGGGTTTTCTTGGCACTACTGCAAAACCTCAGTGTTTTTTGTGGCCTTTGATACGTACTTTAGCTGTTTAATGAGGTACATACCAACGTTTTCAAGCCCCTCGTAAAATGTGGGGCGTCTGCTCGACGTCAGTGCGCTGTATACGTCGAACTGAAGTTTCGGTGTCGCGTATGGGACAAGGGGTCAAAGAATATACGTATTTCTTTTTTGACAGTGTACTCACTTCATAGCTTGACCAGTTATCTTCTAGGCATATCGCATGTCGTCTCCGTCGCCCCAAATGTTCTAATCGGTATATATATATTGTTTTCTTTATTAATGAAGGCAATAACATTGACACGCCCTAGTTTGGTTATGCTGGAAAACAACTGGAAATACAAAATGTGTCAAGCTACCATACACATGAAGTGCGTGGTTGATATAGCCCACATATCAGCCCCAAGCCCTAAAACGCACAGAGCAAATGCGGAACCCAAACACCGCACCTCAATAGATTCGGTGTCCCCTGGTCTTTGTCGGCATGATCAAGGTAGTACAAACGTTTTACTTCATAAACAAATCCTTCGAAAGCGAGAAGCATTCATTTGAAAAACAGCGCGGACCAACTCTTAGCTGTCTCCAAGCACCTGCTCCGCTTCGCTAAGAGAAATGCGCAAGATTTGCGTCTAAATATAAATCAAGTCTCAAGCGTATCCGCTACAACGGATCCTGCCCCTGAGTGGTCAGGCACTCTTGACGTTCTCTCAAAAATTCCAGAGTTTTAACACACTAGCCCTAAGTGTTGGTGAAGTATTTTTCTGCTGCAACTGTTAGGTTATGATTATAATGCAATTTAATCCAAAGGTACAAGCGAGCTTGACAAGAATGGCGAAAAATAAACCCTGCAGAAGGGAAACAAAAAGGTACAAATGACAAACACAAATCTCCAAACACAGCTGGGTGACTCATGCGGAATTAAAATGTTTTATTTTTGCTACTTATTATGCATTACACAAAAGAAAAAAGAACACCGCTTGTTCGATACTATATCCGTGTCGGTACTATCCTTGCATTTGTTTTGTAAAATATTCTCCATTGGGCCAATATGTTTTCTACAACTTTAACCTGGTATAACGTTCTAGTCGTACACCCGAGCTTGGCGGTTGTTTATAAAAAAGAAAACAAGCTTATAAACACATTTTGTGTCGAATACATTTCTGGCTATAATTTTTTCATTTGGCATTCTATCTAAAAAGACCTAGTGTCGCAAGTAAATGCGAAATACGTTTTTGTCACCATTGGCATTTGGTAACCACGCAAATGTACCGCGTACATTATCGATAACAGCCCTCTCTTCGCGAAGAGAGGTTCATAATTCTACACTCATGATGAATGCGCATGTAGTCAAAAGTTTTACGGTGGTGCGTCAAACATGTTTTAAATTCTGCATCAAATCGTGCGTGAGGTTTAGAATGCGTGCGACCTGGCTCATTTTTGCATTTTTGAATATTCGCGTCTGAAGCACAAATATCAACAGCTAGACAACGCATTAATATATAACAATAAACTAATAATGGTCTAATATAATCAATGTTTTTAAAACATTATGTTCGAATTGAAAAATGTTCTCAACCTAAAGAAAATGATCCAGCAGTCAAGTGACGAAGGTACCTGTTTCACACGGTGGACATTTTTTCTTTACCTCACCTGAAGTCAAAGCGCAATACTGGAGCACAAAAAAGACATACACAACGACGCCAAAACCTGAAGCCAATCTTGGATTATATGCATTTCATTGAATTAGGCGGCGATGACGCATAAAAATAAAAATCATGAACGCAGTGACTTTACGGTTGTGGCGCTGCTCGATTAGTCTTAGCACCTCCTTGCGTTGGGTGCGCTACGAATCACGAGATTACAGTTACATAAAGCATGGTCTGCCAACTAATCAGGTATTTAATATGACAGCTATTTCGAGCTTACCCTTAATAAAATAGAATGCGCTCTCAAATAGATGTCATTATAATCACCGAGCACGTACGTTAGAAAATAAAATAGGAAATTAATACCTGAGGGTTTCCTGATTGAAAAAATTTATGCAACTGATGCGAACTCTGGCGACACGCATGCTTCGCGTGAATTGAAAACTCGGAAAACTGGAAAGTCTTGGAGTTTTATATTAACAATGAGGTGTAAAAAAGTAGAGAGCCGGACAAGTCGGTGGAAGTTAAACATGGCATAGGCATAACAGCGCGTAACAACTAGGACTAAAAAAAGGCTTATTTATAGGGTGTGATTGTTAGCAAAGTGATCCACAACACTCATCAGAATATAACACCGAATTGGAACTACAAAAAGACGTTCCCGATTGAAAAAAAAAAAGTAATTTGCATCATAAACAAGCTTTCATTTCTCCCGTGTTACTTTTGTCCAACTACATACTACGCTATCGCCTTGCAGTCTATATATGTACATATCTATATATAGATATATATTTAAAACAATGCGGCCCCAGTATTTGGTTGAAGTGGGATGTAATAAGCGTAGAGTAGAAAGAGGTTCAACCGGCCGACCCGTGAAACTACGGGACACTTTTGAGGTTGGCTCATTAATTTACATCATAATTATATTAAAATAATATAAATCACTTATTTTTGAAGCATGACTATATCTGTGGCAAAACACAGGATCTTCAGAGCCGTCAAAGGCTTATGGGTCTCACCGGAAGCTCAATTGGTATCGGGGAAATAATAAAAAGTAAAGGATGAAACTCCAGTTTTGTTATTGTGCCTGCAGTGCAGAGTCAGTTGAATCTTCAAGCTCCCAAAATAAAAAAAGGAACACAAATTTTCAGTTATTATGAAAAAGAAAAACGCAGTAGAAGTCACATATCGTAGTCAGATATTGCTCGATCCAACTTTTAAAAAAAGCTCTAGTTGAAGCCCGATCCTTTAAGTTTATATGAAAAAACTAGTATAAACCTATAAATAATAATAATAATAATAATATAAATATATAATACTATTTTATTTAAAATGTTTATATACAAGATGCCAATATAAGTAATAATAAAAATAACATATTGATTTGAGATCAAAATATTACAAATATACTACCGGCCCATCAAGCAGCATTTCCGTTCAACAGGCCAGGCAACCAACACAAATGCATATGTATGCACAATCAATGAACAAAATCTCAAGGTTGAAGTGAACAGGTCGATAGTAAAGAAAGTTAACATTTCCAAAGACTGCGGCATAGGTCCTTAGTAGACAACCAAGAAACATAGACATGGGAGTTGTTTCCCATATCTATGTTGTTGCATTGTCCTCTAAGCAACTGGCGGGTACTGTTCACCGTGCTTGGTGTCATTCGCCAACAGAACAACACAGTCCTACTTTTCTTCTTTTTTACTATATCTCCCTATATGCCGCGCAGGCCCGGCAACGATGTCTCGCGTCAGGCCACAGCAAAAACCCAGGAAGAACGAGAAAGGGAGCGCACTCACCTATTGCCGGCGTGTAGATGTTGAGGTAGAGGCAGTCCTCGCTCTGCCGCTGCAGATGCGGCAGCAACCGACGGAGGTACTCTAGCCTGCCAACCGGCATCCGCTTCAGGGCGTCGCTCTCATTGCGTATGTCCGGGAACCTCTGCGGACACACAGGCGCCGGACGGTCCGCCATCCGGACACCGCGCCAGTGCACGGGCGTACCGGGAGGCATGAACCTCATTGCACCCGTGGGAGGCGTCGCGTACGGCACGCCCAGGAACACTTCGACGGGCTGCAGGTGCCTTCCGTTGGGCGTCTCGATGTAGCCCTTGAGCGCACCGTACTTGGTCGTCACCGTTCGTGAGCTAAGCCTCGTGAACTCGGCCAACACGCCGCACTGACCGACGAAGGACGAGAGGAGCAGCAGGAGAATCGGACGTGCCGGGCGAACCGGCCGGAATCCCACCGGTCTGGATAACGTGGCCCTTTGCATGGGCATCGCGACGAAGGGAGGGCAGCGTTTGATGAAGCATCCATCCATGCTGCGGTTAGGTCCTGCAGCGCTGGTCGTCGCACATTCCTTGAGATTTCTCGGCCGTGACTTTACGACGGCTTCCGTGGAACTGAAGAGGTAGCCTCGTCGCTTCCTTTGGTCGGACGCATTATCAGGCATCAGTGACTGATGTGTTAGCGGTGTTTTTGCCTGTGAGGTTAGATGCTAGCTTTGCGTATACTTGCTAAGCGTGTTAATAGAGCGAGAAATTGTGAACGCCTCCTAGGTAAGGTGCGAAACGTGTACTGGGAATTTCAGAGCGCTGCTGAAAATGTTTGCCGAATTTTAGTGTGTCGTTGCGCGTATTTCTTATGTTTACCCTCCTAAACTAGTGCCGGAAAATATGTTTGCGTGCAGGAGTTTTTTTTTTTTTTTTTTAATTTTGGCGTTAAGTAGTTTTCTCCTAACGTTGGATTTCGTGTGATGCGCTAACGGGAATCAATCGAGTTTACGTACTGGTACAGCTCTGAAGCGAGTTTCCCGAAATTTTACAAAAAAAAAAAAACTGACGTCTTGATGGCTTAGCTTTACGGGGACAGCAAATTGTCCTCCACTAACAAGTTGTTGACGGAGCCGCACATCGAGCCTCCCTAGCCTGCAATTCTAGCCCAAAAACACGAAAAGTGCTTTTATCTAAAGAACGAAAAAAGTAAGCGATGGATGGAAGCCTGTTCACCTCCGCGCTCCAGAAACGTGGACACCAGCTTTAACAAGGCGCACCCACAGTGTGATACACTAGGACTCGGCGCCCTTTTAGCAGTGCACGCAACGCCCAGCAGAACGGAAACCAAACACTCCGGTTAACCGACTGTGGCAAAGTCCCGGGTCCTGACGTTTGCGACACCTCCTCCAGGCACGAACTCGCTCTAAAGTTCGTTCATTTATCCAACGTCGCTTTAGAGACGAAACAAAAGCCAACTCCCACACTTTCCGACGCACTTTAGGCGATTGATCGGCGCTTCAGCGGTCAACACAGCATCGCGGAAGTTGGAGTAGCGGACGACGCATCCCGAAGAACACACAAGAGGTTCACACACACGCACGCACACACACACTCACAAACGCACACGGTGTAGAATTGATGCTGCGTGTTTCTTTTCAACACAGTAGTCGTCTCAGAAAGGAACAGTCTCCCAACGTGCCGAATGAAACCTCGAGAAAAGGAGTCGCCACCACACGAGGAATAAGACGCTTCTGCCGCTGACGATGAAGAATCCTGAAGAAGAGAAATAAAATGGAAACACTCGGTCTGAAACGCAGCGGGACTCGGAACCCCGTTCTTGCGCCGGAGCCCAAACCCCGAATGAGGCCGAGCGGCGGGCACCAGGGTGCGCTGCGCTACCAGCGGTGCCGCCGACGCTGCCGCCGCCGACGCCGCGTTGCAGGCTCATTTCCTCCTCCGTTTCCCCGCAGGACCTTTCTCGTCTCTTTCCGTCTCCATCCCCATCCTCTCAGAGCCCAGGGTCAGGCAGCTGCGCCTGCGCGGCCGGTTTTTGGTGAGGGCGGATCGGAGGGGAGTGGTGGGGGACGAGCCCACTGTCGGGAGCCCGGGGTTAGAGCGGTTGGCCAGGTCTTCATTGGAAGCGAGCTGGGCCCCGTCCTTCGAGGGGTTCCGCCGAGCCGACCCCTGCGGTGGGACGTGATGGGGCAGCCGTGACTGCTACGGTGGCCCGACGCGCGTCGAGCGGTCCATCGGGCGTTTCACTGCTGTCGTCCGTTCGCGTCGCTGTCAATGCATTGGTTTCGGTTTGGTAAATATTTGTGGACGTTGTCTGGAAGCGCATTTGAGCGAATTCCTAGCATCGCATTAGATGAATCGACTAGCAAGGTGAGGACCAGTGAAAGACTTCGTGCAGAATTTGCTATGTCACCGACCTTACATCAGTCATTGACAGGACACAAGTGCTGCGTCGGTCAGAACACGATTCACAGATATCAGCCATCACTTGTGTTCAAGGTGTGCTCCGCGCTCGCTTCGCTTGGATGAGAAAAAACAAAAAGCCATCGCACCTGTTATCTAGGATGCGCTGTAGCTCTTAAAAACGTTTTTTTTATTTATTTCAAAACATTCGAGGCCCGGTGCCTTACAGAAGGGAATGGGTATACATAGAATACATAAAAAGTACAAATATAAAGAATAGTAAAATAAAACAAAAATATTCCAGCAGAGGTTTGACAAATGTGGGGCCTTAAGAAAGTAAGTAATTTTCAATCCCTTTTTTGAAAGCGGCTGCGTCGGTTATTGTGGGGATATAGGTAGGCAGGTGGTTCCATTCAGTGGTAGTTCTTGGAATAAAATATTATAGAATGAGGTTAGTCAGACACTAAGGAAGTCGAACTTCATAAGAATGGTCACTGCCTGATGATATATAGCAGGGGTGGCCAGGCTGACCCGGCCTAAGAGCCGCAAACAAAGCCACGAAACTTCCAAAAGCCGGGGGGGGGGGGGGGGGGGGAGGGGGGGGGGAAGGGTCAAACTCTTGTTTAGGGCAATAAACGAAACTCGAGATACTTACAATCTATCCGAGTCAAAAGCAGTCCAATTATATCTAAGGTAGCAGTAGCAGAAGACTAGCAAACCGCAACCTATCTTTTCATTTAAAACACGTTCCATTTCTTTTTTTTTTCTTTTTTGAAGGGGGGGGGGGTAAGTTTACTAGGGAGCCACGAGCCGCACTTTAACATGCGAAGAGCCGCACGCGGCTCGCGAGCCGCAACTTGGCCACCCCTGATATATAGGCAGGCTCGAAAAAGAGTTGGCTATTTAGAATCTGATTCTGATTATATATTTTACGGAAAAGAGCTAGAGGTGAACTTTCGGCGTAAATGAAGTTCGGTAAGGCGTATAGTTGCTTTCATTAGTGATGCAGAGTAATTAGACAAAATTAAAAAAAAAAAGCACAATACAATTTTATACGGATTCTAAGTTTTAAGAAGGTATTCGAGGCATGAATCCCACCCTGAATTTTCATATTCAAGTTTTGAACGGACCAGGGTTTTGTAGTAAAGTAGCTTCAAAGAGGAAGGGGCCATGCAGTAGTTACCACGTAAACAACCAAGCATGGGGTTAGCGTTGTTAATGACAAAATTAATGTGAGTTTCCCAAGAGAGGTTAGCTGTTAAATGAACACCAAGGAATTTGGACAGTGTTATTTGTTGTAGTGCAGGACCTTCATTATAATACTCCCAAGGGTTAACATCTGCATGCACTCTAAAAAAAGCCCGCGCGTCTGCTTTCCCGCAGAAAACTGGGAGAGATAATCACCACAACTTACGGAGGCAGCTCAGCGAATGACGATGCCGAAAAATATGTTTAGACCAAAAAACGCAATCTGAGTTGTGACATTAAGCAATGCAAAACGTCATGCTTGCATTGCTTAATGTCACAACTCAGAGTGCGTTGTTTGGTCGAAACATATGTTTCGGCAACGTCATTCGCTTAGCTGCCTCCGTAAGTGTCGACAATTTTCTCTCCGAGTGTTGTGCGGGAAAGTAGACGCACGGGCATATTTTTACGGTGGAGGCTGCTATGAAGATACTCATTGATTTACACTTATTTTTATTTACACGCACACTCTACGCCTTACAGCAGCAGGAGGTTTTGTTAGGGTCAGACTGAAGAATATTTGTATGAAAAGTAAAAAAAAAGATAAACTCGAAAAATGACACAATCATCAGCAAACAACTTAATGGACGAACCAAGAGTGTTAGGTAGATCTTTCATCTAAATAAGAAGTAACAGGAGGCCGAGAAGTGAGCCTTGAGGCACACCTGAACTACCAGGAGAAGGTGAGGATTGGAAGTCATTAGCGGTTACAAGCTGGGTCTTACTAAAAAAGATAATTCTCAATCTATGCGATGATGTTACGGTCGATGTTTAATTTGATTAACTTCATGCATAGTAGTTCACAAGAAACGAGGTCAAAACCTTAGGAAAAGTCGAGGAGAACACAGTCAATACAAAATCCCTTGTTTAAAACTGAAATAAGTTCGTGGGTAAAACATGCAAGCCGTGTTTCACACGAAATTGCTTCACGAAATCCTTGCTGATATGATGTGAAAAAGGAACTATCTTGTAGAAAACGACCCATGTCGAAGTAAATGATGCGCTAAAAAGTTTTCTAAGATACACTATTTTTTTTTAAAATAGGCCTCTATTTACGTGCAGAATGTGCATAACCCGACTTAAACAACGGCATCACATTGCCCGCCTTCCAATGAACGAGTACAATGCATGATGCAAGTGAATGAGCAAAAAGCTGAGACAGAATTACAGTTGCGTATTCTTCTGTACTTTTCAAAAACTTTTGAGGTACCACAATCAATTCCTGACGACGAAGAGCGTTTTACATTTCTAGTCACGTGCAACACACCAACACTGTAAATTAACACAAGATCCATGGGTGGGAAGTTCCGGTCGGCAATACCAAGAAGAGAATGAAATGACATGGACAAAACAGACTTTCAAAATACTTGATTGTACGCTGTACAGCATTCGGGAAGTGGTATAATCTCACCGCTAGATTGATTTAAATATATTTCATTTGGTTTCGAACCGCCGATGATACTCCAGAACCTTTTTCTGTATTCTGTTTCAGTAACGAAGGTGGAGTGAAATGGTAGAAACGGTTTTGAGTTTCGTTGATAGCGTATTTGAACACGAAGGATGCATGACGTTAGGCACACCAGTGATCATCCGAATTATTATTTATTTACTTATTTATTTATACTACTGGTCCTTGTTCAGGACCATTGTAGGAATGGTTACATTCTTGAGGTGACAAAATAGCCATCAAACAAACAAACAAACAAACACAAGAGCCAAATGACACTAATATGTCACGAAAGGAAAAACATGCAAGCAAATACAAATATAAACATAATCTTCACTCAACATTGAAATGTTTTCGTACAGAGTCAAGAAATGAAATTAGGGAACTAGAGCTCGTTATTTCAGCGGGTAAGTTATTCCAATCTTTGAAAGTGCGAGGAAAAAATGAGTATTGAAAACATTATTTCGCGGTAACGGTTCAATGATATAATACGCACGTTGGCTACGTGTATTGGAGCGTGCAGTAAATGATATATACTTCTCCCGATTGATGTCTATCATGCCATGAATTATCTGGAAGAGCAGTTTACATCTGTTAATAGTATTTCTCGAATTAGTTACGCTCTGAGAAATAAACGTTTCTCTTATTTGATAAAAGCCGCAGCGAAGCTTCGATCGAAGGAACATGATGGTTGCAAGGAATGGCGCGTATGGGAACATATCGATTAATTAAATCATTGACGCTGTTTTGAAACAGACCAATTCGTTTTACAGTGCAATAGGGGAAATCCGGGATGTATTCATTAATTTATATTTTTTTAGTTCATTATTGGTCCACAAAAATTCAGCTTTTCCATAGCCCTTATTATACTTCGGTGTATGTGCAGAACTTTGAAAGGCTCCTTTAAGGGCAAAAAGTATAAAGCAGTGGTCACTTAGTCTAGGCAAATTATTTAGTGAATAAACTAAACTGGGAGAAGTAGTCAATAATTACTGATCTCTATGTCTATTTGGTGGATCTCATTTGGCTAGCTCAACCTATGGACGAGAATGCTGCCACGGTCGGCCATCTTTTTGATGGAGATATATCTGGCCATCACTATAATATGGCGGACAGCGCTGTGGCGGTAGGCTGCCACAAATATAGCCGTGGGTCTAGTACACCATACCGTGGGTCACATTTCGTGCTTGATCGAAGTTGTTTGACGGAGCAGGTTTTTGAAACCCGGCGTGAACGGTAGCCGCACATTTGAGGACCCTGCGAAAGTTTTACGAAAGCGCAGCACCGGAGGAAAGCAGCGCAGGTCGCATCGAAAGCAGACACTGTACCGGGAGTGGGCCCCTCCAAGGTTCGACATTTTTGACAGGTAGTGGTACGATTTTGTTGGTGGTGAAGTCGTGTGCTCTCGACCACTTGGACTTGTGCTCCCGAATGCAAGAGACGCCTTGGATGTGCTCGCAATCATTTGGTGAAATCTCGCGATTGTATATATTCACCGGAGTCTCTCCAAAACTTGTGTGCCGATCTGCCCGTGAGCGATTTATATATTTTGTGTACCATATATTCGCCTGCGACATTCCAAATAAAATTCAGTAATACGAAGTAAATTGATGCCTTTTCCCGATCATACAAGTCGAAGCCAGAGGCCCACAGCGTACTCCGCTCGACCGAGAGAGCGCCTGCTTACCGCAACGATTCTCCGCGAACAGCAAGGCTTGACGCGCTTGACGAGCCTGCTGTTGTCTTCAGGCGTGCCAGCAGATGTTCACGGCCTATCGATGACGGGGGGCCCCATTACCGACGGCGCACTAGTGCTATACGACATAAGAGGAGCCGAAGATACGCAAAAGCGTGTGTGCGCCCCGCCATCGCCCAAATCCGCTTTCTATGCGAGCTGTGCTGCTTTTCCCCGGTGCTGCGATTTCGTGAAACTTTCGCCGGGTCCTCAAAGATCGGGCTACCGTTCACGACGGGTTTCAACAATATGTTTCGTCGAACAATTTCAATCAAGCACGAAATATCACCCACGGCGATTTTTATGGCAGCCTGCCTCCACAACTGTCCCAACGCAGTCTGCCATGGATGAATGATAGTGGCTGCACCAGCTGTGCCCTACGTAACAGACGGATGGTTGCGCCACAATGCTACTATGCTGTGGCCAGAGGTAACATAACTCTACCAAAAATATGGCCGCCAGTGGCCACATTCGCGGGGCGGGCAAACGCGATCCAGCAAATAGACGTAGATATCAGTGTCAATAATACACAAGTTTACTGGCACACGATGACTGAAGTACGGAATGTTGGAAATATTAACTGGGGGTAAGATCAAAATCAGAGCATAGGTTTACGAATGCTGAGGCTTCACTTCATAAGTGAAAACTTGTCTGTAATGAACCAGACCAACTTATCTCAGCAAGTTAAAATCCCCTAATAAAAGATAGCATTCCCAACAATGAGGGACATGGTCCACTTGCGCCATCTAGCTCCAGATGCCGGTACCCTGTTAAAATGTCAATAAAAAATTAATTTTTCTCGCCAGAAAATAAAAATGAGGGCGCGGTTACCAAAGCGCCTTTCGACATTGGTTCTTGATGAGCGTTGACAACGCCTCAACACAATAAGAGAGCATAAAAAAGAGTGAAAAGTGGTTCAAACGCGATTGAAATTTTGCTCAGTTTGTATGGGAAAGCTTGCAAGAGAGAAACATTTTGCGGTATTAAATTCATCTAGGAAAACCCATAAAAAAGTAAGCATTGAGTGAGAAAGCCGGAACTATGGCCCGACTCCTTTAGCCAGGCAAATGCACGGTAGTACCTTTCAGAAACGTTTCCGAACGTATTTTGAGCTACATACCTCCAGGAGCCTCACCGAGGGACCACTCTCAGGGTTATGAGCAAGGTTTATGCCCCTCACGCTGTCTACGGTATGGCGCAGCGATCATGCCACAGTTTGCAATTTGTTTCTTGTTAGCAAACTCAGGTACGTGCTACAAGTGTTGCATTGCTTTCGAGTGAATGTTGAAAGGTTGCACTGTGTTTTCGCCATTTTTTATTGGGGTTCGTGATGGGAACGGACGAGTCGTGTGAACCTTTTCCGGTGCGTCCGTGTGACCCGTTTCTACGAACGTCTGTTAGGTGAGATTGTGTAGATTTTTGACTGAGTTTATTGTTTCTTTGGCACGTGTGCCAGGCGGTGTCCACGCAAGGTATTTTTCGCGTCATGTAAAGTTTCGGCAGCCAGTTTTTTTTTTTTTTTTTAATATTAGAGCGATGTATCCAGCAAAACGTTGTATGGAGATATCGGTGAAGTTGTTTTTTCGGTACCTTTGTACAGAACCTTGTATTGTGTAGGCCCAGGACACAATGTCATAAGCGTGTTAAGAGAATATTCGTTTTGCCTGCTGTTTAGTCATTATTTTTTTTTAATTACACAGTGGCAACTTATACGTAAAGACATGTGTGAGGGAAAACAGACTGTTTGTCCCATTGGGCGACCACTTTCTTTTGTGTCAAAAGCCTAAGAGAAGTGATCATGTTTCCCTGGAGTGCTGGGATGACGTCTTTTTCTAGGACGTCCTCCAACGAACCCTGAAAAAAGATTTTCCGTTAGACATGCATGGAATTAGATACCTTTCCGTTAAAACAAGGACGGCGTGCCCTTTGATATGATTATGTTACTGCGACTGCATACTATCTGGATGTCTCGGATGGCGACGCGCCACGCCGATATTGACGCACGCGAGGCTCGGGAATATTTCGGCGAGAGTATTGCCACGTTCGTTGAAGTACACAAGGCACATAGCTGCGTGCCAGAGTGGATTCAACGTGTGGAGGCTGTTATGAATTTAAATCGATTTTAACTTATGTAACCAGCGCGCAACCCGGCTGGTAACATTCAACACAGCCGTTTTTTTTTTTTTTAATTTTTGGCTTGTATGTAGTGACATGTAAAAAACGAGAAAAAAAAAAAAAAGGTGTGGCGCAGCTGTTATCGGGCTGGGCTTGCATCCCACTGTTCAGGGTTAGAGCCGACTAACGAACTTAATTTTATAGGTTCACCGTTTCGCTATTGTGCACCACAGTGGCGTAAACAAAACCGTAACATTTTTTTGGATGATTTGAGTATATATATATATATATATATATATATATATATGCTGACCCGCAGATTGAAACATATTTTCGTATTTAAATAGGCCTTGTTTATCAGCCCTGAAGATTTATAACGTGTCAAAATATTTTGCATGCATTTTTCTCCCACTCTTTCGAGCCAGCGCAAAGTTACTAGTCGCAGTTAAAATAGCGTTGTTTTTAGGGTCTTCGTTTCGGCGTTTTATGTTTTTGAAAATTCGGGGAGTAAAAATCGAGTGCAATTACCGAACAATCAGGGGAGAAATCGAGCTTTTTAAGGAGTCAATACGGATTTCGGTGCTTGACGGATTATATTTAGAAAAGGTGAGTAGTTTTAAATATATTTCACTATCGCACGACGGTTTCGATAATAAAATATTTTTTATTTACACTTAGAAAATTAAAACAAATCGAGATAATACGCAGAAACCTAATGTTTGCGGTCGCATAATATTTCTTGTTTCTCACGTTTTTAGTTTTTTTTATACATCATGTCTATATGAATGCCTAAAGGCCCGGGTCTGGCAACACTTTTAATCATTTCACCACCACTGTACTCCGCATCCTTCATTTCCCCACAACTGACCTGAGATCAAAGTGGCGGGACAGCAATTAAAATACGATAGGAACGAAACGATTGAATTTCCTCTTGAAATACCGCAGGTCATTTCTAACTTAAAACATTATCGGCGCGGTATTTATTAGGTTATTGTGCCATACCATCATTCTAGCAGATCACAGGGTCTGTACTTAGCTTCCACGGACTTTCTTT